>NC_092337.1:21737500-22937500 GCF_046630445.1 Rutidosis leptorrhynchoides
AAAATCCCAAAAATATAAATACATACAAGTAAAACACCATATGAAAATCTACCAAAAAAAAAAACTTAAAATAATCCTACTGGAAGAAAGTGAAGTTTCAAAATTCGAAATTTATGAGTTCAGGGTTTGAATTTTGAGTCTGTTGGTGTTTTTTGTCTTTCAAATAGTGAGAATTTGAGAATTTTTGTACTTTTAGGTTTAGGGTTTGGTGGAAATTTGTGTTTTTGTTGTAATGTTGCAGTTCATTGTGTATTATTTGGATCCAAATAGATGATTGTTGAAGATAGTTGAAGTAATATACATCTATCTGTAACTATTATATTATTTAATTATACGATATTTAATATAATAATATAATAGTAAAAATAGTATTTTATTTATCAAAACCTCCAAATATTAGATTGTGTGTGAATGTGATGGGGAAAGAAGTTATGATGATAACGCTTATGGTTTGTTTGATCATGGTGAAGCTCAGTTATGCAAATTTGGAAGGTGGGATTATTTTTATTTATTAATTTCTTTATTTGCGAATTATATATGTCTGTTGATTTTTCGGAATATATATTTTGTTAGGTAGGGGTTATTAGGCTGCTAATTCTAGTAATAGAGTATAGTGTTTTGATAATTTGGTGAATTATACACATGTTGTATTTATGTATGATGTATCATCTTGTTCATAACCATCATTAATGATTTAATGATTTATGATAATATGATAAAAGAACCAGTTTTTGAGTTTCTTTTGGTAGTTAGTTGGTAACACTGCTTAGTAACTGTCATTTTTGTTCATGTAATTATATGTACTACCATAGTTTAGTGACATATACCTCGTACGAATTCAATTTTCGGCTTGCACCAAATTACATATTTTGGTTAACTTTGAAACTTTATACACAGGTGATGCTTTGAATAGTCTAAGGAATAATTTGGAAGATCCAAATAGTGTGCTCCAGAGTTGGGATCCGACCCTTGTTAACCCGTGTACTTGGTTCCACGTAACGTGTAACAACGATAACAGTGTTATACGAGTGTTCGTTTAAGTCCCTTTACTCATATTGTATATAATCATTGATTAACACAATTACTAATATAAAAGATTCATAACATAATTATCGACTTTGATTTTTTTTTCTTTCAGTGATTTAGGAAATGCTGCTCTGTCTGGAATTTTGGTTCCACAGATTGGTCTTTTAAAGAATTTGCAGTACTTGTAAGCTTAATAAACTTTGTGATTTTGTATCGACAATTGTGATATTTTTTATTTTGTAAATATGTTATTTGGTTGTTTTTTTACAGGGAGTTGTATAGCAATAACATAAGTGGCCCGATACCTAATGATATTGGTAATTTGACAAACTTAGTGAGCTTAGATCTTTACCTCAACAGTTTTTCTGGACCCATTCCAGTCACTTTAGGGAGATTATCGAAGTTACGGTTCCTGTACGTATTTGTAATAATAATATTGAAATCATATTATTTTTCGATCATGTTCTAATAATCATAATCTTTGTGATACTTATGTAAGGATAGCCGTCTTAACAATAACAGCTTGACCGGTGCAATCCCTATGCAATTGACTAATATCACGTCGTTGCAAGTGTTGTAAGTATTTTGTTCTTCCAGATAAGTTATCTCATTACTTTAGGGTGGCAAAATGGGCAGGTCTCGGGGTTGGGTAACGGGTCAAAACTGATCATTTTTGTGTTGCAGCTTGTTTGTCTAATTTTTTTAAAAAAATTTAATGATTAGGTTAATGTGTCAAGTATGATTACAATTACAGAGTATTGCATTTTAGCTGATTTACTTGGTTTTAGTCGTTTGAGATTGACCCAAACTTTTACGTAGGTTGACATTGCAACCTTTACTGATGTCTGATGACCAGACATGGTCCACCTTCTCATTGTATAACCGTGCAACGTATGACAGTAATTTATTTATTTATTTATTTATTTATTTATTTATTTAGGGATCTATCAAACAATCGTCTCTCAGGATCAGTTCCGGATAACGGTTCCTTTTCACTATTCACACCTATCAGGTATGCTAATATGATGATCTCATTTCATCTTTTTGATGATGTATGACTCCCAAATTTCTAATCACTATCTTTTTTTATTATTATTTTCGTAGTTTTGCAAACAATCTGGATCTTTGTGGCCCGGTTACGGGTCACCCCTGCCCCGGGTCTCCTCCGTTTTCTCCACCTCCACCGTTTGTACCACCACCCCCTATTTCTATACCAGGTAATCACCCCAAAAAATTGTCGTCCATTAATGTTTTTCCAGTGTTTTGGTTTCAATATGATTGTCTTATTATCACTATTAACTATTCACTATATGAATTAAAATGCACAACCAAACACATCTTAAGCTAAGGGCACGTTTGTTTCTTTTTTCTTATTAAGTTCAGTTGTCTGAATGTGAATCAATATAAGATGTCTGTGAGGAATAAGTGATTGATAAATAATTATTGGTTGTTTTATGTGTTGGATAATTGAAATTACCAAATTAACCCTTGTAGTTAAAAGAGCAGTTACTAATAGATTTAATAAAATTATGACCTAAATGTAAATGCATATATATTTGAATTGGATTCATTAAGACGCGTCTTATATAATAAGTCAAAAACTAACACCTTTTAATGACTCCCTATATAAAGTTCCATTATATAAAGTCAATTAAATCAAAATCAAACATGACCTAAATGCTCCATATATTTAGGTGGAAGCAGCGCGACTGGAGCCATAGCTGGAGGGGTTGCTGCTGGGGCTGCGCTACTATTTGCCGCACCAGCCCTTGCATTTGCATGGTGGCGGCGTAGGAAACCACAAGAATTTTTCTTCGACGTACCCGGTAGTCGATTTGCTTACACACACTTTAATAAAAGTTTCATTTTTTAAGGTGTCATTGTGATCTTTTACCTTTCCAACACGTCTGCAGCTGAAGAAGATCCTGAAGTTCATTTGGGTCAACTTAAAAGATTTTCATTACGGGAATTACAAGTCGCTACGGATAGTTTTAGCAATAAAAACATACTGGGAAGAGGTGGGTTCGGGAAGGTATATAAAGGACGATTAGCTGATGGCTCACTTGTTGCTGTAAAACGATTGAAAGAAGAACGTACACCTGGCGGAGAACTTCAGTTTCAAACTGAAGTTGAGATGATTAGTATGGCTGTTCATCGTAATCTTCTTCGGTTAAGAGGATTTTGTATGACACCGACTGAACGATTGCTTGTTTACCCGTACATGGCCAATGGAAGTGTCGCATCCTGTCTGAGAGGTAAAAATGTACAGTAATTTTTATCTTTTTTATTACTATTTTTAGCGGTAAAAATAAAATGTAGTTTTTAGCTTTTTTGTAACTATCATTTGAATAAAAAACTAATTTTTACCTGCTGTCTGAGATGTAAAAATGTAATTAATAGCTTTCTTGTTACTCTTTTAGAGGTAAAAATCTAATTTTTACCTTCCGTCTGATGGGCAGAAATGTAAACTTTAGCTTTTTTTAAACTTTTTTTAGAGATAAACATCAAATTTGTACCTCCAGTCTGAGAGGTAAAAATGTAGTTTTTAGCTTTTTTGTTACTTTTTTTTAGGTAAATAACTAATTTTTACCTCTTGTCTGAGATGTACAAATGTAATTAATAGCTTTTTTGTTACTTTTTTAGAGGTAAAATTTAATTTAATTTTTACCTCCTGTCTGAGGGGTAAAAATGTAATTTTTAGTTTTTTTGTTACTTTTTTTAGAGGTTGATAATTACATGTTTTTACTGTTTGAATGTATTTGTAGAGCGACCACCAAACGAGCCACCGTTAGATTGGCCGACCCGAAAGAGAATTGCGTTAGGATCAGCCCGTGGGCTTTCGTATTTGCATGACCATTGTGACCCGAAAATTATTCATCGTGATGTTAAAGCTGCAAATATTTTATTGGATGAGGAGTTCGAAGCTGTTGTTGGGGATTTCGGTTTAGCTAAATTAATGGATTACAAAGATACACATGTTACTACTGCGGTACGTGGTACAATTGGTCATATTGCTCCTGAGTACCTCTCGACTGGGAAATCATCTGAAAAAACTGACGTTTTTGGGTATGGCATTATGCTTTTGGAACTAATTACGGGTCAAAGGGCGTTTGATCTAGCTCGACTTGCTAATGATGATGATGTCATGTTACTTGATTGGGTAAGCATTTTAACTTTTGCCTAGACATCTTATCATTTCTCCTACCACTTTTAATATAGAGGCGGCTGGAGTGGGTTAGGTAACAGGGTAAATAAGTTTTGGTCAACGTAGATAATATCATATTGGTCCGATGACCCAAAACGCTTTTGTTCAGAGTTACAATTTTCTTGTAAGTAGTTTGTGTCAAATATGATTACAAATAGCACTGTTGTAAATTCGGCCGAGTTGGCCGACGCGTCGGTTTGGGTAATATCCCATCCTGAGTCCTGACTCACCCATAAACACCTAAAAAGTCGGTCAATGCTGAAAAGTCAGGTCAAAGTCGGTATGAGTCGTGCTGAGTCGGTCAAAGTCGGTATGAGTCGTGCTGAGTCGGTCGAAGTCAAAGTTAGGTCGAAAAAATTTATTTTTTACAATTACATTTAATGTCATATATCTGTGTTTTAAATATTTATGTTTTATGCTTGATATATTTGTTACTTAAAGTCAACGTTGGTCAACGTTTGACTCGTCCCAGTCTCGTCTCCGACTCAACTGACTCGTCTCTCAAGGTCTTGACCGACTCGTCCCCAACTCACGACTTTTACTACTTTTAACAAATAGTATATTATTTTAAATCTGTTGATGTTTCAATTTGTGAAGCGTGCTTATATGTATTGCGGATTCAGGTTAAAGGGCTATTAAAAGAGCGAAAACTGGAAATGCTTGTAGATCCAGACCTAAAAACCAATTACATAGATTCAGAAGTCGAACAGCTGATTCAAGTTGCGTTGTTGTGTACACAAGGGTCACCGATGGACCGACCAAAAATGTCAGATGTGGTAAGAATGTTAGAAGGCGACGGGTTGGCTGAAAGATGGGACGAATGGCAAAAAGTTGAAGTTGAGCGTCAAGAAATGGATCTCGCACCGCATTCAACGTCTGATTGGATCCTTGATTCAACTGAGAATCTGCATGCATTTGAGTTATCTGGTCCAAGGTAAATCTCAAGTTAGGAACATCTTTTTCTTTTATGTCTGATAATATGATAATGACTAGTTTATTTATGGTGGTTAAATTTGTGCATAATTGAGTTTGTATTCTGGCAACCACCATAAGATTATAGATATATGAAATGATGGATCGTATGACGGATGTAATTTTGTCGATAAGCTTTAACTATAAATGATTATCAAACACGTCATTTTGTTTCCTGGTTTTAGACGAATGTTTCAACTTGTTTTTTCGTTTGTTTTTCCATGCCATAAAACAGTCTCTGTTGTTATGTAACAAAGGTTACTCGCATATACACGCAGACTTGCGTGAGTGGCCACCGAGTTTCCCAATGAAGCACACCACTCGGGTTCAATTCCTGGCTGTGCCAAATTGTTCAGAAAGGGAGTGTGATCAGAGGGTGCGTATAATGCGCAATTCACCCGGTAACAAGTCTCGCGCTCGGGGGGCTTTATTACCCGAGGGTTTACCTTTATGGGAAGCCGATGTGCTTGTTCATCCTTATTTACTTAAAAAAAAGGTTACTCGAACACCCATTAACACGAATGAAATGAAAAATTATCATATATGTGATTTTTTTATTTATTTTTTATTACTGTGCACTTATATACAATTGAAATGAAACTAATCCACAAAGGGTGTCTTAGTGTCTATACGATAACTACTAAGTAGCTACCTAATTATATCATAAATTCATAGATTCTTGAATCTATTGTTGGCCTTAATTAATCAACTGTACATGGTGTATGACTATTTGGTTTGATGGGGAATACTTTGTTCATTCCTAAAGAAATTATCAGGATCAAAGGCAGTTTTAATCTTCACTAATCTCTCGTAGTTCCCTTTAAAATACTTTTCGCCATAAACCTTCCCAGAATTTAAACCGGCCCCGGTTTTCACACCGATATCAAAATCTCTATAACACAGAAACGCACCTCTCGGATTCTTCGATACATAAGGCGTCATAAATTCATACATTGCCTTCCCTTGATTCAAATTGACTTCAGTCAATTTCGGATCATCCCAATTCAACGAATATTGCATCTTAAACAAGTTCCCTGCTCGGTGTGGAAACGGTGTTGCATTTGCAGGAACTTCACTCATTTTCCCACCGTACGGGTTCAAAACTAGTCCAACTTTATCTAGTTCCATCAACTTGTTGAATACAGCAGTCCAGCCTTGTTTTGGTATCGGGGTTTGTACGTAATCCGACTTCCGTTTTAAGTATTTTATAGTGTCCGGAACTCGGTCTATAAGCGCCTCGGGCTTTGTTTTATTGTAATCCAAGTTGGTCCAATAAAGCGCGGCTTGAAGCCAACTTACTTCGGGACAATCTTCTTTTTTTAAGCCCAATTCCGGAAATGTTTTGCTCATTAAACCTAATAGTCTAGTTGAATCCCCTAGGAAAAGGGACATGAATGTAACTCGGACCGTTTTCTTTTGTTTTTGTGTAATCGGCTGGATTAAAACTCGAATAAATAAATCGGGGTCGATTGTAGGCATTATCGACTGCCATTTAACAAGGGCGTCGATCCCATTTTGTTCTATCGTTTTCTCTATTCGAAAAATGGTGGTAATTTTTGGTACCGGAACTAGTTTCAAGGTGAAAGATAAGATGATGCCGAAACTACTACCACCCGCCCCACGGATGGCCCAAAAAACATCTTCACCCATAGCTTTTCGATCCATTATCTTACCATTAGCATCAACAATTTTAGCATCGATCACATGATCAACGGTTAGCCCATATTTTCGTATCATGGTGCCATAACCCCCACAACTTATATGTCCACCTGCACCAACTGTCTTACATGCTCCGGCCGGGAATCCATGCACCTTACTCTTTTCCCATATTCGATAATATAATTCTCCTAACAAGGCGCCAGCTTGGACAACGGCGGTTTCCGTGGCAATATTAACATCAATCGCACGTAAATTAAACATGTCCAGCATGATGAAGGTTTTTTCGGATGAGGAGTACGAGACTGCTTCATAATCATGTCCGCCACTACGAACTTTTATCTGGGCACCAACTTTCTTAGCGCAGATGACTGTGGCTTGCACATGAGGCTCTTTGGTTGGAGCGACTATGATTGCCGGTTTTGGTGTGGAAGGGATGTTGTAACGAAGGTTTTTGATGCGGTCTTGTAGCGTTTTCGTGTATGTTGTGGAGTTGCCTGTAGGGCTATAAACTACGGAAGATAAAGTTGGGTCGGGTTTAGGTGATTGTGTTGAGAGACATTCGAGAAAGGACTTGTATATTGAATTAGGATCAGTGGAACCTGGCCCCTTTGGGGCAGAAGGTGTCGATCCTGGACCCTTTGGGGCTGAGGGGGTCGATCCTGGTCCCTTTGGGGCGGAAGGTCCAGTTCCTTTAGGAGGAGGTCCAGCACCATTTGAGATAGACAATGAGCTAACCAAGAATACTAGTGGCAAAAGCGTGATCCATGATATAGATGACATGGTTTTCTCGTATTACTGAAGTTAATAATTATCACAACATTCTTGTAGTGATCAAATATATATAGTTGTCGTTGAATCAAGTAATATTCACGAAGCAACCTGGGTAGAAACGTAATTTACTACGTACTAAATTCTTTGCAAATTAATAATTGAATGACTCTTGTTTTATGATATGAATTCTCGATATCGAATTCTTAACAAACTGCCTTCTTGCATATTTACATCCATAGAAAATAGTACAGAAGAATCTAGCATTTGGTAGTGTTTGGTAAATATGATTGAATAGTGTATGAACATAGTAAATGTAAAAATGTTTGGCCAACGTTAGGTTAATATTAAAACGTATCCCCCAATAAATATTTTAAATTTTAATAAAATTCCCAATTTTAAATGGCACCAAATGCGTTGTGTTTAAATGTTGTTTTTAGGCACAACTCACTAGATATGTCATTAACTAGCTTGTTAAATAAATAACAGCAACCAAACAAGAGCTATCAAAACATAATGAGTTTATATTAATAAAAATCAGAAACAAAACTCGAACAAAAAGCAGTTTCTTTTCAAACATAATAGAGAGTTACTTTGAGACGAATAACCAACATAACCATGACAGTTTGGTTGCATTGACCACAGCTTACCTAAATGATCCCAAGAACAAACCCTTGACTTAAGCCTTCACGCGATTGTAGAATTTAAGCTTCTCCTCTGCAGTCTGGAATCGACCATGTCCGAACTTGGATGACGTATCGATGAACTTGAGTTTAATATCTTCCAAGGCCAGTCGAGAGGTCTGAGCAAGAAGCGACTGACGAAGAGTAACGACCCTCTTCTTAGGCCCAACACAACAACCTTTGATCAACAAATAATCATCCTTCACAATACCGTAGTGCGGGAAACCTCCCATTGGAGTTATGTCCTTCTCGGTCCTGATACAATCATGTGTTAGCACCGTTATAAAAACCTCTAAAATTAATCCCCGATTACTCCTTTTTTAACAACAGACCTTTCTGATTTTCCAAAATCAGTTAAACTAATCAGTCAACATAGGTTGATAATTCAAAAATAAGATATGTTGGTCAAAGTCAAAAGTTGGACAACATTTTAAATTGAATGATTTAAACTAAAATTATTGAGTTTTTAAGTAAATGAAAAATAATATTTATGGTTTTAGACAATTACAGTGAAGTTTGGGTTTACGATTATGGTTTTCTTCTATATTTACCCATATAAATTAGAAATTTTTAATTTAAATGCAATGTAAATAATGTTAATCCGATTAATCCCCGAATTCCCGATTACTCCCTTCAAAGTCCCAACCAATTATTCACGGAGTAGCAATTTTTAACAACCTTAGGTGTCAGCCAACATAAAACTTTCACTTAGAATTTATGAGACAAAAAAGCGCAAATGTTAAAAAAATAAAAACCTGTCGAACTCAGTAAGAGCAGTGTGGGACTCCTGTCCGGTCTTTCCAAGTTTGTAAATCTTCTTGTTCATTTCAGTACGGTGATGGTAACCGTTCTGACCAGCTCTGGCAACAGTGTACGAAACTCTAGCAGGATGCCATGCTCCAATACAAGCAACTTTACGCAGACCCCTGTGAGTCTTACGAGGAAGACGGGTGACACCCCAACGGGTCACAACACCTTCATAACCCTTACCCTTGGTTACACCAATGATATCAATCATTTCATCCTTCTGGAAAACAGCATCAATCGGGACCTGCTTTTCGAAAAAGCCATAAGCAAAGTCAACCTTTTGGGCGATTGTTCCACCGTTCACTTGAATCTCCATAAGGTGTGCCTTCTTTTGCTTCAACCCCTTCATTTTCCTTATCTGTGCAAAAAAGGAGTTATGTTACTGACATAGAAACATTATACTCATTTTGAAATAAGTCTAAATAGTCAAAGACATAAACTTTACCTGTGTGTGGGCCAAGACTCTGATAACCGTTGCATACTTTTTCATTTTCTCCAGTTGAGACTGTATGTCCTTTTTGCCCTCATCAGATTCAAACTTCTTGGAGTACTTAGTAAACGCCTTCTTCTTGGATTTGCACCAGTTCTTGTAGAATCTCCTCTTGATATCTTCACTCAAATGTTGAGCCCAAACAGTGTTCAATGATCGAAGACCACGTGGTGTCTTGACGTAAGCCACAACACCAACAATCACCATTGGAGGGGTCTCAATGATAGTAACAGCCTCACATGTCTCCTTCTTGTGAAGCTCTGCAAAACAAATTCATCGTTAGCAGAACATATCATCAAGTCAACTACCAAAAATAAAAAAAATATCAAAAGTAGCGTACTTGATCCAGGCTTCTCGACCTCTCGAACAATATGAGTCATCCCAGCCTTGTAACCCAAGAAAGCGGTTAGCTTGCATGGTTTGGTTGGGTCATCCTTGGGGAAAGCCTTCACTGTGATAAGATATGACATAACATTTAATGAGTGAAAAGTAGATCATAGAAAGTAACATAATCATCATAATCATAGTACACAGGAACATTATCGCTATGTCATGGAGTCAGTGAGTCACAATTCATTAGTGAGCAGATTATAACTACAGCAAGAGCATATCAAAAAGGATATCAACCATACAATTAGAATCGTCTTAAATCATACAGACTTCAGTAAAGTAAAGGTCAAAAAAGAAATGTAAAAAACATAATCGAAATGTCATAAGTCTCAATTCATTATAGAGCAAATTATACCTTTAACAAAAGCATAGTAGAAAATAAACCAGCAACAAAATCAGGATCATCTTACTTAAATCATACAGACTTCAATAAAATGGAGGTCAAAACAGAATTAAATAGATAACTTTGCACACTTTATTTTTCAATGACTAGTTCAATTAAAAAAACAATTCGATGCATACATTTTCAACAGATTATATATTGAATAAATAATTAAAATGTAATGAATTTACCTTTTCCTCTGTGACGAGCAGCACGCTTCCTAGGAAGAAACCCTAGAGAACCATGTCTAGGATGCTCAAATTTCCTGTGCGACATTTTCCTACTTCACCTATTCAAATATTAACTCAAATTAATAAAATAAAATCACAAATTAGAAACAGACCTTATAAAGTGACTAAATCAATTTAATACGTAAACACATGTATATGATTTATATTCAGGAGCACATTACACGTGTGTATACACAACATTTGAACTGATTGCAACATGAAATGCAGCTAATAAGATTGTATAGAATTATATGCTCATGTATGCGCAGATCAACAATAAGGTTTAGAAAATCAATGTTAATAGAATGTATAAGATTATGATAAAAAAAAAAAGTTGAAGAGATGAGAGAACCTGTGAAAGATAGCTGTGCGGCGATGGCTGTCTAAGTGGAAGGATAAAAAAACCCTAGCTTACTTTATATACTGTAACTGTTGCACTATATTTACATATTACACCTTATAGTATTTTAAGTGCATGGAATGGCCCCTAAAGGTTTTTAAAAAATGATGATTTGGGTATGAGCTTTTTTGTAAACACTGATCATTATAATTATGGTTTAATTTGAGTTTAAGTTTAAATTGAGGTTGGTCATAGCCTCTAAACCCTAATTCTCTTCTCAGTCTAATTCTCCTCTATTAAGTGAACGGGTAAACTTTGTACAAAACCCAAGCGTTATGCAATTTTCATTTTCACATGCTCCTCCTACTTTTTATATGACTATTTTCCCTCTCAGCGCCTTATACGACTTTTTTTTTTCCTTACAATTGTTTTTCTTTTTTACTTTAAAGATACTATACATACTTTTTCCCCGCGGGCATTACATTATTCAGATAATTCGTCGACGATCAGCTTTTAACCACCTAGATCTTTCTTGATCCTAGGGTTAGCCACATTATTCGGAGAGTTACAACCTTCAATCCTCCCAAATTGCACTAGCCAACTATTTGATTGATCAAATGGCGTCTTACATAGTTACATGGAACACACAACGATAAGTCTTGCGTTGTGAACCCACCCTTATGGTCCAGTGGTTCACCCCTTTGCACTTGTGCATTAGGATGGGGTCGGAGGTCTCAAGTTACAGTCCCTCCCATTAAAATATTTGTGAGATTTATTTTCTGAAAGCCGGATTTCCCTGGAGAAGGTTTTACCGACCCGTATCCAGGATCCAGGTCCGACCGCCTGCCCCTCGGGATGGTATAAGGTTCGGATTCCTGTAATGCGGTTCGGGTTTCCTTCCCGAAAGCCCATGAATGCGTGGTAAATGAGAGTATTCGATGTCAACAACTTGCCTTTCAAAAAAATAAGTCTTGCGTTTTCACCGAATGTTTGAAGGTTTGTCTTTTTTCTTATAGATTAATTAAATATGTTTCTAAAGGCGAATACACAAACTCATATCACGAATATTTACAAATAGTCTCATCGTTGGACTTCACAACCTCAAGGTCGATGACTATCGATACTGTTAGGCCAATGACTCTTTTGCAATCAGATACTTTTTTATTTCAAATAATTACTATGAATTTGGAAAATCGGGTATTATTTTACTATTTGTGGTCAAAGTACACAAATTGTTCATAGCAATCACGAACTTATTTCACGGTCTGTTATGCGAATATGTTCTTGTCATGGTGATTTTGGGCCTGATAAATAGTTAGACCACCTCTGATACGTTGGGTGCATTTGATGAAACAAAATGACCAAGCGTTGAATGATTCATAATCTGAATACTTCAAAAAATTTGATGAAGTTGCTTGGGAATGACAATAAAGTGTTGATAAACATTTTGAACGAATAATGTGAATGATGTAAAAGTACCTTATCAACCTTTCACATGAAAAATAACTACAACGTGTTTTTGATGTAATTTAAAGAGAAAATTGTGACTACCCGGAAATTTTTGAACAAATTTAAACTTGATCTTTCTATGTTTCCGACACGATAAGCAAAGTCTGTAATATTGAGTCTAAAAATTTTCGAACTGTTTTCATAAACCCATTTGACATTTAATTATTTACGACGACTCACGATATGATTGCTTGTAAATAGATATGCAAATATATGTATATACTAATTGTTAGGATTAATTATATAAATAACTTATGATTAAATAAACGCGTTATTTAAATAAAAAAAATATTAAATGATTGTAATACTCGTTTGATGTTTCGATTGATATTAAGCAAGTTAAATTTAAACTTATGTGATTTTAAAATAAACGGTGATCCGAAAATGAGTTTTATAAATTATAGGCTTATTAATAAAAAAATACTTAGAGCTATTTGCTAAATTTTTACAACCTTTTATATTTTACTTGGAGTGAGAGTGAAAAATAATTTAATTTTTATTTAATAGTTAACGACCGAATTTTATACCAAAATGACGAAAATAAATAAAGATAGTTACTGTAAAAATTTGAGATTTTTCCGAACACTTTTATCCGTCACTAATTTATCAACGGACCACGATATAATACTTTGCGGATCGATAATAATTCAATTACCCGATGGCGTTACTATTATGACCATACTATTATTGATTGATGATTAATATCAATTAGTGTAGTGTTTTCAATTCACACATGTAGTTATTAATTATTATTATAATATTATAATTATATTAGAATTAAATGATATATATATATATATATATATATATATATATATATATATATATATATATATATATATATATATATATATATATATATATATATATATATATATATATATATGTATCTGTGTTTGAGAAAGAATAACGAGACACCCACTTGTGTTACTACTACCTTTATGTTTGAGAAATAAACATGACACAAATCAAATTACTTCCTATATCTCTTACTGCCATTGTTGTGTTTCTACTTCTATTTTGTTCAATACCCACATCATCATCATCAACCAACGAACACATTAAACCACCACCTTTGAACAACACTTTTATTAAACTATCACCTCGCACCTCCTGTTCATCACCATCGATGGTTATTGTTGCTATAGACCGATCACCACAACATCCTTACCATGCTTACCGTCTCAGTTCAACACAAGTACCACAAAACCCAACACTATCGATCACTTCTTGATTCACTTTAGCTGTGAACCACCCTCCGGCTACCACCACCTTATCACCATGAACTTCAAACACCACATTTGGTTTCATTCATGTTAACAACTACCATCATTCATCATCACCAAAACCCACAACTATCTTCTACCACCACCGGAGCATCACTTCCACCACAACACCACGAACAACCATCACGAACCACCTGCATGATTATGGTTTACGCTGCTGCTGCTAGTTGCTGTCTCCGCTGCTTCACGTTCCTGTTTCTGTTAAAAAAAAGTACTAGCTTGGAGGTTCGTGAATCCGAGGCCAATCCTGCATTTGTTCAATATCGTTATATGTATTTTACTACAAAATACAATAGGTGAGTTTCATTTGCTCCCTTTTTAAATGCTTTTGCAATATATATATTTTTGGGACTGAGAATACATGCGCTTTTATAAATATTTTACGAAATAGACACAAGTAATCGAAACTACATTATATGGTTGAATGATCGAAGCCGAATATGCCCCTTTTTAGCTTGGTAGCCTAAGAATTTGGGAACAGACCCTCAAATTGACGCTAATCCTAAAGATAGATCTATCGGGCCCAACAAGCCCCATTCTGGAATTTGGAATGCTTTAGTACTTCGAAATTATCATGTCCGATGGGTGTCCCGGAATGATGGAGATATTCTATATGCATCTTGTTAATGTCGGTTACCAGGTGTTCAATCCATATGAATGATTTTTGTCTCTATGCATGGGACGTATATTTATGAGAAATGGAAATGAAAATCTTGTGGTCTATTAAAATGATGAAAATGATTGATTATGATAAACTAATGAACTCACCAACCTTTTGGTTGACACTTTAAAGCATGTTTATGCTCAGGTTTGAAAGGAATCTTCCGCTGTGCATTTGCTCATATTAGAGATATTACTTGGAGTCATTTATGACATATTTCAAAAGACGTTGCATTCGAGTCGTCGAGTTCATCAAGATTATTACTAAGTCAATTATAGTTGGATATATTATGAAATGATATGCATGCCGTCAACTATCGATGTAATGAAAGTTTGTCTTTTAAAAACGAATGCAATGTTTGTAAAATGTATCATATAGAGGTCAAGTACCTCGCGATGTAACCAAATGTAATGTATTCGTCCAGATGGATTAGGGCGGGTCATGAAAAAAATAACACTAAATATAGGTGCTTAATAGTTAAGAAAGAATTCTGGCTCTGCTTGAACCATTCAGTACCATTTGTCATTCACATATCAGATATTAACGCGCTGAACATTCAACATTCAACGTTGAACCATTCAATTAAGAGGTAAATAAACGCACCGTTCATCTTGAATAATCATGATTTGGGCCGGTTTGGACCTATTTGGCTAGTTGAATTCACGTTTTATATTTTGATTATATTATATGCGGTTTGGCCCATCGGAGTAATGGACTATTAAAGTTGTGTACCTCTGGCTCTAGTTCATGTACGGAAAGTCTCAATGTTTCTCGGTTGTTTTCCACAACTGATATATTTGATTTAAGTGGATGAGATGTGTCATGCTCAAGTAAACAGAGTCGGTAACAATCCCGGTTCATGAATCATTGCACAATATCTGAAACATCCTTGAGAAAACAGAATAAATCGCAATTAAACTATAACATCAATTAACAACCCAAACCGTGGCTTGCAAATAACTTGTTTGACAACGTCATTTTGTTTCATTTAACACATAAACATTAGCTATTGAAAAATCTTGATTGTTAAGCACAAATGAAGCTACAAATGAAGCTACGTATTGTTTCTGCAAGCACTGTTGTAAACGGCGTCCGTTGCTTCCGTTTCGACGTCCGTTGCGGCGTTTTGGTGACTAAACCGTTTCAACCCCGTCCCGTTTTCTTATAAGCCGGTCAACGATCAAAAGTCAGGTCAAATGCAGGAAAAATTGGGTCAACGCCAATCAAAAGTCAGAAATTCTGTTAAAATCAGTCATAAGTCGGTCAAATCAATCAAAATTGACTTAGTTTAGTATTCCATTTTGTATTATACTAACGCTAATAGCAATTATAGGTACAAATTTGTCAACGAAAGTTTTTTAGCTCTATAATATGTGTAAATATATATTTATATATATAAAAGTCAACATTAGTCAACATCCGTTTCGACCCCGTCTCGGCCCCGTTTTTTCCGTTGCGACGTTTTGAGGTCGCTACCGTTTCGGTCCCGTCTCGCGTCTTTTTCAACCTTGTCTGCAAGGACGCACTTAACGTTTCAATTCGTCTGGCCATGAAGTTCGAAAGGCAAGTGTTCAAGTGTGAAACTGTAAATGCAAGTTTTACTTAACATGTACACCCCAATTAGTCCGGGTTTCCTTCAGAGCAGTAGTTGGTCGGTTATGTAACTACGGGGATGAACACGCGGGTGGTTAAATCCCCCTGAGTGATCCCAAACTGATGTAAAAAAAAAAAATTGTACCGAAGTTCAAACTTAGACGACCCTAAAAAATTACACTAATAAATTACTTATACAGAAATAGGATGTAAATTTAAACAAATAAAAATTTCTAAGACGTTAAGTGTAAAGAACAACAATGTTACTAAATTTAACAAATAAACTGCTTATACTTAAAAATGGGAAATTGATGAAAATACACTTTTTTTAAGGCTTCAAACAAAATACATTTTTTTTTTTTTAAATTGCCTTTTTACACCATTCGGTAGACGGGATTTCTGTCTACCAGCTTTATCTGTCGTCTACTACTATTTTTACAAAGTAGTAGACAGTAACAACAAGGTAGTAGACAGCCAATTACAAGGTAGTTGACCGTCTACTGCCTTGTTGTTACTGTCTACTACCTTGTTGTAGGTGTCGACTGATATGTATTATTGGTGTCGACACCTACAACAAGGTAATAGACAATAACAACAAGGCAGTAGACGGTCAGCTACCTTGTAATTGGCTGTCTACCGTTTTGTTCACTGTCTACTACCTTGTTGTTACTGTCTACTACTTTGTAAAAATGGTAGTAGATGACAGATAAAGGTGGTAGAGAGAAATTCCGTCTACTGAATAGTGTAAAAAGACAATTTTTTTTTAAAAAGTGTATTTTGTTTGAAGCCTTAAAAAAAAAAAAAAATGTATTTTGAACAATTTCCCCTAAAAAATATACAATCAGCAATAAACTAAGTCAACCCACATAACAAGTTATGAGCCCAATTTGCATGAAATGAATTGCACCAAATTTTATAAACATATATGCAGCAAATAAACTGATTATGATCAAAATTCAAAATTTAGATTAAAGAACAATTCCTTTATTCAAAAATAAAATATTAAATTATACGAAATTACTACACTTTATGTTCTTGGGATTACAGACAGATTTCATCTACTTTATAATAAGTCTATCCCCTCACAACCCACAAAAATTACCGAAATTTTAAAGAATTAATTAAAATATTTAAGTACACAAAAAAAAGAAAGAAAAAAAAGAAAGAAAAAAAAGAAAAACAATCATTGTATCAGGTCCCAACCCTTTTTTTTATCTACAGACATTCACTGATAAATATTTCAAGAGTTTTGCCTTCTTCTATTTCCTCATTTCTACATCTTCCTTCATCCTCAGTCACAATCCAACCCACAAACTTCTAACACGATTCCGCCCCGAGACAAAAACGGGTTGACCCGAACCCATAACAGAGACAAGATAGAAGCCAGCAGGATAGACCACACAATGAGGATCGTAGGAACATTCGACTGTTTACCCATCATACCTTTAAGGAAAGGGTAAAGATGTAGAATCACCCATATGGCGAAAAACAACCGACCAAAAAGTGGGCCCCATGTTTCGTACCCGTTGCTAATTGCATCCGAAATGCCCACAACTACACCGATTATGTTGAAGATCAAAAGGGTCAATGGCGGGATCAAGATAGTTGTCCATTTGAAGACGTAAAGCTCGGAGAATTCCCCGTCGTCTCCTCCTTTTGACGTAACCGTAAAGTTCGTGTTGACTCCGGCTAAGACTTTTAGAAGACCTTGAAAAAGGGCGAATAGATGAGCCGAAACACCACCGATAACCCAAAACTGCTCGTTTCTCCATAAGTCGTCGATCCCAACTTTTCCCCATTGAATTTCCAAAATACTCGTAACGGCAATCGACAAAAACATGAGCATGAAGAGAATGCTAGCGTAATTGCTTATCTACAAAACACGCCAAAATTCGAAAAGCATTAAAGCAAGAATAACGCTTAAACCAAAATACTCGTATGACATGTATGTTTGTGGTCAACTGGTCAAGGTTGTAAAGTGTAATGTACCGTGTCATGTTTGATCGCGCACTCTGTCACATTTGTAACTCAACGGATACACACACAAACACATATATATAAACACACACACACACACATATATGTTTGTGTGTGTCTGTGTTTTTCACAAAAAAAAGTGAAAAAAACTTTTCCAACGATGAGTAGTGTGTGTGTCTGTGTGTTCACTTGCATCACTTGCAATGTTTTTAAATCATAAGATCTGTTTTAATTTAGTTTGTGTTTTGCATAAAAAAATGAAATTTCAAAAGTTTCTTTTACCTCGGGAACAATAAATTTGCCGGTGAGGAGACAGACGGCAGGAAGTGTACAATACGCAACCAACGGAACGGAAGTTAACGGGTAGACAACGGAGTTAATATATGAAAACCTTTCCAACGGCTTCAAACCGCATCCGTAACCATACCAGATTGGACAATGTCGACTCAGCAAGATTTCAACAGACCCAAGGGCCCACCTAAGAACTTGGTGAAGACGATCGGAAAGATTAATAGGAGCTGAACCCTTAAATGCTGCCCTTTTCGGTATGCAATAAACTGAACGCCAACCGTGGCAATGCATCTTGAACCCCGTTAAGATATCCTCCGTAACTGAACCATATATCCATCCAACCTATATTGTAAATAAAAACATAAACTTTTTAACACACTAAACAGTATAACCAATGTCACAATTAATTAAACAATAAACAAATTTAATACCTCCTTTCCCCATTCAGTCTTATCTTCGTAACCACAACTTATGACATGGATGGCTTCTTTCAAAAGTGACGCTGAGCTGGCACCCGGAGGAACACCGCCGTCTTCCAAAAGCGTTGAAGCGATAAAAACGGGAGACTGGCCGAACTTTTTCTCAAACTTAATTTGAGGCATGAGAGATGACTTCTCGCTATCTATTCCTGTAAAAAAATGTCATTTTAAATTTTTTTATTTCGTCACACTACAAAAGGTTCAAATTGCCACACAAGCCATGTTTGATTTGGACTTAATGAACTTAACAAAATGAAACTTCATATGAAGAGTCATAAATGAGTGTTTGTTTTTAACTTACGAGTATTAAATAAGACGAGTCTTAATACAAAAATTTCAAATAAGTGTGAAACTACATTTTATTCATAACTTTTAAATTTTTTATTAAAAACTGGTTTTAAACGTATAAGTAATTCCACTTTTACTTACTCAGACAGTTTATTCAGCACATAAAGCAAACAATAATATTTCTCACTTATTCCCATAGACATCTTATATAAATTCAAACAACGTGACTTGATAAAAAGGAGAAAAAAACTGGCTCTTAGTGTGCTAAGTATGACTCAATAAGGAAACAAATCAATTTTGGATGCTCTAAAATACAATCTGAACGACTTGTAACCCGTTCAATACGTTCAACCTTGACCAAATTGACTCGTTAGACTTAAAAAAACAAATATGCTCAAATGTAGAGATTATAATATATTGATATTTATGAACAATAAAAGCATTACTTACCTTCAATTCCTTCTTCAATATTCTCTAGCGCGTGAATTTGTGTCTGTGCGTCTTTGTTCTTGCTCTTCTTTGACTTCTCCTTTGACTTTCCTTTTCTAGTCTTCTTTCTCGATGAAAAACAACAACAAAGCCATTTAGGCAGACAATTGCACGTTTTCCCGGGTGCTTTCTTCTTTTTTGGAGCATCATATCCATACAACGCTTGTCTCCTAAACACGCACCCTGTTCCAACGTATATCGGTCCTTGGATCCCATCAAGCCCTTTCATATTAATCTAAAAACATAAACCAGAACCTATAAGTGTGAAGATGACTAGATTTCATAATGATTGACTAAAATAAGTGAAAAGGCACACATACATCGAAGAACACAACATTGCGATTTGAGTATCGATCGTGACGATCAATCCCATCGAATCTTTGAGGAAATTGAACATAGCAAATTTTCTTTCCGGATGTGGGGTCCATCATGAAACACATAGATTCTCTTAGTGCTTTACTATTGTTGATGTAGTGATCACAATCAACATTGAGCATATATGGCGCATTTGAAATAACAGCTGATACTCGGATCTGCACAAAAAACCAGATAAAGTTATAAGCGACCCATTTTATATACCTAAACTTGCCCAGAAATACTTTATCTTCAAGTTATTACATTTTGTTATAAATAATTTGTAACCAAAAAAGAATCAAGAAAAGTTTATATACCAGAGCATTCATGGCACCAGCTTTCTTGTGATGGTCAAATCCGGGCCTCTTTTCACGAGAAACGTAAACAAGACGCGGTAACTCGTTTCCTTCAATGTCGTGGACCCCATTATTCCCGAGAAAAACCTGAATCATTCCGGGATGATCTCTAACGTCGTTCCCGGGCCACGGCGTACCGTCCTGCATTGTCCATCCTTCTTCCGGAACCTTCTGTGCCATTGTTACCAGCCCGTTTATTCTTACCTTGAACTCCTCATAATCCCTCTGAAATTCAAATAGTTAATAGTTTATAACATAACAATATATATTTTATATTATATATATCAATCACCAAAGCAAAAAAAGATAAATGCACTTCTTATTGTGTTAATATTCACAATATGATAAAATAAAAATATAAAAACCGAAAAACATTGGAAAAATTATGCATATTCCGAATGGGTTTGACCTCAAAGTCAATAGTTGTTACCTTCATAGCACGACGTTCACGGACAAACGATGGGTGTACTTTATCTTTAAGATAATCGACCTTTTCTGAAAAGTACCATTCTGGAGCACGTGGTTCTATGTTAAACTTCTTGCAAAATGGGACCCACTTTCTTGCAAATTCAGATGTTTCTGACAGAGCTTCAAATGTAAGCATGGCGGCACCATCGTCAGACACATAGCAAGCAACCTTATCCACAGGATAGTCCACCGCCAGAATCGATAGCACCGTGTTGGCGGTAATTAGTGGCGGTTCTTTCAGTGGGTCCACCGTACTCACAAACACGTCTACGGGAGCCAACTCCGAAGGCTTCCCCTCTTTCTCATACCTAATACAAAAATAAATAAATATATATATATATATATATATATATATATATATATATATATATATATATATATTAACCAACAAAAACTCAGGCATAACTGATGGCGGGAAAACGGGCAGATTGGATAACGAGTCCGATCCGATCTGTTTGGGCCAAAAAACAAACTATTTTTTGTTTTCTTAGTTTAGACTTTACACATCATTGACTTATGATTAAAAAATATATGAGATAAAAACTATAGGTGTAACGCATTTTTAAGTACATTTGGGGTGACCTTGGATCCATTTCCATTATAACTGATTTTTAAATTTGGGTCACTTTGCCACCTTATAAAAATAAGACATGGAAAAGAAAGTCACGTACCTTAAGGAAAGTCTATCAAGATACGTTTCACGCTCAATGGGGCACCATTTTGGGAATTGATCGAGAATCCATGAAGCCGCAAACCAAATCTCGCAAATAACTGATATGAGCCACAAGGCGTACGCATCATTCACGGGATGTAGAATTCTATAGTGAAAGAAAAGACCAAGAATCGCCATACGGACCAATATGACCATTCGATACGGATTTATTTTGCTTGAAGAAATTGGCAACTTTCTTGAAAGTGGTTGCCTTCCTTCATCCATCCTATAGCCACATAAAAGTTCATAAATTTCTAATTAAAATTAGTTACGGAGTATTTTTTTTAAAAACGGATACAATAATATACTATTGCACTAATAAAGTAACAAACTTTGTGTAGTATTTAAAAGATTTGACTTTTAAATCAATCATTTATTACTTGGGCATATCCGGATCATCAACGTCTCCATCGTCATGCCCATTGCCACCACCGTCACCTTGATGCTTAACCATTTGAAGTTTATCATTTTGCCTTTTTCTCCATTCCTCCATTCGATCTTTCCACGCAACCGTTCCGTATCCATAAACCGCCAAGTCTTTCTTGGGATCCATGGGCCGAGGTGGCACTATATAACGTTTAAACATTACAAAATTTATTCCAAGAAAGCTACAAAAGTTAAAAGTTACATCTAATCAAGAAACGAAATACTTACAAGAAACGGACGAAGCGGTATCAGAAAACGGCATAGGATGAACACGCTTTGCCCGATTCATAAAGGGTGGGATGATCAAAGCATGCTTGTCAGCTGAAATCCCATCATCCTACGATAAACGAATATTATCACATCAACTAACAAGAAAAATCCTAAATCTTGAGTGTGATTAGTTGATTTTTATTATTTAACAATTATAATGAATGGCATTATATCACTACCTCTTGACCATAAGTAAGAAGAGGGATATCGGGATTTAAAGTGGCGCCATCGACCTCCGAAGGGGTCGCAAAGCCCGACGCATTAGATTGACCACGACCGATCATGAGGCCTCCTTCATGAACACCATGTGGATCTCTTCTCGAATAGTTTGCAAGATCGAACTCGTTATCCAAATCATCAAATTCCTCCTCATCTTCATCACCATCAACTCTTGGACTCCCTGATCCAACGTATTAATCAAGTTCATTAAAATCTTGAAATCTGACTAAAATTGACCATAAAAAAATGTATGATTTATCTATACCTTTAATTCGTTTGTATCGGGTTTTGCATTGTGGGCAAGATTGATTACCCTCTCTTCTTTCATATTCATAACAAGGTCTACAAATTGGGAAAGCACATTCATTGCAAGCAACAAATGGCTCACCATCAACTGTTATTTCAATCTCATCACCACAAATCTGGCAAATCTGACCACTTAATTCTTTAACAGAAGTCACCTGTTGAAATTAAGCCAAGTTTAAATTCAGATCAATAGTAAGTTTCCATCTTAAGTCAACTAATCAATAGATCCCTAATTAAGATATCATTCTAATCAAAGTTATAACCTTTATTCAACTACCTAATCCATAAAGTAGACCAAATACAAATTGGGAAATGAAATTAATACAAATACAAATTAAAGTCACAAACTTTAAAATCTAGATTGGTTTGCGTGATATAAATCCCAATCCCAATCCCAATCTAACATCAGAACAGTGTTTAATATCCAAAAAGGTAAACTTTTAATAACTATTCAAGGCACCGACAAAATAAATACAGAAAATAATCAATTTGTGCTTAGATTTTAGTCAATTAGTACAAGATTTTGCAAATTAGGAACGAATTAAAACAAGATTTGAAACCCAATTCAGAAAATGACAGATTCAGATTGGGAAATTGAAAATTAGGGATAATTAACTTACTCTTCCAACTTCATCAGCATTGATAAGAACAAATTCATTCCTATTATGAGAACCTGCAACAAGTCTACCTTTGGTATCCATTGAATCTCACCACAATTAATGTACAGATTAAAAACACTTCAAGAAACACACACTAACAAAAACCCACTTCATACACCAAATCTCTTTGAACAAAACCCAAATCCCATCAAGAAAGTAAAAAGCTTTTTTTTTTTTTTTTGCTCTCTCTCTCTACACTTGTGTGTGTTCTTGCTCTGTTCTCTCACTTTCTTAAAAACCCATCAAATAACTAAACCAAACCCACATCATTATTCATTATTCATTATAATAATTATATTATAATCTGATGTGATTGAAAATGACAGGTAAACAACAAATATGTATTATATACGGAATAATAAATAGAAAATATAGAATATAATATATTTTTTACAAAAATAATAAAGTGGGTAATTCAGATTGATTCTTTAATAACCCAGTTGGGGTAGAAGAAGAGATTGATAAAAAAGATAAATAATTGTTTGGGTAATAAATTTATTACGAGAGAAATAGTTGAAATTGAAAGTTCAACGCGTAATATAGAAGGAACACACAAAGACACAGATCGGTTTGATGGATCTCTAGTGAGGTCTTTTTTATGAGTTGTAAATTTGGAGCAAAGTGGGACCCTGGATTGTGGTGGTGAAAGATGGGCCCCACCATATACGGTCGTATTTGTGGATCCGGCCAGGGGTATATTGGTAAATTAGTCAACCCACAAACCCTTTGGGTTAACTGTCGGTGGGGTTTTAAAAAGATTAATTTTTGTTTATGTTTCAAGATTAAATAAAAAATCTTGAAACTTGAAGAGATGTTCGGGGGGTTGTCCGGTGGATAGCGGTGGTGTCGGTGGCGGGGTTTCACCTTTTTCCACAGTGTTTTGGAATTAACGTGGGTAGAAGTTTGTGTATACACACAGTAAAACACACGCATATATGGATGTTTACATAAGATGTTTTTGTTTGTTTTTCTCTCTCTTTTTTTACATATTAAAAAGATGATTAAAAGATGAGTATTATATCTCCTTATTAAAAAATAAAACTCGCAATAGAATGATTCACAACAATCAGTGTTAGCCATCCGTTAAACTCATTAGCTAGCAAATAAGTTTCATTAGCCAATCAACATCAACATGAAAAAACCCTAAAATACTCTTAACTTAGATAGTCCAAAAAAAAAAAAAAAAAAACACACACACACATGCGACTCTTTATTGTTAAACTCGGTGCCCTAAATTAATTTACCATAAATCGTTCATATCTACAAAGAATTGAACTATAATCGATCATCATCTTAATAATACCATCCGTGTTTAAGCAATATCGTCGATTTCAGACTTCCACACCAAATCGACAACAAAAATTATGTAGCACAATTGTATCATTTTCGTTTCATTTAAACTATTTAGTTACATCGATTTGTGATTTCTTATCAAATGTGTTGGTTTTAGATTTAACAACTATATTGCAGTAGTCTATGCAAAGATGTTACTGGTCTATAATGCACACAATGTGTTCGATAAAATGTCTAAATGAGATTTGCTTAAAATTTACAGGTGTTTATCTTCATTTTACGATCATTTATCAAATATGAGTAGACTTTATTTTGTAACAAGTTGTGTAATTTTAGCTTTTTCTTTTTTTGTGTAGTTTTGATGTTGAAAGTGAGGAAGGTGGTGATGGACACATGAGTGTTGATGCATCGAAACAGCCGGTTACAATTAAACAACCTGAAACCGAGTAGGCCTTGAGTGCAGCGAATGGACTGTTTTTTGAAGTTGCAATGATCAGTAACACACAATCGCATTACTCCGTATGTCGTTTGCATCATTTGATTTTAAGGTTGATTATGATTCGTTTGTAATTTCTGAGTATCGGATGTAAAGAATGACTTCTACACACCTTATTGGTTATATAATCTATATAGTAATATAAAACTCTAAAATAATGATGTCATCATTAAACTAATTACCCTTTAATTTTCATAATGATGATGTCATAATTATATATTAATTTAATTAAAAAAATAATACGAAGTCTTTTATAAAAGGAAATATTAATCTCGCCTAAATTGTAATTTTAATTATCTAAAAAAAATTAAAAGGCATTTATTATTATTAACAATTATTATTATTATTGAAAATACAAATACTCAACTTTGAGCGAACTTTATTATTATTATTTACTTTTAATATAATAATTATAATTATAGAGTCTTTTTACGAAATTAATTACGTTACATATGTATGCGAAAATACATCTCTATATATTTGTAAAAATAACGACAAGTTTCTTAGTCAAACGGGTCATTAAAATAAATGATTTTAGCATTTACATTCACTTAATACCTAAAACATGTCATTAAATTGTTTCGTTTAAACAAACCCGTAATTTCACGGGTAATTTCACTAGTTGTAATATAAAAGCAATTTAAAGCATGTGCATATCAAGATATGCAGTATTCACAACTGCGCATTCATTTGAGTACAGGTGTTTTCATTTAATTTTCATGGTTGGTTAGAGATTATGTTACGGTTATTTAGTCCTCGCAAAAGTGAATATGGAAAAATGAAAAGTGAAATTGCACTTAGGTGGCATACACTATAACAAATATAAGAAGGTACTACATGTCGTTGTATATTTGTTGAAATGTCCCGTTCATATTGATTATAAACGTTCCATATTAATTGATTTCGTCGCGAGGTTTTGACCTCTATATGAGACGTTTTTCAAAGACTGCATTCATTTTTAAAACAACCATAACCTTTATTTTATCTATAAAGGTTTAAAAAACATTACGTAGATTATCAAATAATGATAATCTAAAATATACCGTTTACACACGACCATTACATAATGGTTTACAATAAGAATATATATTACATCAAAAATAAGTTTCTTGAATGCAGTTTTTACATAATATCATACAAGCATGGACTCCAAATCTTGTCCTTATTTTAGTATGCAACAGCGGAAGCTCTTAATAATCACCTGAGAATAAACATGCTTAAAACATCAACAAAAATGTTGGTGAGTTATAGGTTTAACCTCTGTATTATCAAATCATAATAATAGACCACAAGATTTCATATTTCAATATACATCTCATACATAGAGATAAAAATCATTCATATGGTGAACACCTGGTAACCGACATTAACAAGATGCATATAAGAATATCCCCTATCTTTCCGAGAAATCCTTCAGACATGATAAAAACGAATTCGAAGTACTAAAGCATCCGGTACTTTGGATGGGGTTCGTTAGGCCCAATAGATCTATCTTTAGGATTCGCATCAATTAGTAGATCGGTTTACTAATTCTTAGGTTACCAAGCAAAATGGGCATATTCGGCTTCGATCATTCACCCATATAATGTAGTTTCATTTACTTGTGTCTATTTCGTAAAACATTTATAAAACTGCATGTATTCTCATCCCAAAATATTAGATTTTAAAAGTGGACTATAACTCACTTTCATAGATTTTTACTTCGTCTAGAAGTAAGACTTGGCCACTGGTCGATTCACGAACCTATAACAAATATGTACATATATATCAAAGTATGTTCAAAATATATTTACAACACTTTTAATACATTTTGGTGTTTTAAGTTTATTAAGTCAGCTGTCCTCGTTAGTAACCTACAACTAGTTGTCCATAGTTAAATGTATAGAAATAAATTGATATATATATTATCTTGAATCAATCCACGACCCAGTGTATACACGTCTCAGGCTAGATCACAACTCAAAGTATATATATTTTTGGAATCAACCTCAACCCTGTATAGCTAACTCCAACATTACTGCATATAGAGTGTCTATGGTTGTTTCAAATAATATATATAGATGGGTCGATATGATATGTCAAAACATTTGCATACGTGTCTATGGTATCCCAAGATTACATAATATATTAGAATACATGTATAATACAATATAAGTTAGCTAGGATATGATTTGTATAGAATTGTTACAATATTTTCCGTAGCTACAACAATCAAAAAATATCCAATCTTGTTTTACCCATAACTTCTTCGTTTTAAATCCGTTTTGAGTGAATCAAATTGCTATGGTTTCATATTGAACTCTATTTTATGAATCTAAACAGAAATAGTATAGGTTTATAGTCAGAAATATAATTTACAAGTCATTTTTGTAAGAGGTAGTCATTTCAATCGAAAGAACGACGTCTTGATGATCATTTTGAAAAACATACTTCCACTTTGAGTTTAACCATGATTTTTGGATATAGTTTTATGTTCATAAGAAAAATTATTTTCTCAGAAGAACAACTTTTAAATCAAAGTTTATCATAGTTTTTAATTATCAAACTCAAAACAGCCCGCGGTGTTACTACTACGGCGTATGTCCGGTTTTATGGTGTTTTTCGTATTTCCAGGTTTTAAATCATTAAGTTAGCATATCATATAGATATATAACATGTGTTTAGTTGATTTTAAAAGTCAAGTTAGAAGGATTAACTTTTGTTTGCGAACAAGTTTAGAATTAACTAAACTATGTTCTAGTGATTTCAAGCTTAAACCTTCGAATAAGGTAGTTTTATATATATGAATCGAATGATGTTATGAACATCATTACTACCTCAGGTTTTGTGAATAAACCTACTGAAAATGAGAAAAATAGATCTAGCTTCAAAGGATCCTTGGATGGCTTGAAAGTTCTTGAAGCAGAGTCATGACACGAAAACAAGTTCAAGTAAGATTTCCACTCGAAATAAGATTGTTATAGTTATAGAAATTGTATCAAAGTTTGAATATGAGTATTACCTTGTATTAGAAAGATATCTTACTGTAAATAAGAAAGATTTCTTGAGGTTGGATGATCACTTTACAAGATTGGAAGTAAGCTAGCAAACTTGGAAGTATTCTTGATTTTATGAAACTAGAACTTATAGAATTTATGAAGAACACTTAGAACTTGAAGATAGAACTTGAGAGAGATCAATTAGATAAAGAAAATTGAAGAATGAAAGTGTTTGTAGGTGTTTTTGGTCGTTGGTATATGGATTAGATATAAAGGATGTGTAATTTTGTTTACATGTAAATAAGTCATGAATGATTACTAATATTTTTGTAATTTTATGAGATATTTCATGCTAGTTGCCAAATGATGGTTCCCACATGTGTTAGGTGACTCACATGGGCTGCTAAGAGCTGATCATTGGAGTGTATATACCAATAGTACATACATCTAAAAGCTGTGTATTGTACGAGTACGAATACGGGTGCATACGAGTAGAATTGTTGATGAAACTGAACGAGGATGTCATTGTAAGCATTTTTGTTAAGTAGAAGTATTTTGATAAGTGTCTTGAAGTCTTTCAAAAGTGTATGAATACATATTAAAACACTACATGTATATATATTTTAACTGAGTCGTTAAGTCATCGTTAGTCGTTACATGTAAATGTTGATTTGAAACCTTTAAGTTAACGATCATGTTAAATGTTGTTAACCCAATGTTTATTATATCTAATGAGATGTTAAATTATTACATTATCATGATATTATGATATATTAATATATCTTAGTATGATATATATTCAGTTAAATGTTGTTACAACGATAATCGTTACATATATGTCTCGTTTCGAAATCATTAAGTTAGTAGTCTTGTTTTTACATATGTAGTTCATTGTTAATACACTTAATGACATGTTTACTTATCATTTATCATGATTAAACATAGTGTATCAATATCTTAATATGATTCATATGTATTTAGTAAGACGTTGTTATAACGATAATCGTTATATATATCGTTTCGAGTTTCTTAATTCAATAAACTCAATTTTATGTATATAACTCATTGTTAAAATACCTAATGAGATACTTACTTATCATAATATCATGTTAACTATATATATAATCATATATATGTCATCATATAGTTTTTACAAGTTTTAATGTTCGTGAATCACCGGTCAACTTGGGTGGTCAATTGTCTATATGAAACCTATTTCAATTAATCAAGTCTTAACAAGTTTGATTGCTTAACATGTTGGAAACACTTAATCATGTAAATAACAATTTCATTTAATATATATAAACATGGAAAAGTTCGGGTCACTACATTTGTCACCCATGTTCTAGATTATATATGTTTTATATTTTTTGATGTAAACTAACATTCATCTGTAATTCAATTAAACTAGTTTTAGGGTTCGCCGGCGGTTTTTAGTAAACATATTGGATTACATAACATAACTTAGTACTACATAGTGAATTACATAGCATATTATAGAACATAGTACTACACCGTTTTTCAAAAGTACATACACTGCATTTCAAAAGTGCTATGCCATTTGTCTTAGGTTTACAAAAGAATAAAGTTGATGAGTCTGGGTTTCAAAAGTATCCGATATATTATGAATGTTTTAGTTATTTTGAGTTTGAAGTATGTGTGTTCTCTTTTCTTTGTATGTGCGAATATAAAGATACCTCACTATACAGGAAGGGATTGCAGGCATGTTGTCATTATGATTCTGCCATGTCCCATGTGACTATAAAATACCTTCTGATCTTTACCACGTATAATGAGTTAATATGTCACCACTGGCATGGTTCTACCATTCTCGGTGGTTTCACTATTGTATTTGTACCTATAATCTTAAGTCATGGAACTACCATACCAAGTGGCTGCACGGATATGTTGTTCTTAAGTACAAGAAATAGTAATGCAAGCAAAAGGGAGCAATACGCAAATTCTGAAACATTGAAGACTATAATAAAGATTATTACTTGTAATCAACAACCGGGAGTTTTTTCTCCCCTGTAATGCCCAATTTCATTTTCAACATAGACATAACCTGAAAAGGTTAACATTACCAACAATATATCTGAAATAGTACATCTATCTAGGAAGAGAAGAAAAGATTGAGGTCTATGCTGCACTAAAACTATCTTTACAGTAGATGAAAGTGCATACCAAAACCATCAATAATCAAGCTTTTTACATTTTGAACTCCAAAATCTATTATACGGAGACAGAAAAAAAATAGGAAGAATTATGTTCCATTCCTAGAAAAGTAGTTTGGACATGTTCTTTTCATGTGTATACCTCATCATCATATTTTATATCGGTTATCCATCCATCTTCCTTCAATTTCTCTATTTGGTAAACTCCTTCATTGATAAAACTCTCAATATCTTCCTTTTTCTTTCCTGTAAAACGAACAAACCAAATCGATTATTCCAAAATTTCAATACATCAAGACATGCTAGGTAAACCACGGAGTAACATTACCTTTCGCTCGAGAAATCTTATCGACCCAATTCCCATATATGTTATCTACCAATGTAGTAAGCACCTCACGATTTTCTTCAGATATATTCTTGCGAGTTAACTGATCACCAGCACTCTTATATTTACCAATCCTCTGCACTTGTGGTTGCACCCCTACTTTCTCAAGTACACCTTTATATTTTGTTATTACTTTAAACATACATTTATTTCGACGCAATATCATTTATATTTCATAGGCTTTTACCGTTTAAGAAGACATTCGATTCATATTTTACGAAGAAAACGACTAAAATTATACACGGGAGTAAAGTTAGAAGAAAGACGATAAATGATGAATTTAAATCAAATATATATCAAGAAACGTTTATTCGAATTCAAGAACACAAGCGGAGTGATATGCAAGTTAAAGGTGATCAAAGAAAAAGATTCAAAACGAAAGTTCCAAGTCTTATACGTCTTCAAACGATCAACCGAAGAAAATAGTTAAAACAAATCGTACAAGGTAGTATAAGTCCACAAAGGAATCAACAGAGGGATCAACAGAGAACAAAAACAAGAAAACTGTCGTTTACTCCTACGCGGAACGCGTACTTCTGTACGCAGAACGCGTAATATTTTTGCTCTTACGCGGAACGTGTGGATGGTTATGCGAAACGCGTAATGTTGAGGCCAAATTCAGATCTAAATTGCAAATGGGACGGTTGCTTTTATGTTTAATAAATGCTACTTTTCAGACTTTTACAGCAAAAGGAATAAAAATGATCATGACACCTACTACTATTCTACTAAAATACGGAGTATATTGTGAAGAACACGCATAATTATTAAGATACATAAAGCAGGGAGAGATATCAAAAATTATTACTAGTGTCTTTGTTATTTTCTAGTACTCGCGTATCATTTAATTTTTCAGTTTCAATTAATTTTAAAGTTTAATATTTAGGATAGTTTCAATATTAAGGGTGTATTGTTCGTGATTAAGGGTATTATTGTTCGAGTACAAGGGTGTTGTTATTGTAAATTTCTACCATTTGAAGTTAATGAAAGTGAAGATTTTCGTAAGTTTATTCTATTAAAATTATCGTTATCAATTTTTATCGTTATTATTATGTTTGTATATTTATATTTTTATGTTTACCCTAGTATAATGAGTAGCTAAGTTCCCATAGTGTTTATCTAAATGTATAGCCCTAGTGAAATGGATTGTTATCATTTGTAAATATTAAAATGTAACTTGAGTATTTTTAACATTGTGCTTAGCTAAAAGAACCATTGCTATGTAATTAGATATTTAATCTTTATCACTTAATTTATTAGATACACATAGCGAAGGTTATTTTTATTTATATAAATTAAGCTTCAACACTACAAGTGATTTAGACGAACTTATGAATAAGTTATTAACACTAATTTAGAAATAAAGTTCGGTGGTTTGGGTAATATCATTAGTTATATAATAGTGAAAATTGTAAAAAGGGAAACCGTTATGATTTGAGGTTTTGGCGAAAGTCAAAATTAGGTTAGGTCTCAATTTAAATACTTGAGGAATAGTAACTATCTAAATAAGATCAAATGAAAATTAGATTTAATTTAGTTAGTTGAAACTTTATATATTCGAAAGAAAATATAAAGTTGTATATTAAAACATTTTAATAGGACTTAAATTTAAAACAATCCATAGATCTAGAGGTGAAAAATTTAAGTGAACACTCTCAATTATATATTGCAAATTATTATTATTGTTTTTACGTATTATTATTCATAAAATTAAAATTATAAATCAATCTCCTTCAGTTTAAATACTTACTGTTTTGTCACATCGTTTATAACTTACGCGGATCGTGTATAACATTACACGAAACGCGTAGTCCCAAAACATACGCGGAACGCGTATACAGACACGCGAAACGCGTAAGTATAAGAACAGTACTGTTACGAATTTTTGTTTAAAATCCAAGTTTTAATTAAATCTCTTATTATTACTTTTAAGTATTTAATTTATAATTAATATAATTATTATAATTCTCTTTCATTCATCTTTAATTTAATTAAAACTTATTATTTAGTTAATTTAAATAATTTGTATTTTATTTTATTAGTTTAAAACAAATTCCTAATCATTTAGTCTTATTGCAAGTTATTATTTTACCATTCAGTAATTCAATTGTTTTATCACAAATAGTATAATTTCATTTAGTTCACTTTTAAGTTAATAATTATAAATCCTGTAATCTTGTAGTTTTATTTATAAAGTAAGTTAGTTTAATTAAGTTATTTTTTTATTATTGTTATATTATATAATTCCTAATTCAAAACCCTTTTTAAATAAGTTTAACTTCAAAGACTATTAAAAACCATTAAACACTCCATCTCCCTGTGGAACGAATCGGATTTACCTATAAAATTAAACTACGCGGATAGGACCAGTTGCCTATATATGTGTGAAATCAACCCGAATTCATTAAAACACTATACATACAATAAATCAATTCGTGTAACAAAATAACTCAAATCCGTTCATAAATAAAGGTATAGTTTCAACACATCAATTGCTCAATTATTACGTTTTGTAAAATGTAACACATTTAAGGTCCCATTTATGCAGATCAACGATAAACACCTTACAGATTTTAGTATTTGATTTTGTGACATGTAACTTCTTTTTGGACATATTTTTAATGTATATCAAAAGAATATTTTTTTTATATCGGTTCATGTTTCAGTCTCGCAAAACTATACAACTAGGATTTAACTTATGTGTTTTTGCAGAGACTTCATTGTTTTCTTCGTGTATATATATATATATATATATATATATATATATATATATATATATATATATATATATATATATATATATATATATTTGATGCTTTGTTTAAGCTTTCATTTGCATCGGATCTCGATGTAAATAATTCACCTTGTCTTATAATTGTTGCGGGCAATTAAATTACCTTCTATCATCATAATCAATCATGAGTGTCTGGTCAGCATAAGTCTTGTGTTTAGTCAAAATGAGTTTTGTGTGTTAAAGTGAGTTTAGTAACTAAACTTGTCAATTTGAGTTTTGTAAATTGTGAAGACTTATGATTATAAGTCTTGATATTAGTCAATCGGATGAGATTGAGGGGAAAAAACCTTTAACATATTCTAACAAATTATGTGTCATTTGAAGAGTTTATTTTAAAAAAATATCATTCTTTAAATAGGTTGATGATGGAAGAATGATTTAATGTTTGTCATGCTTTATGTGATCGAATGTGTTCGGGGTAAAATTTCAAATAAGATAAGTAATATGTAATTGTATCTAGTAGAAATGATAACGAGAACAAAGTTAGTTGCTATTTTTATAGTCGTAAACAAAACATTTACACGCAACTTAAGTTGCAAAGGTCATTATATATGTGATGTCAATTTCTAAGTTATATCGTAATTATTGTCGAAGTGATATTCTCTTTAATGATGATCACAACTTGCTATTTTAGAATCAAAGGAACAGAATTATCATGATTATGATTAATATACAATCTTCTATAGTATCATGTAAATCTTTAAAATAATGATGTCATAAATAAGAATATTCAAGATTTATAAAAATTAAAAAATAAATAGAAAAAAATCTAAGCCCCCCATGATGATGTCATTAAAATAATTAATTATATTTAATAAATATATTAACATGTTAATCGTATGATATATGAAACATTATGTACAACTTTATAATAAATACATCATAACCATATGTACAATATTTGAATCATTATGTACAACATTAAGGTAAAACACTCTCATAACTATATGTACAATATTTGGAGCATTATGTACAAGCTTATAATAAAATACCTCCACCATATGTACAAACTTTAAAACAATTTGTAAAATCTTTTATAAAACACCCCATGAACACATGTACAAACTTTGAAACATATTGTACAACTTTAATATAATAATTGTATTTTAATTTTTGAAAAAAAAATTCAAGAGGCATTTGTTATTACTAATAATTATTATTAAAAATATAAATACTCTTTTTTAAATCAAACTCTATTAATATAATTATAATTATAACTATAATTATTATATTATATTACTATTATTATTATTATAAAAATATGAGTTCGTTTTACGAGATTAATTACGTTACATATATATGCGAAATACATGTCTTAATAAAGAGTTGTGATGTAGGCTTTTATAACAAGGAAAATAATAATTGTGATGAAAATTGGAAGAGAGTGGTGGAAGAATAAATGTAGTTCATTTATTTATACTAAGTTAAGTATATTAATATGTTTGTAAAAAGAACTAACAAGTTTCTTAGTCGAAATCCTTGGTTCCACGGTTCATTAAACTAAATGACTTTCCTAATTACAGTCACTTAATACCTAAAACATATCATTAAACTTTTTCGTTTAAATAAATCCATGATTTCACGGGTCATTTAACTAGTAAGAAATTGAAATTTAAATTGTATAGTCAGGGGGTGGAGGGGGGGATTGAGGGGTTCTCAGCCTCCTCCAAGGCCCAATTGAGACCCAAGTTTCATTTGTATTATTATTATTATTATGCACAAGTAATTGTAAGCCTCCTTCAAGTCTCAAATATTAAATATAATGTTATGGCTTGTTAATGTAGTTATTTTTTGTAATCATCCAATTAGTGACTAAGTCACTCTCATCTGTAAATCCTGGCTTTGCTTCTGTGTATAGTGAAACATTTGTAAAAGATCAGTAATATAATGTACGGTGTAAAAAATTCGTCCCTGTAAATAAATAGGAATTAAAAAGTTATCAAGTAATTAATAAAGGCCTGAATTTTAAAATGATTATGTATGTTATGTTTTTGTTACATTCTAACTTATGCAATATACTAGAACGATATGTGACATGATACGTATGATGGTATAAATTTCAAAATGTTTACACTTTGGGATCTTTTAGCTTATTGTAAAAAGACATGAATTAACCGTTTATGGTTCATATCATAAGTTTTATGTGGCTTCTTTAGTTTCACGAGCAAGTTTTGTTCTCTTATGTGGCGTCTTTAGTTTTACTTTATATTTTGAGTTATGCTTTAATAAAATGGGATTTTTCAAGATTTGGCGGATTAGAGGATCATCCCTTCTTGCGAAGATGTAGTTGCAGAAGAATGTTTGGAATCACATTATGTTCCTATAGTTGCCTCGCCGGTGGTAATAAACAATGTGATCGAGGGTACTTCTTGTCCTTAAAAATAACCACGTGTTAGGATATCGAGGCAGAAACAGAAGGCGAAGAATAATTCTGGAGCGGTAAAGAATGGAGTTGGTACTTCAGGTATGAATTCGGGTGGTGCACTCGAGGGGACCAATGATGATGGTTGTGGTGTTGTTATGGATCGAAACACTAGTTTGTTTTAAGGCATTACGAGGGAAGGTTAGATTCCTCCTTCCGTGCCGAGTATTAAGATTGGTAGCGGTTCGACAAAGGCTTCATCCTATGCAATTGAAAATTAGTCAAAGAAGAAATATTCATTTAAAGGTTGACTGTGTGGTTGTTAAGCAGATCATAAAGATGCGGAAAACGTAAAGCAATTGTCGAGTAGGTAAATATCAGTTTTTTGTTTGATATTTTTGAGTTATGCGTCGTTGGTTGGTTAGATTTAAGTTTTTGATTTGGGTCTAGTATTTGGTTATGTCTCGGGCTAATTTATTGTGATCCGATTGTGAAAGGCTCGATTTTAGTTAGCTTTTGATCATTGTTTAGTGGTTAAGACTCGTTTATGACTTCCGAGCCTTGCATTTTGTATCTTTGTGAGTCTTTGCCAAGGTTGTAAAAGTCGCGAGTCGGGGACGCATCGGTCGAGACCTAAAAAGGACGCGCCGGCCGAGTCGGGGACGCATCGGTCGTTGACCAACGTTGACTTTATTAATAATTTCTTAAATATATATTTATATATGTATAAAATAGTTGATTCTGTACCATAAATTTCTTAAATAAGAACTTGGATTTAAATACAATCAAACTTCAAACTCAATTAATGTTATCGAGTACATAATCAGTAAGAGCACAGAGAAAAGAGCGGCCCAAAAAATGAAAACAAACCTTAATTTTAAAACATATCACACATCTTGACGAAAATTTGACTGATTTTGACCGTTTTTGACCAACTATGACCGTCTTTGACAGAATTTGACCGAACTTTTAGCTTTGACCGTCTTTTGAGTCATTTTCAGAAAAAACGGGGCGGAGAACTTAAAAAAAACGACGCATCGGCCGACGCGTCAGCCAAGTCGGCCGACTTTTACAACACTGGTCTTTGCATCTATCGATGAAAGGACTTAGTCTTAATGTTATCATTATTTTAGCCAAAAAAATGTTTCGCATGCCAATACAAAAAAGAAACATAAGAATCACTCAATAAAACATATCCACAAAATTGTTAATTATTTTGTTATTACCCATGTTAAACAGATACACACCATTAAACTGTATTCCAAATTTCACAACAATCATTTTCTTCAAGTCTTGAATGTAACAAATAAACTCATAAAAACCAACAAACATTTAGCTATTTTTATTTAACTTGTGAACAGATAACAAACTAATAGTATAATCTGAAACCACTAGCAGATCATATAAAACAGTAGTTTGATTTAATTCTAAATTACCAATTTTAGTAATTCTACCTTGAATATCATTGAGATGACCAATGGTTAACCTTAAATTAGTCAAATCAACTAATTCATCCATATTTTATCACAAACAATAATGAATTGATTTGTTGGAGAATTCCCATTACCATTTTTTTTTTTTTTTTTTCTTTTTGAAAAGCAAGAAAGTGTATACTATTTCATATACTCGTAAAACTTACATGGATGAGTTGGCCCAGAAAATGAGCTCGAACCCAATTACAGAATATCTACATCACACATTACGTTTGTGAGTAAACAAACTCGAAAAATAGAAAGACATGCACACACAATTGCATAATTACAAAGGACCTAACTATGATAAGGTTAAATACATATTCGGATTATTTAATCACGTGAGCCAATCAAACTTCTTCCTTTTTAATCGGTGAGATATCCAATCGAAAGCCTTGACTTTAATTTTATTCAACAAAACCGAGATTGGCCCACATTTCCCATGAAACACTTTGTTGTTGCGGTTTTTCCATAGGTAATACGCACAAACTTATTCCGTCGCTTGCCATATTTTTTGCCCAAACTAGACATAACCGCACCGTTGTTTCCTTGAATAGCCTCAAACACGCTTAGATTAGAAACATTACCTAGTCCCCACCATTGATACACCCGACACAACAAATCCATCGAGTGTTTGCAAAAGATAACCGAGTGATCTACCATTTCCAAGTCATCGTCGCATAATGGACATCTTACACTATGAAGGTCTAAACCCCTTTTATCGAGCTCGCACCTTACCGGAATTCGTTTTTTGATTGCTCTCCAAACGAAAATTTCCAATTTTTTTTTAACAAGACGATTACGAAGGGTTTCAGAAGTTGACCCGCTTAGTGTAATAAGTCCATCATCAATGATATTTGAAAGAGATTTAACAGTGAAATTACCCGGAGAAGACAATCGCCATGACCAAGAATCATTGTTGTTCCGATTAAACTAAAAGGATTCGAGAATGGCAGCCAGTTCGTTGAATTCAGCTCCTGTTCGGCCCACAGGCTCACGGGCCCAATTCCACGAATATGCTGTTTCTGTTCCACTAAAGCTGATGCGATCTTGGACACTGCATCATTTTTCGTTTTCAAGCCTGTAAAGACGATGAACTTTCTCACAAAGCTTGAAGTCTCCAACCCATTGTTCGTCCCAAAAAAGAGTTTTCGATCCGTCGCCAATAGTCTTCACAAAAGAATTCTTGAAAGGGATGTTCAACTCTTCAATTATGTGACCTGCTAAAAAAATATTATACAATTTTATTAAACTTCGAGTTAAAATACTTGTGAAAGTTAGCATTAAACCTCGCATTATTATTTATAAAAGTACCTACCATTAGGACAACATGAATGAGTTTTCTCGTTAATCAAACTTAAAAGCTTTAACATCTTTTCATTTGAAAAGGTTATAGGAGCAGAAAAAGAACCAGTTCACTGATAACAAAATTGTCAGAGTCTGATATATTACCATTAGTCTTTCCTTTAAACCATCAAGGATACCCAACAATTTCAAAACACTTGTATATAGTGTGGCCAACCACCGATACCGAGCTAAAGACCCTTAGAGTACTAGGTATTCGTCGTCTGAAAATTGTAGCAGAAAAGGAAATAGAGGCCACAAACCGGCCAAGATGTCGGAGAAGAAGGAATAAACAAAACATGAAAATGAAAGCGAAGGGGGATAAGAGGATACAGAGATCGACAATATGAGAGAGTTGGGTCATTGGCAAGAAGACGGTGACCAGGGAACAACGGAACAATAGAGCGGGAGTTGGTTTTGAGATCTCAAAAAAGAGTTAGGGAGAGAAAAAAGATACTTGTATGTAAAAGTAACTTTTTGAATATTTCGTTTTGGTTCACATTTGGGAAAATGATATTGATAACTCATCATCATTCTCATCATTACCATCATCACCACCAATCGAGTCCGGAACATACCACTTTCGTTTGTCCTTTAAGACATAGCAAGAATCAATCATATTAAACTTTTCCCTTGATTTTTTTCGATAAATTTAATGAGCTCTTTCTAGAATATCGACATCATTTGCCCCATTTCTCCAATTGTGTCGGACATCGTTTTAAGCGCGTTGAAATCACCACAATTCTTGTTGATGTTACGCTACTTTGAGTTCAATTGGTCATCATCGTGATGCCATCTACTCTTGTTATCGTTGAATTTGTCGTAGATAGTAGTCCACAAGGTTTGTCATTTTTGTGAATTCCCCTTTTGCGAGTCTTCTGATGAATCGAGCTAACTCAACCACGCCCCTTCTTGACTTGTACATGCTACACATTTTTTTGTCACTTTCCAGCGAAAACTATATAACAATATAAGTGTATAATTAGTATATAAATATTACAATCTACCGTATAAATTAGTATATATATATATATATATATATATATATATATATATATATATATATATATATATATATATATATATATATATATATATATATATATATATATATATATATATGCCCGTGCATTGCACAACAGTCGTATAAATTAGTTTTCGATAACATTAGTATATTAACAACAATTAAATTTATAATACAATTACAATGAAAAACCTTTTATTATTGATAACAATAATATTGAAAGCATTAGTATTGAAGAAATCAGTATCGTAGACGTTAGTATCGAATACAGTTACAATGCAACAATCAATTATTCTCATTCAATGTCGAAATGTACAGTTTCTAGAACATTGGTGAGCTCGTCCTTTGGACGAAAATTGTAAAATGTTAATTTTAGCAATTGTTATTATTGACGACTATTACAGACATTTGATCGATTATATATAGTCTGTAAATATGATTATGGAAACGTAACTAAAATGTGGATGTCCATACTTTGAGATAGTATTTCAAGATAATATAAATGACTATTACAGATATTTGAGCATATACCTTAAAAGTCTATTAAAATCAGCGCATACGGTTATCTTAATAAAAAAATAAAATTAATAAAGGTCAAAGCATACCTTTATAAATTAAAATATAGTAAACTAATTATGAATATTAACCGTTAACTGCTATGAAAAATAATTTTTTATACTTTGTAATTCTATGGATTATGAAAATTGGCGATATGATATATGCGTGATTAACTTATTAAGTATTTTATCGAAATAACAACTTCATTTATTTTTTAATATATAGAATATTTTCCAAATTTATTTTTATATCTTAGTCATTGAATATTTATAAATTAATTTATTGAGTTTAATTAAGAAAATTACACATAAGCATTATTGTACATGCTTTATATATAAATAAATAAATATATATATATATATATATATATATATATATATATATATATATATATATATATATATATATATATATATATATATATATATATATATATATATATATATATATATATATATAGTGAAAGAATATGGAGAGAACTTTTGATAGAAGAGAACCGAGTGAACTCAGAGATTGAATGCAAATGCATCTACTATATGCACCCATTCTTCAATCTATGATCACAGACTGATTTTTATTTATTTTTTTAATTTTGGTCGGCCACGAGTCAGTATGTGTGGCACAGACTGAGGCACGTGTCAGTCTCTGCCTACGTGGCAATCAATCTGTGCATACGTGGAAGTCAGTCTGACCTACGTGGCAGTCAACCTGCGGCTATGTGGCGGTGTCACGTGGATCTTTTTTCGGTAAATTTATTTATTATAACAAGAAACTTATAAAAAAAATTACTTTTTTCTAATCTATGATCACAGATTGAAGAATAGGGAGGATTTAAGGGGCTGGGGTGGGCCATGGTCCCCCAAAAAACTTATGTCCTTACTTGCAATTTTAATAGTTTTACGTACTAAATACGATAATTTCAAATCTTGGCAGCACCAAACCAAAATTAAAACATGTAGAGACTATGTTATTTTGATCTTCATGGAACCTATTTATATATACAAGAGACTACATGTTTTGATTGAGTTATTTTGGCCCCTTCATCATTAGTGTTCAAGCTCCGTCACTGGTTCATGTGGTATGTGCATGTGATGAGTTCCCTGAGGTTTCACTCTTAGTTCTCTATGAATTCTTACCCTATATATATATATATATATATATATATATATATATATATATATATATATATATATATATATATATTTTGTGTGTGTGTGTGCGTGCGTGTGTGTGTGTGTGGATATACTTTTGTCCTTTTTTATGTTTCATTTTTTGGTATGTTTGCATTTTTTCGGGATCGCTACTTGTTACGTTTCCGGTTAAGTGGTCGGTTGTTATTGAAAGCTTCAAATATTGTTGTAAATATTGGAATGCTCGTTGTTGTTTAATGTATAGTTGATGTCGTTCTTCTGGTGTAAGAGGATGAAATTGCTGGAAAACATTGGAATTTGGTGGAGTGTTCGGCATCTGCCGATATAACTATCGTATGCATTATAATTTTGAAAATCATTTGGGTTATTGCGCTAATTAGGGTTATTAGCCATTGTTTTTTATGTGTAAGAAGAAGAGTTATGAATGAGAGTGTTTTGAACTTAGAATTTGATAGTGTTTGATTTGTTGTTGTTGTGAATGAATATATGAAGTAAATATTATGGAGTACAAATTTATAAATGTATTAATGAAATTTCGGATAAAAAAAAATGCTTAATGGTCATATTACAGTTCGAAAAACTATAACATGAATCAACTAATAAGAACAAGTCGTGTGATGCTCAACTTTTTTTTTCCATCAGTTAGCTGACTGATCCATCGGCATCAGCCCTAACGCTGTCTGACATTAACACTGTGTTAAACAATTTCTAATCGTGGCGATGATATCACGGGCAGTTTAGCCAAAGAGTGCAATATGATTATATGACTGTAATTTGCCAATGTCAGTTTCTGATATTTTTAAACCGATGTGTCAGTTTTTTGTGTCAAATATTGGGTAAAGTGATGTGTTAAAACTTGATTGAAAATTAGATGGAAAAAATAAATTAATAATAAAAAATATATATTTATTAAATCAAGAAAATGTGTGATTGGTTGTTGACAAAACTCACGGACACAAACAAAGCTTATTTTTTCATAAGTAGTACCTTTTAGAGCTTATGATTTTCATAAGCTTTACTTTTGATGTATAACAAACAAAGCTTATGATTTAAAGCTTATTAAAATCATAAGCTTCTATAAGCTCCAAGAAACTGTGTACCAAACACACCCTAGTCCGGTTCTTACACTATATTTGTAAAACTAGTAGTAGTATTAATTATCAAGTGACGTAAGCTATAATACAATGGGCATAAAAAGGAATATGTTGTTAAGCGACATAGTTTGTGTCGGTGCCTTAGTGGCAATCATAATTTTTTCACATTTTTTAACTTAATAAATCCAGCTATTATTAAATTAAATTAAATTAAATTAAATTAAATTTTAAGTTGTTAAATAATACGGAGTACTACGTCAAAGAATAAAAAGGAATTAAATTGTCAATTTCAGTATATGCAATAATAATAATAATAATACTACGTCAAATCAAATAATCAAATAAATAACATATAACACAACTATTTATTGCACTTATTTATTGACACATATTTCACCATTTGGTAATCGTAGGGATGGGAATGGATCTTCTATTCATAAATATTCATCCATCGATCTATTTATAATAGTTATGAATAAAATATATGGATGATGATTTAAACATATTTTGTATATTGGATATGGATACCAATTTATCATTCATGAATGTATAAGTATTATCACCCGAACAGGGGATGTAGCTCAAATGGTAGAGCGCTCGCTTTGCATCCGAGAGGCACGGGGTTCGATCCCCTGCATCTCCATTTGATTTATACTTTTTTTTGCTGCCCGTAACATAGCTCGGTTTGTTGTTATAAAGCTCCTTTTGGCGGCTACTGTGTATGAGTTATGGCAAGAACGCAACCCTAAGTTTTTTAAGAAGAGAAAGAGATCTTGTAAACAGGTCTATGATGCGATTTACCATACGGTGCGGTTGGAGATTATGAGCATTAGATGGAAGAGTTCGCCTCAAGTTCTTCGGTTAAAAGCTGATTGGAAAGTATCTTGAGGTGTTTCCTTTTTGTTTTTGTATTTGAGTTTGTTGCTCATGGTGCTATTATGCATTGTAATCAGAGGCGGAGACAGGGGAATGCATGTGGATGTTTTGTATCCCCCAACTCTTTAAATAAGCGAATTATGGTGTGTTAAAAATTATATATTAGTTGACAATATCCCCAAATAATAAACACAAACATCCCTTAACTGTTTCATAGATACGATGTATATATGAAATTTTATGTTGATATTAAATTTTTTAGAAATGTATCCTCTATACGTGAAACATGGCTTCGCCTCTGATTGTAATAGCTTAGTTTGTTTGAGAGGCTATAGATCTCGCCTATAGTCGTTGAACTTTATTGTAATCTGTTTATATTATATATTCACCGAGTGATACCCTTTACCCAAAAAAAAGTATTATCACCCGAAATACATTCATATACATACATACATATATACCTACTAAAATATATGCATATACATCTACATAACGATATACATATAACCTATAAATTTCAAGTTATTAACAAAAATAAGGGTTATAGAAGTTACAATTATTAAATATTTACTAATAATATTAAACGTTACACATTTATATTTGTTTAAACATATATTTACTTATATTGTAACATATGTTGCTCAACTGAAGTCACACTCGACAACAAATTACAATGAAAACATACGTAGTAAACCAAAAACATTAAGATTACACATTAACATATGTTATAATTTATATTTAACTTTTAAAATCATCGTGACATTAATAGTTTATTGAATATCTAATGGATATTCATTACCCCTCAATTTGGATTTAATTACGAATTTAGAATAATTAAACAGTACTAACTTTATTTTTTCCATTTAAATATATGTTATAAAAATTATAATTTTAAAAAATACTTTATCCAACATTATGAAGTTAGTATAATTTTATTTTATTTTTTGATAAAAGTAACCAAAACTATATAATGAATGCTCTTTCATCGAAAAATGAAAGAACCGAACAAGAATACAACCAAAACGAAGCAACTAGGCTCGAAACCAGAAAGCAAAACTCTAAAACAATTACTAGTACTCACTATCTACTATCGAGCCTGTGACGACCCGGGAATTTCCGACTAAATTTAAACTTAATCTTTATATGATTTCGATACGATAAGCAAAGTATGTAATGTTGAGTCTAGAAAATTTTGAAACGATGTTCATATATTCAATTGACATTCGACTGCTCTCGACGATTCACGAACAATTAAATATAAATAGATATGTGTGTATGTATATATAAATAATAATTTGATATATAATTTGAGGTATTATATGTTGTTATTATTAAAAATTAATAAAATAAAAATAGGATATTATAATAATTATTATTTAAAATATATCTCTATATATAAATAATGTATATTAAAAATAAATATTAAATGATTGTAATACTCGTTTGATATTTCGATTAATATTAAGCAAGTTAAATTCAAACTTATGTAATTTTTTTTAAAAATAAACGGCGATACAAAAAATGAGTTCTATAAATTTTTAGACTTATTAAAAATGTATTTAGGAACTATTAGTTGAATTTTAAAACTTTTTATATTTTACTTAGGGGTTGGGAGTAAATAATTAATGTAATTTTTATTTAATAATTAATGATCGAATTTTATACCATAATGATCAAAATAAATAAATATAGTTAATTTAAAAATATGGAATTTTTCTGAAGACTTTTATCTGCCATTGATTAACAATGGACCACGATTTAATATCCGCATTTAAGAATTGTCAGTAGAAAGAATCCAAGTATATCGATGGCTATTCTGTTTACTCACTATACTTAATTTAATCATGTGTTATGATAGAAAAATAATATCATTGAGTTACTGTGTGCAATTACCGTGTCTAATTGATTTGTGTCTAACTGATTGAGATTAATGATACTGTATCACTATTTCAGTTGTATTACATGTCCACTAGTTAATCTACAAGGATTATATATATATAATAAGCATATACATAGATAGACTTATGTATCGTCAAACTATCTATCTAAATTGTAAACCAAACCCATTTCCTTCATCACCCCAACCTTCACTCATCGAGCTACCCACTGCCATCACAACCTTCGGCAACCCTTAACCACCTCACTATCAACCGCCATCACCATTAGAAACACTACAACCATCAATAACCCAATATCATGTAACATGTTACCATCATCTTCAACTTCTATTTTCACGTTTCCTACTCGCTGCAACCTTCTGCTTGTTTACAACATCATCGACCCATCAACAAACTATCACCATTCTATTTCTATTCCAACTATAAAACATCGCCATACAAGGTTGCTGCTCGTCCTGGTTTCTATTAAGATCACGAACCTTTAATTTTTTTTACTTTCCGGTTAAAAATAACGAAGACGTTACGTGTAACATGAAGAAGGAAGTTAACGAAGAATGATGATTATGATTAGGTTTCTGTAATGATATCATGATGAAGATGGTATGATGGTGATGATTATACAATGAATAAAGATGACAAGCTGTAAAGGAGATGACAGCTACTCGTTTATCTTTTCTTTTCTTTTGTGGCTGTTTCCACGACAGGAAAAAGTAAACACCAGCTATTTATCTAGGTTAAAAAGTGTTAGTGGATTAGTTACTTGGACTTCTATCAATGGGCCATAATGTTATTCTTTTGGGCCACTGCAATACCCGTTAGTTTTGTTATTGATCAAAAACCCAAAACCTACTGCTATATCGATGATCACTGCTGCTATATCACGACTTCTGCTTGTTGTTACGGGTTCTGTTTAGCGAGGATAATAGTGGTGGTGATTTACTGTAAAGAGGAAACCGATGATGAGAGTGATAGTTATGTGATGACACAAATGATAACGATAATTTGATAAATATGATTTAAGATCATGATTATAAGTTATAATTATGAATTATGATTATAAGTTATGATTATAAATGGGTATTGGGTCGATTAAACAGAGAAGAAGTTATGATCATAAGATGAAATGATAAAAGTTAAAGATGATTAGATGATGATTTTAAGAGAGAAAAGGAACTGATAGATAAATGGGTTACATAACAGTTAATCTGGGTTTATAACAGAAAAGTGTGATAGCTTGGATGGTTAAGTATGTTGGTGTTTAAGCGAGAGGTCTTGGGTTCGAGCCCGGGTTGAGGCAGTTTATTCTTTTTGGAAATCTATTAATCCTTTTAAGGTAGTCTTATTATTATTATTATCATTATTATTGTTATTATTATTATTATTATTATTATTATTATTATTATTATTATTATTATTATTATTATTATTATTATTATTATTATTATTATTATTATTATTATTATTATTATTATTATTATTATTAATATTATTATTTTTATTACTAGTATAAAAGTTATCATTATTATTATTATTATTATTATTATTATTATTATTATTATTATTATTATTATTATTATTATTATTATTATTATTATTATTATTATTATTAAGGGTATTAATACCATTATTATCAAAATTATTATTATAGTTATTATTATTACCAGTAGTATTATTATTATGATCCATATTATTAAAAGTATATTTTTTTATCATTTTTATTAGTATTATTATTGAAATTAACATTTTATTTAAACTATCATTTTTTTTTATTTAAAAGTATTACTTTTATTATTATTAGAATTATCATGATTCTTATCATAATTAGTATTATTTTTATCATTATTATTATTAGTATTATTAATATATCACATAAAGATTTTCTATATAAAAATATATTTATGACATAAAACCTAACCATATTAGTACATTAGTAATAAATGTTAATTATCTATATAAAAATAAACATATCTAATTAAGTTATTAATAAAACACGTGATATAAAAATAACAATTAAAATCACTAATAATACATATATTTGTTCGATTACCATTACATGTTTTAATATACATAATTGAATATAAGTTCGTGAATCTGAGGCCAACCCTACATTTGTTCAATGCCGTCATATGTATTTTTACTACAAAATATAGTATTGTGAGTTTCATTTGCTCCCTTTTTAAATGCTTTCGCAATATATATTTTTGGGACTGAGAATACATGCGCTGTTTTATAACTGTTTTACGAAATAGACACAAGTAATTGAAACTACATTATATGTTTGAATGATCGAAATTGAATATGCCCCTTTTTAGTCTGGTAATCTAAGAATTAGGGAACAAACACCCTAATTGATGCGAATCATAAAGATAGATCTATTGGGCCCAACAAGCCCCATCCAAAGTACCAGGTGCTTTAGTACTTTGAATTTATCATTTCCGAAGGGAGTCCCGGAATGATGAGGATATTCTATATGCATCTTGTTAAGGTTAGTTACCAGGTGTTCAATCGATATGAATGATTTTTGTCTCTATGCATGGGACGTATATTTATGAGAAATGAAAATCTTGTGGTCTATTAAAATGATGGAAATGATTGTTTATGTTAAACTAATGAACTCACCAACCTTTTGGTTGATACTTGAAAGCATGTTTATTCTCAGGTATGAAAGAAATCTTCCGTTGTGCATTTGCTCATTTTAGAGATATTACTTGGAGTCATTCATGACATATTTCAAAAGACGTTGCATTCGAGTCGTTGAGTTCATCAAGATTATTATTAAGTCAATTATAGTTGGATGTATTATGAAATGGTATGCATATCGTCAACTTTCGATGTAAGGAAAGTTTGTCTTTTCAAAACGAATGCAATGTTTGTAAAATGTATCATATAGAGGTCAAGTACCTCGTGATGTAACCAAATGTAGTGTATTCGTCCAGATAGATTAGGACGAGTCATGAAAGTTGGTATCAGAGCGGTGGTCTTAGCAAACCAGGTCTTACATTAGTGTGTCTAACTGATAGTTGTTTAGATGCATTAGTGGTTCTGGACTTCGACCGTGTCTGCATGTCAAAAGTTTTGCTTATCATTTCGTGTCGAAAATTACCTATTATCATTATTAGGGAATCATTTGCTTATCATTGTTAGTCTAGTCACATCTTACTACATTGATTGCATGAATAGTGTATAGACAAAATTCATATCTTAGCGTATCTGTTACTTAAGATTTTATCTGTCACGTTTCCTTAATTCCCTTCGTAATCTACGGGATCTTCTGTACTATGTATAGGTATTCTATGCAATTAGAATATCATCCGATATCCGAAAATCATTTCATATCGAAAAACTCTTTACTCAATCGTACGGAATGGAACTCGCCACTAGTTCATGTTCTTCAGAATCCGACAGCTAATCCGACATGGATGCTCACCTAAAAAAGAGTTTTCGATCCGTCGCCAATAGTCTTCACAAAAGAATTCTTGAAAGGGATGTTCAACTCTTCAATTATGTGACCTGCTAAAAAAATATTATACAATTTTATTAAACTTTGAGTTAAAATACTTGTGAAAGTTAGCATTAAACCTCGCATTATTATTTATAAAAGTACCTACCATTAGGACAACATGAATGAGTTTTCTCATTAATCAAACTTAAAAGCTTTAACATCTTTTCATTTGAAAAGGTTATAGGAGCAGAAAAAGAACCAGTTCACTGATAACAAAATTGTCAGAGTGTGATATATTACCATTAGTCTTTCCTTTAAACCATCGAGGATACCCAACAATTTCAAAACACTTGTATATAGTGTGGCCAACCACCGATACCGAGCTAAAGACCCTTAGAGTACTAGGTATTCGTCGTCTGAAAATTGTAGCAGAAAAGGAAATAGAGGCCACAAACCGGCCAAGATGTCGGAGAAGAAGGAATAAACAAAACATGAAAACGAAAGCGAAGGGGGATAAGAGGATACAGAGTTCGACAATATGAGAGAGTTAGGTCATTGGCAAGAAGACGGTGACCAGGGAACAACGGAACAATAGAGCGGGAGTTGGTTTTGAGATCTCAAAAAAGAGTTAGGGAGAGAAAAAAGATACTTGTATGTAAAAGTAACGTTTTGAATATTTCGTTTTGGTTCACATTTGGGAAAACGATATTGATAACTCATCATCATTCTCATCATTACCATCATCACCACCAATCGAGTCCGGAACATACCACTTTCGTTTGTCCTTTAAGACATAGCAAGAATCAATCATATTAAACTTTTCCCTTGATTTTTTTCGATAAATTTAATGAGCTCTTTCTAGAATATCGACATCATTTGCCCCATTTCTCCAATTGTGTCGGACATCGTTTTAAGCGCGTTGAAATCACCACAATTCTTGTTGATGTTACGCTACTTTGAGTTCAATTGGTCATCATCGTGATGCCATCTACTCTTGTTATCGTTGAATTTGTCGTAGATAGTAGTCCACAAGGTTTGTCATTTTTGTGAATTCCCCTTTTGCGAGTCTTCTGATGAATCGAGCTAACTCAACCACGCCCCTTCTTGACTTGTACATGCTACACATTTTTTGTCACTTTCCAGCGAAAACTATATAACAATATAAGTGTATAATTAGTATATAAATATTACAATCTACCGTATAAATTAGTATATATATATATATATATACACACGTTTTAAAGTATAAATATCATAATATATCTATATATATTTATATTTATAAAATGAAAATTCCAGCTTTTTAGAAAAAAGCTATATATATATATATATATATATATATATATATATATATATATATATATATATATATATATATATATATATATATATATATATATATATATATACTAGTTTTATGAGCCCGTGCATTGCACAACAGTCGTATAAATTAGTTTTCGATAACATTAGTATATTAACAACAATTAAATTTATAATACAATTACAATGAAAAACCTTTTATTATTGATAACAATAGTATTGAAAGCATTAGTATTGAAGAAATCAGTATCGTAGACGTTAGTATCGAATACAGTTACAATGCAACAATCAATTATTCTCATTCAATGTCGAAATGTACAGTTTCTAGAACATTGGTGAGCTCGTCCTTTGGACGAAAATTGTAAAATGTTAATTTTAGCAATTGTTATTATTGACGACTATTACAGACATTTGATCGATTATATATAGTCTGTAAATATGATTATGGAAACGTAACTAAAATGTGGATGTCCATACTTTGAGATAGTATTTCAAGATAATATAAATGACTATTACAGATATTTGAGCATATACCTTAAAAGTCTATTAAAATCAGCGCATACGGTTATCTTAATAAAAAAATAAAATTAATAAAGGTCAAAGCATACCTTTATAAATTAAAATATAGTAAACTAATTATGAATATTAACCGTTAACTCCTATGAAAAATAATTTTTTATACTTTGTAATTCTATGGATTATGAAAATTGGCGATATGATATATGCGTGATTAACTTATTAAGTATTTTATCGAAATAACAACTTCATTTATTTTTTAATATATAGAATATTTTCCAAATTTATTTTTATATCTTAGTCATCGAATATTTATAAATTAATTTATTGAGTTTAATTAAGAAAATTACACATAAGCATTATTGTACATGCTTTATATATATATATATATATATATATATATATATATATATATATATATATATATATATATATATATAGTGAAAGAATATGGAGAGAACTTTTGATAGAAGAGAACCGAGTGAACTCAGATATTGAATGCAATTGCATCTACTATATGCACCCATTCTTCAATCTATGATCACAGACTGATTTTTATTTATTTTTTTAATTTTGGTCGGCCACGAGTCAGTATGTGTGGCACAGACTGAGGCACGTGTCAGTCTCTGCCTACGTGGCAATCAATCTGTGCATACGTGGAAGTCAGTCTGACCTACGTGGCAGTCAACCTGCGGCTATGTGGCAGTGTCACGTGGATCTTTTTTCGGTAAATTTATTTATTATAACAAGAAACTTATAAAAAAAAATTACTTTTTTCTAATCTATGATCACAGATTGAAGAATAGGGAGGATTTAAGGGGCTGGGGTGGGCCATGGTCCCCCAAAAAACTTATGTCCTTACTTGCAATTTTAATAGTTTTACGTACTAAATACGATAATTTCAAATCTTGGCAGCACCAAATCAAAATTAAAACATGTAGAGACTATGTTATTTTGATCTTCATGGAACCTATTTATATATACAAGAGACTACATGTTTTGATTGAGTTATTTTGGCCCCTTCATCATTAGTGTTCAAGCTCCGTCACTGGTTCATGTGGTATGTGCATGTGATGAGTTCCCTGAGGTCTCTCTCACTCTTAGTTCTCTATGAATTCTTACCCTATATATATATATATATATATATATATTTTGTGTGTGTGTGTGTGTGCGTGCGTGTGTGTGTGTATGGATATACTTTTGTCCTTTTTTATGTTTCATTTTTTGGTATGTTTGCATTTTTTCGGGATCGCTACTTGTTACGTTTCCGGTTAAGTGGTCGGTTGTTATTGAAAGCTTCAAATATTGTTGTAAATATTGGAATGCTCGTTGTTGTTTAATGTATAGTTGATGTCGTTCTTCTGGTGTAAGAGGACGAAATTGCTGGAAAACATTGGAATTTGGTGGAGTGTTCGGCATCTGCCGATATAACTATCGTATGCATTATAATTTTGAAAATCATTTGGGTTATTGCGCTAATTAGGGTTATTAGCCATTGTTTTTTATGTGTAAGAAGAAGAGTTATGAATGAGAGTGTTTTGAACTTAGAATTTGATAGTGTTTGATTTGTTGTTGTTGTGAATGAATATATGAAGTAAATATTACGGAGTACATATTTATAAATGTATTAATGAAATTTCGGATAAAAAAAAATGCTTAATGGTCATATTACAGTTCGAAAAACTATAACATGAATCAACTAATAAGAACAAGTCGTGTGATGCTCAACTTTTTTTTTCCATCAGTTAGCTGACTGATCCATCGGCATCAGCCCTAACGCTGTCTGACATTAACACTGTGTTAAACAATTTCTAATCGTGGCGATGATATCACGGGCAGTTTAGCCAAAGAGTGCAATATGATTATATGACTGTAATTTGCCAATGTCAGTTTCTGATATTTTTAAACCGATGTGTCAGTTTTTTGTGTCAAATATTGGGTAAAGTGATGTGGTAAAACTTGATTGAAAATTAGATGGAAAAAATAAATTAATAATAAAAAATATATATTTATTAAATCAAGAAAATGTGTGATTGGTTGTTGACAAAACTCACGGACACAAACAAAGCTTATTTTTTCATAAGTAGTACCTTTTAGAGCTTATGATTTTAATAAGCTTTACTTTTTATGTATAACAAACAAAGCTTATGATTTAAAGCTTATTAAAATCATAAGCTTCTATAAGCTCCAAGAAACTGTGTACCAAACACACCCTAGTCCGGTTCTTACACTATATTTGTAAAACTAGTAGTAGTATTAATTATCAAGTGACATAAGCTATAATACAATGGGCATAAAAAGGAATATGTTGTTAAGCGACATAGTTTGTGTCGGTGCCTTAGTGGCAATCATAATTTTTTCACATTTTTTAACTTAATAAATCCAGCTATTATTAAATTAAATTAAATTAAATTAAATTAAATTAAATTAAATTAAATTAAATTAAATTAAATTTTAAGTTGTTAAATAATACGGAGTACTACGTCAAAGAATAAAAAGGAATTAAATTGTCAATTTCAGTATATGCAATAATAATAATAATAATAATACTACGTCAAATCAAATAATCAAATAAATAACATATAACACAACTATTTATTGCACTTATTTATTGACACATATTTCACCATTTGGTAATCGTAGGGATGGGAATGGATCTTCTATTCATAAATATTCATCCATCGATCTATTTATAATAGTTATGAATTATCTAAATGTATGAATAAAATATATGGATGATGATTTAAACATATTTTGTATATTGGATATGGATACCAATTTATCATTCATGAATGTATAAGTATTATCACCCGAACAGGGGATGTAGCTCAAATGGTAGAGCGCTCGCTTTGCATCCGAGAGGCACGGGGTTCGATCCCCTGCATCTCCATTTGATTTATACTTTTTTTTGCTGCCCGTAACATAGCTCGGTTTGTTGTTATAAAGCTCCTTTTTGCGGTTACTGTGTATGAGTTATGGCAAGAACGCAACCCTAAGTTTTTTAAGAAGAGAAAGAGATCGTGTAAACAGGTCTATGATGCGATTTACCATACGGTGCGGTTGGAGATTATGAGCATTAGATGGAAGAGTTCGCCTCAAGTTCTTCGGTTAAAAGCTGATTGGAAAGTATCTTGAGGTGTTTCCTTTTTGTTTTTGTATTTGAGTTTGTTGCTCATGGTGCTATTATGCATTGTAATCAGAGGCGGAGACTGGGGAATGCATGTGGATGTTTTGTATCCCCCAACTCTTTAAATAAGCGAATTATGGTGTGTTAAAAATTATATATTAGTTGACAATATCCCCAAATAATAAACACAAACATCCCTTAACTGTTTCATAGATACGATGTATATATGAAATTTTATGTTGATATTAAATTTTTTACAAATGTATCCTCTATACGTGAAACATGGCTTCGCCTCTGATTGTAATAGCTTAGTTTGTTTGAGAGGCTATAGATCTCGCCTATAGTCATTGAACTTTATTGTAATCTGTTTATATTATATATTCACCGAGTGATACCCTTTACCCAAAAAAAAGTATTATCACCCGAAATACATTCATATACATACATACATATATACCTACTAAAATATATGCATATACATCTACATAACGATATACATATAACCTATAAATTTCAAGTTATTAACAAAAATAAGGGTTATAGAAGTTACAATTATTAAATATTTACTAATAATATTAAACGTTACACATTTATATTTGTTTAAACATATATTTACTTATATTGTAACATATGTTGCTCAACTGAAGTCACACTCGACAACAAATTACAATGAAAACATACGTAGTAAACCAAAAACATTAAGATTACACATTAACATATGTTATAATTTATATTTAACTTTTAAAATCATCGTGACATTAATAGTTTATTGAATATCTAATGGATATTCATTACCCCTCAATTTGGATTTAATTACGAATTTAGAATAATTAAACAGTACTAACTTTATTTTTTCCATTTAAATATATATTATAAAAATTATAATTTTAAAAAATACTTTATCCAACATTATGAAGTTAGTATAATTTTATTTTATTTTTTGATAAAAGTAACCAAAACTATATAATGAATGCTCTTTCATCGAAAAATGAAAGAACCGAACAAGAATACAACCAAAACGAAGCAACTAGGCTCGAAACCAGAAAGCACAACTCTAAAACAATTACTAGTACTCACTATCTACTATCGAGCCTGTGACGACCTGGGAATTTCCGACTAAATTTAAACTTAATCTTTATATGATTTCGATACGATAAGCAAAGTATGTAATGTTGAGTCTAGAAAATTTTGAAACGATGTTCATATATTCAATTGACATTCGACTGCTCTCGACGATTCACGAACAATTAAATATAAATAGATATGTGTGTATGTATATATAAATAATAATTTGATATATAATTTGAGGTATTATATGTTGTTATTATTAAAAATTAATAAAATAAAAATAGGATATTATAATAATTATTATTTAAAATATATCTCTATATATAAATAATGTATATTAAAAATAAATATTAAATGATTGTAATACTCGTTTGATGTTTCGATTAATATTAAGCAAGTTAAATTCAAACTTATGTAATTTTTTTTAAAAATAAACGGCGATACAAAAAATGAGTTCTATAAATTTTTAGACTTATTAAAAATGTATTTAGGAACTATTAGTTGAATTTTAAAACTTTTTATATTTTACTTAGGGGTTGGGAGTAAATAATTAATGTAATTTTTATTTAATAATTAATGATCGAATTTTATACCATAATGATCAAAATAAATAAATATAGTTAATTTAAAAATATGGAATTTTTCTGAAGACTTTTATCTGCCATTGATTAACAACGGACCACGATTTAATATCCGCATTTAAGAATTGTCGGTAGAAAGAATCCAAGTATATCGATGGCTATTCTGTTTACTCACTATACTTAATTTAATCATGTGTTATGATAGAAAAATAATATCATTGAGTTACTGTGTGCAATTACCGTGTCTAATTGATTTGTGTCTAACTGATTGAGATTAATGATACTGTATCACTATTTCAGTTGTATTACATGTCCACTAGTTAATCTACAAGGATTATATATATATAATAAGCATATACATAGATAGACTTATGTATCGTCAAACTATCTATCTAAATTGTAAACCAAACCCATTTCCTTCATCACCCCAACCTTCACTCATCGAGCTACCCACTGCCATCACAACCTTCGGCAACCCTCAACCACCTCACTATCAACCGCCATCACCATTAGAAACACTACAACCATCAACAACCCAATATCATGTAACATGTTACCATCATCTTCAACTTCTATTTTCACGTTTCCTACTCGCTGCAACCTTCTGCTTGTTTACAACATCATCGACCCATCAACAAACTATCACCATTCTATTTCTGTTCCAACTATAAAACATCGCCATACAAGGTTGCTGCTCGTCCTGGTTTCTATTAAGATCACGAACCTTTAATTTTTTTTTTACTTTCCGGTTAAAAATAACGAAGACGTTACGTGTAACATGAAGAAGGAAGTTAATGAAGAATGATGATTATGATTAGGTTTCTGTAATGATATCATGATGAAGATGGTATGATGGTGATGATTATACAATGAATAAAGATGACGAGCTGTAAAGGAGATGACAGCTACTAGTTTATCTTTTCTTTTCTTTTGTGGCTGTTTCCACGACAGGAAAAAGTAAACACCAGCTATTTATATAGGTTAAAAAGTGTTAGTGGATTAGTTACTTGGACTTCTATCAATGGGCCATAATGTTATTCTTTTGGGCCACTGCAATACCCGTTAGTTTTGTTATTGATCAAAAACCCAAAACCTACTGCTATATCGATGATCACTGCTGCTATATCACGACTTCTGCTTGTTGTTACGGGTTCTGTTTAGCGAGGATAATAGTGGTGGTGATTTACTGTAAAGAGGAAACCGATGATGAGAGTGATAGTTATGTGATGACACAAATGATAACGATAATTTGATAAATATGATTTAAGATTATGATTATAAGTTATAATTATGAATTATGATTATAAGTTATGATTATAAATGGGTATTGGGTCGATTAAACAGAGAAGAAGTTATGATCATAAGATGAAATGATAAAAGTTAAAGATGATTAGATGATGATTTTAAGAGAGAAAAGGAACTGATAGATAAATGGGTTACATAACAGTTAATCTGGGTTTATAACAGAAAAGTGTGATAGCTTGGATGGTTAAGTATGTTGGTGTTTAAGCGAGAGGTCTTGGGTTCGAGCCCGGGTTGAGGCAGTTTATTCTTTTTGGAAATCTATTAATCCTTTTAAGGTAGTCTTATTATTATTATCATTATTATTGTTATTATTATTATTATTATTATTATTATTATTATTATTATTATTATTATTATTATTATTATTATTATTATTATTATTATTATTATTAATATTATTATTTTTATTACTAGTATAAAAGTTATCATTATTATTATTATTATTATTATTATTATTATTATTATTATTATTATTATTATTATTATTATTATTATTATTATTAAGGTTATTAATACCATTATTATCAAAATTATTATTATAGTTATTATTATTACCAGTAGTATTATTATTATGATCCATATTATTAAAAGTATATTTTTTTTTATCATTTTTATTAGTATTATTATTGAAATTAACATTTTAGTTAAACTATCATTTTTTTATTTAAAAGTATTACTTTTATTATTATTAGAATTATAATGTTCTTATCATAATTAGTATTATTTTTATCATTATTATTATTAGTATTATTAATATATCACATAAAGATTTTCTATATAAAAATATATTTATGACATAAAACCTAACCATATTAGTACATTAGTAATAAATGTTAATTATCTATATAAAAATAAATATATCTAATTAAGTTATTAATAAAACACGTGATATAAAAATAACAATTAAAATCACTAATAATACATATATTTGTTCGATTACCATTACATGTTTTAATATACATAATTGAATATAAGTTCGTGAATCTGAGGCCAACCCTACATTTGTTCAATGCCGTCATATGTATTTTTTACTACAAAATATAGTATTGTGAGTTTCATTTGCTCCCTTTTTAAATGCTTTCGCAATATATATTTTTGGGACTGAGAATACATGCGCTGTTTTATAACTGTTTTACGAAATAGACACAAGTAATTGAAACTACATTATATGATTGAATGATCGAAATTGAATATGCCCCTTTTTAGTCTGGTAATCTAAGAATTAGGGAACAGACACCCTAATTAATGCGAATCCTAAAGATAGATCTATTGGGCCCAACAAGCCCCATCCAAAGTACCGGGTGCTTTAGTACTTTGAATTTATCATGTCCGAAGGGAGTCCCGGAATGATGAGGATATTCTATATGCATCTTGTTAAGGTTAGTTACCAGGTGTTCAATCGATATGAATGATTTTTGTCTCTATGCATGGGACGTATATTTATGAGAAATGAAAATCTTGTGGTCTATTAAAATGATAGAAATGATTGTTTATGTTAAACTAATGAACTCACCAACCTTTTGGTTGATACTTGAAAGCATGTTTATTCTCAGGTATGAAAGAAATCTTCCGTTGTGCATTTGCTCATTTTAGAGATATTACTTGGAGTCATTCATGACATATTTCAAAAGACGTTGCATTCGAGTCGTTGAGTTCATCAAGATTATTATTAAGTCAATTATAGTTGGATGTATTATGAAATGGTATGCATATCGTCAACTTTCGATGTAAGGAAAGTTTGTCTTTTCAAAACGAATGCAATGTTTTTAAAATGTATCATATAGAGGTCAAGTACCTCGTGATGTAACCAAATGTAGTGTATTCGTCCAGATAGATTAGGACGAGTCATGAAAGTTGGTATCAGAGCGGTGGTCTTAGCAAACCAGGTCTTACATTAGTGTGTCTAACTGATAGTTGTTTAGATGCATTAGTGGGTCTGGACTTCGACCGTGTCTGCATGTCAAAAGTTTTGCTTATCATTTCGTGTCGAAAATTACCTATTATCATTATTAGGGAATCATTTGCTTATCATTGTTAGTCTAGTCACATCTTACTACATTGATTGCATGAATAGTGTATAGACAAAATTCATATCTTAGCGTATCTGTTACTTAAGATTTTATCTGTCACGTTTCCTTAATTCCCTTCGTAATTTACGGGATCTTCTGTACTATGTATAGGTATTCTATGTAATTAGAATATCATCCGATATCCGAAAATCATTTCATATCGAAAAACTCTTTACTCAATCGTACGGAATGGAACTCGCCACTAATCCGACAGCTAATCCGACATGGATGCTCACCTAAACTCCGAAAGCAGCATCACCGGAATGAATCAACAAATCAGCCATAATTTATTCTGGATGAATTGGAGATGGGTTCATAGTCTACTTAATCAATGGAGACGCGAAGAAGGCGATCCCTTCCACCAACCGGATTCACCTCTTGCTGAAGAACCTGAAACACTTACCGGTGAACCTATCCGAAACACCATTTTCAGCCTCATTTCTAGAGTAGCTCGTCACGATTATATTCTATCCACAATTCTAAATCTTATTCATCCACTCGTTCCGACCGACAATCATCCCGGAATAATAGAAGAAGTCAACGAAATTCGCGCTCGAGTAATCAATTTGGAAAACGTGGTGCAAAACTTACCAGCTTCAGCAACATCACCGGCCCCAACAGTACCACCAACAACTCAAGTTTTAACATCACATGCCTCAACATCTCATTCTGTACCTCGAGTATAATCACCGTTCTACATGACGTTCTACATCATTTATCTTCGTTCGATATGATGGTTATGTAACCTCTAATGTTTTAGAGATTATGTACTCTAGTTCTAACCATAAACCAAATGAGTTTAATATCATATTAACTCATTAAAATCCATGATTACATCTGAATAAAATATATATGAAAGTATATTTTCATAAAGATTGTAATTCAAAACTCTATTGCATAGACTGTTAATGATGAGAATATTTTAACGGGTAGGTAATACCCAAGAAATATTTAGATCTCACATTAATAATTTACACTGTACATTCTTCAAATCTGATTCAATATTCATTTACTATCCTACTTACATCTACAGAGATACAAATCCGTTCACCACAGAATAACCATTTTTATACAATTTCATATTTGGATTTTGACCAATCAGAATCCAACAAATGGCATAATGAAGAAAACATTGGACAAAATAAAATTTGTTAGAAACAAACAAATTAACTATGAGAAATTTTGTTAAGAATCCACGCTAACAAAGTCCTAGCTAACTGTTCCTAGCTAACTGCTAATTCCTTATTACATTTTAATTATCGCAATTTAATTCTCGCAATTTTATTTATTGTCATTTAATTTCTGTTATTTATTTTACGCACTTTAAATATCGGGACACGTGTACAAGGTTTTGACATATCATATCGACGCATCTATATATATTATTTGGAATAACCATAGACACTTTATATGCAGTAATGATCGAGTTAGCTATACAGGGTTGAGGTTGATTCTATAATAATATATATACTTTGAGTTGTGATCGAGTCTGAGACATGTATACAATGGGTCACGATACGTATTAATTAATTCAAATATTATATATTAAACTATATATGAATGTTGAACTACAAATTGTGGACTATCAACTGCGGACTACTAACACTGGATAATTAAAATGAATTAAAATATTGATTATAACATATGAAACTAAACAATTCTTCAAGTTTGCCACTTGATTTCATCTTAAACCTCATTTGTATCTTAACGATTACAATATGCGATTCAAACCTTTCATGATTCTTGAAAACACCTCATTCGAGAGGATGAACCAACCGCACTTCATCTACGGAAGGAAAGATTTATGCATATAGTTATGCACCTGAAGATACTCGGAACTTGAGTAAACGTTTAACACATATCTGTGCTAACTCCTTTGGCATTGTTATTACCGAAAATAACATTGTAACTCTTTTTCAAATTAGCCAATTTTGTCACAACTTCAGCAAGTCAACTTCGACTTCCATTCGAATTAGCCTTATTATAACCTCGAGATATAAGTTTTCCTGTTGTCATCATTACTGGGGAACCGTTTATATTCCATCACATTAGTAGTAAACTTACCAGCAACTTCAATGAATATGGACTTTCTGAAAAATCATTATATTCATTGAAACCCCATTGTGTATTCATCTATACCCTGTAACAATAATTGCCATACCAATTATCGAGAATCAGCAATCAGTATTTCGAATCTCGTAGTATTTCTACATCAATAGTTATATGTATACATATAACAATTATCTCCTAGAATTACGATTTTTAATTCTGAAATTTTGAAAAGCACCCAGTCTACGAATCAATACATTGAACTTTGAAAAAGCTGAATGAAGCAGTAGAAACTGTAGGCAACCGTAAACGACCTTAATTGTCGGAAGTTTGATGATAAAGAATAGTATGTTGGAAGAGCTCAGAAAAGTTAGAACTGGAAAATGGATTGAGCTAACCACAAAGGAGACCAAGGACAAATACAAGGACCATACCCTATATTCAAAGAATCCAGGTAATTCTGGATCCGTTGAAATCTTTAGAGAATATCTTGCTCCGAAGTCATGTTAAAATCTTGCGAAAAATTTTTCTTCATCAACCTCCGAATTTGGAAATTCCAAAATATCATCACAAATAACTTCGATATTTCTGAAGATATTTTCATAAATATTCTCGTCCGAAATTAATTATCTCTTCGTGTTATCTATATTACATCATAAAGGAAACTACTTTAGTTTTTAAATTTCTTTAAAAATTCGAGTTTGAATTATGAATGATTTTGAAGTAGTGTTGGAAATTGATGCATGAGTTAGTATAATATAATGACACTTGATCAACGGGATTATATTACAGTAAGTCATGCTGAGTTTCTAATGAGACGTGGTGATTCACAGATCATAACGTCATCATGTGCCATGTTACATAACTCTTTCATTCTGCTTAACTTCTGAACATATCAAGTAAAATATTCTTGATACTTCTATTCTCAGTGATTTGGGTAATTTGACAAATCAAATCGTGCTATTACGTTCTTTCTTGTTTAGAACATTAAGTTCATTCAAAACTTCATACCTACGAATTCTGGACCATTAATGGCTTGACTTAAAGTCGGGAAGAGAAAACAAAAGGATGGAACTCCATAATATAAAGGAAACGAAGAGGGTGAATTTATAGAGAAATATCCGACAGATCAATCAAAACAGATTATCGCATTTAACCAAAGATGACCCTAATTTCCTTAATTATCGAAGAACCAAATCTTATTATGAAGATTTCCTCTTAATCCCTTGAATTTCGGAATTCAAACCTAACTCTGTCAAAAGTTAAGACGAATCTTTACTTTTCCTATTTTAATCTTTTGTGATAGCTTCATTCGTACTCTTCGAATAATCGAATTGTTTTATCCACATTACTCAATGATGATAAAACTCTATTTATCAACTCATATTCGTCATGAAAACATTTTTATTGTTAGCCATGACGACCTCACTCAAATTTCGGGACGAAATTTCTTTAACGGGTAGGTACTGTGATGTCCCGAGAATTTCCGACTAAATTTAAACTTAATCTTTATATGATTTCGATATGATAAGCAAAGTATGTAATGTTGAGTCTAGAAAATTTTGAAACGATGTTCATATATTCAATTAACATTCGACTGCTCTCGACGATTCACGAACAATTAAATATAAATAGATATGTGTGTATGTATATATAAATAATAATTTGATATATAATTTGAGGTATTATATGTTGTTATTATTAAAAAATAATAAAATAAAAATAGGATATTATAATAATTATTATTTAAAATATATCTCTATATATAAATAATGTATATTAAAAATAAATATTAAATGATTGTAATACTCGTTTGATGTTTCGATTGATATTAAGCAAGTTAAATTAAAACTTATGTATTTTTTTTTTTAAAAATAAACGGTGATACAAAAAATGAGTATGATGTGTGCGAGGTGTACTAGGAAATAGTATTATTTTAACAACGAAATAATATTAAATATGATACAATTTTACACAAGATATTTATTTATTTATAGAATGGATATACCTAAACCTTGCTACAACACTTATAGGCAGTGTATCTAATCGTACAGAAGTGTAGTTTTTAGTAAGTCCGGTTCGTTCCACAAGGAAAATTAAACAAGCTTAACGCTATATTTTTAAAACTATATTTGTAAAAATACAAAAATAAATATAAGTAATATTATTATTATAAAAGGGGGGGGGGGGTGGTTTACCGTTTAATGACCGGTTTGTCGATTTTAAAACTTTAGTCGCAGTTAAAACCTAATGTAAAATATTAAATAAATAAAAGACTTAATTTAAAGAGTAAAGTAAATATCGATAATGAAATTGCGATAAATAAAAATGCGATAAATAAAAAGTACGACAATTAAAGAGTACGATAATTAAAAGTGCAATTAAATACAATGACAATAAATAAAAGTGCGATAATTAAAAGTGAAATTAAATATAAAATAAAGGAAATTAAATATGAAATAAAGGAATTATGCTTATTTAAACTTCCGTAATCATGATGGTTGACGTGTTGATTTTTAGTTTATTCCCATGGGTTAATTTTCCTTTGTCCTGGATTATTCGATATGTCCATACGGATTTGTCCATAATAGTCCATCAGTCATAAATATAAAGTGCGAAAGTCTTCGTCAAATTATTCTTATTCCCGAAGTCAAATATTCCAACTAATTGGGGATTCGAATTGTAACAAGGTCTTAATACTTTGTTTAATGAATACACCAGTATATCGACTGCGTGTAAACCAAGGTTTTACTACTTTGTTAATAATTACACCAATTACCCTTGAATGTAATCCACCCCTGTTTCAACAAGTCAATTAACTATTAATCCAGTTCCGTGTCTGGTAAAATGAACAATTATTGGTATTTATAGATATCCCGTCCACCGTACCCAGTCAAGCGTATGTGGTTATATATAAATACGGCAAATTATAAGTCTATATATTAAATTAACGAGATATCGTTTGGTTAATATAAAGCCCATTAATAGCCCATAGTCTAATTTCCACAAGTGTCGTTCTTTTGTCCAAACCCCAATTATGGTACAAAGCCCAATTACCCAATTTTAAATATTTTAGCCCAACATCATGATTACTTCGTTTTAAATAAGCATAATAATAACTTAGCTACGAGACATTAATTTAAAAATAACATTAACCATAACTTATAGTGATTAAAAATAGCGTAGCGTTACACGGACAGAATTTCGACTTACACCCTTACAACATTCGCTATCATACCCTTATTATTAGAATTTAAAATTAAAATTAAAAATATATATATATATATATATATATATATATATATATATATATATATATATATATATATATATATATATATATATATATATCTTTACGTATGAATGAGAAGAGAAAAATATGGATATATTTGAACCAAAACACGCGAATTTATAGCAATGTGGGCTGTCACCTACTGCCATGCGATCGCATGGACTTTTGCCTTCCAGGCCATGCGATCGCATGGCCCCTTTTTCCAGCTCACAAGACTTTGGCTCCTAGCTTGACGACGGTTTATATTATAATATATAATATATAAATAATTTATATAATTATTTAAATATTATATTTTATTCTTGTGCATAGTTGACTCATAATTTTTAGTCCGCTGCGTCGAGCGTTGAGAGTTGACTTTGGTCCCAGTTCCGGATTTTTGAACGTCCTTGCGTACAATTTAATATCTTGTATTTTGCGTTTCGCTTCTTGTACTCTTGTAATTTTGAGACGTTTCTCATCAATAATTGGAACCACTTTGATTGTATTTTGTACTTTTGAGCTTTTTGGTCGTTTGTGTCTTCAATTCGTCGAATCTGTCTTTTGTCTTCACCTTTTATTATTTAAACAAATATCACTTGTAAATAGAACAATTGCAACTAAAAGCTTGTCTTCCTTGAGGAATAATGCTATGAATTATATGTTCGTTTTTAGCATTATCAAATATTCCCACACTTGAGCGTTGCTTGTCCTCAAGCAATATAGTCTTGAAATAAAAATATACTAGGATCACTTCTTTATTCTTCACACTTTGTACATCAGTGATTTTTATACGGCGGTATAAACAATGGTAGTAACGTTGTGGTTTACAGTCCCAAATGACTATAAAAATTTAGATTCTTTAAGGAAATTGGATCTTTATGAAAACATTTGATCTTTTGAAAATTTAATCTAGCTTTTACCCTAGATAAGTTTTCCGGAATAACCCTTCACCGGTGTTTGCAAATTGTTTTTGTGGGTTTTAGATTTGAAAATTTTAGCTCAAAACTTGCGGTTTTGTGTCACCCACTTGCTAAACTTGTATTGGGAAAGCAACACGTCTAGTATACTTGTTCCGTATATTACCTTTCGATAAACTACCGTCCGGTTGTAAAGGAAAGCGTTGAACAAGCAACTGTTAAGGCAATGTCCCCTTACATGCTTTTAATTATGGTCTATAACGTGTCAGATGCAATTACTATCCTTGGTAAGAGCAATAGTAAAGCTCACCCTTATAATTTTTCGGTTTGGCACAAGGTCCTGTCTTCGACCATACTATGCAACCACCGTTCTTACGGTTGACACCCGATTTGGTTCAGGTGACCTAATGAATTCCAGGTGAATTCCTAGGATTTTACGTTCAATGGTAATGAACGCATTGAAAATAGGGTTTTCAGAAAACAAATCGGTTTTAATTTGATCAAAATATTTTCTCGTTCAAGCTCGAGTTTAGATATCATCGAATTCCATGAGTTTGTAATTCTCAATCTTTAAGGTCAATCTCTAGGATTGAGTAATTTTAGGCTTAAAAGCTGATTTTTGATCTTTAAGGAGATTATCCTTTCTGGGGATCTGATTCATTAGTCTTATCCAGCTAATTTGCATGGCGTCCTCCCCATTTTACAAGACAGATCCTCTCATGGTTAGGATAAGTCTGACCACATGGCGACCATGTTTGATGCTGAGGTCCGTGGATTTCCTGCTGATTTTAGTGATGACTTTTCTAGATTTTTCGTCAACCTACAGCTGGTCTGGACGACAACTTCATGACTGATAATGCTAAAAACGAACATATATTTCATTGCATTATCCCTCAAGAAAGACAAGCTTTTAGTTGCAGTTGTCCTATTTACAAGGAATATTTGTTTAAATATTAAAAGGTGAAGATAAAAGACAGATTCGACGAATTGAAGACACAAACGACCAAAAAGCTAAAAAGTACAAAGTACAAGCAAAGAGGTTCAAATTATTGATGAGAAACGTCTCAAAATTACAAGAGTACAAGACGCAAAACGCAAAGTACAAGATATTAAATTATACGAAAGGACGTTCGAAAATCCGGAACCGAGACATGAACCAACTTTCAACGTACGATGCAACGGACCGAAAGTTACAAATTAATTATGTATATAAATATAATATAATATATAATTAATTATATAAATTATATATTTATATTATATTTATATAATAAAATCCGTCGGCAATTTAGGAGCCAAACTTGTGTGAGCTGGATTCCAAAGCTCCGCACTCGCGGAGCTTATAAAGCCCAAAAAGGCCGCACTCGCGGAGCCCACAAAATCAGAAATCCACCTATAAAAGGCCATGCAATTCGACGGATTATTTACTTTATTTTCTTTTCATCATACGTAAATATATATATATATATATATATATATATATATTATAATTTTAATTTTAATTTTAATCCTAATAATAAGGGTATGTTAGCGAATGTTGTAAGGGTGTAAGTCGAAATTCTGTCCGTGTAACGCTACGCTATTTTTAATCATTGTAAGTTATGTTCAACCTTTTTAATTTAATGTCTCGTAGCTAAGTTATTATTATGCTTATTTAAGCCGAAGTAATCATGATGTTGGGCTAAAAATATTAAAATTGGGTAATTGGGCTTTGTACCATAATTGGGGTTTAGACAAAAGAACGACACTTGTGGAAATTAGACTATGGGCTATTAATGGGATTTATATTTGTTTAACTAAATGATAGTTTGTTAATTTTAATATAAAGATTTATAATTGGACGTACCTATAAATAACCATATACACTCGATTGGACACGATGGGCGGGATATTTATATGTACGAATAATCGTTCATTTAACCGGACACGGGAATGGATTAATAGTCACTAGAATTATTAAAACAGGGGTGAAATTATGTACAAGGACACTTGGCATAATTGATAACAAAGTATTAAAACCTTGGGTTACACGCAGTCGATATCCTGGTGTAATTATTAAACAAAGTATTAAGACCTTGTTACAGTTTAAGTCCCCAATTAGTTGGAATATTTGACTTCGAGTATAAGGATAATTTGACGAGGATACTCGCACTTTATATTTATGACTGATGGACTGTTATGGACAAAAACAAGACGGACAAATTGAATAATCCAGGACAAAGAACAATTAACCCATGGGCATAAAACTAAAATCAACGCGTCAAACATCATGATTACGGAAGTTTAAATAAGCGTAATTCCTTTATTTTCATATTTAATTGCACTTCTAATTATCACATTTTTATTTATTGTCATTGTATTTAATTGCACTTTTAATTATCGCACTTTTTAATTATCGTAATTTTATTTTATCGCACTTTTATTATTCGCAATTTCATTATCGTTATTTACTTTACTCTTTAAATTAAGTCTTTTATTTATTTAATATTTTACATTAGGTTTTAACTGCGACTAAAGTTTTAAAAATCGACAAACCGGTCATTAAACGGTAAAAACCCCCCTTTATAATAATAATATTACTTATATATATATATATATTTTTATTTTTATAAATTAAAACTAATATAGCGTTAAGCTTTGTTTAAAGATTTTCCTGTGGAACGAACCGGACTTACTAAAAACTACACTACTGTACGATTAGGTACACTGCCTATAAGTGTTGTAGCAAGGTTTAGGTATATCCATTTTATAAATAAATAAATATCTTGTGTAAAATTGTATCGTATTTAATAGTTTTTTCCTAGTAAAATATACACTATTTCATATACGCCTCGCATAACATCAAGTATTTTTGGCGCCGCTGCCGGGGAACATAAACGCCGAAAGCGCAACGCTAAAAATAAAAAAAATAAAAAAAGTTTTTATAAAAGTTTTTGTTAAGTTCTTTTTATAAATATAAGTTTTAAAAATAAAAAAAATATAAAAATTCAAAAAGAAAGAAAAATACATTTATATTTTTAAGAGTTTATAATATTTATAAGTATTTTTATTTTAGTTTTAAAATTAAATTTTTATTTAAGTTATATTTATATTTTATGTATAATATAAAAAGTAAAAAAATAAAAATATATAAAAAAACTGAAACTGTAAAAATCGACCCCTTTTGAGCTGAAATTGAACCCTCCGTGACTCGCGGAGCATTTGAACTGGACCATACCGCACTCGCGGAGGTCTTCTGACAGGTCAAACCTAGGACTGCAATTAATACGAAATTAGGGTTTAAAATTTTATTATTATTAATAATTAGGGTTTTAATTAAATAAAATTAGTTTTAGTTTTATTTTAATTTGTATTTTTAAGTTATATTAAGTTTTAATAAATTATAAAATTAATAGTTTTATAAAATAAATAATATAAAAATAATATTTTTATAAAAATTATATTTTCATAAACTTTAGTTTTATTTTTTATATTTCATACCTTTTTAATCGTTTCTTGTAATATTTTTAAATTTTTTTTCGCTCGTATTTAATTTAAGACATAGTTTTTTGCCGTAGTTATTTTATTTCTAGATTTTTAAGATTTGCCGTAAAATCCCTTAAGTGCTTTTTCTTAGACTAAGATTTAGGTGCTTTAGAATTTTACGACGCTACAAATTTTAGTTTCTTTTTAAGTTTGGACGCGCTACTTTCTTATCTTTTATTCACCGACATTTTTCGACGCGCTTTTTTTCTCTCTTATTTCTCACCGTTCTAGTTTTTAGGACTTAGAATTTTCTCTATTTCTTATCTAATATTTCTTTAAATTTCAAACGAAAAATTGTTTTAAGTGGTTAAATTGATAGACATTAAAATTTTCTGGTTCGTAGTAATAGTTGGATTTGTACGTGGACCGGGTTATTGGAGCCAAACAGTACTCAATTATATTGAGACAAAACGAATCCTGCCCTTCTGCTGCATCTTTTGGCTATTCGAAACGTGGGCAAAATCAGAAAAGTCTATTAATTTGATAACTTATATAATTTTTCTTATTTTTATAACTAATAGGATATTCAGTGAATGCACCGAGCAAAACGTTCACCACCTTTTGTACGTTCACTGCCTGTAACTCGATCAAGACATCTAGCAAATATTGTCGCCGTTGATTTTTCTTTAGAATCGTCATCCAGTCGACCAAATACTCCAATTCAAATTTCCGATAATCCATTTTTTGAACCCGACCTTACAATTGAGAATCCGGAGAATATTCAGGGACAATTCATAGATTCTGAACCACTAATCTTTCCTCCGGAACCACCAATCATTCAAACGGAGATTGTCGAGGAACGAACCATTAAATCAGAATCCTATAGTGATTCAGATTCAACAAATTCAATCATGAAGAATCTGGAACCTCTAAGTATGGAAGACCGAATGAGAGCTAAACGCACTGGCCAAGGTCACACAATTACTCAACCAGACATTAATGCGCCAGATTATGAAATCAAATGACAAATTCTATACATGGTGACTAATCAATGCCAATTTAGTGGTGCACCGAAGGAAGATCCAAATGAACATCTTCGTACCTTTAATAGGATCTGCACTCTATTTAAAATAAGAGAAGTGGAGGATGAACAGATATATCTCATGTTATTTCCCTGGGCTTTAAAGGGAGAAGCCAAAATGGGACGTTTTAGTTGAAAAATTTCTTAAACAATTCTTTCCGGCATCTAAAGCCGTGAGACTTCAAGGAGAAATTGTTACGTTCACACAGAAGCCAAATGAAACTCTATATGAGGCATGGACAAGATTTGGAAAGTTATTGAGAGGATGTCCGCAACATGGTTTAGATACCTGTCAAATAGTACAAATATTCTACCAAGGATGCGACATCACTACAAGGAAAGACATAGATATAGCAGCTGGTGGTTCTATTATGAAGAAAACAGAAACTGATGCTTACAAAATTATTGATAGTACTACTTCCCACTCACATGAGTGGCACCAAGAAAAAGATATCGTTAGATCATCTAAAGCACCTAGAGCCGATTCTAGCCATGACTTAGATTCCATTTTCGCAAAGATAGATGCTGCCTAGAGACGAATGGAAAAGATGACTAAAGATATCTACTCAATACGAATTAGTTGTGAGCAGTGTGGAGGACCACATTTAACAAAAGATTGTCTCAGTATTAAACTAACAATGGAATAAAGAGAGAATGTTTCATACATAAACCAAAGGCCTGGAAATAATTATCAGAATAATTATCAACCGCCAAGACCAATTTACAATCAAAACCAGAGTTATAATCAAAATGTTCCATACAACAACCAACAAGGTCCTAGCAATCAACAAGTATCTAATAATACTTACAATCAGCAAAGACCTAATTTTCAAAACAAACCACCACAAACCGATGATAAAAAGCCGAATTTAGAAGATATGATGACGAAGCTAGTTGAATCTCAAACACAGTTTTTCACATCTCAGAAACAAACCAATGAACAAAATGCTCAAGCATTTAGAAATCAACAAGCTTCTATTCAAAATCTGGAACAAGAAGTAAGTAACCTAGCAAGGTTAATAGGTGAAAGAAAACCGGGAAGTCTACCTAGTGATACAAATGCTAACCCCCGGAATGGAACAGCTAAAGCCATTACCACAAGAAGTGGTATTACACTTAAACTACCTGAAATACCTGTAATTTCTGATGAAGCTATTTCTACTCCACAAGAACCACAACCTAACCAAGATAAGGAAAAAGAACCGGTAGTTGAAAAGGTTAATGAAGATAACACAGTTAAAGCAAAACCTTATGTTAAACCATACCAACCACCACTTCCTTACCCGAGTAAAATGAAAAAAAGAGAGACTTGAAGCCGAGCAATCCAAATTCTTGGATATGTTTAAACAGATAAATGTAAATCTTCCTTTCATTGATGTGATTTCAGGATTGCCTAGATATGCTAAATTTCTGAAAGATCTAATCACGAATACAAAGAAAATGGAAGAACTCTCGGTTGTTACTATGAATGCTAATTGTTCTGCAGTACTGTTGAATAAAATACCAGAAAAACTATCTGATCCAGGAAGTTTCACAATTCCATGTTTTCTGGGAAGTCTTAGTTCAATAGAAGCATTGGCAGATTTAGGTGCTAGTATAAATTTAATGCCGTATTCACTATACATTAAACTAGACCTTGGAGAATTGAAACCAACAAGAATAAGCATACAACTAGCCGATAGATCAGTAAAATATCCTAGAGGGATAATGGAGAACATGCTAGTTAAAGTTGGTACTTTAGTATTTCCAGTAGATTTTGTTGTTCTGGACATGGAAGAAGATTCTCAAGTTCGTCTCATATTAGGAAGACCATTCTTAAACACGGCTAAAGCAATGATAGACGTGTTCGGTAAGAAACTTACCCTAAGTATAGAGGACGAGAGTGTTACCTTTTCTGTTGATAGAGCAATGCAACAACCGCAATCTGCAGATGATACATGCTATTATATTCAAACTATAGATTCACATGCAGAATTATTAGAAGAATTTCCAGAATTACAAGGAACAGGAGAATGTTCTTTAGGAGAAGGAACTGAACCAATTGATGAAACTGAAATGTTAGCTACACTTATGGCTAATGGATATAAACCAACAACGGAAGAAATTCAAATGCTAAAAGAAGAAGACAGATATCGATATAAATCATCGATAGAAGAACCTCCGACATTAGAGTTAAAGCCACTTCCACACTATTTGGAATACGCTTATTTACATGGTGAATCTGAATTACCTGTAATAATATCGTCTTCTCTTACTGAAAATGAAAAATCTCAACTCATTTCTGTGTTGAAAGCTCATAAACCAGCCATTGCATGGAAGATTCATGATATTAAAGGAATAAGTCCTTTGTATTGCACACATAAAATCCTTATGGAAGAAGGTCATAAAATGTATGTGCAACGCCAACGAAGACTAAATCCTAATATGCAAGATGTTGTTAAGAAAGAAATTATTAAACTGCTTGATGCAGGTTTAATTTATCTAATTTCTGATAGTCCATGGGTAAGCCCAGTTCAATGCGTGCCTAAGAAGGGTGGCATGACTGTCATTACAAATGAGAAAAATGAGGTTATTCCTACTAGGACTGTAACAGGATGGCGTGTATGTATTGATTATAGAAAATTAAATGACGCCACCAGAAAAGATCACTTTCCCTTACCTTTCATTGATCAAATGTTGGAAAGATTAGCCGAAAACAGTTACTATTGTTTTCTTGATGGTTTTTCTGGATATTTTCAGATTCCAATAGCACCCGAGGATCAAGATAAAACCACATTCACGTGCTCTTATGGTACTTTTGCTTACAAACGCATGCCATTTGGACTTTGCAATGCCCCTGCAACCTTTCAAAGGTGCATGATGGCGATTTTTCACGACATGATAGAAGAATGCATGGAAGTTTTCATGGATGACTTTTCAGTCTTCGATGATACATTTAAATCATGTCTAGTTAATCTTGAACGAATGCTTATTAGATACGAACAATCAAATCTAGTTCTTAATTGGGAGAAATGCCATTTCATGGTTAAAGAAGGCATCGTTCTTGGTCATAAAATTTCAAAGGAAGGAATTGAAGTGGATAGAGCTAAAGTAGATGTAATTGCTAAACTTCCACATCCCACCAATGTTAGAGGAGTTAGGAGTTTTCTAGGGCATGCCAGTTTTTACCGACGTTTCATAAAATTTTTTTCTAAAATTGCCACTCCTATGAATAAACTCCTAGAAAAGGATGCTCCATTCATCTTTTCAGATGAATGTATCAAATCTTTTAATATACTTAAAGAAAAACTCACTAATGCGCCGATTATGATAACTCCAAATTGGAATCTACCGTTTGAACTAATGTGCGATGCAAGTGATTTTGCAATGGGAGCCGTTTTAGGACAAAGGATTGAAAAACGATTTCAACCTATATATTATGCTAGTAAGACGTTACATGGAGCACAAACAAATTACACAACTACTGAAAAAGAACTTCTTACTATTGTCTTTGCTTTTGACAAATTTCGTTCATATCTCGTTCTAGCTAAAACGGTGGTCTATACCGACCATTCTGCTCTTAGATACCTATTTTCGAAACAAGATGCCAAACCAAGATTAATTCGTTGGATCTTACTCTTACAAGAGTGTGATATTGAAATCCGAGACAAAAAGGGAGCAGAAAATCTCGCCGCTGATCATCTTTCTCGTCTTGAAAATCCTGAATTAGAAGTTCTAAATGAATCAGCCATACAAGACAACTTTCCTGATGAATATCTATTGAAGATAGATTATAATGAAATTCCATAGTTTGCAGACTATGCAAACTATTTAGTATGTGGATTCCTTGAAAAAGGATTGTCGTACCAAAAATGAAAGAAATTCTTTAGTGATATAAAACACTATTTCAGGGAAGATCCACATTTGTTTAAAAGTTGTCCCGATGGAATAATACGCCGATATGTATTCGGAGATGAAGCTAGTAAAATCTTAAACCATTGTCACACAGGACCAACAGGAGGGCATTATGGGCCTCAACTCACAGCAAGAAAAGTTTATGATGCTGGATTCTATTGGCCTACAATTTACAAAGATGCACACATTCTTTGCAAATCCTGTGATGCATGTCAAAGGGCCGGAAAAATAAGTCAACGTGATGAAATGCCACAAAATGTCATTCAAGTATGTGAAGTATTTGACATTTGGAGTATTGACTTTATGGGTCCATTTCCAAAATCTCATAATAATCTATATATTCTCGTAGCCATTGATTATGTATCTAAATGGGCGGAAGCACAAGCTCTCCCAACTAACGATGCACGAGTTGTAGTCAACTTTTTAAAATGCCTTTTTGCTAGGTTTGGAACACCGAAAGCTTTAATAAGTGATCGGGGTACTCATTTTTGTAATAATCAACTTGAGAAAGTTCTTAAAAGATATGGAGTAACTCATAAAATCTCCACTGCTTATCATCCACAGACAAGTGGACAAGTTGAAAATACCAACCGAGCATTAAAACGTATTCTAGAGAAAACCGTAGGATCAAATCCGAAGGAATGGTCCATTAAACTGGAGGATGCACTCTGGGCTTTTAGAACAGCCTACAAAACTCCAATTGAAACCACACCTTTTAGACTCGCTTACGGAAAAGCATGTCATCTTCCAGTAGAAATTGAACACAAAGCATTTTGGGCTTTGAAGACATGTAATCTTGATTTACATGAAGCTGGACGTCTACGATTAAGTCAACTAAACGAATTAGAAGAATTAAGACAAGAAGCATACGAAAATTCGTTAATCTATAAGGAAAGAATGAAGAAATGGCATGATAAAAGAATCAGAAGTTCAAAAGAATTTAAAGAAGGAGATAGAGTTCTTCTTTTCAATTCACGATTCAAGCTATTTCCTGGAAAATTGAAATCAAGATGGTCTGGACCATTCATAGTCAAAAGAGTTTTCCCATACGGAACAGTAGAATTGATAAATTCAAATGGGATTGAATTTAAGGTTAATGGTCACAGAGTTAAACATTACATAGATAGTCCAATGGAAGTTGACAACGAAGTTAATCACTATTTCGACACCACAGCTAACTAAGTGTGGGGAGAATCAAGTTTTTAAAGGAAAATATGTATTTCTGTTAGAGTTAGATTTTCTATTTTCGTGTAGTTCTCAAAAATGGAACCCGAATGGTCTTTCCCTAGCAGACCCTAAAGAACTAGTCTTCTCCCCCCATTCTGAATATTTTTTTTTTAGGTTTTACAAGATGAAGACTTCCTGTGAATTAAACCATTGTCTAATGCTACACGCTTTGATCACTAAACATAATAATGACACCCTTCCAAGTGAAATAGTATCATTAATCAGAAGTAAATTGGACGGAGTAAGAAAAGAATCCAGATGCGAAAATAATAACTTACAATTTGGTAAAGGAAAATCAAAATCCGCAGCGAAATGGAGAGCACGACACCTTGAAAGATGTCACAAATGCGGAAAATGGTCACACGAAGGAAAATGTTCGATGAATCAGACATATTCCAATACCGAATTCATTACTTTATGCAGAGACGGACCGTTCATATGTTTAGAAGAAAAAACATTGAATGCTCGAGGTTACGCCTATGTAGCTATGGAAAATCAATTAGTCCGACTATCTTATGAGTGGGCTAGAGCATATCACTAAGAATACTATCTCACAGGTAAGTTTGTACAGTTTTTATTTTTATTTTTATTTTTAACCTTTTGATAATAAACGCTAATTTGTTCGCTATAAAGTATTAAATTGGTATTTGATAAAATTAGGTCTTGCGACCAAAATTATTGATATCATACAAAAATTTATTACATCACTGCGAAATTTACCGTTTATTCTTAAGGTATAAATATCTTTAATCAATCAACTCAAAATATTTCAAAAATTCGTCATGAGTTAAACTAGGTTATGAAACCGAAATTATTTTACCGAAAAGAGGGGCGTATATTTTTGATAATATTTGATTGATTAAAGTGGGATAAAAGACCAAAAAGATTTTTAATTTTATTTTTACTTTGTTTTTAAAATTAATATTAAAATAATATTGTAAACTTGTTAAAATTAATATATATTTAAAATTGTAAATATTTGAAAAATTAATATTTTTAAAACAAAAATATAATTTAAGTTTGGTGTGAATTTTTAATATGAATTTTAATTTTATGCATTTTAAATTTAAGTTTGGTGTAAATTTAAAAACAAAAATTTACTTTATTTTGCTAAGTTAAAAATATGATTTTTAAAATTCGTCGTGAGTTGAAGACTAGGTCGTTGAACCGAAATTGCTTTACTCGAGGGAGGGACGAGAACTTTTATTATCATTATTTTTAATCTTATTGAACTAAAGTATGCCAAAAACATAAAAAAAAAACCCCAAAAATCTTTGCTTTTAAAACCGCACTTTAAATTGACAAATTTTAGAATTTTGTCGAGGGACGGACTAGGACAATGATCCGAAACGCCCTCGCTCCTAAAGGAAAACAAAATTTTTAGAATTTAATTAATTAAATGTTTTAAAAAGTTATAAGGTTTTATAAAAAAAAAAAAAAATTAGCCGCGACTCGCGGTGCTTTATGGGTTCCCACCACTGCACTCGTGGAGCTTAGAAAATCCAGAAAAAAATATAACTGGTCGAACATACCAGTTTGTACACCAACCACACCAATTTTCTGCGAAAAAAACCCACGAAAAACACTCCCAAATTCGTGATTTTTCACCATTTTTCATCAAATCTTTCATAAAATTACAATGAGGAGTCTATTATCAAGGAATTACTCAAGGAAATCGGTAAATTTCTACACCTAAATACCATTTAATCCGAATTTTTAGTGTTCTTGAACAATTTCATGCCTAATTCGATTTTGATGCTTTTTAGTGTAATAATGCTTCAATTGTTTGTGTATTATGCTTGTATAACCTAGATTGATGCTATTTAACATGATTAGAAGCTTTGAACTTCAATTTTTGAATAATCTAGGGTTTGTGTTCTTGAGCAAAATTAGGGCTTTTTGATATAAACAGGTTATGGCCGAATTTTGTTGTTAGTTTATGCTAAATTGAGTAGTGTAACATGTTTAGGTTGCTAAATGATCAAAACTTTGATCCTAAACATGATTTATGAAGATTAAAGTGGACTTTTTGAACCAAAATTACATGAACTTGATTTAATTGATATGAATGCCATGAGGAACTTATTTAATTGTTATAATGATTATTTTTGACATGTTTTAAAAGATAAATGCGAAGGAACTTTGTCTACATTTTTGTAAAAGTATATTTGTAAAAGTGTAGAATTATTAATATTTTGAAAATGTGTATAGAGTTTAATATGGATTAAACATGTCATTGTAATTGTTTAGATTTATGATTTTGCTAAAACTAATGCATATTTGGATGCACAAAAATTGTGTTTATTTTGCAGACTGAAAGGGGTGAATCTTCATCCCAGGCTCGCAATGCTCCTCCGGAAGATGCAGATCAACAGGAAATTAATAACCAATACCGACAAGATATGCCTCACCCAATTGTTTTATATTCAAACATTCATGAGGCAGATTTACATCCGAATTTGAGATTTGATAGATATTGGATAGACTATCCAAAATATCAAAAGAACCTACACAACCTTGTGTCTAATAATGTTGAGGTACCCAGAGTTATAGATTAGGAACCATTAGAGGTAGTGGAATTGGCCGAGCCAATCAGGGAATTACTTACTCAAAGGTATGGTAATTCTACTTTTAGTGATTGGGTAAGTTTATTCAACATGCGTAGACCTGTGTATAGAGAATGGTGTATAGAGTTATTATGTACTATTGAAATAAATGATCGGGTAGATACTTTAACCGATCGTAGTTTTCTTAGATTTTTATTAGGAGGGGAGATGCGCCATATGTCTTTACTAGATATGGCTCGGGCTTTACGTATATATACGCCCGAGGAGCTAGCATCTTATGATTGTCAGAGGTTAAAGTTTATGATAGGAGGGTGGATGAGAATTTTGATACGAATGACGTATGGAGTAGGATGACTAGCCATCGCCGATTTCAGGGAGGATTATACTCTTATCTTGATATTGATAGAGCTGAATTAAGAGTAATCCATAGGTTTTTAGCCAATTCGATTACACAACGAGGTAAGAATAAGGAAAAGGTAAATGAACAGGATTTGTTTTACCACATGTGTATTCGAGACTCACAGAGCGCTGTAAGTATACCTTTTTGTGTGGGTTATTATTTATTGACTATGGTTAGGGGTATGAGGCGTGGTAGCATAATAGGAGGTGGTATATTTATTACTTTAATTGCTGAATATCTTGGTGTGGATAGAAGTCGGGGGGAATATTAATGGCAGAACCAGAACCCCGCGATAGAATAGATTTGCTATATATATATATATATATATATATATATATATATATATATATATATATATATATATATATATATATATATATATATATATATATATATATATATAAGGTCTTAAAGAAACGAAACAACGCGGCAGCACGTTATGATGGCAGACATCCACAGGTTGAGAGAGATCAACAGCAAGGTCAACCGGGAGGGGGTAATCCAATGATGGAAATGCAAATTTTTATGGCTCGACACGAGTATGAAATGGCTAGACAAAAAGCATTTCAAGATTGGTAGTATCATCAAAGCCAAATCATAAGTCATTGTACACACGTAGGTAGAGACTACATTCCTACCGTTATGCCCGAATTTGCTCCTTGGACTTTAGAGAGCCGACCACCATATCCTACATATGACCTGGCCCAAGCATTTTACAGCATCTATGGATACGCTTGGGACCCATACTGGAACCATCCTCCTCATCCGTAATTTTCTATTTTTGTTTATTTTATTGTAATGTTACTAATTCTTAATTTTCTTATTTCTTATTTCTTATTTTATTATTATAATACCTTTTATAATTTTCTAAATTTATTAGATTTTAATAATTTTTGAATGTGGCGTGAAAACCCAACTTCAAAAATATGTATATATGTGTTTGTAGTTTATCTCATGTACAAAACAGGGTAAAACAGCGCATTTTTAAAGACTGGCATTAAGTTCAGCAAAAGCTAGTACTTTTGACGACAAAAATGAAAAACAAATGTGATGTAACAACAAGACAGAATGAACAAATAATGTGCACCATTTATCATTCAGCAAACAAACGCCAATATGTTTGGAAACTTTGGTAAAATTTAATTATTTTTCCACGCTAATCACCCTCAATAATTTAAATTGTTACTGATTTCTTGCAAATGAGGGCATTGCAAGATCTTAAGTGTGGGAAGGGGTTAAATTCTTTCGGATTTTTAAAATTTTTAACTTAAACACTTGGTTACCATTAAAAATACTAGTAACATAGTAGTTGTATTAGAATCTAGTGCTCTCTGATAACAAAGAACAACCCTAGTCTTATATACTGACTACCCACTTCTAGTAAAATTTTTCAAAATTTTCAATTAAATGAATTCAAAATCATGTTTATACATATTTATGAACGATAAAACTAGGTGTTAACACCGAAATTATTGTTACCTCGGAAAGGACATAAATTGAGAAACAAACCAAAATGTTAGAATTCATTTAAAATGGAATAGAGGACAATAAAAAGGCAAATAAAAAAAATAAAAGCCAAGTGCGGGAAAATTTACCAAGTTATTTAAAACATAAGTCACATATTTTTGTAACAAATAATTGAAGATACTTTTGCTTTGGACTAAACTAAACAGTTTTACCCGATTTACTGTAAGAAAGATGGATCTACACGATGAATCAATTCCATCATTAAAAGAAAGTAAAGTCTTCCGAAAAAAAAACGCGCTTTTTGATTTAGGTCATGAAGTTGTCATCCAGACCAGCTGTAGGTTGACGAAAAATCTAGAAAAGTCATCTCTAAAATCAGCAGGAAATCCACGGACCTCAGCATCAAACAGGGTCGCCAAGTGGTCAGACTTATCCTAACCATGAGAGGATCTGTCTTGTAAAATGGGGAGGACGCAGTGCAAATTAGCTTGATAAGACTAATGAATCAGATCCCCAGAAAGGATAATCTCCTTAAAGATCAAAAGTCAACTTTTAAGACTGATATTACTCAATCCTTGAGATTGACCTTAAAGATTGAGAATTACAAACTCATGAAATTCAATGATATCTAAACTCGAGCTTGAACGAGAAAATATTTTGATCAAAATTTCAAACCGATTTGTTTTCTGAAAACCCATTTTTAATGCGTTCATTACCATTGAACGTAAAATCCTAGGAATTCACCTGGAATTCATTAGGTCGCTTGAACCAAATCGGGTGTCAACCGTAAGAACGGTGGTTGCATAGCATGGTCAAAGACAGGACCTTGTGCCAGACCGGAAAATTATAAGGGTGAGCTTTACTATTGCTTCTACCAAGGATAGTAATTGCATCTGACACGTTATAGACCATAATTAAAAGTATGTCAGGGGACATTGCCTTAACAGTTGCTTGTTCAACGCTTTCCTTTACAACCGGACGGTAGTTTACCGAAAGGTAATATACGGAGCAAGTATACTGGATGTGTTGCTTTCCCAATACAAGGTTAGTGTGAAGACCCGTCCTAATCCATCCGGACGAAGTCCATATCGATTATAAATGATTCCCAACAGTTGATTACATCGCGAGGTACTTGACCCCTATATGATACATTTTACAAACATTGCATTCATTTTTGGAAAGACAAACTTTCATTACATCGAAAGTTGACAGCAGGCATACCATTTCATAATATATCCAACTATAATTGACTTAATAATAATATTGATGAACTCAACGACTTGAATGCAACGTCTTTTGAAATATGCCATGAATGACTCCAAGTATTGTCTCTAATATGAGTTAATGCACAACGGAAGATTTCTTTCGTACCTGAGAATATACATGCTTTAAAGTGTCAACCAAAAGGTTGGTGAGTTCATTAGTTTAACATAAATAATCATTTCATAATTTTAATAGACCACAAGATTTCATATTTCCATTTATCATAAACATACGTCCCATGCATAGAGACAAAAATATCATTCATATGGATTGAACACCTGGTAATCGACATTCACAATATGCATATAAGAATATCCCCATCATTCCGGGATCCTCCTTCGGACATGATATAAATTTCGAAGTACTAAAGCATCCGATACTTTGGATGGAGCTTGTTGGGCCCGATAGATCTATCTTTAGAGTTCGCGTCAATTGGGGTGTCTGTTCCCTAATTCTTAGATTACCAGACTAAAAAGGGGCATATTCGATTTCGATAACTCAACCATATAATGTAGTTTCAATTACTTGTGTCTATTTCGTAAAACAGTTATAAAAGTTGCGCATGTATTCTCAGCCCAAAAATATAAAGGGTAAAAAGGCAAATGAAACTCACCTAATGTATTTTGTAGTAAAAATACATATGACTATATTGAACAGTGCAGGGTTGGCCTCGGATTCACGAACCTATATCAATCATATATTTACACGTATAATATTAATCAACTAAATTTATAATGTATTTAGATATAATATATTTGTATATTATGTATCACTTAATAAAAATAATATTTTGTTTTAAGATGTAAAACTATGTAATATTAGTTTAGATATTTAATAATTTATGTTTTAGATAAATAATATTTGTTGTAATAATAATAATAATAATAATAATAATAATAATAAGTTTAATAAAAATGATAATTTTAATGATAATACTAATAATAAAATGTTATATGTTAATACCTTTAATAATAATAATAATAATAATAATAATAATAATAATAATAATAATAATAATAATAATAAAAATAAAAATAAAAATAAGTTACAACCTTTGAAGGGAAGCTCAATAAAAAGAACGCCTCGACCGAGACTCGAACTCAAGACCTCTCGAATACCCAACACCCCTTATAACCATTCAATCTAACTTGCTTTTCTGATTATCTATACAATCTGATTTATTTGAACCCGTTTATTGGCCCAACATAAATAATGAGTCGCAGCCCAACAAAAGTTTCACGAGCCCGCTACACTAAACTTACGGCCCAATAGCTGCCCTTTTTACAAGTCCACTTAACTAATTAATGGCCCATCATTTAAAAACCCAACATGATTAACTAATAAGCCCGTTTAGAATCAATTGAAGATACGTTTGTGTAGCTGGAGTGCAGTAGCACTATTTCGTAAGATTAAAAAGGTTGTGGTGATGGTTTTCGAAGCAAGGATAAGTCGATAATATCACGGTGGTTTTTGACGACTAGGATAGGAGAGGGAGAGAGAGTAGCGGTGGTTATCATGGTATTTTGCAGGTTGAAACAGAAAACGATTGTAACAATACGAGTGTGGTGGTGTTTATTGTGAAAGTGGTGGTGGTTTAGTGTGGTGGTTGGTTTCGGATATCAGGAAAAGAAACAATAATATGCAGCTACAAAAATGGCAAGATTGGTAGTGTTTCATGATCAAATTTAAGAGAGAGAGAGAGAGAGGAATGTCGTGCAGGTTGTAATGTTTTCGATGGTGGATGTGAAGTGGGTCTTCAAACACAGCAGCTCACACTGATTGTAGCAGTGTTTATTGAACCGAACAATAAAAATGTTCAAGTGGGTTTAATGGGGACGGTTTTAAATGGGTTGGTGGTTGAAGCTGCAGCAACAAGGAGGTGGAGTGGTAGAGTATGGTGGTTATTTACAGCTGGAACAGAAACATAGGAAGGTGTATCTGTAGTTTGTGTTTCGATCAAAATAGAAAATGGTACAGAAAGTGGGGTTCGTATAGTTGCAGCAGGTAATGGGCTTCATGGATGGCGTTTGTCGACTGGAACCCAGAACATAGCAGCAGTTAAACAGTTCGTTCAAACATAAACATATGAATGGTAGTCGTGGTTTTGTAGGTGGTTTAAGGTGTCGGTTGTGATGTGGTTCGTCATGATAAAGTTGTGAAGGGTGGATGTGTAATGGTTGAAGAGGAAATATATTATAGTGATGGGTGTTGGTGATGGAGTCACAGAAAGAGAAAAGAGGGATTGAAGTTGGTTTCATGAATTGTATATGTGTCATGCATATATACTCATATGTAAGATTTAGAAAATAGACACAGTTTAAAATTGATATTCGTTGTCAAATTGTAGAAAATGGAAGAAAGATAACAAGTGGGTTTGTTATCTTATAATACTATAATGATTAATAATAATTATATTTAATTAATCATAATAATTGTAAAGTAATAAATAAACTTTTCAAGTGGAAATCAATTAAAAACAATAACAGTGACTACTTTCTCAATTAACACAGTGAACGGATGATTTGTTATCTTATGTAGTATGCATATGTATATTGATTTTGAGATTGAGACAGGTAACGAATTGTATATATAATATTATATATTAATCACTCTCATAATGCAAATGAAAAGATCATGCACATAGCAGCCTAAGTTTTGGTCATATGTACTTACAGTTTTTACGGACTGTGTTATATCGTGTCCATTGCTAAACAGTTAAAATATAAAAGTGTTCCTAAAAATCCCAAACTTTTAGATTAAATATAATTAATTATTTCACTCATTAACTGTTTGAAACCTGATCAAAAAGTTTCAATAATTATTTTTTTTCTTTTCCAATTTATATATACGGAGTGATAATATTTAATCTTAAAAAGATAAAAATATTTTTGACAAATCTACAATCTTCGTAATCAATTTACAGTTCAACTTTTATTTCAATCCTTCATGAACATGTACAATATTTATATTAAAACTAATAAAACATCAACCGAGTGTTACTGACGTTTACTAATTAGGTTCGAAATCATTCATTTTCCATTTACTCTCTCTCTAAATATAATCAGTTTTAAATAACAAGTTTTATCACATAAATATATATTATATATTTTTTAAACACATAGATTTAATATTATTTTATATATTTACAAGTACTATTTATATACATATTTATATACATACATATATATATATACATTTGTAATAACAGTTTTCATTATATCGCATATTATTTTATATATTTATTTCCAACAATTAACTCATATATTATTTCAAATAATATTTCAAATTATTATATATATATATATATATATATATATATATATATATATATATATATATATATATATATATATATATATTTAAATATACATGTATCTATTTATAATTAGTTGTTCGTGAATCGTCGGGCACAGTCAAAGGGTAATTGATTATATGAACATAGTTCAAAGTTTTTGAGACTCAACATTACAGACTTTGCTTATCGTGTCGGAAACATATAAAGATTAAAGTTTAAATTTGATCGAAAATTTCCGGGTCACTACAGTTAGCAAGTGGGTGATACAAAACCGCAAGTTTTGAGCTAAAGTTTTCAAATCTGAAACCCACCAAACCCACAAAAAGAATTTGCAAACACCGGTGAAGGGTTATTCCGGAAAACTTATCTAGGGTAAAAACTAGATTGAATTTTCAAAAAGATCAAATATTTTCATAAAGATCCAATTTCCTTAAAGGATCTAAATTTTTATAATCATGTGGGACTGTAAACCATAACGTTACTACCATTGTTCATACCGCCGTAATGAAATCACTGATGTACAAAGTGTGAAGAATAAAGAAGTGATTCTAGTATATTTCAAGACTATATTGCTTAAGGACAAGCAATGCTCAAGTGTGGGAATATTTGATAATGCTAAAAACGAACATATATTTCATCGCATTATCCCTCAAGAAAGACAAGCTTTTAGTTGCAGTTGTCCTATTTACAAGGAATATTTGTTTAAATATTAAAAGGTGAAGACAAAAGACAGATTCGACGAATTGAAGACGCAAACGACCAAAAAGCTAAAAAGTACAAAGTACAAGCAAAGAGGTTCAAATTATTGATGAGAAACGTCTCAAAATTACAAGAGTACAAGACGCAAAACGCAAAGTACAAGATATTAAATTATACGAAAGGAAGTTCGAAAATCCGGAACCGAGACATGAACTAACTTTCAACGTACGACGCAACGGACCGAAAGTTACAAATTAATTATGTATATAAATATAATATATTATATAATTAATTATATAAATTATATATTTATATTATATTTATATAATAAAATCCGTCGGCAAGCTAGGAGCTAAACTTGTGTGAGCTGGATTCCACAGCTCCGCAATCGCAGAGCTTATAAAGCCCAAAAAGGCCGCACTCGCGGAGCCCACAAAATCAGAAATTCACCTATAAAAGGCCATGCAATTCGACGGATTATTTACTTTATTTTATTTTCATCATACGTAAAAATATATATATATTATAATTTTAATTTTAATTTTAATCCTAATAATAAGGGTATGTTAGCGAATGTTGTAAGGGTGTAAGTCGAAATTCTGTCCGTGTAACGCAACGCTATTTTTAATCATTGTAAGTTATGTCCAACCTTTTTTATTTAATGTCTCGTCGCTAAGTTATTATTATGCTTATTTAAGCCGAAGTAATCATGATGTTGGGCTAAAAATATTAAAATTGGGTAATTGGGCTTTGTACCATAATTGGGGTTTAGACAAAAGAACGACACTTGTGGAAATTAGACTATGGGCTATTAATGAGCTTTATATTTGTTTAACTAAATGATAGTTTGTTAATTTTAATATAAAGATTTACAATTGGACGTACCTATAAATAACCATATACACTCGATCGGACACGATGGGCGGGATATTTATATGTACGAATAATCGTTCATTTAACCGGACACGGGAATGGATTAATAGTCACTAGAATGATTAAAACAGGGGTGAAATTATGTACAAGGACACTTGGCATAATTGATAACAAAGTATTAAAACCTTGGGTTACACGCAGTCGATATCCTGGTGTAATTATTAAACAAAGTATTAAGACCTTGTTACAGTTTAAGTCCCCAATTAGTTGGAATATTTGACTTCGGGTATAAGGATAATTTGACGAGGATACTCGCACTTTATATTTATGACTGATGGACTGTTATAGACAAAAACCAGACGGACAAATTGAATAATTCAGGATAAAGAACAATTAACCCATGGGCAAAAAACTAAAATCAACGCGTCAAACATCATGATTACGGAAGTTTAAATAAGCGTAATTCCTTTATTTTCATATTTAATTGCACTTCTAATTATCACATTTTTATTTATTGTCATTGTATTTAATTACACTTTTAATTATCGCACTTTTTAATTATCGTAATTTTATTTTATCGCACTTTTATTATTCGCAATTTCATTATCGTTATTTACTTTACGCTTTAAATTAAGTCTTTTATTTATTTAATATTTTACATTAGGTTTTAACTGCGACTAAAGTTTTAAAAATCGACAAACCGGTCATTAAACGGTAAAAACCCCCCTTTATAATAATAATATTACTTATATATATATATTTGTATTTTTATAAATTAAAACTAATATAGCGTTAAGCTTTGTTTAAAGATTTCCCTGTGGAACGAACCAGACTTACTAAAAACTACACTACTGTACCATTAGGTACACTGCCTATAAGTGTTGTAGCAAGGTTTAGGTATATCCATTCTATAAATAAATAAATATCTTGTGTAAAATTGTATCGTATTTAATAGTTTTTCCTAGTAAAATATACACTATTTCATATACGCCTCGCATAACATCAATGACCTAAATCAAGAAGCGCATTTCTTTTTCGGAAGACTTTACTTCCTTTTAATGATGGAATTGATTCATCGTGTAGATCCATCTTTCTTTCAAATATATTACAGTAAATCGGGTAAAATATTTAATTTTGTCCAAAATAAAAGTATCTTCAGTTATTTGTACAAAAATATGTGATATATGTTCAAAATAACTTGGTAAATTTTTCCCACACATGGCTTTTATTTTCCTTTTTATTGTCCTCTATTCCATTTTAAATGAATTCTAACATTTTGGTTTGTTTCTCAATTTATGTCCTTTCCAAGGTAACAATAATTTCGATGTTAACACCTAGTTTTATCGTCCATAAATATGTATAAACATGATTTTTAATTCATTTAATTGAAAATTTTGAAAATTTTACTAGAATTGGGTAGTCAGTATATAAGACTAGGGCTGTTCTTTATTATCAGAGAGCACTAGATTCTAATACAACTACTGCTTTACTAGTATTTTTAATGGTAACCAAGTGTATAAGTTAAAAATTTTAAAAATCCGAAAGAATTTAACCCCTTCCCACACTTAAGATCTTGCAATGCCCTCATTTGCAAGAAATCAGTAACAATTTAAATTATTGAGGGTGATTAGCGTAGAAAAATGATTAAATTTTACCAAAGTTTCCAAACATATTGGCGTTTGTTTATTGAATGATAAATGGTGCACATTATTTGTTCATTCCGTCTTGTTGTTACATCATATTTGTTTTTCGTTTTGTCGTCAAAAGTACTAGCTTTTGCTGAACTTAATGCCAGTCTTTGAAAATGCGCTGTTTTACCCTATTTTGTACAATTGACAATATAAATACATACAAATATAAACAAGCATGGCAATTTGAAATGGGACTTAAAATCCCACTTTCAAATCAAATATGAAACAATAGTACAACAAATAAAAATATTAAACATTACAATAAAAATATCATAATATAATGTGTTTAAACATAAATAAACAGAAATAATAAAAATTAAAAATCATATAAATTACCAACCGGAACTAAATCAATCTGGATAGGGGTTCCAGTTCATGTCGTCATTCGGGTTCCATGGTTGGTGATAGGTGTACTGGTATGCCTGGTTAGGGTCGTAGAGAGTATAAGGTGGTCTCATCTCGGGCTGGTGTTGAGGATAGTAAGCGGGTCGGGTCGGAACGTAGTGATCCTGAGGTGACAGCCGGCTCATAATCTGACGCTGATGATAGTCCCATCTATCATGCTGCCGTTGCCTGGAATGCTCGTAATCATTCCGGGATTGCCACTGCTCCATCCGGCGAAATCTCTCCGCGTTTGTCATATCTACCTCCTCTACACGCTGGTAGACATCAGTCATAGCCTCCCGAATGACATCCCTAATGTCACTCGCTTCCTCCATCTCCTCATCTGAGCCTCTTTCTACCCGAGGATGACTACCTTCATAGGGTATTGCCTGGTTGCGTCTACTCTTTAATACCTTAGCACCCGCATAAACCCTTAATCCTAAAAGCTCAACCTGCTCCCTACATTCCAAAAGTGGACCCCCTTGGTCCTTATCTACACCTAAATACTCTCCAATGAGAGTAACAAAAATACCTCCTCCTATAATTCCCCCTTCCTGTATTCCTTCAACCATCTTAGATAAATAAAAACCAACACAGTAAGGGATATTAACAAAGCCTCTTGTGTCTCGAATACACTTTAGGTAAAATAAATCATGTAAGGTCATTTTCTCCTTGTTGTAACCTCTCTATGTAATCGAGTTAGCCAAAAATCTATGAATTATACGAAGCTCGGCTTTGTTAATATGTAAGTAGGTATGTGTTCCTGCCCGCCCAAAAACATTATAATCTGACATACGCCTCCAGACGGCGTTTGCGTCAAAATTCCTATCTACCCTTTCACCACGATAAATCAAATTCATACAATCGGGTAGTAGCAATTCAGCGGGCGTATATATCTGCAAAGCCCTGGCCATGTCCAGCATGGACATTCTGTACATCCTACGGCCAAGTATAAATCTAAGAAAACTTCTATCATCTAATCTATCTACATCTACATTTAATGCTATAGTACTCATCAGCTCAACACACCATTTCTTATATACAGGTCTACGAATGGTGAATAAGCGTTCCCAATCAGTAAAAGAAGAACTGCCATACCTTTGGATCAAATGCTCCCTAACATGGTCAGCAAGTTGGACCCTTTCCAAAGGATTCCAATCAATTACCCTAGGCACCTCTACATCTTTCGTTACTAATTTGAATTTGTTACTTTGATACGCCGGGTAATCTCTCGAGCTTCTATCGAATCTCAGATTAGGATGCAATGTATGTTCAGGAATCATTGGGTATTCTACTGGCGGATGCATCGGAATTACTATGAATTCATTAGCAAATGTAGTAAGGTACATGTTGGTCAGGCTGATGTTGTTGTTCCTGTTGTGGTTCTTGTTCGGGTTCTTGCTCGTATTGCGGTTCATATTCTGGTTTAGGTTCTTGTTGTGGTTGTCTAGATGATGATGAAGCACCAGCAGTATCGGTTTTCTGCAAAACACATTAAACACAAAATTTGTGCATCCAAATATGCATTAGTGTTAGCAAAATAACAACTTGAAACAATTACAATAACATGTTAAATCAAAATTAACTTTTCACAATTTTATTAATTCTACACTTTTTCAAATAAGCCTATATGAAAATGTATACAAAGTTCATAAGCATTTAACTCAAATAACATGTCAAAATAGTCATTACTAACAATTAAACAAGTCTCAAATGGCAATTATATCAAATTAATCAAGTTCATGAACTTTGTACCTAAAAAGTCCACTTTAATCTCCAAAAATCATGTTTAGGATCAATGTTTGGATCATTTAGCTACCTAAACATGTTATACTACTTAATTTAGCAATAATTCATGACAAAAATTGGCCATAACCTGTTTATATCAAAAAGCCCCAAATTGCTCAAGAACACAAACCTTAGATTCCTAAAATTTTTGAAGTTTTTGGCTTCAAATCATGTTAAATAGCATCAATCTAGGTTATACATGCATAATATACTAACAATTTAACTCTAATTACACTAGAAATAAACAAAATTGCATTAGGTAAAATATTGGTAATTATCACAAAAACTAGAAAATTTATGAGTTTAGGGGTGTAATTTTTACCTTTTTGTTGAAGAATCCGAACCTAGGCATGATTATAGCGGATTGTAGGATGAAATTTGGTGAAATTTGGGTGAAAAATGGTGATTTTAGGAGTGTATATGTGTGTGTGTTCGTGTATGTTGTGTGTGTAAAGGGTGAGACAGAGAGCAGCTCTCGTTGCCTTTTGATCCTGGCCAGAAAATCAGCTCCATGCGATCGCATGGAGTTGAAGTTCAAAACCCATGCGATCGCATGGTTCTGTTATATATATATATATATATATATATATATATATATATATATATATATATATATATATATATATATATATATATATATATATATATATATATATAAAACCTTACACTTTTTAAAACATATAATTAAATTAAATTTTAAAAATTTGTTTCTCTTTAGGATGAGGGCGTTTCGGAACGATGTCCTAGTCCGTCCCTCGACAAAATTTTAAAATTTGTCAATTTTAAGCGCAGTTTTAAAAGCAAAGATTTTTGGGGTTTTTAAATGTTTTTGGCATACTTTAATTTAATAAGATTAAAAATAATGATAATAAAAGTTCTCGTCCCTCCCTTGGGTAAAGCAATTTCGGTTCAATGACCTAGTCTTCAACTTACGACGAATTTTAAAAATCTTATTTTTAACTTAACGAAATAAAGTAAATTTTTGTTTTTAAATTCACACCAAACTTAAATATAAAATGCATAAAATTAAAAATTCATATTATTAAAATTAAAAATTCACACCAAACTTAAATTATATTTTTGTTTTTATACAACAAACTTATATTAAAAATATTAATTTTTCAAATATTTACAAACTTAAATATATTGATTTTAAAAAGTTTACAATAATAAATTAATATTTAAATATTAATTTTAAAAACATAGAAAAATTAAAAATTAAAAATCTTTTTGGTCTTTTATCCCACTTTAATCAATCAAATATTATCAAAAATATACGCCCCTCTTTTCGGTAAAGTAATTTCGGCTATATTACCTAGTTTTACTCCTGACGAATTTCTGAAATATTTTGGGTTGATTGATTAAAGATATTTATACCTTAAGAATAAACGTTAAATTTCGCAGTGATGTAATAAATTTTTGTATGATATCAATAATTTCGGTTACGCATACCTAATTTTATTGAATACCAATTTAATACTTTATAGCGAACGATTCAGCGTTTATTATCAAAAGGTTAAAAATAATAAAAATAAAAATAAAAACTGTACATACTTACCTGTGAAATAGAATTCTTAGTGACCTGCTTTAGCCCACTCATAAGATAGTCGGACTAATTGGTTTTCCATAGCTACATAGGCATAACCTCGAGCATTCAACGTTTTTTCTTCGAAACATATGAACGGTCCATCTCTGCATAAAGTAACGAATTTGATATTGGAATATGTCTGATTCGTCGAACATTTTCCTTTGTGTGACCATTTTCTGCATTTGTGACATCTTTCAAGGTGTCGTGCTCTACTTTTCGCTGCGGATTTTGATTTTCCTTTACCAAACTGTAACTTATTATTTTCGTTCCTGGATTCTTTTCTTACTCCGTCCAATTTACCTCTGATTAATGATACCAATTCACTTGGAAGGGTGTCATTATTACGTTTAGTGATCAAAGCGTGTAGCATTAGACCATGATTTAATTCACAGGAAGTCTTCATCTCGTAAAACCTAAAAAAAATAAAAATTCAGAATGGGGGGAGAAGACTAGTTCTTTAGGGTCTGCTAGGGAAAGACCATTCGGATTCCATTCTCGAGAACTACACGAAAACAGAAAATCTAACTCTAACAGAAATACATATTACCCTAAAAAGATTCGAACCTCCCCACACTTAGTTGAAATTGTGATTAACGTTATTTTCAATTGGATCATCAACAACTTGTATATCTTTGACTTTTACTTCAATCCATTTATTGATTTCCTTCGTAACTTTCACAAGTTCAACTAACATCGCCTTTTATTTTGGCGATAAATTGGATATTAATCGGTTACATAACTTAAAGTTTCCCTTAATCCTAGCATCGTGAATCCGTTTATAAAGTTTCTTCATTGAACTGTTAAAAAGGGTTCATCTAATTTCGTATCATCAACGGGGTTCTTTGTGATTGGATCATCATTAAGTGTTTCTTCATCTTCCCCACACTTATGCATTTTTATTGGTTTAACAGTTTTGGTTGGTGGAGATTTAAACTTTCGATTCACAAAGGTGATCGATTTATCACCATCCCTAAGTGTCATTCTTCCTTTTCTTACATCAATGAATGCCTCGGTGGTTGCTAAAAATGGGCGACCTAAAATTAGAGGAATATCGAGGATTTCCTCCATATTAATCACTATGAAGTTTGCAACAAAGGTCAAACTTCCCACGTTAACAAGTAAATTATTTGCTATTCCAACTAGGTGTTTAATGGTTAGGTCAAATGATTGAACACCTATTTTGGTTGGTTTTAATTTACCCATACCTAATCTTTTGTATAAGGAAAGAGGCATAATATTTGCACTTGCTCCTAAATCTGCGAGTCCATTATATACAGCACCATCATTAAGCAAGCAAGAAATGATAAATTCACCCGGGTCTCCTGCTTTAGTAAGTCGAGTTGGTTTGTAAACCTTTTTCGGGTGTTCTTTTCTTGGTTCTTTCATTTCCATTTGAACTTCTTGTTCACATTTTTCTTCGTTTCTTGGAATGGGAGGTTTGTATAAAAATTCTTCTTCATCACTCCAATTTGAATCCTCCCTATTTTCCAATTTTGATTTTTCATATGTTGTTGATAACATATTTATGTTTTCATTTTGAGGGTTTTCTTGGGTGGTGAAATTATGATTGACTTCATTGTCAACTTCCATCGGACCATGTAAGTAATGTTTAACTCTGTGACCATTAACTTTAAATTCAATCCCATTTGAATTTATTAACTCTATTGTTCCGTATGGGAAAACTCTTTTGACTATAAATGGTCCAGACCATCTTGATTTCAATTTTCCAGAAAATAGCTTGAATCGTGAATTGAAAAGAAGAACTCTATCTCCTTCTTTAAATTCTTTTGAACTTCTGATTCTTTTATCATGCCATTTCTTTGTCCTTTCCTTATAGATTAACAAATTTTCGTATGCTTCATGTCTCAATTCTTCTAATTCGTTTAGTTGACTTAATCGTAGACGTCCGGCTTCATGTAAATCAAGATTACATGTCTTCAAAGCCCAAAATGCTTTGTGTTCAATTTCTACTGGAAGATGACATGCTTTTCCGTAAACGAGTTTAAAAGGTGTGGTTCCAATTGGAGTTTTGTAGGCTGTTCTAAAAGCCCAGAGTGCATCCTCCAATTTCATGGACCATTCTTTCGGATTTGATCCTATGGTTTTCTCTATAATACGTTTTAAAGCTCGGTTGGTATTTTCAACTTGTCCACTTGTTTGTGGATGATATGCGGTGGAGATTTTATGAGTTACTCCATATCTTTTGAGAACTTTCTCAAGTTGATTATTACAAAAATGAGTACCCCGATCACTTATTAAAGCTTTCGGTGTTCCGAACCTAGCAAAAAGACGTTTTAAAAAGTTGACTACAACTCGTGCATCATTAGTCGGGAGAGCTTGTGCTTCCGCCCATTTAGATATATAATCAATGGCAACGAGAATGTAGAGATTATTATGAGATTTTGGAAATGGACCCATAAAGTCAATACCCCAAATGTCAAATACTTCACATACTTGAATGACATTTTGTGGCATTTCATCACGTTGACTTATTTTTTCGGCCCTTTGACAAGCATCACAGGATTTGCAAAGAAGGTGTGCGTCTTTGAAAATTGTAGGCCAATATAATCCAGCATTGTAAACTTTTCTTGCTGTGAGTTGAGGCCCATAATGCCCTCCTGTTGGTCCTGTGTGACAATGGTTTAAAATTTGACTGGCTTCATCTCCGAATACACATCGGCATATTATTCCATCGGGACAACTTTTAAACAAATGTGGATCTTCCCAGAAATAGTGTTTTATATCACTAAAGAATTTCTTTCATTTTTGGTATGATAATCCTTTTTCAAGGAATCCACATACTAAGTAGTTTGCATAGTCTGCAAACCATGGAATTTCATTATAATCTATCTTCAATAGATATTCATCAGGAAAGTTGTCTTGTATGGCCGATTCATTTAGAACTTCTAATTCGGGATTTTCAAGACGAGAAAGATGATCAGCGGCGAGATTTTCTGCTCCCTTTTTATCTCGGATTTCAATATCGAATTCTTGTAAGAGTAAGATCCAATGGATTAATCTTGGTTTGGCATCTTGTTTCGAAAATAGGTATCTAAGAGCAGAATGGTCAGTATAGACCACCGTTTTAGCTAGAACGAGATATGAATGAAATTTGTCAAAAGCAAAGACAATAGCAAGGAGTTCTTTTTCAGTAGTTGTGTAATTCGTTTGTGCTCCTTGTAACGTCTTACTAGCATAATATATAGGTTGAAATCGTTTTTCAATCCTTTGTCCTAAAACGGCTCCCATTGCAAAATCACTTGCATCGCACATTAGTTCAAATGGTAGATTCCAATTTGGAGTTATCATGATCGGCGCATTAGTGAGTTTCTCTTTAAGAATATTAAAAGATTTGATACATTCATCTGAAAAGATGAATGGAGCATCCTTTTCTAGGAGTTTATTCATAGGAGTGGCAATTTTAGAAAAATCTTTTATGAAACGTCGGTAAAAACCGGCATGTCCTAGAAAACTCCTAACTCCTCTAACATTGGTGGGATGTGGAAGTTTAGCAATTACATCTACTTTAGCTCTATCCACTTCAATTCCTTCCTTTGAAATTTTATGACCAAGAACGATGCCTTCGTGAAAAATCGCCATCATGCACCTTTGAAAGGTTGCAGGGGCGTTGCAAAGTCCAAATGGCATGCATTTGTAAGCAAAAGTACCATAAGGGCACGTGAATTTGGTTTTTTCTTGGTCCTCGGGTGCTATTGGAATTTGAAAATATCCGAAAAAACCATCAAGAAAACAATAGTAACTATTTCCGGCTAATCGTTCCAACATTTGATCAATGAAAGGTAAGGGAAAGTGATCTTTTCTGGTGGCGTCATTTAATTTTCTATAATCAATACAAACACGCCATCCTGTTACCGTCCTAGTAGGAATAAGCTCATTTTTCTCATTTGTGATGACAGTCATGCCACCCTTCTTAGGTACGCATTGAACTGGGCTTACCCATGGACTATCAGAAATTGGATAAATTAAATCTGCATCAAGCAGTTTAATAATTTCTTTCTTAACAACATCTTGCATATTAGGATTTAGTCTTCGTTGGCGTTGCACATACGTTTTATGACCTTCTTCCATAAGGATTTTATATGTGCAATACGAAGGACTTATTCCTTTAATATCATGAATCTTCCATGCAATGGCTGGTTTATGAGCTTTTAGCACAGAAATGAGTTGTGATTTTTCATTTTCAGTAAGAGAAGACGATATTATTACAGGTAATTCAGATTCACCATGTAAATAAGCATATTCCAAATGGTTTGGAAGTGGCTTTAACTCTAATGTCGGTGGTTCTTCTATCGATGATTTATATCGATATCTGTCTTCTTCTTTTAGCATTTGAATTTCTTCTGTAGTTGGTTCATATCCATTTTCCATAAGTGTAGCTAACATTTCAGTTTCATCAATTGGTTCAGTACTTTCTCCTAAAGAACATTCTCCTGTTCCTTGTAATTCTGGAAATTCTTCTAACAATTCTGCATGTGATTCTATAGTTTGAATATAATAACATGTATCATCTGCAGATTGTGGTTGTTGCATTGCTCTATCAACTGAAAAGGTAACACTCTTGTCCTCTATACTTAGGGTCAGTTTCTTACCAAACACATCTATTATTGCTTTAGCTGTGTTTAAGAATGGTCTTCCTAATATGAGAGGTACTCGAGAATCTTCTTCCATGTCCAGAATAACAAAATCTACTGGAAATACTAAAGTACCAACTTTAACTAGCATGTTTTCCATTATCCCTCTAGGATATTTTACTGATCGATCGGCTAGTTGTATGCTTATTCGTGTTGGTTTCAATTCTCCAAGGTCTAGTTTAACGTATAGTGAATATGGCATTAAATTTATACTAGCACATAAATCTGCCAATGCTTCTATTGAACTAAGACTACCCAGAAAACATGGAATTGTGAAACTTCCTGGATCTTATAATTTTTCTGGTATCTTATTCAACAACACTGCAGAACAATTAGCATTCATAGTAATAGCCGAGAGTTCTTCCATTTTCTTTCTATTTGTGATTAGATCTTTCAGAAATTTAGCATATCTAGGCATTCCTGAAATCACATCAATGAAAGGAAGATTTACATTTATCTGTTTAAAGATATCCAAGAATTTGGATTGCTCGGCTTCAAGTCTCTTTTTTCTCATTTTACTTGGGTAAGGAAGTGGTGGTTGGTATGGTTTAACATAAGGTTTAGCCTTAACTGTGTTATCTTCATTAACCTTTTCAGCTACCGATTCTTTTTCCTTATCTTGTTCAGACTGTGGTTCTTGTGAAGTAGGAATAGCTTCATTAGAAATTACAGGCATTTCAGGTGGTTTAAGTGTAATACCACTTCTTGTGGTAATGGCTTTTGCCGTTTCATTTCGGGGGTTAGCATTTGTATCGCTAGGTAGACTTCCCGGTTTTCTTTCACCTATCAACCTTGCTAGGTTGCTCACTTCTTGTTCCAAATTTTGAATAGAAGCTTGTTGATTTCTAAATGCTTGAGCATTTTGTTCATTGGTTTGTTTCTGAAATGTGAAAAACTGCGTTTGAGATTCAACTAGCTTTGACATCATATCTTCTAAATTTGGCTTTTTATCATCGGTTTGTGTTGGTTTGTTTTGAAAATTAGGTCTTTGCTGATTGTAAGTATTGTTGGATACTTGTTGATTACTTGGACCTTGTTGGTTGTTGTATGGAACATTTCGGTTATAGTTCTGATTTTGATTGTAGATTGGTCTTGGCGGTTGATAATTATTCTGATAATTATTTCCAGGCCTTTGGTTTATGTATGAAACATTCTCTATTTGTTCCATTGTTAGTTCAATACTGAGACAATCTTTTGTTAAATGTGGTCCTCCACACTGCTCACAACTAATTCGTATTGAGTGAATATCTTTAGTTATCTTTTCCATTCGTCTCTCGACAGCATCTATCTTTGCAGAAATGGAATCTAAGTCATCGCTAGAATCGGCTCTAGCTGCTTTAGATGATCTAACGATATCTTTTTCTTGGTGCCACTCATGTGAGTGGGAAGCAGTATTATCAATAATTTTATAAGCGTCAGTTGCTGTTTTCTTCATAATGGAACCACCAGCTGCTATATCGATGTCTTTTCTTGTAGTGATGTCGCATCCTTGGTAGAATATTTGTACTATTTGACAGGTGTCTAAACCATGTTGCGGATATCCTCTTAATAATTTTCCAAATCTTGTCCATGCTTCATATAAAGTTTCATTTGGCTTCTGTGTGAACGTAACAATTTCTCCTTGAAGTCTTACGGCTTTAGATGCCGGAAAGAATTGTTTAAGAAATTTTTCAACTAAGACGTCCCATGTATCAATCGCCCCTTCAGGTAACGATTCTAACCAATCTTGGCTTCTCCCTTTAAAGTCCAGGGAAATAACATGAGATATATCTGTTCATCCTCCACTTCTCTTATTTTAAATAGAGTACAAATCCTAATAAAGGTACGAAGATGTTCATTTGGATCTTCCTTTGGTGCACCACTAAATTGGCATTGATTAGTCACCATGTGTAGAATTTGTCCTTTGATTTCATAATCTGGCGCATTAATGTCAGGTTGAGTAATTGCGTGACCTTGGCCAGTGCGTTTAGCTCTCATTCGGTCTTCCATACTTAGAGGTTCCAGACTCTCCATAATTGAATTTGTTGAATATGAATCACTAGAGGATTCTGATTTAATGGTTGGTTCCTCAACAATTTCTGTTTGAATGATTGGTGGTTTCGGAGGAAAAATTAGTGGTTCAGGATCTATGAATTGTCCCTGAATATTCTCCAGATTCTCAATTGTGAGGTCGGGTTCAAAAAATGGATTATCGAAAATTTGAATTGGAGTACTTGATCGACTGGATGACGATTCTAAAGAAAAATCAACGGCGACAATATTTGCTAGATGTCTTGATCGAGTTACAGGTGGTGAACGTACAAAAGGTGGTGAACGTTTTGCTCGGTGCATTCACTGAATATCCTATTAGTTATAAAAATAAGAAAAATTATATAAGTTATCAAATTAATAGACTTTTCTGATTTTGCCCACGTTTCGAATAGCCAAAAGATGCAGCAGAGGGGCAGGATTCGTTTGGTCTCAATATAATTGAGTACTGTTTGGCTCCAATAACCCGGTCCACGTACAAATCTAACTATTACTACGAACCAGAAAATTTTGATGTCTATCAATTTAACCACTTAAACTAATTTTTCGTTTAAATTTAAAGAAATTTTAGATAAGAAATAGAAAAAAATCTAAGTCCTAAAAACTAGAGCGTCGAGAAATAAGAAAGAAAAAGAGCGCGTTGAAAAACGTCGAAAAATAAAAGGTCGAAAAATAAGCGTCGAAAAATAAAAATAAGAAAGTAGCTCGTCGAAACTTAAAAAGGAACTAAAAATTAAGAATTAAAAGTTGCGTCTAAAAAAATATTAAAGCTTAAAAGAAAAACTATATCCCAAAACGGCAATAACTTAAAAAGGTACTAAAATCTTAGAACAGCGTCGCAAAATTCTAAAGCACCTAAATCTTAGTATAAAGAAAAAGCACTTAAGGGATTTTACGGCAAATCCTAAAAATCTAAAAAATAAAAATAACTATGGCAAAAACTATGACTTAAAACTAAATACGTACGAAAAATACAAATATTACGCTAAAAATGAATAAAATATAAAAATATACTTAAAGTTGTAAAAAGTACAATTTTTTATAAAAATATTATTTTTATATTATTTATTATATAAAACTATTAATTTTATAATTTATTAAAACTAATTAAACTAAATAAAACAAATTAAATAAAAACTAAACTAAATAATTGAATAATCTAAACCCTAATTAGGGTTATAATTAATAATAATTAATAATTATACTCCGTAATGATTGCTGTACGAGAATCAATTAGGGCGTGTCAGAACCCCTCATGCGATCGCATGAAAATTTGCCTTCGGGCTCATGCGATCGCATGGGCTAGGGTTTCGGGCCACATCTGGGCTGCTACAGTACGGGCCTCGAGTGTTTATTTTTTTTATTTTTTTTCTGTTTTATATTTATACAAAATATTTATATAAAACTTAAATTTTTACAAACTAAAATAAAAATAAAGAAACTTTATAAAACTTATATATTTAACAATCTCTTAAAAATATTTAAATTTTGTTTTTCTTTTTATATTTTTGTATTTTTAAAACGTATTTTTGCAAAAGCGTATTTTTATAAAAGTAAACTAAAAATTAATAAATTTTTTTTATATATATATTTAGCGTTGCGCTTTCGGCGTTTATGTGTTCCCCGGCAGCGGCGCCAAAAATACTTGATGTGTGCGAGGTGTACTAGGAAATAGTATTATTAGAACAACGAAATAATATTAAATACGATACAATTTTACACAAGATATTTATTTATTTATAGAATGGATATACCTAAACCTTGCTACAACACTTATAGGCAGTGTACATAATCGTACAGTAGTGTAGTTTTTAGTAAGTCCGGTTCGTTCCACAGGGAAAATTAAACAAGCTTAACGCTATATTTTTAAAACTATATTTGTAAAAATACAAAAATAAATATAAGTAATATTATTATTATAAAAGGGGGGGTTTTTACCGTTTAATGACCGGTTTGTCGATTTTAAAACTTTAGTCGCAGTTAAAACCTAATGTAAAATATTAAATAAATAAAAGACTTAATTTAAAGAGTAAAGTAAATAATGATAATGAAATTGCGATAAATAAAAATGCGATAAATAAAAAGTACGACAATTAAAGAGTACGATAATTAAAAGTGCAATTAAATACAATGACATTAAATAAAAGTGTGATAATTAAAAGTGAAATTAAATATAAAATAAAGGAAATTAAATATGAAATAAAGGAATTATGCTTATTTAAACTTCCGTAATCATGATGGTTGAAGTGTTGATTTTTAGTTTATTCCCATGGGTTAATTGTCCTTTGTCCTGGATTATTCGATATGTCTATACGGATTTGTCCATAATAGTCCATCAATCATAAATATAAATTGTGAAAGTCTTAATCAAATTATTCTTATTCCCGAAGTCAAATATTCCAACTAATTGGGGATTTGAATTGTAATAAGGTCTTAATACTTTGTTTAATGAATACACCAGGTTATCGACTGCGTGTAAACCAAGGTTTTACTACTTTGTTAACAATTACACCAATTACCCTTGAATGTAATCCACCCCTGTTTCAACAAGTCTATTAACTATTAATCCAGTTCCGTGTCTGGTAAAATGAACAATTATTGGTATTTATAGATATCCCGCCCACCGTACCCAGTCAAGCGTATGTGGTTATATATAAATACGTCAAATTATAAGTCTATATATTAAATTAATGAGATATTGTTTAGTTAATATAAAGCCCATTAATAGCCCATAGTCTAATTTTCACAAGTGTCGTTTTTTTTGTCCAAACCCCAATTATGGTAAAAAGCCCAATTACTCAATTTTAAATATTTTAGCCCAACATCATGATTACTTCGTTTTAAATAAGCATAATAATAACTTAGCTACGAGACATTAATTTAAAAATAACATTAACCATAACTTACAGTGATTAAAAATAGCGTAGTGTTACACGGACAGAATTTCGACTTACACCCTTACAACATTCACTATCATACCCTTATTATTAGAATTTAAAATTAAAATTAAAATTAAAATAATATATATATATATATATATATATATATATATATATATATATATATATATATATATATATATATATATATATATATATATATATATATATATATATATATATCTTTACGTATGAATGAGAAGAGAAAAAGATGGATATATTTGAACCAAAACACGGGAATTTATAGCAATGTGGGCTGTCACCTACTGCCATGCGATCGCATGGACTTTTGCCTTCCAGGCCATGCGATCGCATGGCCCCTTTTTCCAGCTCACAAGACTTTGGCTCCTAGCTTGCCGACGGTTTATATTATAATATATAATATATAAATAATTTATATAATTATTTAAATATTATATTTTATTCTTGTGCATAGTTGACTCATAATTTTTAGTCTGCTGCGCCGAGTGTTGAGAGTTGACTTTGGTCCCGGTTTCGGATTTTCGAACGTCCTTGCGTACAATTTAATATCTTGTATTTTGCGTTTCGCTTCTTGTACTCTTGTAATTTTGAGACGTTTCTCATCAATAATTGGAACCACTTTGATTGTATTTTGTACTTTTGAGCTTTTTGGTCGTTTGCGTTTTCAATTCGTCGAATCTGTCTTTTGTCTTCACCTTTTATTATTTAAACGAATATCACTTGTAAATAGAACAATTGCAACTAAAAGCTTGTCTTTCTTGAGGAATAATGCTATGAATTATATGTTCGTTTTTAGCATTATCAGAGTTCTATAAATTTTTAGACTTATTAAAAATGTATTTAGGAACTATTAGTTGAATTTTAAAACTTTTTATATTTTACTTGGAGATTGGGAGTGAATAATTAATGTAATTTTTATTTAATAATTAATGATCAAATTTTATACCATAATGATCAAAATAAATAAATATAGTTAATTTAAAAATATGGAATTTTTCTGAAGACTTTTATCTGCCATTGATTAACAACGAACCACGATTTAATATCCACATTTAAGAACTGTCGGTAGAAAGAATCCAAGTATATCGATGGCTATTCTGTTTACTCACTATACTTAATTTAATCATGTGTTATGATTGATAAATAATATCATTGAGTTACTGTGTGCAATTACTGTGTCTAATTGATTTGTGTCTAACTAATTGAGATTAATGATACTGTATCACTATTTCAGTTGTATTACATGTCCACTAGTTAATCTACAAGGATTATATATATATAATAAGCATATACATAGATAGACTTATGTATCGTCAAACTATCTATCTAAATTGTAAACCAAACCCATTTCCTTCATCACCTCAACCTTCACTCATCGAGCTACCCACTTCCATCACAACCTTCGGCAACCCTAAACCACCTCACTATCAACCGCCATCACCATTAGAAACACTACAACCATCAACAACCCAATATCATGTAACATGTTACCATCATCTTCAACTTCTATTTTCACGTTTCCTACTCGCTGCAACCTTCTGCTCGTTTACAACATCATCGACCCATCAAAAAACTATCACCATTCTATTTCTGTTCCAACTATAAAACATCGCCATACAAGGTTGCTGCTCGTCCTGGTTTCTATTAAGATCACGAACCTTTAATTTTTTTACTTTCCTGTTAAAAATAACGAAGACGTTACGTGTAACATGAAGAAGGAAGTTAACGAAGAATGATGATTATGATTAGGTTTCTGTAATGATATCATGATGAAGATGGTATGATGGTGATGATTATACAATGAATAAAGATGACGAGCTGTAAAGGAGATGACAGCTACTCGTTTCTCTTTTCTTTTCTTTTGTGGCTGTTTCCACGACAGGAAAAAGTAAACACCAGCTATTTATCTAGGTTAAAAAGTGTTAGTGGATTAGTTACTTGGACTTCTATCAATGGGCCATAATGTTATTCTGTTGGGCCACTGCAATACCCGTTAGTTTTGTTATTGATCAAAAACCCAAAACCTACTGCTATATCGATGATCACTGTTGCTATATCACGACTTCTGCTTGTTGTTACGGGTTCTGTTTAACGAGGATAATAATGGTGGTGATTTACTGTAAAGCGGAAACCGATGATGAGAGTGATAGTTATGTGATGACACAAATGATAACGATAATTTGATAAATATGATTTACGATTATGATTATAAGTTATAATTATGAATTATGATTATAAGTTATGATTATAAATGGGTATTGGGTCGATTAAACAGAGAAGAAGTTATGATCATAAGGTGAAATGATAAAAGTTAAAGATGATTAGATGATGATTTTAAGAGAGAAAAGGAGATAGATAAATGGGTTACATAAAAGTTAATCTGGGTTTATAACAGAAAAGTGTGATAGCTTGGATGGTTAAGTATGTTGGTGTTTAAGCGAGAGGTCTTGGGTTCGAGCCCAGGTTGAGGCAGTTTATTCTTTTTGGAAATCTATTAATCCTTTTAAGGTAGTCTTATTATTATTATCATTATTATTGTTATTATTATTATTATTATTATTATTATTAATATTATTATTGTTATTACTAGTATAAAAGTTATCATTATTATTATTAAGGTTATTAATATCATTATTATCAAAATTATTATTATAGTTATTATTATTACCAGTAGTATTATTATTATGATCCATATTATTAAAAGTATTTTTTTTTATCATTTTTATTAGTATTATTATTGAAAGTAACATTTTATTTAAACTATCATTTTTTTATTTAAAAGTATCACTTTTATTATTATTAGAATTATCATAATTCTTATCATAATTAGTATTATTTTTATCATTATTATTATTAGTATTATTAATATATCACATAAAGATTTTCTATATAAAAATATATTTATGACATAAAACCTAGCCATATTAGTACATTAGTAATAAATGTTAATTATCTATATAAAAGTAAACATATCTAATTAAGTTATTAATAAAACACGTGATATAAAAATAACAATTAAAATCACTAATAATACATATATTTGTTCGATTACCATTATATGTGTTAATATACATAATTGAATATAAGTTCGTGAATCTGAGGCCAACCCTACATTTGTTCAATGCCGTCATATGTATTTTTACTACAAAATATAGTATTGTGAGTTTCATTTGCTCCCTTTTTAAATTCTTTCGCAATATATATTTTTGAGACTGAGAATACATGCGCTGTTTTATAACTGTTTTACGAAATAGACACAAGTAATTGAAACTACATTATATGGTTGAATGATCGAAATTGAATATGTCCCTTTTTAGTCTGGTAATCTAAGAATTAGGGAACAGACATCCTAATTGACGTGAATCCTAAAGATAGATCTATTGGGCCCAACAAGTCCCATCTAAAGTACCGGATGCTTTAGTACTTTGAATTTATCATGTCCGAAGGGAGTCCCGGAATGATGGGGATATTATATATGCATCTTTTTAAGGTCGGTTACCAGGTGTTTAATCCATATGAATGATTTTTGTCTCTATGCATGGGACGTATATTTATGAGAAATGAAAATCTTGTGGTCTATTAAAATGATGGAAATGATTGTTTATGTTAAACTAATAAATTCACCAAACTTTTGGTTGACACTTGAAAGTATGTTTATTCTCAGGTATGAAAGAAATCTTCCGCTGTGCATTTGCTCATTTTAGAGATATTACTTGGAGTCATTCATGACATATTTCAAAAGACGTTGCATTCGAGTCATTGAGTTCATCAAGATTATTATTAAGTCAATTATAGTTGGATGTATTATGAAATGGTATGCATATCGTCAACTTTCGATGTAAGGAAAGTTTGTCTTTTCAAAACGAATGCAATGTTTGTAAAATGTATCATATAGAGGTCAAGTACCTCGCGATGTAACCAAATGTGGAGTACAAGACGCAAAACATAAAGTACAAGATATTAAATAGTACGCAAGGACGTTCGAAAATCCGGAACCATGACATGAACCAACTTTCAGTGCGCTACACAACAGACCAAAAATTACAAGTCAACTATGCATAAGAATAAAATATAATATATAATTAATTATATATATTATTATATAATATAATTTTACGCAGCCCACGTTTTGGATCTAATATGTGAGCTGGTTTTCAGACATCCGCACTCGCGGTACTTTTGTGAAGGATACATCCGTACTCGCGGAGCTCTACAGTACAACGTGGGCCTATAAAAGCCATCGAATTCTGCATTAATTTTACACATTTTTTCTTTCCTCATCTCTCACTCGTAATATATATATATATATATATATATATATATATATATATATATATATATATATATATATATATATATATATATATTATAATTTTAATTTTAATTTTAATTTTAATTTTAATAATAAGGGTATGTTAGCGAATGTTGTAAGGGTATAAGTCGAAATTCTGTCCGTGTAACGCTACGCTATTATTAATCATTGTAAGTTATGTTCAAACTTTTTAAATTAATGTCTCATAGCTAAGTTATTATTATGCTTATTTAAGCCGAAGTAATCGTGATTTTGGGCTAAATATTAAAGACGGGGTAATTGGGCTTTGTATCATAATTGGGGTTTGGACAAAAGAACGACACTTGTAGAAATTAGACTATGGGCTATTAATGGGTTTTATATTTGTTTAATTAAATGATAGTTTGTTAATTTAATATAAAGATTTACAATTAGACATACCTATAAATAACCATATACACTCGATCGGACACGATGGGCGGGATATTTATAAGTACTAATAATCGTTCATTTAACCGGACACGGGAATGGATTAATAGTTAATGGACTTACTAAAACAGGGGTGAATTATGTACAAGGACACTTGGCGTAATTGTTAACAAAGTATTAAAACCTTGGGTTACACGCAGTCGATATCGTGGTGTAATTATTAAACAAAGTATTAAGACCTTGTTACAGTTTAAGTCCCCAATTAGTTGGAATATTTGACTTCGGATATAAGGATAATTTGACGAGGACACTCGCACTTTACATTTATGACTGATAGACTGTTATGGACAAAAACCAGACGGACATATTGAATAATCCAGGACAAAGGACAATTAACCCATGGTAATAAACTAAAAATCAACACGTCAAACATCATGATTACGGAAGTTTAAATAAGCATAAATCCTTTATTTCATATTTAATTGCACTTTTAATTATCGTACTTTTTAATTATCGCAACTTTATTTATTGTCATTTACTTTACGCACTTTTATTTATCGCAATTTCATTATTGTCTTTTACTTTACGCTTTAAATTAAGTTATATTTATTTTTAATATTTTACATTAGGTTTTAACTGCGACTAAAGTTTTAAAATTGACAAACCGGTCATTAAACGGTAAAAACCCCCTTTTATAATAATAATACTACTTATATATATTTTTGTATTTTTACAATTATAAGTTAAAAATATAGCGTTAAACTTGGCAAGTTCCCTGTGGACGAACCAGACTTACTAAAAACTACACTACTGTACGATTAGGTACACTGCCTATAAGTGTTGTAGCAAGGTTTAGGTATATCCTCTCTATAAATAAATAAATAACTTGTGTAAAATTGTATCGTATTTAATAGTATTTCCTTGTAAAAATTAATAGTATTTTATACCCCTTCGCTTTAACATCAACGATTGAGCTAAACGAAACTAGCAACAAACAACACTAAAGTAAAAGACAAAGCAACAACACGATTAACAAAACAAACCATACGAACCAAACTATTCAACTGTCAAAGAAGACTTATGATCCTCTAAGCACTGCTTAACCAACTTACCGTTAAAGGTATCAAGCCAAATCCATTTCCCAAAGCACACATTAAAATAGAAAGAAATGACGTTAGACGAACCGCTTCCAATAAGCTTTCACGACGAGAGAGTAATAAACCCACGCCTTAGACCTCCATTCTCATTGACCTTCCCAAGCTCTTAGCCTTGAAACCGAATTGTGAATTCCACATCCTTCAAAACCCTCTTCTTATTTGTGTACCTGTTCTTTATAGATACGATTAGGAATAATAATGGATCGAATTATGTCATATCCACATTCATATCTATTAATCAAAGATTAATCAATTTTCATATTTATATCCAATTAATTTTTATTTGTCCATCCATATTCATATCCGATGGGTTATTCGTGTTAATAGATATCCATTGAATAATTTACCGTTAGGTATTTTTTCAACATAATACTATCAAAAGTCATAGTTTGTTATAAAAGTAAGTCGCAACGTATACAACATGAATGCTCTAAATCACCTAACTGACTAGTCTGTCGTAATTTTTTTGTATGTGTACAAATATCTCTCTTACACTAATAACAAACACCCAATTAGGTGATATCTCCAAAAAAAATTAATCCTAACCATCCATCCAAACTCATCTTTTTATCATGTCCCTCCATTCTACCTTATCAACCAAATCACGTGATAAGTCATTCTCATCACTTCTAAATTATCAATATTACCCTTCTTCGCAAAAACGGATGCACCTACATCGCAAAATTAGGGGTTCAATCAAAAATTGCTAAACGCATCATCCCTTCTATCATATACTCTCTCTGTAACATGAATTCGATTCTTTCATTAACCGTAAACAATCAATATAACCTACAAAAGATTAATCGTTATTTTCTTTCTGAATCTATACTATGTGTAAATTCAATTTCTTCAAGTTTGTTTCATCCGATCTATATATCTGTAAGTACATAATTGTAAATCAATCGTTGTCGAATTATTTCATTGTTTGATTGAATTTACTAATTCAGCCCTACAAACGATTAATCGTTATTTCCTTTCGATTTCTATAATATGCGTAAATCCAATTACTTCAATTTCGTTTCATCCGATCTATATATCTGTAAGTACATAATTGTAAATCAATCGTTGTCAATTGATTTCATTTTATATATGTTTGATTAACTTTAATAATTCAGCAGTATGTTATTGATTTTCAAAATTAATGAATTCGATTATCGTTTCGAAAAAGAAAACGAAACAAATCTTGATACGAACTTGATTGAAATTTTTCTAATATTTTTTTTATTCAAATCTGTCATTTTATTTGGAATGTCTTTTTTAATGACAATAAAGAATGCTTGTGTGTTAAAAATTGGCAAATGTTATAAATTTTGTTACAAAAGTATCCAAAAGTTATTGAAATCGAATATGTTGTACAATCGAGTAGGTTGTGGATGGAAATTGATTGATTAATTTTACGGAGTCATTCTTTGTAATCCCAGACTTTTGGATCAAGTTCAGTTTCATCTTATTGCATATCAATGATGTTCAAATAGCACGAATAATTCTAAAGAAGATTTCATTTTTTACACTCAACATCGGCTGACATCATATGGCTGGTGAGTGTGATTCAATATTTTTCACTACTCATTTACTGCATAAATATAATTCATCCACATTTGATTGTAGCTATTACAATCTACATACATATAAAAAGACAGAATGGAATCATACTTTGCAATAGCATACAAATCATGATGGTATGTTTTATTTAATTGCAGGTATTTTTATTCTAAAAATACAAACAACTTTATTGTGGATTATTCGTTGTTTAAATTCACCATCTGCATACCTCATATGGCTGGTGAGTTTGATTCATTTTATAGAATTTTAAAACATAAAATTAAGTTATACAATTTGTAATTTTCATTCCTCTTCAACTACAAAATTGTAATTCAATGTAGGCATACTTTGTAATCCCAGACATTTGATTATGTTCAGATTTTGTAGCTTGCAGCTCTATGATTTTCCAATACAAACATATTTCTAGACAAGATTTCAGTTTTTAAACTCAACATCTACATACTTCATGTTGCTGGTCAGTGTGATTCAGTTTATTCTATTTTAAACATTCATTATTAATAGTGTTGGAGATATACTATAGTGATATAGTATATATTGATTTCATTAAAAATTTATACAATCTACTTTGTGATGTCAATATATTTTTTTTTTTCAAAAACCACTTATACATGTTGATAATTAGATCATAAAATAGTATACAGATTAGGTTGTCAACATCATTTTTCAAAATATACTAACTTAGGTTAATTTGATTAATTTTTCAAAATCAAATTCTTTTACAGCTGTAGAAATCAACCTGCTCGTAAAAAAAATTAACTAAAAAAAAATTACATGTTGACATTTAAAATGATATAATTACAAATTATATCTTCATATATTATATAAAAATAGAGTTAACAAGATAGCTACAAATTAGGGTTGACAGTTTTAAAATGATCGGTATACTGCTCTAATTGATAAGATTGAATTAATTACCATATATTTTGCTACTTGTAAGACCCGAAAATAATTTCGTACATATTGTATATATATCAAGCTGGCGGCCATCAGAACAGTTTTGGGCCGCGGCGCGGCTGGCATCTGACGGAAATTTCTCCTTTTTATTTAATTCAAGCATAGGGTATTTTGGTCTTTTTACATGAGGCTGGATTTAAGGCCACTAAAAGGTTGGTTGGAGCTTTTAGTTCACATCCACCAACCTTATCATCTCTTCCATTAAAGTTTTAGAGTGAAAAACATTTAAAGAGAGAGAAAGCTCAAATCTAAGAGGAAGAAGTTGCTTTCGGGCCAAAGTGCGTGTTTTAAAGTTATTCATCTAATCACTAGCTACGTTGTGATTGTGGTGGTAAGCTCTAATCTTGATTTCCTTATTTTAATTTGCTTAAGGGTTAGGGTTTTGGGTTAGTGATGAACATAAAACTCATTTGTTAGTGAATTGGGGGTTTTGGGTAAGTTTGAGTCACGAGGACTTAAAGATGACTAACTTAGGGTTTTAAAATGTTAAATGTGTTTATGGGTCTTAAATGAGTAGTAAAAGCACTAGCACACTTCGTGGTTGAGTCTTTGGGTGTTACTCGGGTTTTGGGTAACCCAAATGGGTGTGTTGCTTTAGAAATGGGTCAAACGAATCTTTGATGACCTAAGTTGGTTAAGGTGTGTGAAAATGCAATAATCTTGTGTTAGGAAGTGTTTTAAGACCATATTTGGCATATGTTAGAGTTTTGGCAAAGTTGACCCAATTTTAGGATTAAGGGTGCAAACGGGTCGAAATTGCACCATGGGTCAAAATGACCCTAGAATGATAAGTGAGTTGGTTGGCCAATTTGAGTTTGTGATTGATTATGTGCATAATGTAATAGGTACGTTACATTGAAGGTTGCAAGCTCGGCTATCTTTCACAAAAGACTTTGTGGTGAGTGGAGTAATTATACATATCTATACATAGCGTATTTATTTGTAAGTGACGAGTGTCGCGATGTGAACCATGAGCCGGTAGCATCAAGTGTGAACCACGAGCCGGTAGCACTATAAAATGAAGTGTGAACCACGAGCCGGTAGCACTATAAACAAGGCGTGAACCACGAGCCGGTATCTCCGAAGTGTGAACCATGAGCCGGTAGCACTATAAAAGAGTATGACTCAAATGCGTATGGTGTGAACCACGAGCCGGTAGCACCATAGCGTTTATGGTTAACCATATCGTGTTGTGATTGTGTAGCATATTATTTATATATATTGGGTTAAGTATATGCTATTGCGGTTTTGTATTAATGTACGAATTGTTAGTATTACGAGTACTGATGACATGCTATTGAGTTATAAGTTCGTATGAGGTATTTGTTGGGCGTGATTGCAAATAGATGGTTTATATATGTGTATGTATAATTATTACATTCACTAAGCATTTTGCTTACCCTCTCATTGTTTACCTTTTTAGGCTCCGGCGTGGATAAGGGCAAAGGTATTCAGTTGGATTAGTGACTCTCGGGATATATAGCTTTTGGAAGTTCGACCAAGATGTGGGTAGTTTAAACCCCAAACACCATGCTTTAAGTGTCGTTTGGAAGTTAAACTTTTTGTGGTTGAAACTTATATTTTGAATTATAACGAGCAATGATGCTCGATGGTCAAATATTTAATTGGGAGTCTTAAAACATGTAAACTTTGTTTATTGATGAGGCTCGAAGCCTTTTGAATCGTTGGATCTCGTGGTAGCGAAAATTTGCACTTGTGTAATTTTATTAAGTAAGAATCAGCAACAGGGGCGAGTTGCGTCGCGGCCCCTATGGGCGCGCCGCGGGTTAACAAATGAATTGAAGGTCGAGGGTTTTGCAGATTCTGACCTTGTGGAAATGAATTAAGCCGCGCCGCGGCCAGGCCGCCCGCGCCGTGGGTTAAGTCTGTCAGGCCTTGTGGCTTGTTTTAAAAAAAAAAAAAAATTTCTTGTCGAATTCGGGTTGGGTTGTTACAAGTGGTATCAGAGCATGGTCTAAGGGATATTGGCGACTTGAGATAGGTGCCTAGACTTAGACTTTATTGTGTATGCGCTATATGCGGGACTTGTAGGAGACGGGTCGTACGGGGATTGGATAGTGCTAGGGTTTATGTGAACTAACCTTGCGCTAATTGTTTTGTGTTGTGTTTAGCAATCATCAAGCGAGATAGACATTGTACTAGCAAGTTAATGCGACGTGCTCGCATAACAATGAGTAGCTACCATTGTTACGGGTTCAAATCGTGTCACACAAGCGATGTACGACGATTGTTGAGCAAGATGGGGTAGTGTGGTATATATATATATATACGTGTTATGTCCTTACATTTTGTGGTTTAATCTATTCCATTTTATAGAATGAAGATGAGAAACGGTCCCAAAAATGATAATGGAAGTACGAGTGAGGACGCCGAGTTCACGGCCAAAGTTGAGGCTGTCATTAAAAAGCAAAAGGCGGAATTTCTTGCTGACGTTCGAAAGGTCTTTCAAGATTTGGTTGATGAGCAAATAATCGATCTAATTAATGAACGAATGAAGGCCACGGTCGAAGGGGCACTTGATGCTAGAAATGTTTATCCTCAAGGCGAAGGGGGTGATGGTAACGGTGGGAATGGAAGGCGGGATTTCCATTAAAAAAATTTTAAGGATTCTCAACCCCCGATGTTTAATGGGGTACGAGATTGGTTGATAAGCACATATTGGATTTCCGATATCGAGGGAGCTTTTCGTACCATGGAATGTCCTCCAGAGAAGAAGGCGAGGTATAGTTCTAGCATGTTGCGAGAAGAGGCGAAGTTGTGGTGGGATGATAAAATCCAATTATATAGTGAAGAGCAATGCATGAGCTTGACGTGGGAGGAGTTTAAGAAGGAATTTTTCAAAGAATATCGAACTTCTTCCGACCTTGATAGAATCCGGGATGAGTTGCACAATTTGCGACAATGATCAATGGACTTGGTTACTCTCAAGTCTACCTTTTTGGCAAAGACTCATTTTTGTCCGGAATATGTTGGTGACGATCACAAGTAGATGAAGATTTCTACCGTACCATGAATGATGAGTTGAAGAGTAAGATTAGTCGGGGAATGGCTAAGTCTTTTGAAGAGTTATTCGAATTGGCTCGGGGCATTGAGCCGGAAGTTCTAAGGAAAAGTGATTTCTCTTTTTCTAAAAGGAAGTTTGAAGGCTCAAGTCATCTGAACTTTTCTAACAAGAAAAACAAGAAAGGTTCTAAAAGTGTTAATAGTGTGAAGAAGGGTGCTTTCGGGGGTTTCGGACCCATGTGTTTTAATTGTAACTAAAGAGGACACATGGCCCGTGATTGCACCAAGGCGTCGACCAAGCTTACTTGTTATAATTGTGGTAAAGAAGGGCATAAGAGGCCGGAATGTCCCGATTTGAATAATGATCATGTGAAGAAGTTGGAGAAGGCGGCGGCTACGGCGAGGGGTTGTAATTATTTTATGACGAATGATGAAGCCAAACAATCCAATGAAGTTGTCTCAGGTACTTTCACGGTTAATTCTAGTCCTGCGAGGATACTTTTTGATAGTGGTGCTAACTTATCGTTTGTGTCACCAAAATTTGTGCCTAAACTTAATAAACCATTAGCTAAGTTAAGTCGTCCGATAGAAGTTGAAATAGCGGATGACAAGACGGTGCTAGTGGTTGATGTGTGTAAAAATTGTGAAGTTGTGTTTGGTGCCGAAAGCTTTAAAATTGATCTCATCCCGATGACTTTAGGTGATTTTGATATCGTTGTTGGTATGGATTGGCTCGATCGTAATAGAGCCGATATTGCATGCCATGAAAAATCTATTCGTGTGAAGACCCCAAGTGGGGGAGAGTTATTTATTCATGGTGATTAGCGAAGAAGACTTGTGCCGATATGCACTTTTGTACGAATACGTCGTTTCCTTGTTAGCGGTGGCATGGCTTTTCTTGCCCATGTTGTTGATACTTGTGATGAGCCACCACCCATTCGTGAAATTCCTGTGGTAAGCGAGTTTGAAGACATTTTTCTGGATGGGTTACCGGGTGTTCCGGCAGAAAGACAAGTAGAATTTCGCATTGAGTTGGTTCCGGGGGCTACCCCCATTGCTAAAACTCCTTATCGTTTAGCGCTGACGGAAATGCAAGAGTCGTTAAATCAAACCCAAGAGTTACTTGAGAAGGGTTTTATTCGACCGAGTGCTTCGCCATGGGCGCTACGGTTTTATTTGTGAAAAAGAAGGATGGTAGTATGCGGATGTGCATCGATTACCAGGAGTTGAAAAAAGTGACGATCAAGAATCGTTATCCATTGCCTAGTATTGACGATTTGTTTGACCAACTCCAGGGTGCTACGTATTTCTCTAAGATCGACCTACAGTCCGGCTATCACCAAATGCGGGTCCGTGAGGAAGATATTGAGAAAACAGCTTTTCGAACGCGTTATGGGCATTTTGAGTTTGTGGTAATGCCTTTTGGTCTTACAAATGCACCGGCGGCATTCATGGATCTTATGAACCGAGTGTGCCAACCTATGTTGGACAAGTCGGTAATAGTGTTCATTGACGACATACTCGTCTTTTCGAAGAGTATGAAGGAACATGAACATCATTTGTGTGGTGTGTTGAAGATGTTGCGGAAGGAGAAGTTGTATGCTAAATTCTCCAAATGTGAATTTTGGCTAAGGTAAGTTCAATTCCTTGGCCACATTGTGAACAAAGATGGTATTCAAGTAGATCCGGGGAAGATAGAGACGGTGAAGAGTTGGGGGCGACCGGCTAGGCCTACGGAAATCCGAAGTTTTCTCGGATTGGCCGGTTATTATCGTCGGTTTATCCAAGACTTTTCCAAGATCGCTTCTTCATTGACGAAATTGACGAGGAAGAACGCGAGATTCAATTGGGAAAACGAGCAAGAGATTGCTTTTCAACTGTTAAAAGAAAAATTGTGTCAAGCTCCGGTGTTAGTGTTGCCGGAAGGTGTGGAAGACATGACGATTTATTGTGATGCTTCTCTAAATGGGCTTGGGTGTGTTCTAATGCAAAGAGGTAAAGTCGTCGCTTATGCCTCTCGATAATTAAAGGAACATGAAACGAGATATCCGACTCATGACCTTGAGTTGGTGGCGGTTGTGCATGCGTTGAAAATTTGGCGTCATTACTTGTACGGTGTCAAGTGTACGATTTATTCGGATCACAAGAGTTTGAAACATCTCTTTAACCAACGATATTTGAATTATCGTCAACGTAGGTGGATGGACGTGGTAAAGGATTACGATTGTGAAATACTCTATTATCCGGGTAAGGCGAATGTGGTTGCGGATGCGTTGAGTCTAAAGAGTCATCACCCGGCGTTACGATTGGGATTGTTACGTATGATTATTACTAACGATTTTCTATAAAAACTTGGTGAGATTCAAACAGAAGCTTACGTTCACAACAAACATAATGAATGGATTGTGGGGCAAAAGGAGTTTATTACTTCAGGCCGCTGGGTTTGTTGTCCTTTCAAGGGAGAGTGTGGGTGCCTAAGATGGGGGATTATTGACGAGTGCTACTTGATGAAGCACATAAGTCAAAGTATTCCATTCATCCGGGCGCGACGAAAATGTATCTTGATTTAAGGAAAGAGTATTGGTGACCGGGCATGAAACATGATGTTGTTAAGTATGTTGAACAATGCGTCACGTGTTTGCAAGTTAAAGTCGAACACCAAAATCCGTACGGTAATTTACAACCGTTAGAAATCCCGAAGTGGAAATGGGAGCACATTACCATGGATTTCATCACAAAGTTACCAAAGACAGCGAGAACCCAATTTGATTCAATTTGGGTGATAGTTGATCGATTGACGAAAAGTGCTTTGTTTCTTCCCATTCGGGAAGCGATATCGTCGGAGACCTTGGCTAAATTGTTCATCAAGGAAGTGATATCGAGGCACAGAGTTCCTATATCTATTATTTTGGATCGAGATACCCGTTTTACATCTCGGCTTTGGGAGAAGTTTCATGAAAATATGGGTACACAATTGAAATTGAGCACGACGTATCATCCTCAAATGGACGGTCAAACCGAACGTAAGAATCAAACATTGGAGAATATGTTACGGGCGTGTATTATTGATTTCGGTGGTAGCTGGGACGAGCACTTGCCTTTGGTGGAATTCTCGTACAATAATAGTTATCATACTAGTATCGGAATGCCACCTTATGAGATGCTTTATGGGCGGAGGTGTCGAACTCCAATTTGTTGGGGTGAAGTGGGACAAAAGGAAATCGGGAGTACCGATTTGGTGTTAGAGACGAATAGCAAGATTGATATGATTCGGGCTCATTTGAAAAAGGCTCAAGATAGACAAAAGTCGTATGCCGATAAACGTAGGCGAATGATCGAATTCCAAGAAGGTGACATGGTGATGCTTAAGGTTTCGCCATGGAAAGGTATTATTCGGTTTCGAAAATGGGGAAAGTTAGCTCCTCGGTTTATTGGCCCATTTAAAGTTTTAGCTCGTGTTGGTGAAGTCGCGTATCGTTTGGAATTACCCGAAGAGCTTGCGGGAATCCATAATACATTCCATGTTTCCCATCTTCGTAAGTGTCTTGCGGATGATTCATCATGGGTCCCATTAGACGAGATTGAGCTAAACAATAAGTTAGAGTATATTGAGGAGCCGATTGCTATACTCGATGAGAAGGTCAAAAGGTTGAGGAATAAAGAGGTGAGGACTTTTAAGGTCCAATGGCGTCGTAGTAAGGGTTCCGAATTTATGTGGGAACCCGAAGAGTTCGTTTTGGTATATCTTCCTGCTTGTCATGCAGCTTGGATTGCGAGGACGCAATCCGAATCAAGTGGGGGAGAGTTGTAAGACCCGAAAACCGTTTCGTACATATTGTATATATATCAAGCTGGCGGCCATCAGAAACAGTTTTGGGCCGGGGAGCGGCCAGTTGGCCCGCGGCGCGGCTGGCATCTGACGAAAATTTCTCCTTTTTATTTAATTCAAGCGTGGGGTATTTTGGTCTTTTTACAGAGGCCGGATTTAAGGCCACTAAAAGGTTGGTTGGAGCTTTTAGTTCATATCCACCAACCTTATCATCGCTCCCATTAAAGTTTTAGAGTGAGAAACATTTAAAGAGAGAGAAAGCTCAAATCTAAGAGGAAGAAGTTGCTTTCGGGTCAAAGTGCCTGTTTTAAAGTTGTTCATCTAATCACTAGCTACGTTGTGATTGTGGTGGTAAGCTCTAATCTTGATTTCCTTATTTTAATTTGCTTAAGGGTTAGGGTTTTGGGTTAGTGATGAACATAAAACCCATTTGTTAGTGAATTGGGGGTTTTGGGTAAGTTTAAGTCATGAGGACTTAAAGATGACTAACTTAGGGTTTTAAAATGTTAAATGTGTTTATGGGTCTTAAATGAGTAGTAAAAGCACTAGCACACTTCGTGGTTGAGTCTTTGGGTGTTACTCGGGTTGTGGGTGACCCAAATGGGTGTGTTGCTTTAAAAATGGGCCAAACGAATCTTTGATGAACTAAGTTGGTTAAGGTGTGTGAAAATGCAATAATCTTGTGTTAGGAAGTGTTTTAAGACCATATTTGGCATATGTTAGAGTTTTGGCAAAGTTGACCCAATTTTAGGGTTAAGGGTGCAAACGGGTCGAAATTGCACCATGGGTCAAAATGACCCTAGAATGATAAGTGAGTTGGCTGGCCAACTTGAGTTTGTGATTGATTATATGCATAATGTAATAGGTACGTTACATTGAAAGTTGCAAGCTCGGCTATCTTTCACAAAATACTTTGAGGTGAATGGAGTAATTATACGTATATGTATATAGCGTATTTATTTGTGAATGTTATGGTATGAACCATCGAGCTGGTAGTGCCATAACATGTAAGTGACGAGTGTTGCGATGTGAACCACGAGCCGGTAGCATCAAGTGTGAACCACGAGCCGGTAGCGCTATAAAATGAAGTGTGAACCACGAGCCGGTAGCGCTATAAAATGAAGTGTGAACCACGAGCCGGTAGCACTATAAACAAGGCGTGAACCACGAGCCAGTATCGCCGAAGTGTGAACCATGAGCCGGTAGCACTATAAAAGAGTATGACTCAAATGCGTATGGTGTGAACCACGAGCCGGTAGCACCATAGCGTTTATGGTTAACCATATCGTGTTGTGATTGTGTAGCATATTATTTATATATATTGGGTTGAGTATATGCTAATGCGGTTTTGTGTTAATGTACGACTTGTTAGTATTACGAGTACTGATGACATGCTATTGAGTTACAAGTTCGTATGAGGTATTTGTTGGGCGTGATTGCAAATAGATGGTTTATATATGTGTATGTATAATTATTGCATTCACTAAGCGTTTTGCTTACCCTCTCGTTGTTTACCTTTTTAGGCTCCGGCGTAGATAAGGGAAATGGTATTCAGATGGATTAGTGACTCTCGGGATTTATAGCTTTTGGAAGTTCGTCCAAGATATGAGTAGTTTAAACCCCAAACACCATGCTCTAAGTGTCGTTTGGAAGTTAAACTCTTTGTGGTTGAAACTTATATTTTGAATTATAACGAGGAATGATGCTCGATGGTCAAATATTTAATTGGGAGTCTTAAAACATGTAAACTTTGTTTATTGATGAGACGCGAAGCCTTTTGAATCGTTGGATCTTGTGTCTGTGAAAATTTGCACTTGTGTAATTTTATTAAGTAAGAATCAGCAACAGGGGCGAGCCGCGTCGCGGCCCCTATGGGCGTGCCACGGGTTAATAAATGAATTGAAGGTTGAGGGTATTGCAGATTCTGACCTTGTGGAAATGAATTAAGCCGCGCCGCGGCCAGGCCGCCCGCGCCGCGGGTTAAGTCTGTCAGGCCTTGTGGCTTGTTTTAAAAAAAAATTTATTTTCGTGTCGAATTCGGGTTGGGTTGTTACACTACTTTAGTTGTCAGTCTGATCATTATATAAAGCGACGCAAAACCAACTTTGATCTCACAATTCATTTCAGATCTCCAGAAGACTCCACAAAAAAATGTCTGCAGTCGAAGAGTTCACTCCATTAGATGCAATCGTCAAAGGATAGGAAAAAATCAGAATCAAAGTCAAAGTGCATTTTCTGTGGAATAAGTATTGGGTTAACAACCCTTCTGATGTTTCTTCCATAGAGCTGGTGCTCGTGGACCAACAGGTATGTTAACATTCGTCAATATATGTAAGACCCAAATATTTCATTGTACATATGTGAAATTAAGTTATTCAAGTTGTGGGGTTTTCTTTGTATGTTTTAAAAAGAGAAAAGAATTCTGCCTAGGCTATCTGCGCGCCGTGCCGAATTATGGCGCGCCACGCCATTACGGGCTGACAGCTCATCACTTGCTTTTAGGTTAGCTATTTTAAGGGCTTTTTGGTAATTACACTTGGGATCCGACTTTAAGCCTTGAGGTCAGTTGTTGGAGCCTCATTTACTCCATTTTCAACAACCCTTATCACTCCCAATTTATTCTAGAGAGAGAGTAAGATCCTAGTGTGAGAAAGCTCAAAATAAGGAAGAAGAAGCTTGAATCGGGTCTAAGTGCAAGCTTTAAATTTGTTCATCTTCCCTCTAGTTACGTTTTGGTGGTAGTGGTATGCTCTAATCTTGATTTTATTTTGATTAAGGGTTAGGGTTTGGGGTAGTTGATGAACTTAAAACCCATTTGTGGGTGAATTGCGGGTTTTGGGTGAAATTGGGTCGAGTAGACTCAAAGATGACTAACTAGGGATTACAAAGTGTTGAATTAATGTTTATGAACTTAAATTAGTTAGTAAATTGCTAGCACACCTATATATATGTGAATGGGCATTGTGTGGGTTAGTGGATGACCCGAAATGGGTGTGTTGACTTTAAATGGTCAAATGGGTCAAAATGGACCTAAGTTAGTTAATGTTTGTGATTAATGCATAAACCTAGTGTTGAAATGTGTTTTAAACCTATCTTGGCTAATGTTAGGGTTTTAGGTGTGAGTTGACCCAATTTTAGGGTTAAGTGTCCAAATGGGTCAAAATGACCTAGTGATGATGAGTGTTGCGAGTTTGACCAACTTGAATGGATGTTGATTATGTTTACATTGTAATAGGTGTGTTACCTTGAAGTTTCAAGCTTGGTTTATCGATTCATCGAAGGCGTAAGGTGAGTGGAATGATTATACATGTGTGTATATAATGTATTTACTTGTATGAGGTTCGATGTGGGTTTAAGTTCGGGCGGTCGATACCACATCAGGTCGATATATGATATGGGTTTAAGTTCGGGCGTTCGATACCATGTCATATATATGTGTGGGCGTGTAGTGTGGGTTTAAGGTTCGAGCGTCGATACCACATTGCGCGTGAAGGGTGGGTTTAAAGTTCGGGCGATCGATACCACTCCGGGGTTAGTGTTATAATTCGTTGTGCACTAGCGGTTGTTGGGAACACCGATGGGAAATTCGAAGTACCATGCCTTTGTATTAATGGTTAACCATGGTTATGTTCTTGTTGTGTGGCTTTTTATGTTATTCGAGTTATATGCTATCGTTCGTACTAACTTGTGGTTTTGGAGATTAGCGTTATACCTTGCGTTGGTATGTCATTTAATTTGCTAGCATGAATGAGGTAATTGTGTATGTGATTGCAAGTAAGTAGGTTATGTATGTATGTGTATAATTATTGCATTCACTAAGCGTTAGCTTACCCTCTCGTTGTTTACCTTTTTAGGATCCGGCTTGAATAAGGGCAAAGGTATTCGCTTGGATTAGTGGCTCGGGGATTATAGCTTTTGGAAGTTCGACCGAGACTTGGGTAGTTTAACCCCAAACACCATGCTCGATGTGTCGTTTGGCATTTAAACTTTTTGTGGTCGAAACTCGCGTTAGGTATTAAACTTGTAATTTGGGCCGTGTGGGCCCCGCTTCATAAAACTAATTTTATTAATGGAACGTGTTAGTTTTACGTGTATGAGTATGTGGTTGAAAGCGTTTTGTCTGATTATGCCGGGAAAAGGTCAAAGATTTTCGTGTAATTGACTTCCGGGGACAGCGGGCTGTCCAGGTGATTCTGCGCGCCGCGCGAATACCTGGCGCGCCGCGCCACCACCTGAACAGCTTAAAATTTTTTGTATTTCACATTTTACGCGGGTTGTTCGTGGTTTGGTTTGGGTTGTTACAAGTGGTATCAGAGCATGGTCTAAGGGATTTAGGTGACTTGAGATAGGCGCCTAGACTTAGACTTTTGTGTTGTTGAATTATATATGGGACTTGTAGGACTACGGGTCGGTGCGGGTTTTGATTAGTTATGACATACTAATCATGCGTTATTGTTTTGAACATCGAGCAAGATGGTTGTGATATGTTTGAGCATGGCACGGCATGTGTAATAGTGAGTCGTGACCATTATTACGGTTGCAAGTCAAGTCAAGCAAGGATGTGCGACAAGTATCGAGCTAGATGTGGTGTGTGCGGTCATATGCATAGGTATATATGCGTATTAAATTGTTGGTGATGTCTAATCCATTTTTAATTTTTAGAATGAAGACGAGAAATGGAACGGATACGAATGGCAATGGTGGTCCCTCTCATGTGGAGGATGATGAGATGACTACCAAGATTGAGACCACTTTAGAAAACTATGTTTCGGTTTTCTCACGAAGGTTTAAACAAATATTCGAAGAGTCGATTTCGGAACAAATTGTCGATATGATTCAAGAACGAATGACCAATGTCGTCAAAGAATAAGTTGAAAGGAGGTTTCCTAGACCTCAAAATGGGGGCGAGTTGGAGTTTAGCTATAAGAACTTCTTGGCGACTAAGCCTCCTCACTTTCACGGGGATCCCGACCCCATGAAAAGTGCGGCTTGGATTTCCAATGTTGAAGGTTGTTTTCGCACGACCGAGTGCCCTCCCGAAATGAAAACAAGGCTTGCTACTAGTTTGTTAAGGGGCCATGCTAAAGATTGGCTCGACGGCAAGATTGATATGGTGGGTGATGCAGCTTTTGTAGGTTTATCTTGGGCAGATTTCAAGAAGGAGTTTTTCCTTGAATATCGTACACAAGCGGATCTTTCCAAATTGCACAACGAGTTAAGGAACATGCGTCAAGGGTCTTTGGACCTAAACACTCTCAAAACCAATTTTCTCGCCAAAGTGCGTTTTTGCCCCGAGTATGTGGGGAATGATCAATTGTTAATGGAAGACTTTCATGTGACCCTTAGAGACGATTTGAAGGGTAAAATTAGTATTGGTCATGTTGAGACTTTTGCTAAGCTTTTGGCGGTGGCGAAGGGGTTTGAAGCGCAAGCTCCGAGTCCGGTTAGTTATGCGCCAAGTAAAAGAAAGTTTGAAGCTTCTAGTTTTTCGAACAAAAAGAGTAAGGGAGCAACCGAAAGTGTCGGTAGCGTGAAGAGGGGTGCTCCTAGTGGTCACATGGTCACATGTTTCAATTGTGGGCAAAAAGGTCACTACTCTCGTGATTGCCCAAAACCGCGTACTAATGTGATCACATGCTTCAATTGTCAACAAGAAGGGCACCGAAAGTCAGAGTGCCCCGAACTCCGAAATTATCAAGTTACGAGAATAGAGAAGGCGGCGGGGTCGGGTAGGGGACGTAATTATTTGATGACCAATGACGAAGCCAAGCAATCCAATGAAGTCGTCTCAGGTACTTTCATGGTTAACTCTAGTCCGGCAAGGATTCTATTTGATAGCGGTGCCAATTTATCGTTTGTGTCTCCAAAATTTATGCCTAAACTTAATAAACCGTTAGCTAAGTTAAGTCGTCCGGTAGAAGTAGAAATAGCAGATGGCAAGATGGTGCTAGTGGTTGATGTGTGTAAGGATTGTAATGTTGTGTTTGGTTCCGAGAACTTTAAAATTGATCTCATCCCGATGACGTTGGGTGATTTTGATATCGTGGTTGGTATGGATTGGCTCGATTATAATAGAGCCGATATTGCATGCCATGAGAAGTCTATTCGTGTGAAGACCCCAAGTGGGGGAGAGTTAATTATTCATGGCGATAAGCGTAGAAGACTTGTGCCGATATGCACTTTTGTACGGGCACGTCGTTTCCTTTTTAGTGGTGGCATGGATTTTCTTGCCCATGTTGTTGATACTCGTGATGAGCCACCACCTATTCGTGAAATTCTGGTGGTAAGTGAATTTGAAGACGTTTTTCCGGATGAGTTACCGGGTGTTCCGGCGAAAAGACAAGTTGAATTTCGCATTGAGTTGGTTCCGGGAGCTACTCCCATTGCTAAAACTCCTTACCGTTTAGCGCCGACGGAAATGCAAGAATTGTTAAATCAAACCCAAGAGTTACTTGAGAAGAGTTTTATTCGACCGAGTGCTTCGCCTTGGGGCGCTCCGGTTTTATTCGTGAAAAAGAAAGACGGGAGTATGCGTATGTGCATTGATTATCGGGAGTTGAACAAAGTGACAATCAAGAACCGTTATCCATTGCCTAGGATTGACGATTTATTTGATCAACTCCAAGGTGCGACATATTTCTCTAAAATTGACCTACGGTCCGGCTATCACCAAATGCGGGTCCGTGAGGAAGATATTGAGAAAACGGCTTTTCGTACGCGTTACGGGCATTTTGAGTTTGTAGTTATGCCTTTTGGTCTTACGAATGCACCAGTGGCATTCATGGATCTTATGAACCGAGTGTGCCAACCTATGTTGGACAAGTCGGTAATTGTGTTCATTGACGATATTCTTGTCTACTCTAAGGGTATGAAGGAACACGAACATCATTTACGCGAGGTGTTGAAGACTTTGAGAAAAGAGAAGTTATACGCTAAGTTCTCAAAATGTGAATTTTGGCTAAGGGAAGTTCAATTCCTTGGCCATATTGTGAACAGTGATGGTATTCAAGTGGATCCGGGGAAGATAGAAACGGTGAAAAGTTGGGGACAACCGACTACGCCTACAGAAATCTGAAGTTTTCTCGGATTGGCCGGTTATTATCGTCGGTTTATCCAAGATTTTCAAAGATTGCTTCTCCATTAACTAAGTTGACAAGGAAGAATACGAGATTCAATTAGGAGAACGAACAAGAAATTGCTTTTCAATTGTTGAAAGAGAAATTGTGTCAAGCTCCGGTCTTAGTGTTGCCGGAAAGTGTAGATGATATGACGGTTTATTGTGATGCTTCTTTGAATGGGCTTGGGTGTGTTCTAATGCAACGAGGTAAAATCATCGCTTACGCCTCTCGTCAATTAAAGGAACATGAAAAGAGATACCCGACTCACGATCTCGAATTAGCGGCGGTGGTCCATGCTTTGAAAATTTGGCGCCATTACTTGTATGGTGTTAAGTGTACGATTTATTCGGATCACAAGAGTTTGAAACATATTTTTGATCAACGGGATTTGAATTATCGTCAACGTAGATGGATGGATGTAGTGAAAGATTAAGATTGTGAAATACTTTACCATCCGGGCAAGGCGAATGTAGTCACGGATGCATTAAGTCGAAAGAGTCAACATCCGGCATTACGATTAGGATTGTTACGTATGATTATTACTAACGATTTCCTTGAAAAACTTGGTGTGATTCAAATAGAGGCTTACGTTCACAACAAGCATGCGGAACGAATTGTGGGGCAATCAGAATTCATTACGATGGGTTCACGTGGTTTGTTGTCTTTTCAAGAAAGAGTGTGGGTGCCTAAGATGGGTGATTTCCGAAAGGTGCTTCTTGATGAGGCGCACAAGTCTAAGTATTCCATACATCCGGGTGCGACGAAGATGTACCATGATTTGAGGAAAGATTATTGGTGGCCGGGCATGAAACGCGATGTTGTTAAGTATGTTGAGCAATGCGTCACGTGTTTGCAAGTTAAAGCCGAACACCAAAAGCCGTATGGTAAGTTGCAACCGCTAGAAATTCCGATGTGGAAGTGGGAGCATATTACCATGGATTTTATTACCAAGTTGCCGAAAACGGCAAGAACCCAATTTGACACTATTTGGGTGATTGTCGATAGATTGACGAAGAGTGCATTGTTTCTTCCTATTAAAGAAGCAATTACATCGGAGGCACTCGCGAAGATGTTCATTAAGGAGGTGATATCGAGACACGGCGTTCCCGTGTTTATTGTTTTGGATCTGGACACACGTTTTACTTCTCGATTTTGGAAAAAGTTTCATGAAGATATGGGTACGAGGGTGAATATGAGCACGGCGTACCATCCTCAAACGGATGGTCAAACCGAAAGTACGAATCAAACGTTGGAAGATATGTTACATGCGTGTATTATTGATTTCGGTGGTAGTTGGGATGAACATTTACCTTTGGTGGAATTCTCGTACAATAATAGTTTTCACACTAGTATTGGAATGCCGCCATATGAGATGTTATATGGTAGAAGGTGTCGGACCCCGATTTATTGGGGCGAAGTGGGTCAAAGGGAAGTCGGGAGCACCGACTTGGTATTGGAGACAAATAGTAAAATCGATATGATTCGGGCTCGTTTAAAGGCGGCGCAAGATAGACAAAAATCTTATGTCGATAAACGTAGGTGACCGATCGAGTTTCAAGAAGGTGATACGGTGATGCTTAAGGTTTCGCCATGGAAGGGTATTTTTCGATTTCGAAAACGGGGAAAGTTAGCTCCTCGGTTTATTGGGCCATTTAAGGTTTTAGCTCGTGTTGGTGAAGTTGCATATCGATTGGAATTGCCCGAAGAACTTGCGGGGATCCATAACACATTTGATGTTTCCCATCTTCGTAAGTGTCTTGCGGATGATTCCTCATGGATAGCATTAGACGAAATTGAACTAAACAACAAGTTAGAATATGTTGAAGAGCCGATTTATTTACTTGATGAGAAAGTGAAAATGTTGCGTAACAAGGAGGTGAGGACCTTTAAGGTTCAATGGCGTCGTAGTAAAGGTTCCGAGTTTACATGGGAACCCGAAGAGTTCGTGTTGGTTTATCTTCCTTCTTGTCATGCGGCTTGGATTGCGAGGACACAATCCGAATAAGTGGGGGAGAGTTGTAACACCCAAATATTTCATTGTACATATGTGAAATTAAGTTATTCAAGTTGTGGGGTTTTCTTTGTATATTTTAAAAAGAGAAAAGAATTCTGCCCAGGCTATCTGCGCGCCGCGCCGAATTATGGCGCGCCGCGCTATTACGGGCTGACAGCTCATCACTTGCTTTTAGGTTAGATATTTTAAGGGCTTTTTGGTAATTACACTTGGGATCCGACTTTAAGCCTTGAGGTCAGTTGTTGGAGCCTCATTTACTCCATTTTCAACAACCCTTATCACTCCCAATTTATTCTAGAGAGAGAGTAAGATCCTAGTGTGAGAAAGCTCAAAATAAGGAAGAAGAAGCTTGAATCGGGTCTAAGTGCAAGCTTTAAATTTGTTCATCTTCCCTCTAGCTACGTTTTGGTGGTAGTGGTATGCTCTAATCTTGATTTCTTGATTTTATTTTGATTAAGGGTTAGGGTTTGTGGTAGATGATGAACTTAAAACCCATTTGTGGGTGAATTGGGGGGTTTTGGGTGAAATTGGGTCGAGTAGACTCAAAGATGACTAACTAGGGTTACAAAGTGTTGAATTAATGTTTATGAACTTAAATTAGTTAGTAAATTGCTAGCACACCTATATATATGTAAATGGGCGTTGTGTGGGTTAGTAGATGACTCGAAATGGGTGTGTTGACTTTAAATGGTCAAATGGGTCAAAATGGACCTAAGTTAGTTAATGTTTGTGATTAATGCATAAACCTAGTGTTGAAATGTGTTTTAAACCTATCTTGGCTAATGTTAGGGTTTTGGGTGCGAGTTGACCCAAATTTAGGGTTAAGTGTCCAAATGGGTCAAAATGACCTAGTGATGATGAGTGTTGCGAGTTTGACCAACTTGAATGGATGTTGATTATGTTTACATTGTAATAGGTGTGTTACCTTGAAGTTTCAAGCTTGGTTTATCGATTCATCGAAGGCGTAACGTGAGTGGAATGATTATACATGTGTGTATATAATGTATTTACTTGTATGAGGTTCGATGTGGGTTTAAGTTCGGGCGGTCGATACCACATCGGGTCGATATATGATATGGGTTTAAGTTCGGGCGTTCGATGCCATATCATATATGTGTGTGGGCGTGTAGTGTGGGTTTAAGGTTCGGGCGTCGATACCACACTACGCGTGACGGGTGGGTTTAAAGTTTGGGCGATCGATACCACTCCGGGGTTAGTGTTATAATTCGTTGTGCACTAGCGGTTGTTGGGAACACCGATGGGAAATTCAAAGTACCATCCCTTTGTATTAATGGTTAACCATGGTTATGTTCTTGTTGTGTGGCTTTTTATGTTATTCGAGTTATATGCTATCGTTCGTGCTAACTTGTGGTCTTGGAGATTAGCGTTATACCTTGTGTTGGTATGTCATTTAATTTGCTAGCATGAATGAGGTAATTGTGTATGTGATTGCAAGTAAGTAGGTTATGTATGTGTGTGTATAATTATTGCATTCACTAGGCGTTAGCTTACCCTCTCGTTGTTTACCTTTTTAGGATCCGGCTTGGATAAGGGCAAAGGTATTCGCTTGGATTAGTGGCTCGGGGATTATAGCTTTTGGAAGTTTGACCGAGACTTGGGTAGTTTAACCCCAAACACCATGATCGATGTGTCGTTTGGCATTTAAACTTTTTGTGGTCGAAACTCGTGTTATGTATTAAACTTGTAATTTGGGTCGTGTGGGCCCTGCTTCGTAAAACTAATTTTATTAATGGAACGTGTTAGTTTTACATGTATGAGTATGTGGTTGAAAGCGTTTTGTCTAATTATGCCGGGAAAAGGTCAAACATTTTCGTGTAATTGACTTCCGGGGACAGCGGGCTGTCCAGGAGATTCTGCGCGCTGCGCGAATACCTGGCACCGCGACACCAACTGAACAGCTTAAATTTTTTTTTATTTCACATTTTACGCGGGTTGTTCGTGGTTTGGTTTGGGTTGTTACAATATACCATACTACATGCACTACATAATAACTATTATCATAACCTATGTACAGGGAAACAAAATGAGGGCCTGCATGGAGAAAGATACGATCAAGTACTATGGACCAACCTTCACTGAAGGTAGATATCTTATGATATCTAAATTTGATGTGTTGGATGTTGATGACCATATCAAATTCTTGCCAAACAAGCTCAAGTTGTTGATTCGAAGGAGTTCTAACTTGCAAAAATGACCTGACTTTACTATTGACTCAGATTTGTATCGCATAGTCACTTATGAGCAAGTCAATCAGAGAGAACTGAAACTAGGAAGCGATATTTTTGGTTAGTAACTTTATTTTGACCTTCATTCTAAACATCTGTGGTTATACTAGATATATAATTACCTTCACAATTTCCTAACTAAAATCTTATTACTTACATAAATTATTTATTTGATTAACAGATGTTTGTGGAAGGGTTATTAACATTAGTAGGAACAGACCTATTAAGGAGAGATCTGATGATAAAAAAATTGGAATTTCAGTTGCTTTCACCAAGGTGATCTTTTTGATCACTAATCTAAAATATCTCACATCAATTATTTCTGTTATGATTTAATATCATTTTTATTAAATTATCTAAATCAACAATGACTTATTATGAATGTTAATCAGCAGTGAGCGTATTCGATGTGCTTTATGGGGAGAACATGGTAATAGATTGTTGACTATGGCTAGGAAATCTGATGGCAGTACACCTCCAATTGTTGCTCTCATACACAATTGTCAACTGAAACTGTAGGCAGGTATATGTATATCTAATTACTGTTCAAGCATATATTCACCATGTTCACGCCCTATATAAATGTTTAACTATATTTTATGCAGGAGGTCCTGAAGTCAACAATATTTTTTTTGGCACTAGGTTGTACCTGAATGAATTTGTTCATCCTATTTCTACGATCAACAACGAGTATGAAATATAATATTTGTTATAACTTTATAATTGTTATCTTACAATACTAGAAATATACTAAGGTGGACGTTGAAAAATGTTATCTTACTAGCGTATTCGAAAGGTTCGCCAATGCTCCTAATAAAGCAGAGTTTGATGCAATTCCAACGATGTCGCCTGACTTTCGTGAGGATGAACAAGAAATACATTGCTTCCATAAGAGAGGTGCACCAATGGTCTATAGGGAACGCATGTCGGTTTCATTTTGTATCATTAATTACCACTGATAGTATAACTTTCCCTGATCGTGTTTGGAAAGAGACTTGTGACCTCCTGTCTGACGATCTTACTAGAGAAGTACCGGAACGTCTAAAATCTAATGGTACATAATTATTACATTAATACTCCACAAAGTTATAATACTTATTAATTTCATTAGAAATTCAACTAAACTAAATTCTATATTTTTTTATTGTAGATCCAGAGACATTTAGACGTGTTCTACACAACATTGCACTTTCCAGAATTGAAAAAGACCTTAATAGTGCATGTTATAGTTTACATAACATACCTTATATGTCTTTTCCAGATCTCAAGTTTGTACAGTCATCACTAAACATGCTTATACAAGATGAGATTTCTTACGACATACAGAGTCTACATGAAGAGCATCAAAATTTGAAATCTACTATGACTGACGAACAGAATGTTGTGTACGATACAATTGTAGATGCGGTTTATAACGAACAAGGTGGTCTATTTTTCCTTTACGGCTACGGTGGAACTGGAAAAACGTTTGTTTGGAAAACACTAGCTGCTGCCATTTGTTCTCGTGGATACATTGTCATAAATGTTGCCTCAAGTGGTATTGCAGCATTACTTCTTACTTGGGGTAGAACAACACATTCACGGTTTGCTATTCCTATCAATGTATTGGAAGATTTCTTTCTGCTCAATACAGAAAATAGTGACTTAGCAGCTCTACTGAACAAAGCAAAATTAATCATATGGGATGAAGCACCTTTGATGCATAAGCACGTTTTGAGGCTTTTGACAGAACAATGCGTGACATTATAGTATCTCCTAATAGATCATCTCCATTTGGTGGTAAACTTGTTGTCTTTGGTGGTGATTTTAGACAGATCCTACCTGTTATACAAAGAGGTACACGATCTGAAATTGTTCATGCATCACTTCATTCTTCTGATTTATGAAGACATTGTAAGGTCTTGAAGTTAACTAAAAACATGCGACTAAGGACGGATATGAATGATAGTGATCAACAACAAATTACGGATTTCGCTGACTGGATTTTAAAGATTGGTGTGGGCAAAATCAACGAGCCCAATGACGGTGAAGCAGATGTCGAATTTCCTATAGAAATGTTGTTAAAAATAGTTGGTAGTGCAATCAGCACTATTGTCAATTCAACATACCTAAAATTCTAGATCATTTAGGTAACGGTAATTTTTTCAGCTCAAAAGCTATTCTTGCTCCCACCAACGAAGAAGTTGATTCAATGAATGAACACATCTTATCTTCCATCGATGATGAGGAACGAGTCTTCTATAGCTCTGATAGCCTAACACCAGATGAAGAGAATGACACTTGGGCTCAACAAGTTTACTCACATGAAGTATTGAATGGACTTAAAGTACCTGGTGTACCTAACCATAAATTAACTCTGAAACGTGGTGTACCTATAATGTTACTTCGTAACATGGATCAATCAAAAGGGTTATGTAATGGTACAAGACTGTTGGTGGAGCGGATTGGGGATCATACAATCGAAGCTCGAGTCATTACCGGTCATTTCTTTGGCAATCTGGCTTACATTTCTAGAATGGTAATTGCACCAACTGATCGAAAGATTGCAGTCAAGTTTCAATGATGCCAATTTCCAATTACTGTTTGCTTCACAATGACAATAAACAAAAGTCAAGGTCAATCATTGTCGAATGTTGAATTGTACCTCCGAAAACCAGTGTTCTCTTACGGACAGTTGTATGTCACCGTATCTCGAGTTACCAGCAAAAAAGGTTTGAAGGTAATCATATTAGATGATAAGGGAAATGATACCAATATAACAAAAAATGTGGTCTACAAAGAAGTTATGTGCTCCATATAACTCATAGGTATTATTTTAACCTAATCTTATAATCAGATTTTAATGGTATTTTCTTGTTACATTAGTAAAATTAAATATAGCGTTACATATGTTAATTTCATTTATTCACCTAAATACTAACTAAAATAAATTTAAATATTTCAATTATGCAACAGTCATGTAACTTTTTTTTTTAAATATTTTGTACCTGTGTTTCTTTCTCAACATTTTCATTAGTACTAATACAGTCATTAATTTTTTCAGTGTTTAATTCAAACAATTAACTGTTTACACATATTTCGTATTTCATGATCATATTTACAAATAATATTTTTTGTCACGGTACAAATAATATTATTTGTGATATACATACAGCTAGATCCATTCCATTAGTTATAAGATATACATCATTAAGTCAAAACCAAATCCCTACAAATATGGTTGTAGAATACTATAAAAATTTAAAAATATCTCACAAAATCATATCCTAAATTATAGTTCATTTTGTTATTAATTTAGTTATTAAAATGAAATCGTTTCTATCTTTAAAATTCATACTACCTGCATATATATTCTATATATAGTCGACCAGACATTTGTATTTCACAATTATATTTTAGATGATTGTATACCTAATTCTTCAGCCTCTGGTGTGTTTTTGCTTCAACGGGTAAATGATGTTTCGCGAGGTGTATATAAAATACTATTAAATTTTACAAGGAAATACTTATTAAATACGATACAATTTTACACAAGATATTTATTTATTTATAGAATGGATATACTTAAACCTTGCTACAACACTTATAGGCAGTGTACCTAATCGTACAGTAGTGTAGTTTTTAGTAAGTCCGGTTCGTTCCACAGGAAAAATCTTTAAACAAAGCTTAACGCTATATTAGTTTACTTTTATAAAAATACAAATATATATATAAGTAATATTATTATTATAAAGGGGGGTTTTTACCGTTTAATGACCGGTTTGTCGATTTTAAAACTTTAGTCGCAGTTAAAACCAAATGTAAAATAATAAATAAATACAAGACTTAATTTAAAGCGTAAAGTAAATAACGATAATGAAATTGCGAATAATAAAAGTGCGATAAAATAAACTTGCGATAATTAAAAAGTACGATAATTAAAAGTGCAATTAAATACAATAACAATAAAAATGCGATAATTAGAAGTGCAATTAAATGTAATAACAATAAAAATGCGATAATTAGAAGTGCAATTAAATATAAAATAAAGGAAATTAAATATGAAATAAAAGAATTATACTTATTTAAACTTCCGTAATCATGATGTTTGACGTGTTGATTTTAGTTTTATGCCCATGGGTTAATTGTCCTTTGTCCTGGATTATTTAATATGTCCGTCTGGTTTTTGTCCATAACAGTCCATCAGTCATAAATATAAAGTGCGAGTATCCTCGTCAAATTATCCTTATACCCGAAGTTAAATATTCCACTAATTGGGGACTTAAACTATAACAAGATTTTAATACTTTGTTTAATAATTACACCAGGATGTCGACTGAGTGTAACCCAAGGTTTTAATATTTTGTTATCAATTATACCAAGTGTCCTTGTACATAATTTCACCCCTGTTTTAATTATTCTAGTGACTATTAATCCATTCCCGTGTCCGGTTAAATGAACAATTATTCGTACATAAAAATACCCCGCCCATCATGTCCGATTGAGTGTATATGGTAATTTATAGGGATGCCCAATTGTAAATCTTTATATTAACATTAACAAACTATCATTTAGTTAAACAATTATAAAGCCCATTAATAGCTCATAGTCTAATTTCCACAAGTGTCGTTCTTTTTTCCAAACCCCAATTATGGTACAAAGCCCAATTACTCAATTTTAGTAATTAGCCCAACATCATGATTACTTCGTTTTAAATAAGCATAATAATAACTTAGCTACGAGACATTAATATAAAAAGGTTGAACATAACTTACAATGATTAATATAAAAAGGTTGAACATAACTTAAGCGTTGCTTGTCCTCAAGCAATATCGTCTTGAAATACTAGAATCACTTCTTTATTCTTCACACTTTGTACATCAGTGATTTTTATACGGCGGTATAAACAATGGTAGTAACGATATGGTTTACAGTCCCACATGACTATAAAAATTTAGATCCATTAAGGAAATTGGATCTTTATGAAAACATTTGATCTTTTGAAAATTAAATCTAATTTTTACCCTAGATAAGTTTTTCGGAATAACCCTTTACCGGTGTTTGCAAAATATTTTTGTGGGTTTTGGTGGGTTTCAGATTTGAAAATTTTAGCTCAAAACTTGCGGTTTTGTGTCACCCACTTGCTAACCTTGTATTTGGAAAGCAACACGTCCAGTTTACTTGTCCCGTATATTACCTTTCGGTAAACTACCGTCCGGTTGTAAAGGAAAGCGTTGAACAAGCAACTGTTAAGGCAATGTCTAATGACATGTATTTGATTATGGTCTATAACGTGTCGGACGCAATTACTATCCTTGGTAGGAGCAATAGTAAAGCTCACCCTTATAATTTTTCGATCTGGCACAAGGTCCTGTCTTTGACCGCTATGCAACCACCGTTCTTACGGTTAACACCCGATTTAGTTCAGGTGACCTAATGAATTCCAGGTGAATTCCTAGGATTTTACGTTCAAAGGAAATGAACGCATTGAAAATAGGGTTTTCAGAAAACAAATCGGTTTGTAATTTTTGATCAAAATATTTTCTCGTTCAAGCTCGAGTTTAGATATCATTGAATTCCATGAGTTTGAATTCTCAATCTTTAAGGTCAATCTCTAGGATTGAGTAATATCAGGCTTAAAAGCTGATTTTTAATCTTTAAGGAGATTATCCTTTCTGGGGATCTGATTCATTAGTCTTATCCAGCTAATTTGCATGGTGCCCCCCCCATTTTACGAGATAAATCCTTCTCATGGTTAGGATAAATCTGACCACTTGGCGACCCTGTTTAATGCTAAGGTCCGTGGATTTCCTGCTGATTTTAGTGATGACTTTTCTAGATTTTTTGTCAACCTACAGCTGGTCTGGACGACAACTTCATGACCTAAATCAAGAAGCGCGTTTCTTTTTTCGGAAGACTTTACTTCCTTTTAATGATGGAATTGATTCATCGTGTAGATCCATCTTTCTTTTCTTTCATCGGGTAAAATAGTTTAGTTTAGTCCAAAGCAAAAGTATTTTCAGTTATTTGTTACAGATATATGTGACATATGTTTAAGATAACTTGGTAAATTTTCCCACACTTGGCTTTTATTTTCCTTTTTATCGTCCTCTATTCCATTTTAAATGAATTTTAACATTTTAGTTTGTTTCTCAATTTATGTCCTTTCCGAGGTAACAATAATTTCGGTGTTAAAACCTAGTTTTATCGTTCATAAATATGTATAAACATGATTTTGAGTTCAAAAAAAAATTTTAAAAATTTTACTAGAATTGGGTAGTCAGTATATAAGACTAGGGCTGTTTTTTATTATTAGAGAGCACTAGATTCTAATACAACTACTGCTTTACTAGTATTTTTAATGGTAACCAAGTGTTTAAGATAAAAATTTTAAAATCCGAAAGAATTTAACCCCTTCCCACACTTAAGATCTTGCAATGCCCTCATTTGCAAGAAATCAGTAACAATTTAAATTATTGAGGGTGATTTTTGTGAAAATGATTAAATTTTTACCAAAGTTTCCAAATATATTGGCGTTTGTTTGCTGAATGATAAATGGTGCGCATCATTTGTTCATTCCGTCTTGTTGTTATTTCACATATATTTTGCATCTTGTCGTCAAAATTAGTTGCTTTTGCTGAACTTAATGCCAGTCTTTGAAAATGCGTTGTTTTACCCTGTTGTGTACATAAGATAAACTGCAAACATATATACATATTTTTGAAGTTTGGTATATTACCCGACATTCAAAAATTATTAAAATCTAAGAATAAAAGTTAGACAATTATAAAAACTATTACAATATTAACAAAAGTATTAAACGTATCAATCATTACAAATTACAAAAAAAAAAAATAAGTAGACTAGAGATGATATTGATACCAATAGGGGTTCCAGGCATAACCATAGGTGCTATAAAATGCTTCAGCAGGGTTATACGTAAGATATGGTGGCTGCATCTCTATAGACCAGGGAGGGAAGATGGGTTTCGGTGTAGGAATATAGTTTCTACCTATATGTTGGCAATGAGCTATGATTTGGTTCTGATGAACTTGCCAATCTTCAAATGCTCTCTGTCTAGCATTTTCGTACTCCTGAGAAGCTATAAACCTTTGCATTTCTTGCATCTCATTCCCCCCTCCTACATTACCTTGCTGTTGGTTTCTCTCAACCTGTGGATGTCTACCATGGTATTGTACTGCGGCGTTATTTCGCCTCTTCAAAACTTTCGCACCATGGTATACATTTAAACCTATAGTATCGAGGGGTTCTGGTTCTTCTACTAATAATCCCCCCCGACTTATATCCACACCGAGATATTCAGCAATCAAAGTAATAAAAATACCACCTCCTATTATGCTATGCGGTCTCATCCCCCTAACCATGGCTGATAAATAATAACCCACACAATAAGGTATACTTACGGCACTTTGTGGGTCTCGAATACACATATGGTAAAACAAATCCTGTTCATTTACCTTTTCCTTGTTCTTACCCCTTTGTGTAATTGAATTAGCTAAAAACCTATGAATCACTCTTAATTCGGCTCTATCTATATCCAAATAAGAGTAATTTCCCCCTTTGAAACGGTGATGGCTTGTCATTTGACTCCACACACCGTGTGTATCAAAATTTTCATCTATCTTTCTACCGTTTAGTATCAACCCTCTACAATCGGCAGATGCTAACTCCTCAGGCGTATATATACGTAAAGCCTGAGCCATGTCTAGTAAAGACATGTGGCGCATCGAACCGCCTAACAAAAATCTAATAAAAGAACGATCGGTTAAACTAGCTACCCGATCATTCAGCTCTATACTACACAACAATTCTTCACACCATACTTTATATACAGGTCTACGCATGGTGAATAAACGTACCCAGTCATTAAAAGTAGAATTACCATACCTCTGTACAAGTAATTCTCTAATTGGCCCGGCCAATTCTACAGCTTCTAAGGGTCCCCATTCTATGACCCTCGGTACCTCAACAACCTTAGAATGAAGAGTATGCAAACCCCTTTGGTATTTTGGATAATCTATCCAAAGTCTGTCAAATCTCAGGTTCGGGTGCAACTCTTCCAAGTGCATATCAGAAAAGGTCATGACTGGATGAGGTATATCCTGCTTGTAGTAGTTATCCACCTCCTGTTGTTTCGCGTTCTCAGCAGGAGCATTGCGGGCTTGGGATGAAGATTCACCCCTTTCAGTCTGCAAAACACATCAAACACAATTTTTGTGCATCCAAATATGCATTAGTGTCAGCAAAATCATCAATCAAAATAATTACAATGACATGATCAATTTATATCAAACTTAAGCTCATTTTCATATTTTCATCAAATTTACACTTTTTCAAAATAGCATATACTAAAATGTTTGCCAAGTTCATAAGCATTCAACTCAAATAACACGTCAAAATAATCATTACTAGCAATTAAACAAGTTTCAAATGGCATTATCTCTCAAAAATCAAGTTCATGAATTTTAGACTTGAAAAAGTCCACTTTAATTCTCAAAATCATGTTTAGGCTCAAAGTTTGTATCATTTAACTACCTAGACATGTTACACTACTTAATTTAGCAACAATTCATGACAAAAATTTGCCATAACCTGTTTATATCAAAAAGCCCCAAATTTGCTCAAGAACACAAACCCTAGATTACTCTAAATTTGAAGTTTAAGGCTTCTAATCATGTTAAATAGCATCAATCTAGGTTATACAAGCATAATACATAAACAATTTAAGCATAATTACACTAAAAAGCATCAAAATCAAATTGGGGAAAAAATGGCTCAAGAACACCAAATTTCGGATTAAATGGTGTTTAGGTGTAGAAATTTACCGTTTTTCTTAAGTAATTCCTAGATAGCATCCTTCTCAACATGATTTTAGTAAAAAATTTGGTGATTAACGGTCAAAAATTGTGATTTTGGGGGTGTTTTTGGGTGTTTTTTGGGAGTATTTCGCAGTGTTTTTTGTTTTGGGGGTGTGGACTGATCAGTTTGTGCGTTTATATTTTTTTCTATATTTTGGTCCTCCCGCGACTCGCGGTGTTTGGACCCTTCAAACTCCGCGAGTCGCGGAGTTTGGTATATATATATATATTTTTTTTTTATAATCTTTAACTTATAAAACAATTAAGTAATTAATTTTAAAATTTTGTTTCCCTTGTTATTTAGGACGAGGTCGTTTCGGATCGATGTCCTAGTCCGTCCTTCGACAAAATTTTAAAATTTGTCTTTTTGTAGCGATTGTTTTAAAAGCTAAGATTTTTGGGGTTTTTTTTTAATGTTTTTGGCATACTTTAATTCAATAAGATTAAAAATAATGATAATAAAAGTTCTCGTCCCTCCCTTGGGTAAAGCAATTTCGGTTCAAAGACCTAGTCTTCAACTTACGACGAATTTTAAAAATCATATTTTTAACTTAATGAGATAAAGTAAATTTTTTTGTTTTTAAATTCACACAACTTAATTATAAAATTCAAAATTAATATTAAAAATTCACACCAAACTTACAATTTAAAATGCATAAAATTAAAAATTCATATTTTTAAAAATTAAAAATTCATATTAAAAATTCACACCAAACTTACAATTTAAAATGCATAAAATTAAAAATTCATATTTTAAAAATTAAAAATTCATATTAAAAATTCACACCAAACTTACAATTTAAAATGCATAAAATTAAAAATTCATATTAAAAATTCACACCAAACTTATTTTAATTTTTCAAATATTTACAATTTTAAAAATATTGATTTTACAAAGTTTACAATATTTATAAAGGGTTCAAATATTAATTTTAAAAACATGGTAAAAACAAAATTAAAAATCTTTTTGGCTTTTTATCCCACTTTAATCAATCAAATATTATCAAAAATATGCGTCGGTTCCAAAACCTAATTTAACTCATGACGAATTTTTGAAATATTTTGGGTTGATTGATTAAAGATATTTATACCTTAAGAATAAACGTTAAATTTCGCAGTGATGTAATAAATTTTTGAATGATATCAATAATTTCGGTCGCCAAACCTAATTTTATTCAATACCAATTTAATACTTTTTAGCAAACAAATTAGCGTTTATTATCAAAAGGTTAAAAAAAATAAAAAAAAATAAAAACTGTACAGACATACCTGTAAAATAGATTTCTTAGTTATATGATCTATCCCATTCATAAGATAGTCGGTTTAATTGGTTTTCCATAGCTACATAGGCGTAACCTCGAGCATTCAGTGTCTTTTCTTCTAAACATATGAATGGTCCGTCTCTGCATAAAGTAACAAATTCGGTGTTTGAATAGGTTTGATTATTTGAACATTTACCTCCATGTGACCATTTTCCGCATTTGTGACATCTTTCTAGGTGTCGTGCTCTTCTTTTCGCTGTGGATTTTGATTTTCCTTTACCAAATTGTAACTTATTATCTTCGCATCTGGATTCTTTTCTAACTCCGTCCATTCTTTCTCTGATTACTGATACTAGTTCACTCGGTAGTATGTCATTATTACGTTTAGTGATCAAAGCGTGTAGCATTAGACCATGGTTTAGTTCACAGGCAGTCTTCATTTTGTAAAAACCTAAAAAAATAAAAATTCAGAATGGGGGAAGAAGACTAGTTCTTTAGGGTCTGCTAGGGAAAGACCATTCGGGTTCCATTTTCGAGAACTACACGAAAACAGATAATCTAACTCTAATAGAAATACATATTATCCTTTAAAGACTTGATTATCCCCACACTTAGTTAGCTGTGGTGTCGAAATTGTGATTAACTTCGTTGTCAACTTCCATCGGACCATGTATGTAATGTTTAACTCTGTGACCATTAACTTTAAATTCAATCCCTTTTGAATTTATTAATTCTATCGTTCCGTATGGAAAAACTCTTTTGACTATGAATGGTCCAGACCATCTTGATTTCAATTTTCCAGGAAATAGCTTGAATCGTGAATTGAAAAGAAGAACTCTGTCTCCTTCTTTAAATTCTTTTGAACTTCTGATTCTTTTATCATGCCATTTCTTCGTTCTTTCTTTATAGATTAACGAATTATCGTATGCTTCATGTCTTAATTCTTCTAATTCATTTAGTTGACTTAATCGTAAACGTCCGGCTTCATGTAAATCAAGATTACATGTCTTCAAAGCCCAAAATGCTTTGTGTTCAATTTCTACTGGAAGATGACATGCTTTTCCATAAACAAGTCTAAAAGGTGTGGTTCCAATTGGAGTTTTGTAGGCTGTTCTAAAAGCCCAGAGTGCATCCTCCAATTTAATGGACCATTCCTTCGGATTTGATCCTACGATTTTCTCTAGAATACGTTTTAAAGCTCGGTTGGTATTTTCAACTTGTCCACTTGTTTGTGGATGATATGCGGTGGAGATTTTATGAGTTACTCCATATCTTTTAAGAACTTTCTCAAGTTGATTATTACAGAAATGAGTACCCCGATCACTTATTAAAGCTTTCGGTGTTCCAAACCTTGCAAAAAGACGTTTTAAAAAGTTGACTACAACTCGTGCATCGTTAGTTGGGAGAGCTTGTGCTTCCGCCCATTTAGATACATAATCAATGGCTACGAGTATATATAGATTATTATGAGATTTTGGAAATGGACCCATAAAGTCAATACCCCAAATGTCAAATACTTCACATACTTGGATGACATTTTGTGGCATTTCATCACGTTGACTTATTTTTCCGGCCCTTTGACATGCATCACAGGATTTGCAAAGAAGGTGTGCATCTTTGTAAATTGTAGGCCAATAGAATCCAGCTTCATAAACTTTTCTTGCTGTTAGTTGAGGCCCATAATGCTCTCCTGTTGGTCCTGTGTGACAATGGTTTAATATTTTACTAGCTTCATCTCCAAATACACATCGGCGTATTATTCCATCGGGACAACTTTTAAACAGATGTGGATCTTCCCAGAAATAGTGTTTTATATCACTGAAGAATTTCTTTCGTCTTTGGTACGATAATACTTTTTCAAGGAATCCACAAACTAAGTAGTTTGCATAGTCTGCAAACCATGGAATTTCTTTATAATCTATCTTCAATAGATATTCATCAGAAAAGTTGTCTTGTATGGCCGATTCATTTAGAACTTCTAATTCGGGATTTTCAAGACGAGAAAGATGATCAGCGGCGAGATTTTCTGCTCCTCTTTTATCTCGGATTTCAATATCAAACTCTTGTAAGAGTAAGATCCAACGGATTAATCTTGGTTTAGCATCTTGTTTTGAAAATAGGTATCTAAGAGCAGAATGGTCGGTATAGACCACCGTTTTTGCTAGAACGAGATATGATCGAAATTTGTCAAAAGCAAAGACAATAGCAAGGAGTTCTTTTTCACTAGTTGTATAGTTCGTTTGTGCTCCTTGTAACGTCTTACTAGCATAATATATAGGTTGAAATCGTTTTTCAATCCTTTGTCCTAAAACGGCTCCCATTGCAAAATCACTTGCATCGCACATTAGTTCAAATGGTAGATTCCAATTTGGTGTTATCATGATCGGTGCATTAGTGAGTTTTTCTTTAAGAATATTAAAAGATTTGATACACTCATCTGAAAAGATGAATGGAACATCTTTTTCTAGGAGTTTATTCATAGGAGTGGCAATTTTAGAAAAATCTTTTATGAAACGTCGGTAAAAACGGGCATGCCCTAGAAAACTCCTAACTCCTCTAACATTGGTGGGATGTGGAAGTTTAGCAATTACATCTACTTTAGCTCTATCCACTTCAATTCCTTCTTTTGAAATTTTATGACCAAGAACGATGCCTTCTTTAACCATGAAATGGCATTTCTCCCAATTAAGTACTAGATTTGATTGTTCGCATCTAATAAGCATTCGTTCCAGATTAACTAGACATGATTTAAATGTATCACCGAAGACTGAAAAGTCATCCATGAATACTTCCATGCATTCTTCTATCATGTCGTGAAAAATCGCCATCATACACCTTTGAAAGGTTGCAGGGGCGTTACAAAGTCCAAATGGCATGCGTTTGTAAACAAAAGTACCATAAGGGCACTTGAACGTGGTTTTCTCTTGATCTTCGGGTGCTATTGGAATTTGAAAATATCCGGAAAATCCATCTAGAAAACAATAATAACTATTTCCGGCTAATCTTTCCAACATTTGATCTATGAAAGGTAAGGGAAAGTGATCTTTTCTGGTGGCGTCATTTAATTTTCTATAATCAATACATACACGCCATCCTGTTACAGTCCTAGTAGGAATAAGCTCATTTTTCTCATTTGTAATGACAGTCATGCCACCCTTCTTAGGCACGCATTGAACTGGGCTTACCCATGGACTATCAGAAATTGGATAAATTAAACCTGCATCTAGCAGTTTAATAATCTCTTTCTTAACTACATCTTGCATATTAGGATCTGGTCTTCATTGGCGTTGCACATACATTTTATGACCTTCTTCCATAAGGATTTTATGTGTGCAATACGAATGACTTATTCCTTTAATATCATGAATCTTCCATGCAATGGCTGGTTTATGAGATTTCAACACAGAAATGAGTTGTGATTTCTCATTTTTAGTAAGAGAAGACAATATTATTACAGGTAATTCAGATTCACCATGTAAATAAGCGTATTCCAAATGGTTTGGAAGTGGCTTTAACTCTAATTTCGGAGGTTCTTCTATCGATGATTTGTATCGATATCTGTCTTCTTCTTTTAGCATTTGAATTTCTTCTGTTGTTGGTTCATATCCATTAGCTATAAGTGTAGCTAACATTTCAGCTTCATCAATTGGTTCATTACCTTCTCCTAAAGAACATTCTCCTGTTCCTTGTAATTCTGAAAATTCTTTTAATAATTCTGCATGTGCATCTATAGTTTGAATATAATAACATGTATCATCTGCAGATTGTGGTTGTTGCATTGCTCTATCAACTGAAAAGGTAACACTCTCATCCTCTATACTTAGGGTCAGTTTCTTACCGAACACGTCTATCATTGCTTTAGCCGTGTTTAAGAATGGTCTTCCTAATATGAGAGGAACTTGAGAATCTTCTTCCATGTCCAGAACAACAAAATCTACTGGAAATACTAAAGTACCAACTTTAACTAGCATGTTCTCCATTATCCCTCTAGGATATTTTATTGATCTATCGGCTAGTTGTATGCTTATTCTTATTGGTTTCAATTCTCCAAGGTCTAGTTTAGTGTATAGTGAATACGGCATTAGATTTATACTAGCACCTAAGTCTGCCAATGCTTCTATTGAACTAAGACTTCCCAGGAAACATGGAATTGTGAAACTTCCTGGATCAGATAGTTTTTCTGGTATCTTATTCAACAGCACTGCTGAACAATTAGCATTCATAGTAACAGCCGAGAGTTCTTCCATTTTCTTTCTATTTGAAATTAGATCTTTCAAGAATTTAGCATATCTAGGCATTCCTGAAATCACATCAATGAAAGGAAGATTTACATTTATCTGTTTAAACATATCCAAAAATTTGGATTGCTCGGCTTCAAGTTTCTCTTTCTTCATTTTACTCGGGTAAGGAAGTGGTGGTTGGTATGGTTTAACATAAGGTTTAGCCTTAACTGTGTTATCTTCATTAACCTTTTCAACTACCGGTTCTTTTTCCTTATCTTGATCAGGTTGTGGTTCTTGTGGAGTAGGAATAGCTTCATCAGAAGTTACAGGTATTTCAGGTGGTTTAAGTGTTGTACCACTTCTTGTGGTAATGGCTTTAGCTGTTTCATTTCGGGGGTTAGCATTTGTATCACTAGGTAGACTTCCCAGTTTTCTTTCACCTATTAACCTTGCTAGGTTACTTACTTCTTGTTCCAGATTTTGAATAGAAGCTTGTTGATTTCTAAATGCTTGAGCATTTTGTTCATTAGTTTGTTTTTGAGATGTGAAAAACTGCGTTTGAGTTTCAACTAGCTTCGTCATCATATCTTCTAAATTCGGCTTTTTATCATCGGTTTGTTGTGGTGGTTTGTTTTGAAAATTAGGTCTTTGCTGATTGTAAGTATTATTGAATACTTGTTGATTGCTAGGACCTTGTTGGTTGTTGTATGGAATATTTCGGTTATAATTCTGGTTTTGATTGTAAATCGGTCTTGGCGGTTGATAATTATTCTGATAATTATTTCCAGGCCTTTGGTTTATGTATGAAATATTCTCTCTTTGTTCCATTGTTAATTCAATACTGAGACAATCTTTTGTCAAATGTGGTCCTCCACACTGCTCACAACTAATTCGTATTGAGTGAATATCTTTAGTCATCTTTTCCATTCGTCTCTCCACAGCATCTATCTTTGCGGAAATGGAATCTAAGTCATGGCTAGAATCGGCTCTAGCTGCTTTAGATGATCTAACGATATCTTTTTCTTGGTGCCACTCATGTGAGTGGGAAGCAGTGTTATCAATAATTTTGTAAGCATCAGTTTCGGTTTTCTTCATAATAGAACCACCAGCTGCTATATCTATGTCTTTTCTTGTAGTGATGTCGCATCCTTGGTAGAATATTTGTACTATTTGACAGGTATCTAAACCATGTTGCGGACATCCTCTTAACAACTTTCCATATCTTGTCCACGCCTCATATAGAGTTTCATTCAGTTTCTGTGTGAACGTAACAATTTCTGCTTGAAGTCTTACGGCTTTAGATGCCGGAAAGAATTGTTTAAGAAATTTTTCAACTAAAACGTCCCATGTATCAATCGCCCCTTCAGGTAACGATTCCAACCAATCTTTGGCTTCTCCCTTTAAAGTCCAGGGAAATAACATGAGATATATCTATTCATCCTCCACTTCTCGGATTTTAAATAGTGTGCAGATCCTATTAAAGGTACGTAAATGTTCATTTGGATCTTCCTTCGGCGCACCACTAAATTGGCATTGATTAGTCACCATGTGTAGAATTTGTCCTTTGATTTCATAATCTGGCGCATTAATGTCTGGATGAGTAATTGCGTGACCTTGGCCAGTGCGTTTAGCTCTCATTCGGTCTTCCATACTTAAAGGTTCCAGATTCTCCATAATTGAATTTGTTGAATCGGTATCACTAGATGATTCTGATTTAATGGTTCGTTCCTCAACAATCTCTGTTTGAATGATTGGTGGTTCCGGAGGAAAGTTTAGTGGTTCAGGATCTACGAATCGTTCCTGAATATTCTCCGGATTCTCAATTGTGAGGTCGGGTTCAAAAAATGGATTATCGAAAATTTGAACTGAAGTACTTGGTCGACTGGATGACGATTCTAAAGAGAAATCAACGGCAGTAATATTTACTAAATGTCTTGATCTAGTTACAGGTGGTGAATGTACAAAAGGTGGTGAACGTCTTGCTCGGTGCATTCACTGAATATCCTATTAGTTTTTAAAAGGAAAGAAAAATTATAATAAGTTATCCAATCAATAGACTTTTCTGATTTTGCCCACGTTTCGAATAGCCAAAAGATGCAGCAGAGGGGCAGGATTCGTTTGGTCTCAATATAATTGAGGACTGTTTGGCTTCAATAACCCGGTCCACGTACAAATCCAACTATTACTACGAACCAGAAAATTTTGATATCTATCAATTTAACCACTTAAAATAAATTTTCGTAATTTTAAGAAAATTTAGATAAGAAGTAGAATAAAAATCTATGTCCTAAAACTAGAATAGCGAGAAATAAGAAAGAAAAAAGAGTTCGTCGAAAAAGGTCGAAAAAGAAAAATGGTTGAAAAATAAAAGGTGACGGAAAAATAAAAGAAACTTATAAAACTTAAAAGTACTTGGCTAACCTAACTTTATTACTACAACTAACTTAAAATTATAATCGCAAATTGAGATAACTAATTGGAATGATAATTGGTACATAGTAAAAGGTGTCTAAAAATATTAAAGCTTACAGGAAAAACTATATCCCAAATGAAAATAACTTAAAAAGAAACTAAAACTTAAAAAGGCGTCGCAAAATTCTAAAGCACCTAAATCTTAGTCTAAATAAAAAGCACTTAAGGAATTCTACGGCAAAGCCTAAAAATCTAGAAGTAAAAATAACTATGGCAAAAACTGAGTTCAAAACTAAAAACTAGCTAAAAATACAAATATTACGCTACAACGATTAAAAAGGGACAAAATATAAAAATATACAAAAAGTTGTAAAAAGTACAATTTTTATAAAAATATTATTTTTTATATTATTTATTTAATAAAACTACTAATTTTACAATTTAATTAAACTAATTTAACTAAAAAAAACAAATTAAATAAAAAGTAAAACTAATTATAATAAAACTAATTATAATAATAATAATTAATTAGGGTTTAAAATAATAATTATTAATAATTACTCGTAATTAATACTTAATTGGGGTTTCTGTCAGCGTGTCAGGTTTACTCCGCGAGTTGCGGTATTTGAAGCTGTAAACCTCCGCGAGTCGCGGGGTTCAAAAATTCAACTGACAGCTTTAAAATTCGACGCGTTTTTATTTTTTTTTTTTATTTTTTTTTTGTTTTCTAATTTTCTGTTTTTAAATAAATAAAAGATATTTAAATAAAACTTTATATCTTTATAAACTAAAATAAAAGTAAAGAAACTTATAAAACTTTTAACAAACTCTTAAAAATATATAAATTTTTGTTTTTCTTTTTATATTTTCGAATATTTAAAACGTATTTTTATAAAAACGAATTTTAATAAAAGTAAAATAAAAATCTTTTTTTTTTATTAGCGTTGCGCTTCCGGCTTTTAAGAGTAGTTCCCCGGCAGCGGCGCCAAAAATACTTGATGTTTCGCGAGGTGTATATAAAATACTATTAAATTTTACAAGGAAATACTTATTAAATACGATACAATTTTACACAAGATATTTATTTATTTATAGAATGGATATACTTAAACCTTGCTACAACACTTATAGGCAGTGTACCTAATCGTACAGTAGTGTAGTTTTTAGTAAGTCCGGTTCGTTCCACAGGGAAAATCTTTAAACAAAGCTTAACGCTATATTAGTTTACTTTTATAAAAATACAAATATATATATAAGTAATATTATTATTATAAAGGGGGGTTTTTACCGTTTAATGACCGGTTTGTCGATTTTAAAACTTTAGTCGCAGTTAAAACCAAATGTAAAATAATAAATAAATACAAGACTTAATTTAAAGCGTAAAGTAAATAACGATAATGAAATTGCGAATAATAAAAGTGCGATAAAATAAACTTGCGATAATTAAAAAGTACGATAATTAAAAGTGCAATTAAATACAATAACAATAAAAATGCGATAATTAGAAGTGCAATTAAATGTAATAACAATAAAAATGCGATAATTAGAAGTGCAATTAAATATAAAATAAAGGAAATTAAATATGAAATAAAAGAATTATGCTTATTTAAACTTCCGTAATCATGATGTTTGACGTGTTGATTTTAGTTTTATGCCCATGGGTTAATTGTCCTTTGTCCTGGATTATTTAATATGTCCGTCTGGTTTTTATCCATAACAGTCCATCAGTCATAAATATAAAGTGCGAGTATCCTCGTCAAATTATCCTTATACCCGAAGTTAAATATTCCACTAATTGGGGACTTAAACTGTAACAAGATTTTAATACTTTGTTTAATAATTACACCAGGATGTCGACTGAGTGTAACCCAAGGTTTTAATATTTTGTTATCAATTATACCAAGTGTCCTTGTACATAATTTCACCCCTGTTTTAATTATTCTAGTGACTATTAATCCATTCCCGTGTCCGGTTAAATGAACGATTATTCGTACATAAAAATACCCCGCCTATCGTGTCCAATTGAGTGTATATGGTAATTTATAGGGACGCCCAATTGTAAATTTTTATATTAACATTAACAAACTATCATTTAGTTAAACAAATATAAAGCCCATTAATAGCCCATAGTCTAATTTCCACAAGTGTCGTTCTTTTGTCCAAATCCCAATTATGGTACAAAGCCCAATTACCCAATTTTAGTAATTAGCCCAACATCATGATTACTTCGTTTTAAATAAGCATAATAATAACTTAGCTACGAGACATTAATATAAAAAGGTTGAACATAACTTACAATGATTAAAAATAGCGTAGCGTTACACGGACAGAATTTTGACTTACACCCTTACAATATTCGCTAACATACCCTTATTATTAGAATTATAATTAAAATTAAAATTAAAATTAAAATATAAATATAAATATTTATGTAGTATTATGAGAGAAGAAGAAAAAGATGATTAAAAATGCTCAGAATTCGGTTGGCTTTATAAGGAGTTTCAAAACTTGGGGCTCCGCGACTCGCGGCATTTTTGGCCTTCAAACTGCGCGAGTCGCGGAGATTGAAAATACAGCTCACATTCTTTGGAGTCTTTCTTGCCGACGATTTATTTATAAATATAATATATATATAATTAATATAATTAATTATATATTATATTATATTTATATACATAGTTAACTTGTACTTTTTAGTCCGTTGCGTCGAGCGTTGAGAGTTGACTCATGTCCCGGTTCTGGATTTTCGAACGTCCTTGCGTACAATTTAATATCTTGTACTTTGCGTTTTGAATCTTGTACTCTTGTAATTTCGAGACGTTTCTTATCAATAATTGGAACCTCTTTGATTGTCTTTTGTACTTTTGAGCTTTTTGGTCGTTTGCGTCTTCAATTCGTCGAATCTGTCTTTTGTCTTCACCTTTTATTATTTAAACGAATATCACTTGTAAATAGAACAATTGCAACTAAAAGCTTGTCTTTCTTGAGGAATAATGCTATGAAATATATGTTCGTTTTTAGCATTATCAGTAAAGCTCATGTTACTATCTATATAGTGTTTTTTACCATTCGATTATTACATATAACTTCATATCTTAACTTCTTATATGTAAAATATATTTGTACATTTACAACAAAACAGATGAATACAGAGAAAATACCTGTAGCTTTACCTGTAAATAATCATCAACAGACTTCTAACGAATCTGTTGAAGATGAATCAGATGCATCAGCAAAGGTAGTAAAAAGCGTACACAAAACAATGGTTGTTTTTAGATTTACTAATTAAAAATACAGAATGATAATCCTTTTTAAATACGTAGCCATTTATTTTTACGTTATAGCTAAGATGAAAAGAGCCAGGTCGGCTGAAGCATCAAGGCGGTGTAGAGATCGGCAAAAGGTACATGCTCATACTTAATTACATCTAACTATACGTATTGTATTAAGTTTTATTAAATACAATACATAAACATTAATTTATATTAAGTAAAAACAGGCATATGTTGATCAATTGGAAAGAACGATACAAGATCAAAAAAATGAAATTGAATCATTAATTCAAGCACAAATTCAGGTAAACCTAACTTAATGAATATTTTATATTTACGTAGTTCTGTTGTAAATATTCAACTGGCAATATATATATATATACATACACACACACACACACACACATATATATACACGTATAGATAATAATTAACACAATATATTTATCAGGCATACACTTGTGTGGATTCGCAATCAGGTATGTTTGAAAAACTCTGATTCTTCTTGCAAATAAGTTAAATAGTGTATTCATAATGTAGATACTCAATATTAATTTTTATATTTATATTGTAGATATTACAAACTTTGGTGTATTTTATCGAGATTCGTCTAAAAAGTTAGACAACCTTATTGCCACTCTACAACGACAAATGTATGTAAATAATGATGCAACTCACATTACTCCGGTAATAAAGCTACTAAATGATCATTATTTGGAATTATTAAATACCAAAAAAAATGCAGCCAAAAAGTGTGTGATGTCAATCATCAATGTCAAATGGATGGCACCTACAATTTCAACTATTATGTGGATCGGTGGTATTCGACCATCGGATATAATAAAAGTACCACTCGATATTTATATTTATTTGTAATTACTTTGTACAATAATATATAAATATAACTAACTTACATTATAATTGACAAAACAATAATAAAATTTATTTATTAGATGAGTTTTTGCAAAAAAAAATAATTATAACTATTATTATATTATGTTGCAGCTAATACTCAACCACATTGAGTTGTCATTTCAACAGAGTGACAAAATTGAAAATTTGAAACTACAAACTCTACAATAAGAGAAAAATATTTCAGATAAGGTGAATACATTGAAAGAAGAAATATCTGAAATATTTATAGGTAAAAGTTTTGTTGATAAAGGAGATAATGCAACTATGTCAAATTACAAAAACAATCTGTTTGAACAAATTCGTAGATTATCAGCTATGGAAGACTACTTATCTCAGGTTACTTTAATACATACTGCATGTTTTGTTATAATCATATGAATAATAATTTTTATTATATAACATTTTATAAATGTTATTTTCATGCAGGCGGATAACCTACGGGCAATTACATATAAGCAACTACAGACTATACTCACACTACGACAAACAGTTCTCGCTTTTTACGTGGTTCATAAACATGTAAAGCGTCTAGAATCTTGGAATAATTTGTGGAAAACTAGACCGGAAGTGTGACTAAAGTGTTATTTTTATGTTCACCGTGTTTAATTTTTATTTTTATTAACACTATATAGACATTTATAATAATTTTGTGAAACTGAATGCTATTACATTAATATCATACAAACATTTGAAGCATCTCTCTTAATTATTGACTCGAATAACCCCGCGAATTCGCGGGTCTCCAGCTAGTACAATGTCATTACAACAAATACCATACATATAAGAATATGGTCATCTTCAAGGATGCGTTGATCGGAATATCACTGGAGCATCAGGGGAAATATCCCACCATTAATATTTTTTCATGTACGCGTAGTGAAAAGCTAAATGAAAACTTTTGTTGGTTGTTGACTAACGGAAAGAAATGCGATTGTGTAATAAGAAATATTAAAAATTCAATGCAATAAAAAGTGAAGAAAAATATATAAATTTAATTAAATATATATATAACTGAGAGTGATTATAGTGTTATATTTATATTTATTTATATATTTATTTATGAAATGTTTGTATTTTAAAACATTTCAGGTTAAAATCGAGTTCATCTATGGATTATAAATTGTCATCCATATACGATATAATAAACATCCATATTCATATTCATATTCATATTCATATTCATATCCAATATAATATTCATCCATTTAGAACTTCCATATATGCTTTTAACGGATCAGATCAGATCAGATGAATGTCAATCTGATCAAATTTTTATCGGATCAGTGTTAATTGTCCTCGCTTGATATTGGTATAATAAAGTTAAAGTGTCTTGTTTAGGTTGTCAATAGAAAAAGAATTAATTATCTTAAAAACACTACGTACCGAAGCTTGGCTTGAGTGGTATGGAGATGAGATACAACTTGAGGTACTGTCAACCTATGTTCGATTCTCACTTCAATCAGGGAGTATCCAACATTTGATGGTACTGCCAACATCAACGCGATTTCGAAAGGTCTCTGGGGGTTTTCTCAACCTTCGATGGTACTGGCAACATCGTCGTGAATTGGATTTCCTCCTAATGCGTGTGTTGGTGACAAATGAGAACATTCGATGTCGATATCGCCGTTAAAATTTTTTTATCTTAAAATGAAGTTTATACGACTTAATTGTAATAATTTTTTAACTGCCTACAAAACCGTTATCATGTTTATAGCTTATTAATTACTCCGTATCACTTAAGAGGATACGTTTTAACTACCACGTTTGAGAGCATTTAGTTCTACCAACAACTTTGATTTATTATTTTAATTGTCTTGATTTTAAAAACTAATTAAGGTTACATTACGAGATAATGTTTCTTATAATTAAATGAAGCGTTCGGGAATGCATTTATAATTTTTTTGAACAACTTTATTAAAGAAACCGACCCCCTAACGAGAAGCTAGGAGGCTGAAACAAATTACAATGACTTCATGACTTTACATTAATTTTACCACTACCAATCAACCAGATAAAAACATAATAACAAGTAGAATTGAAAAGTAACTCTTTTTTTTTTTCCGACCGAGGATTAAAAATGTTGCTATTTCGGAAACTCCAAATATACTAAGGAAGCGATGATAAAGTACAATTTCGATTTCTTTAACAAGCAAGCTCTCCAGTCTTCGAACCATACGACCCATTCAGACCATTCGGAAAAGGAAGGTATTGACACATCAACCCATATACGAACCCGTCTCTATAACTCTGACGCTACAGTGCATTCGAACATGACATGGTGCACCGTCTCAATGCTGTGGTCACATAACGCGCAGCCTATCACCTGAATGTCGATAAGACTACGTTTATAATTGTGGTTGTCTTTATTATTAATTACTCTTTTGTAGTTAGAAGACCCAAGTAATCAATAAAAGTTGTCGGTAGAACATACTATTAAATGTATGGTAAGACATGTACTCAAATGTGTTAGTTGAAACATATCTCAGAAGTATTAATAAGTTGATTATTAACACTTTAAATCTCAATAAACTAACAAATTATTAATCTTATGCAAGTAACCTCGGTTATTGTTGAATAACCAATTATAATCCAATATCACCAATGTCAGTTGTAGATTAACGGCATGTACCTATCTCAACACATTATGAACACAACCAACGAACGTTTACTTCAATCGTATCATGCCTCAGTGTAAAAGGGCCCGCGATTAGTTGCCAAGCAACCCGGGTTCAATTCCTGGGGGCGGAAGGCTTTCTCTCCAATTTCCTGCGATTAGTTGCAACCCAGCTTCCGCGATTAGTTGCCAAGCAATCCGGGTAGGAGTTTTCTTCTAGCGTGAAATGATGAGGGTCGTTGAAATAAATGATCCGCTGATACAAATTCGTCGTTAAAAAAAAAAAAAAAAAAAAAAAAAAAAAAAAAAAAGACTACTCATTATGAACACAATGATATTTCAAGATCATACTTGTTTTAAACCAATTTTCACAACCATATAATATTACTTTATCAGTCCCAAATTAAGTGACTCATTTTTTATTTTTAAAAATATAAATTTTCAATTTTCAATTTTGATGATAATTTTATTTATATTATACGGAGTATAATATTTGATGAAAGTTATATCAATAAATACACATTTAAAACAAATTTCATTCATATTTCATCAAATATTATATGACACAAAAAAATAAAAATTTTAAAATCAAAGTTGAATAAACCCTGTTAAAATGGGACATACACATTGAACGGGGGAAGTATACTTTTAGTCAAAATGGACATACATATTTAAAACGGGGGAAGATCGTTGGTTAATCGGTGATGAACAAAGGGCTTTCATACAAGATATATATATTTTAGATGGTGTCTTAATCACTCTAGAGAGCGTGGGACGAACTTAAAGAAATAAAAAATAAAAAAAAAAATCAAAGAGCTTTATTTTTAAGTCGATTTCGAAAAGGCCTTCAATTGCATCAAATGGAGCTACCTTACTCAGATCGTGCATTTAATGGGCTAAAAAAATAAATGGATCAAATGGATTAACGCAAGTCTCACATCTACCTCTATTTCGATCCTTCTACCGAGAAATTCACTCCGCAAAGAGGGGTAAGACAAGGTGACCCAATCCCCTTTTTTATTCATAATTGCTATTTGCTAGTGAGGATTAAACTTCTAGCTGAATTCGGCTATTAAACCTAACAAACGGGGTATTTGTTGCTAAAGATAAAATAACCCTTCACATACAATGCGGATGATACTATAATTTTTGGGAAATTTATTAAACGTGAAGTTAGAATTACCTTAAAAATCTTAATTTGCTTTGAAGATTTATCTGGCCTTAAAGTCAACTTCAACAAAGTTATGTTTATGAAATTGATACTACAAAGAAGATTTAAATGTTCTAGCCACATGGTTCAGTTGTATACAAGGCACCTTTCCCTTCACTTATCTAGGGATACCTATTGGTGAAAAAATGAAACGACAACAAAATTGGCAATCGATGATCAAGAAATTCAACAAAAGGCTCTCTAATTGGAAACCTATAACCGTATCTTTTGGCAGAAAACTCACCCTCATTAACATGGTATTAAGTAGTCTTCGTTTATAATATTTTTATTTATTTCTTGTCCCGGTATCTATTAGCAAAAAACTCGAAGTCTTACATCGTGATTTTCTTTAGGGGGTACTCATGAGCGGGGAAAAATGTTTTGGATAAAATGGGATTTAATTTACCATCTTATAATTCAGGTGGTCTAAATATTGGCGCTTTAAACAAAACTTGCTCTTTAAGGAAAATAGTGGTGGCGTTTTCAGAACGAACATAACGCCATATGGGTTCGTGTAATAAAAAGTATTTACGGTGATAATGGGTCTTCAATTGCCTCCAGTTTTAATAGCATTCGTAAAAAAATATTTTGATAGACCATGGGTAAATATCATTAAAACATGACTCACCCTGAATGAATTAGGGTGTGATTTTTATTATTCGTTTGTCAAGTTGATAGGTGATGACAAGAGCACAAAATTCTGGCTTAATGTATGGTTTGAAGATACGATAGTCAAGGACAAATTCCCAAGGTTATTTTGGCTCGAATCAAAGAAGGACGTTTTAATATGCGATAGAGTAATTTGGGCAGAAATAATTGTGTTTTCAACTTGAACAGGAATTTGATTCTTAGAGGGAAAAAACTTATTGTAATCTAATTCTAAACTGCAAATATCCCGAAACAAAATTAAATAAGTTAGTCCCTTAAAAAGTTGGTATCTTTATTTGACGTGCAACTTTAAATAAACTACCTGTGCGAGTGGAACTAGATAAGCGTGGCATTGATCTACATTCGGTTAATTGTTCCATATGCGATAATGATATGGAAACTGTGAAGCATGTGTTAATCGACTGTGATTTGGCTATTGAAGTGTATGGGATAAAATCATGAAATGGTCGTCGTTGGATTCGTTAGATAGTGGCAAATATATAGGAAATGCTCAAGGGCAAACATGTTAACATCAAAACAGGCCACAGGAACTTCTATGGCAAGCTTCGACATGGACAACCACTTATACCATATGAAAAAATCGAAATGCTTTCGTTTTTGGTAACGAAAAACTCAAGCTTGCCTATATGATTAATGAAATTCAAATTAAAACCTATGATTGGATCTCTTCACGATGGAAGAAAAGAAAAATTGAACGGCGTACTTGGTTATCAAACTCAATTGCATATGATTCAATCTCTACAGTCAAAACGGGTGTCGGCTGAAAATTGTCTTGTTCCATTCGATTACAATAATTTTGTTATAGTATAACTCCTGCTACATAACATAGATAATTGTGTACGGTTCTTAGCTGTAGTTTAGAGTCGAGATTCCGATATGTATATTCCCTTTATAGTACATTTGTTCATGATTAATAAAATTTGTTTGCTTTTCAAAAACAAAATATTTTTAGGTAAGATTTCCGGATCCCTTCCATTCCATATAACTTAACATTTATATATTCGTGTATTTATTATCAGAAATAAGATTTGTAGAAAATATGATACAGTAAACTGAAGTGAGAAGGAGAAATTATGTGAAAGATAACAAAAGGACTTCAGGCACGAGCATGTGAAGTGATGGAGAAGAAAGTAAAACCACATGGTACCATTGCCCATGGAGTGTTTAAGATGTTTTATTTTATAAAAAATTCTAAAAATGAATATGATAAATTTTTTAAATTCATAGTTTTTGTTTTTATTATTTTAATAGAAGGATGGTGACAAATAAACAAGTGGGAAGGATTCTTGTTCTTGTCAATTTCCAGTCTGGCATAACGCCATTAATTTCTGTATCTGCCCTAAATGTTAAATTTAACACCATTATTTATATTTTATTCCATTATTACTATTTACTCACATACGATACGGAGTACTATATAGAACTCGAGTTTTACTTAAAAACTTGTTAACATATTTTGTCGAAAATCTTTTATAATAATTTTTTAATGAACGTGACTTAACAAAATTATTTCTCGTGACTTTAATGTCTTTCAAGAACATTTTTTTTTTTTTTTTTTTTCACCACATACTCAATATCAATGTTAAATAACATGTTCATTTTTTTATTCCATATGATTGGATTAGACTAAGTTAATTTTCCCTTTTAGTTAGTATGTATTAAGTATAATCTAAATGGTTAATTAAAAATAGTAGCTTGAACTACGTACATTAATCAAATTCGATGAAATCTTATATTTTGTTGAGGGATTTCAAATGGCTAGGAATTTTAAAAAATTACATGACCATGAGATTTCAAAATTATTTGCATATGTGAGGGATTTCGAAATCTTATGCTTTCATTCTTTCCGTTTCCGTTTACGTTTTACGTTTTACGATTTACAGTTTACGTTTTACTTGTCCGGTTTAATTTTACGTTTTACGTTTATGTTTTTACGATTTAAGTTTACGATTTACACTTTATGTTTAAGATTTACGTTTATGTTTTACGGTTAGAGTTTGCACTTACATTTTGCGTTTACGTTTTGCATTTCCGTTTTGTGTTTCTGCTTTACGTTTATGTTTTGTGTTTCTTTTTTGCGTTTATGTTTGTGTTTTATATTTACGTTTTACGTTTACGTTTTACTTTGACGTTTTACGTTTACCTTTTACGTTTACGTTTAACATTTAACGCTTTATGTTTATGTTTACGTGGCTTACGTTTTGCGATGACGTTTTACGTTTACTTTTACGTTTTGCGATGACGTTTACGTTTTACGTTTATGTTTTGCGATGACGTGGTTTAAAGAAGCAAATGACCTAAACACTCGAACGTTAAAGTTACATTTCGAGTGATATAGTTTATTGATAATTTAAGTCGATATTTTGACATGAGTACGAATCACGAAACGTAGAATGCCAAATTATTAAAGCGTACGAAAGGACGTTCGAGAAACCGGAACCGGAACATAAGTCGAGCGTCAACGTACAAGTTATCGGAACTAAAATTACAAGTCACCTATGCACGAGAATATAATATAATATATAAATAATTATATATATATATATATATATATATATATATATATATATATATATATATATATAATTATTAATTATGTCGACAAGCTAGTGAACAAAAATTTCTGAGCTGGAAATGCGCACCTTCGCGATCGCGGAGCTTTAAGGCACAAAAACTCCGCGATATCGGAGCAGTCAAAATAAAAAATGTACTATAAAAAGGCCAGTTTGTTCGACGAGTTACACACACAAATATATCCATCTATCTCCCTCTGTATTATATTTATATTATTATTATTATTATTATTATTATTATTATTATTATTATTATTATTATTATTATTATTATTATTAATCTTATTATTATTAGTAGTATTAGTATTATTATACATAAAATATTACGACGAGGTTATGAGCATGTTATTTCAAAACGGATTTTTCGAGCGGGATAGAGCTAAGGAAATTATGGGTATTGCTTAGGGGTTATGTTCGTGAGTCAAAGGTCAACCTAGCATTTATCATTTCCGTTGTGTCTACGTACTTTCCTGCAATATTGAATCACAATATTGATACGTGAGCATTCATATCTTATCTTTTATATATTAATAGTGTATCCATGTCTAGTGCTCGAGTATATATGTTTATGCATGCTTGTATGCTAAATTTCGTCGTTAGATAGTTTTTATGATGAATCACGAATTTAATACATATACTACTGATATAAAGTATATGATATGCATGTTGTTGGAAAGCTAGCGAACAATTATTAACTTTTCATTTAGAAATTGCGTGATTTCGATGAACGAATTAAAAATTATGGTCAACTGAATTATGATTAACGTTAATCGAAATTACTCTTGAATCTGAAATTAATATTTAAAATAACTTGTTTATGAGATTAATAATTTAGATTTTTAGATATTATTAGTCGAGTTAACTTTTGAAAACTTTTGTGTAGTATTCTGGATATAATGAGAAACTTTTAGCTCTGACCGATTGTCAAACAAGGTTACACTGATTTCTATAAAAATTACCAAATTTGGCAGTGTAGTCATTTATGTAATGTTCTGAGTTTTTTAAACTATCGATTCGTTCAACTATCAAGATTTATACTATGATGATATAATTATATAATGAACGTGTATATATTTTAAAAGTCATTATTGAGTCAGGTTGACTTTTTAAGATGACTTTTGTTAACTTTTGCATGTCGGTCTCGAGCATTAGGATTGTGATACACTATGACCCGACCTAGCTTGTTAGACAGTTATTGATCAACATATACTAATATAGGTTCGTGAATTCGAGGCCAACCCTGCACTTGTTCAGTGCCGGCATATGCATAATTGCTACGAAATACAGTATTGTGAGTTTGTAGATGCCTTTTTAAATGCTTTAAATATTTTGGGTTGAGAATACATGCAATTTATTTTAAACGCAATAGACACAAGTACATACTTAATTCTACACTGAGTTAAACCGAAAATCCCTTAGCTTTGGTAGCTAGTAGCTGCCAGTACATAGAATGTAGACTGGTGGGCGCGAATAATTGTATATGGATCCATAGGGCTTGACATCCCCGTCCGTTCCAGGTATAGAGACCCTAGCCTGAACTATAAAGCAGACGTATACTATTTGAGTTTAGTACACGTTGGTTTGCGTGTATTGTACATGTTGGTTGCATGTATGTTAAAACAGGGGTACTTATTATATATACGTTAAGTTTAGTTACCAGGGTGCTCAATTTCGTAGAATATTTTGATAAACGTTTCAGATGAAACAACTGAAATCTTGTGGTCTACCTTTATATACAGATTATGCGTAACATTAAAACTATGAACTCACCAACCTTTGTGTTGACACTTTTAAGCATGTTTATTCTCAGGTTCCTAGAAGTCTTCCGCTGTTTGCTTATACGTTATACAAGATATGTGCATGGAGTCATACATGCTTTATTCGAGAAAACTTTGCATTCACAAAATCATCACCATGTAACTTATTTTGACTGTATTGTCAACGAATGTAGTATTGTAAACTATTATTTACGGTGATTATCTATACGTAGAAATCATCAGATGTCGAAAACCTTGGGATTTATATATTCATTTATGGTGTGCCTTTTCAAAAGAATGCAATGTTTACAAAACGTATCATATAGAGGTCAATACCTCACTATGAAATCAATGAATAACGTACCGCGTCAATAGCGATTTTGACAGGTCGTTACATAGTAAGTGATCAATTGACTCGACATATAACAAACACCATCCATACTTGTCATCCGTCCCATCTCTTAAGCAAGACCTATAACTTAACACTTATTTGACCAGTGCCCCACCTTGAATCACTAACAAATGAAAAATGACAATCTTGGACGGGACAAGTTTAATTGTACCATACCACATTTAACCAATCGACTCTATATCAAAATTAGAAGAGATCATAACTTGAATCCCTTTCGCCACCGTATAAATCTTATCAACCGAGTGCACCATTGGATCTCGTCTTCTTTGGAACGATCAAACACCGTATGACCTAGCAAGATCTTTAACGTTTGGATTTTATTGTGTTCATACTCATTAAGAGTATGTGTGATGACCCGAAAATTTCTGACCAAATTTAAACTTAATCTTTGTATGATTAACATTTCCGACACGATAAGCAAAGTCTGTAAAACTGAATCTCAAAATTTTTGAACTACTTTTATATATTTAAATACCCTTCGATTGTTTTCGACAATTCGCGAACAATTATATGTAAATAGATACATATATATTATAACTTGAAAAGGTAACAATGTATTAATTATTTGATACCGTACATTAAACTTATTGGTTTAAATATCTATTTGAATATATATGATAAGTTGAAATATTTATTATTAAAATTTATAAATAACTTCCAATGTGTATTTAAAAACTGATTTATGTATATTAAAAAGATATATACATATACATAATTTCAAGTTATTTAGTAAACGGTGGTAACATTTTCAAATTGCTACAGTACCCAAAATGCTACAGTGTTTTTGAAAATCACTATTTGCTACAGTGAAATTGACTTTGCTACAGTGCCTTGCTACAGTGGTATAGTTTATGGATGATTTAAGACTATATTTTGACAAAGGTACGATTCACGAAACGTAAAGTACAAGTTTTCTCAGTATACGATAGGACGTTCGAAAAACCGGAACCGGGACATAAGTCGAGTGACGACGTACGACTTATCGGAACGAAAATTACAAGTCAACTATGCATGTGAATTTAATATAATATATAATTAATTATATAAATTAAATATATTATATTAATAATTAAAAAATATGGCGACAAACTAGAAGTTAAAAGATCATGAGCTGAAAATCCATCCCATGCGATCGCATGAGAAATGGTCTTGGAGGCCATGCGATCGCATGGCAGTCCTGGACAGGCCACACCTATAAAGCTTGAGATATCTGCCTCTGTTTTAATTTAAAAATTTCTCCGTATTATATTTATTAATTATATTATTATTATTATTATTATTATTATTATTATTATTATTATTATTATTATTATTATTATTATTATTATTATTATTATTAATATTATTATTAATCTGATTATTATTAGTAGTATTTGTATTATTATTAGTATTATACATAAAATACTACGACGAGGTAATGAGCGTGTCACTTTCAAAATAGTTTTATGAGCGGGATAAAGCTAAAGAAATTATGGGTTATTGCCAAGGAGGTTATGGGTAATATTCATGGGTATTATTTGCAAGTCAAACCTAGTGTTATCATCTCTGTTACGTCTACGTACTTTTCTACAATATTGAATCTCAATATTGATATGTTGAGATCTACGGTTATTAGGTAATCCATGTTTCGATCACATTTTGGTGAACGACTTTATATGCTGCCAAGGTGAGTTTCATTGATCCCTTTTTAATTGCTTTTGCAATATATTTTTGGGCTGAGAATACATGCACTTTATTTTAAACGCAATGGATACAAGTACATACTAAATTCTACACTGAGTTTGAACCGAAAATCCCTTAGCTTTGGTAACTAGTAACTGCCAGTTATAAGAACTGGTGGGCGCGAGTAGTAGTATATGGATCCATAGGGTTTGATATCCCCGTCCGAGCTAGAGCACTAGCCTTTTAACGGACGTATGCTATTTGAGAAGCGTACACGTTGGTTTGCGTGTATTATTAAGATGATTATACAAATGGTACAAATTATATATACGTTAAGTTTAGTTACCAGGGTGCTCAATTTCGTAGAATATTTTGATAAACGTTTCTGGATGAAACAACTGAAATCTTGTGATCCACATTTATATACAGATTATGCGCAACATTAAAACTATGAACTCACCAACCTTTGTGTTGACACTTGTTAGTATGTTTATTCTCAGGTTTCCTAGGAGTCTTCCGCTGTTTGCTTAGATGTTAAACAAGCTATGTGCATGGAGTCTTACATGACATATTTTTCAAGGAGACGTTGCATTCACCAAATCATCACCATGTATCTTATTTTGACTGCATTGTCAACGAAATTACTGTTGTAAACTATTATTTATGGTGATTGTCTATATGTAGAAATCATCAGATGTCGAAAACCTTTGATTTAAATATTCATTTATGGTGTGCCTTTTCAAAAGAATGCAATGTTTACAAAATGTATCATATAGAGGTCAAATACCTCGCAATGAAATCAATGAATGACGTGTTCGTCCATATGAATTTGGAGCGATCGTCACAGTATGCGAAAACCCAAAGTCCCATACTAACATCCCACTTTCGTTAATGAGCCCCATATCCGCAAACCGCCCATTCCTGTTGAAGATAAACGCTAAAGAGCCGGGAATTGGTCTTTCAATTTTGAGACCCCCACCCAAATGTCATTTCAATAAGGAGCATGAGTCTATAGCTAACAATAATATTAATCATATTGATTAGGCTAAAGATGACCTAAATGCAAAGGTATATAGCTCTAACCTTTGATCTACGGACCTCGGTTAGAGTTGAGGGGTGAAGGGGGGGTATATAGTTGAGGGGTGAAGGGGGTATTGTTGTTTGTCATTTGCTGAACCTCCACGGGTGAGAACCACAGTGAATTTTGACGGTTCCAAAAGTGTTGTGAAATGAGCATTAAGCCTTGTATTTATAGCTACTCGATTGACGGTTATAGAGTAACAACCCATAGAATAGATAACTGGCCACTAAGTGAACCTTCCAGAATTTGGCGGTTACGACTTGACAGTTGGACCCCACGATCCAATCCACGTTTGCTGACGTGGATTAAGACATAGTCATTATGTAGCTACGCAGTTTAGTGATACGCTACGCCATGGCGTAACATACCAAAATTACTTGTCGGGATTTTTATGCTGAATGGAAGTCCATGTAAATAAAGTGTAGCACACGTGATTAAAATTGTGAACTGTAAGTCATACGTCCGACATAATACGTGATGCGTAGCGCTAGACGCACATGTTTTAACCTTTCAAAATAAACTCTATAAATGGCAATATGTGATTCATAGGTATCGCAGTCATGAAAGATGCTAAACTTTCTTAAATTTGAAACCCATTAACTTTGTATTTTAATTCATATCACTATATTAACTTTGTATTTTAATTCATATCACTATATACATTAAAAGAGAGTCTCGATTAGCTAATAAATGTTTTTAATCCCCTTAATTACCGTTAGATTAGAAAATTACATTACAATACCCCTTGATCCAACGATCCTTAATCATCCACTAAAGATATTAGCTAATAAATCAATTTCACATACACTCCATCCCTATAATACCCTTTTCTAATAATTAAAAAAAACATGATGTGATGCGAGATTATTATGTTACAAATAAATCAATTTTAATCAGATATCAGTCTTCGAAGACCACCCCCTATGGTTCATTACCCGTTCATTACACGTCATTACCCGTAACTAACCATAGGCACGGGCTCATTACCCGCTTTAGTTACCCGCATCCACCATCAATTTAACGGAAGTTATAAGTTTAGTTATGGGAATTGTGAGTCCAGTGGCTTTTTATTGTTGGACTTGATGCTTTATTGCTTGTACGTTGTATATTAAGAGGAGTATTGTTTTAGCCATTATAGGAAGTGTTTAATTATGAGTTAGTTATAGGATATTGGTGTTGATGTGGCGCTGATGTGGAAGATTAAGAGGATGAATAGTTTTGTTACTATAGGAGGCCTAATTTTACTCTCTTAATCATCGCTCATAAATATTGTCGAAGCAAAATTCAAGCGTCAATCAAGAACTAATGCGAGATTATTACGTTACAAATAAATCGATCATACAACTCGGTTTGTATTTAATCCTCATCTCATTATTTTTTTAGGTTTTTGATTTTCATGTTTATCGAATTGATGCTTAAATTAATTGGTTTGTTATCTTAATCAAGTTTGATATCTGCAGATCCAAATAAACCTATTTCAGTATTAAATCTAGGTTAACAATCGTTATCTCATTCTGTTGCTCAACTAATATTCAATTGATTTATGCTTTTATTGAGTTTGTTTTGTTGTTGTTGGTGAAGATGGTTTTCAGTGAAGATTGTATCGACATACAACACGATCTCGAATTCAGTAAATTAAGGTACGTATTATCAGTGACGGAGCCTGAAAGCTGACAATGAGGGGGCCAAAAAACTCAACCAAAACATGTAGTCTTATATATATAAATAAAATTCATAAATTTCATGAATAATACGTACAATTGAAGGGGAAACACAACCTTTATTAAAAAGAATTATACTCCGTACATTATAATGTAGTAGTTAAGAAAATATAAAATGTAGTAACAACAAAATAGAAAATGAATAGAATACGTGTCATTGATGCGGCAAGATGAAACTTACGAGGATAACAATAATACAAGGAGCAGAAATCTCGAAACTGTTATACGGTTTGTAATCTAATAACCTATTTAGTTTTACAATTTAATAACCAAAGAGTGATAAAATGTATGCTAGAAGTTCAAATTTTAATTTGGTAGGGCCAAGATTTGAATTTTAACATATTTAGTCTCTAAAACCATAAAAAATGCTAGTAAGAACAAAACTTGTTGGGGGGACCGTGGCACCCTCCTGCCTTTTAAATCCTCCGTCGCTGCGTATTATTAGTGAAGTAAGGTTTTTTATTGGCTTTTTTAATTAGATGTAGTGAATTTTGCAAATATGTTACAGAGGTAGTTTTTGCTGATATATATGTACTTCCCGTTTATCATACCTGCCAATTTGAATTGGATGAAATTTTGGTTGACAAGATCATGAAGGGTATTTACAACATTTCACTAAATAGTCAAACACATTTATAGAGATATATTAAGTTCATCTATCTTAATGATCTAACAAATCTTACTTTTCGAACAATGCAGTGGGCTTTCTTGCCGATTTGGGTGGCTTGTATTGCATTAGTATTGGCATATTTTTCTACGTTTGGTGCAAGTATGCTTCTTATTCCCTTTTTTGTTATTAACCGAATATGAAATGGATCTAAACCCATTTGGTACCAGTTTGGTTTTGGTTTGGCCCAAATTAGACAGTGACCAAACACATAATTGTGTATTGTTTAATAAAGAAAGGAGCTTAATAACTTTTTGTAACTTCATACTGTAATATAAAGTTAAACCGGTTTAGATATAAGATCCCGACATTTGTTTGCTTAAGTTAGAATTTGTTTTATCATTGTAGTTTGAATATAGATTCAAGAGGTTTCGTCATGAAGATAGTGTAATGAGAAATATTAGAAATCGTCGATATTTTCCTAACACTCAAACATGTGATTAAGCTAATTATTACAACTTCACATCACTTTTGTTAGAGCTAATTGTTAGATTATGAATCTATTGTAATCCAAACACCCCGCAACTTGTTTGTTTAAACGATCTTATTACAAGTATGCTCCGATTTTTAATGATCTGTTTTATTATTTCAATTAGCTACGAAAGTATGTAAATTTTAGATGGGGTCGTGGAGTATTGTCGTATGAAGACGCAGCTTTTGTAGAAATAGAATGTTGTAACTGTTTTGCTGTTCCGAAATCACAATCCTTAAGGAAACAAAGACGAATGGATACTATCAGTTTCAACAATAAAGTTAGCACATCAAGTGAACTTTGATGACATCACACACATTATTTAATGACATGTGATTAAATTGCTTTTATTTGTCTTATTCACAGGTGTTACACGATACGGAAATACGAAGAAAAGAATGAAGTTACAGCTGCTAGTGATTTACCTTTGCCACAATCATTAGGTAATTACTGAATGACTAAATCTTAAACCATCAATATCCGTTGATCTAGTGTACGAGATAACAATTTCGACCCATTTACGTATGAAAGGCTTGTTGCCAAATCAAATTATTTTGGTAAACAGGTCAAATGGGATGCATGTCAGTCGAACTCTTTTAAATGCATACAACATTCTAAATATTGAGAATAAAGACAAGTCATTTCTCCACCCAGAGTGAAAAACACTCTCAAAAGTAGAGAAAGTCATCCCTCTCTCTATTCGACGGATAGAGAGATTGCTTTCGAGTGGACCTCCGGCCAATAAGTAGGAAAATAAATTAAAAAATTATTGAGACACCATGAAAATGGTACTGTAAAATCAAATTTCCATGATTATTAAATCCTGATTGAAATTTAATTTAGCCTCTAAGAGTTAGTCAAGTCACTATGAAAATGAATGAATAAAATAATATAGTTGTTTACAAAGAGTACACGAATCTAAATGATCAACATCGTTATTTAGGAGTTTCTTCTTGTCTTGGTTCGGTTTATCTGGGTATCGTTTTTTCCTTGTCTAGCTTAGTTGCTTGTTTTTGTTGTTAGATAGTTTGTTCTTAGAAGTGTTCTTGGGCTGATTTCTTTCATGTATTGTATTCAAGACTCTTTCACCTCTGGTGAAAGTTTTAAGTTCTATATAAGTTTTTAGTTTTTTGCCAAAAAAAAAAAAAATCACAAACAAACGCATTGAATACTAGAATAGTCTAACATTAAGAGTTGAAACATTTAATTAAGAGGCAAATAAACGCATCATAAGTTTTAAAGGCAAAACAAATTGATTCTCTTGAATCCAGAACCTAAAATAGTAGTCAAAAATATGAAACGTATTATCATTTCATTTCACATTTGTTCGTTTGATTTGTAGGCAGAGCCTTTGATCAAGTAATTATTCGAGGAAACTTTGAGGTAAATTTTCATGTGCTCATTTTGACCTTACTAAGCTAATTATGTGTTTATCAAAATCCATTCATATTTGCATTGTACACTATATTGATTATAATACACACTTAAATTAACATATAAATCTTCTTACATTTGCTATGATTTATTTATGTTACTAATCAAATATGTAATATGTATATTATGATGTATTATGTAATTACGATATTATTGCTTATGTGGATTGTTTAGGACATTATGATATATTTATTTATTTATATATTTATTTATGATATAATTGATTATGGTTTTATTAAGGGTTAGTGTTTAGATTTATAGTTTAGGGTTTAGAGTTTAGAGTTTAGGTTTAGGGTTTAGATTTAGTGTTAGTGGTTTAGATTTTAGTGTTTAGATTTTAGGGATTTGGGTTTAGATTTAGGGTTTAGGTTAGAGTTTAGGGTTTACATTCTAGGGCTTAAGGTTTAGGGTTTAGATTTAGGGTTTTGGGTTTTAGATTTTAGGGTTTAGATGCTAGGTTTTGGGTTTAGGATTTAGGTTAGGGTTTAGTGTTTAGATTCTAGGGTTTAGTGTTTAGGGCATAGGGTTTAAGGTTTATGGTTTCGATTTAGAGTTTAGGGCTTTGGGTTTAGATTTAGGGTTTAGGTTAAGGTTTGGGGTTTAGATTAAGGGTTTTAGTTTTAGGTTAGGGTTTAGATTTAGGGTTTTGATTTTAGATTTCAGGGTTTATATATTAGGTTTTGGGTTTAGATTTAGGGTTTAAATGTTAGGTTTTGGGTTTAGCGTTAAGGTTAGGGTTTCGGGTTTAGATTTTAGGGTTAGGGTTTAGATTTGATTTGCAAATCGGAGGATTTAGAAAAGTTAATGGTTTAAGGTGTAGGGTTTAGATTTTAGGGTGTAAGGTTCAGATTTTATGATTTAGATTGTATTGTTTAAGGCTTAGGTTAGGGTTACCTAATATTATCATATGTGATATGTAATCTGTACATTAATTTTACTAAGTAAATCTGTAATCAGTATATTATGATGTATTTTACTATTTATTTATGGTGTTCTTTTAAATCTGTGTATTTAAACAAATTGTATTTAAGTTTACATATAAATCTCCTAATGTATTTTTACTTTTGGTCTTACAGGGAAATAAAATAAGGGCTCCAGTGTACAAAAATGTAAAGGGTTTTTTTACTCATACCTTTAAAAAATGTAGTTTTGTTGAAATTACCAACTTTGATGTGATACCGGACACAGATGAATTCAAACTTGTGGACCACGAATTTAAAATCAGTCTGTTGAAAAAAAACTACAGTCAAAAAGTGTCACGAGTTTACTATTCTCAAAGATATCTACAACTTCGTTACTTTCAAGGAAGTTCAAGAATGATTTCTCTCCAAAGAAAACATTAAAGCTTTGATTTCAGTTTTTAGTCAATAAACCTGAACTCAAGACCATACATGTTGACTTTTGCTATCTTGACTTATTTTGAATCTTCATCTGTTTATTTATGAGGTTTGACGATATGGATTTGTTTTTCGTTGAATGTGGTAACAGATTCCTTATGGTGATTTAATAGTTTGTGTTGTTTCTCATCTTCGACCAGTATTTGATCATCCTAAACTTATAGGAAAAAACAATTGTATTTTACTACTAATAACTAAATACATATAATATTACAGTTACAGTCATGTAAAGAGCTTATATGTAGAGATTAAAATATATGTATGTATATATATAATAAATGTTGAGATTCAATGGTAATCCATTGAAAAGTTTGAGATTTAAGAATCTAATGGATTTAAGTAACATTATTATACTAACGGGTGAACTATCTAAAAGGCCAAAGGGGCATAACTCAAGTGACGATTTAACTTTGGGCAAAATTCGGATGCTGTCTGGAAGGGACTGTTCCTATCAGAAGAGCTACTATGTAACACCCCGTTTTTTCCCATATATGATATATAGGTGTATCGTGTATGTACGACTAGTGTATGAAGGATTCGAGGCGTATTCGTGTGTTAAGTTCATGTACGCGAGAAAATGGACATAAACCGTATTAGGTCGCGGCGCGACCTGGGGAGCCGCGGCGCGGCGTTTCAAGCGAATCAGAATCAGTTGGAGTGTAAAAATGATCCCAGACCAAGCATATTATCGCGGCGCGGAGGTGGAGGGCCGCGGCGCGGCACCTCTGGCATTCTGATTCCGGATTTTGTAAAATAAAGGGTTTTTCGAGGGTGTTTTGGTCATTTCACGTATGGGGCAGATTTAAGCCTCAATTCTGGTCCACTCACTCATTTATTCCATTTTCTTTTTCATTTTTATTCCACCATTTCTCTCAAAACATAAATACTTCAAATCATTCAAAGGGGTTTTTGGAAAGGAAGAAGCGGGTTTTGATCGAAAGCGTAAGAGACAAGTTTGTCCTCCTCGTTCTTAGCTACAAGGTGATACTAGCGGTAAGTTCTAACTCCGAATTTCGTTTTTGTGTTCATCATCTAAATTTGGGGCTTTTGATTGTATGTTCATAAGTGGAACCTCACTAGTTCTTAATGGAAGATAATAACTAGAGTTTGAGTTTATAAGTGATTAAGGCGGGTTTTGGGTTGGAATTCGATTTGGCCATGATTTAGGACTTGGAATTGGGTTTAATCACTAGGTTTGGTGATTATGGAAGTGTTGGAACCTTTTTGGGTGTATTTGGTTGACTAATTTTGAAATGGGTCAAAATTAGGGTTTAAGTGTCATTTTGGGCAAGATCGGTGTTTAACACCTATGATTCGGGTTTAATCGGTGTATTAGGACCATAATCACTTGTGTTAGTGATTATTGGTTAGTTTGGGCGCGGTTTGTGCTTGGGAGTGCATTTGGGTCGAAATTGCACTAAGTGTTAGTTGGGTTTGTTTGAAAGTCCACCCTAATTGTGGTTTGTATTGTGTTAATGGAATAGGTACGTTCCATTAACGTGTTGCGGATTTGTTCGGTTGCATCCATCAAGATTTCAAGGTGAGTGTTAATATCCTATGTGCATATGTATGTGTAGGATGGGTGCGGGTCGGGTGAAGTGATTCTCGGCTATAGAGCTCACTTCACATATAGGTGGATTTGATGGACTTGTGTATAGGTCCAATTGGCACGGTTGTGCGTTTTGGTTGACCGTTTTGGCGAGGTGCACACTTTGTGTGTACGATATCACATGGTCTTGTGATGTGGATAATCCCGATGGCGTGGGATTTGGTATTTGAGATGCGGTTGAGTAACGTATTTATTTGTATGAACGGATATGTGTTGTCCGAGTTAGTGATATATGTCGTTGTACACTAACGGATTTATGAACGGATATGTGTTGTCCGAGTTAGTGATATATGTCATTGTACACTAATGGATTTATGTACGGATATGTGTTGTCCAAGTTAGTGATATGTGTCGTTGTACACTAACGGTTTGTGAACGGATATGTGTTGTCGTTCCGCCAAAGGGTTAGTGATATATGTTGTTGTACACCAACGGTTGTTACGAACACCGATGGGAAATTCGAGTACCATTCCTTTGTACGATTGGTTAACCTTGAGCGGTTTACGCTTTGATATATATATATTAATTTATCGTTGTGATGTAGCTAACCCTCCTGGTGTAGCTTGATGGCGTTGTTCACATAGTCGTTGGTGAACTTACTTTATTTGTTGATGTTGTTAGCTTGTTGCTTAGTGATCGTACGGTATGCTTAGATTTAGTTTGTCTTTATGCTTGGATGCTCCGGTATGTTTTAATTGACTATTCGTGTGGCGTGTCCATTTTATGCATATATATGTATGTAGTATATTCTCACTCACTAAACGTTAGCTTACCCTCTCGTTGTTTACATTTTTATAGATTTACATGGAGGCGGTGGCTTGGGTAAGCATGGGGACTAGTGGACTCGCGTAGGGTGCTTTAGATGATGTGCTTTTGGAGTTATTAGGATTGAGTAGCGTATCCCCAATCACCATGATCGGTTTTGTTGGTTATTTAACTCATGTATTAAACGTTTTAAAGTTTATTAAACTTACTATTGTATTAAAGATATTTTTGGAAACATAATTGGGACCTAAATGTTAATGATATTAATGTATTATAAGAAAAAAAAATTATGGGTCGGTTTAAATACGGGTTAGGTTGTTTCAAGTGGTATCAGAGCATGGTCTAAGGGATTTAGGTGACTTGAGATAGGTGCCTATACTTAGACTTTTGTGTGTGCTTATTTGTTGCGGAATGGGAATTTGGTTAGTGCCTTAATTGGTAGGTGGACTAACGTTTATATTAATATGCGGATATTATTAATATACGATTACGTTATGTTTGTATTTATGTTGCGTTGCGAATATCATCGAGCAAGATAGTCGTTGTACTAACAAGTTGATACGGCGTGTGTGCGTAATAAGGACTTGCAAACCTTATTACGGGTGCAAATCGTGTCTAACAAGTGATGTACGACGAGTGTTTAGCAAGATGGGATGGTGTTGTGCGTGTGGTTCTATACGTTCGTGGACTAATCATTTTGAATTCTTTAGAATGACGACGCGAAACGAGAACGAGATGAATGACGATGAGTTTATCGCTAGAGTTGTGGCCGCCGTTGCGGAGCAAATGGGTGCGTTTCAAGAAGAAATGGATAGGAAGTATTCTGAATTTCGAAGTAGTAGTGAAATGGAGCGTTGTCTTAAGAGCTTCATGAGGACTAAACCCCCGATGTATGACGAGAAACCGGATCCTTTGGTAAGCACAACATGGATCTCGGATGTCGAAGGGTATTTTTGCACTATTGAATGCCCTCCCGAGAAGAGGACAAGACTCGCTACTAGCTTGTTGCGGGGTAGGGCGAAGGATTGGTTGGATGGTAAGATTGATCTTATCGGTGGTGAGCCGTTTATGGCGTTATCGTGGGACGAGTTTAAGGAGGAATTCTTTGAGGAGTTCCGTACATCAACTGACTTGTCAGAATTGCGTAATGAGTTACAAAATTTGCAACATGGTTCTATGGATTTGACTACTCTCAAGACGACCTTTATGGCGAAGGCTCGTTTTTGCCCGGAGTATTTGGTGAATGATCGTTTGTTGATAGAGGATTTCTATCGAACTTTGAATGATGACTTGAAGAATAAAATTAGCCGGGGTTACGCGAAGTCGTTTGCGGAGTTATTTGCGGTGGCTACGGGTTTCGAGTCGCATTCGCGATCAAAGATGGGTGAACCTTCAAGTAAGAGAAGGGTTGTTTCGTATGGTGCTCTAAGTAAGGGTGCAAGTGTGAGCACGGGTGGTACACGGGCGAGTATATCGGATTCTAGTGCGTCTAGATGTTACAATTGTGGCGTGAGGGGTCACAAGTCTTGGGAATGTTCGGTGCCAAAGGGTGATGGCACGGTGTGCTTCAATTGCCAAGAGGAAGGACATCGTAGGTCGGAGTGTCCCGAGTTAGCAGGGACGGATGTGACGAGAAGACGTTAAGGTACTTTTCATTTTAATAAATATGTCATTTGATTATTTATTATGTGCCGATTGAGTTCGGGTTTGTTAAATGCCTTGTGTTTTGCATAGTATTGTTATGAGTGACGTTCCTAATGAAATTACCCTACGGTGACGTTTTGATTGACGGATGAAGGGCGTAAGACTTGGTGCAACCAAGCATTCCTTAGTGTTGGGAAATGTTTCTACCAATCCATGAGTATGGGCTTTGGTGTTCGGTCGCTAAGCGCGTGGTTGCTTCCGTGTTGAATTTGATGAACCATGAGGTTCATCGGGTGGGTGAAACCCTTGAGGTCGAGTGTTTTGAATCTCGATGTATGTTGGTAATGGAGTCTACATGACACGATGTTAGGTGCCTCTTTCATACCTACTAGCGTGGTATTCGAATCCGATGGTGTTGCGGTTACATTGTACTTAGGGTACCGGAGAGAAACCCTTAGGTACATGAGTGACTAGGTGGAAATGTGACAAGCTATGGCAATCGGAGGATTGCAATAATAAAGTTTGTGTAATTTGTGGTGAACTCTTCGTTCGAAGTGTTTAAGGATAGGTTTAAATCCCTCGTGTGCTCAAGGTTGGAGCAAGGTATCGTGATGTGGTTATGGAACGGAGTTCTAAGTGGGGGAGTTTAAACTCTCGCACGAAGATGCTCTAGCGTATTGATATTGGACGATGCTCGTATGGATTCGGAGCTACTATTGAGACCTACGTTGGTCGACTGTGGTAAAAGTACGATTTGGAATAAATTGTACTTATGGTTGGATTTGAATTATCACCGAGGTGGTAATGCGGTGAATCTCGTTGAGAGATAATAGGCGTATTTGACGAGCAAGGTGAAATCCCTCGGTTAAGGGATGTGTGTGTCGGATTCTCTTCTAGAGAATTATTGTTTTGTGCCTATGTGCGATATAGGTAGTTCTTGCTCGATTGTGATAGCGATGTTCGCGTGTGCGTATGATTCGTGTGCGGAAATTCCAGGCGGTGTGGAATGATTTTAAGTATGCGTATATACTTCGTTTGTGGTGAATGGTTAGTGTAATTCGTTAGGATTCACTATAGTGTAGCAGTGCGCGATGTTGCACTACTCGTTGTTTGAGGCCAAAAGAGCGTATGTGATTGGTGGGTTATGGCCGTTGATTCTGTCCGCTAACTTCATCATTGGTGTAGTGTTATATCGGTATGGTATAACGTTATCGGAAAATTCGAGTACCGATGGGGAATGGGAGTACCATTCCTGTGTTGAGATTTGGGAGGTGGATCACGTGTGGATGCAGATTCACGATGACGCGTGTAGTTCGGTCATCTTATTGTGGAAGTGAGTCGCGTGTAGTTCAGATTCACAATGACACGTGTGGATGCGGTCATTATATTGAGGAAGTGAGTCTCGTGTAGTTTGGATTCACAATGACACGTGTGGATGCGGTCATTCTATTGGGATAGTGACTCTCGTGTAGTTCGGATTCACTAAGGCGCGTGTAGTTCGGCCAATCCCGATTGTTGATGCGGTGGAGGTAGTGAGTCGCGTGTGGTGCGGATTCACTAAGGCGCGTGTAGTTTCGGCCAGCCTTCATGTGGTTTGTGTTGAGAACTATTGGTTGTTTTATACACCAATGGTGGGGTCGTGAGGACCATGTTGTGTGATTAGTGATGCGATAGCCGTGTTTCGCTCACATGTTGTTACGTGTGTGACAATAGTCGATTTTGTACACCTTGGGATTAGCGTTACCATAGTCGTTTGGGCGTTATCGGTTTTAACCATTTTCTTATGATGTTACGATAGTTGCGTATTGGTCGTATTGCGCACTACAAGGGTTGTAAGTGGTAAGTGTTATCCGTAAGGATTCGTTTTGTTTGGTCTTCATCGTTTGGTTGTTGACCTTAGGTTGAGACTCGGTTGCTTTTAGCATTTTTACTTGGTAATGGTACGCTAAGGAGTTGATATGTCGGTACGAGATTGGTTGAGTTTTCCGACGTGAGGGATTGAGCAAGTTCTTGTGCTCGGATTTGTGGATCTTAATAAAACACGGATGACGATTTAGTTGTTAAGGGTGACTCTTTGAGAAAATTGCCTAGAGGAGTTGGAGGAATACGTGGCGATCTCGCGTATTCTAAGTGAGCATTATAGATTGCGGATGTTGTGAGTGTTGTACGTCTCGAAATGCGTGCAAGTGCGTATTTAGTATGGATTAATCTTCGGATCAATGAGAAATGTGTTGGAAGTCGGATTGGAACGATTGTTCGAGAACCATAGCGTGTAGGTTCGGATTGATTAAGTGATTAGGATCACGAGGACGTGATCGAAATAAGTGGGGGAGCGTTGTAACACCCCGTTTTTTTCCCGTATATGATATATAGGTGTATCGTGTATGTACGACTAGTGTATGAAGGATTCGAGGCGTATTCGTGTGTTAAGTTCATGTACGCGAGAAAATGGACAGAAACCGTATTAGGTCGTGGCGCGACCTGGGGAGCCGCGGCGCGGCATTTCAAGCAGATCAGAATCAGTTGGAGAGTAAAAATGATCCCAGACCAAGCATATTATCGCGGCGCGGAGGTGGAGGGCCGCGGCGCGGCACCTCTGGCATTCTGATTCCGGATTTTATAAAATAAAGGGTTTTTCGAGGGCGTTTTGGTCATTTCACGTATGGGGCAGATTTAAGCCCCAATTCTGGTCCACTCACTCATTTATTCCATTTTCTTTTCCATTTTTATTCCACCATTTCTCTCAAAACATAAATACTTCAAATCATTCAAAGGGGTTTTTGGAAAGGAAGAAGCGGGTTTTGATCGAAAGCGTAAGAGACAAGTTTTTCCTCCTCGTTCTTAGCTACAAGGTGATACTAGCGGTAAGTTCTAACTCTGAATTTCGTTTTTGTGTTCATCATCTAAATTTGGGGCTTTTGATTGTATGTTCATAAATGGAACCCCACTAGTTGTTAATGGAAGATAATAACTAGAGTTTGAGTTTATAAGTGATGAAGGCGAGTTTTGGGTTGGAAATCGATTTGGCCATGATTTAGGACTTGAAATTGGGTTTAATCACTAGGTTTGGTGATTAGGGAAGTGTTGGAACCTTTTTGGGTGTATTTGGTTGACTAATTTTGAAATGGGTCAAAATTAGGGTTTAAGTGTCATTTTAGGCAAGATCGGTGTTTAACACCTATGATTCGGGTTTAATCGGTGTATTAGGACCATAATCACTTGTGTTAGTGATTATTGATTAGTTTGGGCGCGGTTTGTGCTTGGGAGTGCATTTGGGTCGAAATTGCACTAAGTGTTAGTTGGGTTGGTTTGAAAGTCCACCCTAATTGTGGTTTGTATTGTGTTAATGGAATAGGTACGTTCCATTGACGTGTTGCAGATTTGTTCGGTTGCATCCATCAAGATTTCAAGGTGAGTGTTAATATCCTATGTGCATATGTATGTGTAGGATAGGTGCGGGTCGGGTGAAGTGATTCTCGGCTATAGAGCTCACTTCACATATAGGTGGATTTGATGAACTTGTGTATAGGTCCAATTGGCACGGTTGTGCGTTTTGGTTGACCGCTTTGGCGAGTTGCACACTTTATGTGTACGATATCACATGGTCTTGTGATGTAGATAATCCCGATGGTGTGGGATTTGGTATTTGAGATGCGGTTGAGTAACGTATTTATTTGTATGAACGGATATGTGTTGTCCGAGTTAGTGATATATGTCGTTGTACACTAACGGATTTATGAACGGATATGTGTTGTCCGAGTTAGTGATATATGTCGTTGTACACTAACGGATTTATGAACGGATATGTGTTGTCCAAGTTAGTGATATGTTTCGTTGTACACTAACGGTTTGTGAACGGATATGTGTTGTCGTTCCGCCAAAGGGTTAGTGATATATGTTGTTGTACACTAACGGTTGTTACGAACACCGATGGGAAATTCGAGTACCATTCCTTTGTACGATTGGTTAACCTTGGGCGGTTTACGCTTTGATATGTATATTAATGTATCGTTGTGATGTAGCTAACCCTCCGGGTGTAGCTTGATGGCGTTGTTCACATCGTCGTTGGTGAACTTACTTTATTTGTTGATGTTGTTAGCTTGTTGCTTAGTGATCGTACGGTATGCTTAGATTTAGCTTGTCTTTATGCTTGGATGCTCCGGTATGTTTTAATTGACTATTCGTGTGGCGTGTCCATTTTATGCATATATATGTATGTAGTATATTCTCACTCACTAAGCGTTAGCTTACCTTCTCGTTGTTTACATTTTTATAGATTTACATGGAGGGAGGGGCTTGGGTAAGCATGGGGACTAGTGGACTCGCGTAAGGTGCTTTAGATGATGTGCTTTTGAAGTTATTAGGATTGGGTAGCGTATCCCCAATCACCATGCTCAGTTTTGTTGGTTATTTAACTCATGTATTAAACGTTTTAAAGTTTATTAAACTTACTATTGTATTAAAGATGTTTTTGGAAACATAATTGGGACCTAAATGTTAATGATATTAATGTATTATAAGGAAAAAAAATTATGGGCCGGTTTAAATACGGGTTGGGTTGTTTCATACTAAAAAAGACGTTTTATGATCGAGTTCATTACGAAGATTTGGAAGACAGATCAGAAGAAGTGTGAGACATGACACCTTGTCTTGCGTGTGTAACTCTTGGACCAGCGGTCAAACTACGTACGTTTTTCTTCAAGATCCGAAAAGCAAATCTTTGGGTGAGTTAATTTTATTTTCATACAGAATATACTTTACCAAATATGATATAACCATTAATAGGTCACATTCATAAGTACATTTGAGGATCTTCTTTTTCTTTGAACATGTTATTGACAAATGTTTATGGACTGTTTAACGATTTAAATATGTATGTGATTTAGCGGCTGCCGGAAGAGCTTCAAAAACTACCTGAACTACAATGTAATTGTGACTATGAGTGTCTCGATTTGAACAACAAAACTCATATATGAGGTTTGAAGCAAGAAAAAAGATCAAAGAAAAATCTATGTTTCTAAAGGGTGGCTAAAGTTCTTAACTGTAAATGGGTATGTTCCGGACGACAAGTGTTTGATTGCGTTCCTGCGTGACGAACGCAGGTTCATCATGGTCAAAGATGGAACTCACTCGGTGTAACAGTTTGTTTCGGTATCAAAGTCTTTTGATTCTACAGGTTTTCCATTAGTTTGTGCAGAAGTGTTATTGAATATGAATTTAGTTTCTTTCTATTTTGATGCTTAGGCATGTAGTAATTACTCCATCCCTCCCATAATAATTGTCATGTTTGACTTTTTAAGGTCTTACTTTCACAATTTTGACTTCCAATATTTTTGTTTGTTTAATATAGTGTTTGATGAAATTTATATTAATGAAAACACATTTAAAATCGAATCCATTAATATAAGTTTTATCAAATACTAAATAACACAAATAAAAATATTTAAAGTCAAAGTTTTGAAAGTAAGACCTTGAAAAGTCAAACAAGACACTTATTATAGGATGCAGGGAGTATTAAACACTTTAAGATATAATTTTTGGTAGCTTAGTAACCATTGAATAGTTTGGAAAGTAATTGAACTTTATGATATGTCAATCGATGAATGATGGTAAGTTTTATATGTTACAGACCTTATCATTAAAAATAAATTGCAACTAAACAGCTAAAATGTATGATCTTATGTTTGTATAATCTTATTCTTATTCTTATATATATTAAAAAAAATTGCTAAAATAAATATATTACAAATAGTTTTCTTATGGAAACATCAACTTCATATTGATGATCTTCTATTATTAGATTGTTTGGATAACTAAATATAAAGCAAAATAACAAATACAATATAATATGGTATTAATAAATGATTCACCCTTCAAAAACCCCGCAAAATCGAGGGGTCTTTAACTAGTTCGTATTTATATTACAAGGAAATAAAGAAATAAAAATTAATATACGTTATATAGAAATGGTGACTTTGACTGAGTATATCGATGATAACCTTTTTGGAAAGGTTAATGGAAATTACTTGTACAATGGTTAGGTGTCAATGATTATTAGCACACAATAATATAAACTAATTATACGGAGTAATATTTTGTATGATGTAGGATTTTTACACGTGACTGTCTACCACGTGCACCCATCCAGTGTAATCCGGTCGACCACCTCCAATGATCTTTACCTCCAGGAGATCTAGAATATCGCACCACTTTTCACGTTATAGTCAAAGACATATTATTTATTTCACACGGTTAATTATTTGTTAATTTAAAATTTAAATTTAAATAAATCCACCATTAATATGTTATTAGGGATTTTTGTCTTATTGGTTTTATAGGGTAACTAAAATGATGGTATAATGAATTTAGAATCATTAGTAAATTCTTTTTGGTAAAAGATTAACCTGATAACTAATATTAAAAATAATAGTATAATGAGTACAATGAAGTTCAATCGAGTAAGTGACTTCTTGAAAACCCAACAACGACCTAAGACCATTTTTAACGCGGCGTCAGAGGGGTCCCGTCAGACGCGCTGGCAGTGGGTGACGCCCCCTGACGCCCCTAGTGGGGCGTTACGGCTGACGCGAGAGGGGCGTAAGTCAGCTTTTTCACGGGTGGGTGAGGCAGCTTCAGGAGTACGTGGCGGCTTCTGATTGGTTGAAAATTTAAGCCGTTGGCTAACGGCTATATTTGAGTTTTTTTCATTTTTTTTTTAAATTCTATATATTTTTATCTATATAAACCCATCCATTCTACACTTTTAACACACCATTTCTCTTTATTTTTCTTTCAATTCTATCAATTAAATCATACAATTTTCTCTCATCATCAATTATTTTTTTTTCATGGCATCGTATTTACTTAGTTACGATTCCGATTCGGAAGACGAGCTTATTATTGCACTAATTCAACATTTAGAAGATGATGATGACGAAGTCGAATCCGACCGTGTTCCAAGATCACGAATTTATATTCCAAGAAATCGTGAAGAAGCTGGAGAAAACTTATGGAAGGATTATTTTAGTGACACACCCGTGTTTCCGCCATATAAATTTAAAAGGCGTTTTCGTATGCGGATTGAACTATTTCTTCGAATATCGCAAGGTATTTCTAATTTCGATTCTCATGATACTCCCGAGCATTTTAGATTTTTTAGGGAACGTTTTGATGCTATCGGTCGGCCGACTTTTACAATATTGCAAAAAATGACTTCGGCTCTACGCCAATTGGCGTATGGAACTGCCACCGATATGTTTGATGAATATTTAAAAATGAGTGAGCAAACCTCAATACTTTGTTTAGATAACTTTTATAAATGTATTATTACATTATACAAAGAACGTTACATGAGATCTCCCAATGCATACGATGTTCAACGTTTATATAGTAAGCATGAAGAGAAACATGGTTTTAAGGGTATGCTCGGGAGTATTGATTGTATGCATTGGGAGTGGAAGAATTGTCCCGTTGCTTTGAAGGGACAATACACTAGGGGGGACCACAAGAAACCTACCATTATGCTTGAAGCAGTTGCTTCGTATGACTTGTGGATTTGGCATGCATTTTTTGGAATGACGGGTTCCAACAATGATATAAATGTTTTGAATCAATCCTATGTTTTTGATAAACTTAAAAAGGGAACATCTCCACTAGCACCATTTGAGGTAAACGGTAATCAGTACACAAAAGGCTATTACTTAGCTGACGGTATATATCCTGATTGGGCTACTCTAGTCAAAGGTTTTGCGTTTCCGACAGATGATCCAAGGATTAAGTTTACTAGGTTTCAAGCTAGTGCCCGAAAGGATGTAGAGAGGGCATTTGGGGTTCTTCAAGGTCGATTTCATATTTTAAGGTTAGCAGCACGCACTATATCGGTAAACAAGATGCGGAGAGTTATGGACTGTTGTATCATATTACATAATATGATTTTGGAGGATCAAGGATTTGTGTTAAGTGATTGGGAGGAAGAGTTCATTACCGAAGATATGGAGAATCGTCCGGAACGGATACCGAATAGAGGACGGGATCAAGACGTTATCATCCGAGAAATAAGAGATAGGACGGTGCACGACCAACTAACCGATGATCTAGTTGAGCATATTTGGAACCTTCCGTCCGCATTCCGCACCATGAATGGTTAAATTTATGTAATGGTTAAATTTTATGTAATGGTTAATTTTTTATGTAATGGTTAATTTTTATATGTTTTTTAATTATATGTAATATAATTTGTATGCATAATAAAATAAAAAAGAAAAAGAAAAAATAAAACTGGTGGGATCTATTTGACACTGGAGGGACGTCAGGGTTATTTTGGTGTCAGAGGGTGACACTGCCACGTCAGAGGCAGATTGCACTTTTTGGCCAAAAAGTGGACAATCTGCATGTGACGTCACAGTCAGGGTTATATATAGTCTAACTAGAAAGGTGGCACAAGATTACAGACAGCCTACAAAAAATCAAAAGAACACCTTAAGACACTTACCACGTGTCCTTCATATGACCCGAATATGACGAGTCTCTAAACTTTAACGATAAAAGTTTCACCCTAAGAGTAGAGAATATCACTTGATAAACTTGATCAACCGTCCGAGGTAAACAATCTTCCCCTCTTGTCAAGAATACGCTACCACCTTTTATCCCAAATCGACAAATGAACCAGAGAACTCACTTTAGCACATACCAACATCGATAATGGACACATAAAAAATAAGTGATTATGAGAATCTTCTCAAGCCTTACAAAATGCGAACATCAAACTTCAATCAGAAATCAAATTCCTCTCCCATTGAGCTTGTCTAGAGTTTCGAGTCGTTCCCTCATGATATGACGATGAATTGAATGCAATGGAAATACCATACCACTTCCACCCGCTGAGGGCTGAATAGAATTTCAGACCAACTTCACTAAGAAGTCTTTTGCAATATTTAATTCGTCAACTATTTTGAAGTATGTTTGGTAGAGAATTTTTTGAAGCTTTAATAAACTTCTAACTCTTTCAAAAAATTCTTATCTAATCATCCAACAACAATAAAATTCAGCTCTTTTTTTTTTTTTTTTTGAAAGATCAACTTTTATTAAGAAAAAATATAACAATTACAAAGCGGAAGCTACAAGGAGCTCCTAATGAAACACGAGCCTACACACGATACAAAACCCGATAGCTAATTATGGACATAAGCCTATAACTATTAATTACACATAGGGCAAACTAAGGAGAATATTGTGACGACCCGGAAATTTTCGATCAAATTTAAACTTAATCTTTGTATGATTTCGACATGATAAGCAAAGTCTGTAATATTGAGTGTCAAAAACTTTGGAACTATATTCATGTAACCAATTACCCTTTTTACTGTGCTCGACGATTCACGAACATTTATGTGTATGTAGATATGTATATATAATATATGGTTACATTAATTGAAAACGTTAACAAAGTATTAAATATATAATACTTTACATTAAACGTATTTGTTTCGATATATATTTAATATATCTATCGACGGAACTAAAAGATAATATCAAATGAATTAATTAACGGATATTTTATTAGCATTTATCAATTCCATAAGTATTGTGATATTATTATAAGTCTCTGTTGTGAGGTCCACGTTGATTTGAGAAATTTTTCCTTGTTAACAGCATTCGGAATAAATGGTAAAGTGATTTACAAGTAAGAACAAAAGTCTCAATTAACGGTAACTGGACAAAAGTTAGTATAGATTTCTGCTTAATTTTCAATGCATGCTTTACAATAATTGTCTCGTGTCTCTTGATAAGTTAATTATTTAGTTTTCTTAATATTGAAAACGTTTTACGATATAGATGAAACCTTTTAAAGAATGATTTTGAATATAACTAATTCTGGAAAACTAAATTATATTTATTCGATTTAGTACGAACACTTTTTTCGATATAATAGAATTTGATTATAAAATGTTTTTATGGATTTTCAATGATATGAAAATAAAAATAAAGATAAAATAAAGATTTCTAATGAGCACCAAAAGACTACAACATTTCATCTCAAGATTGCAAGTTAAAATGATGGAAATCACTAAACCTGCGCACTTGCACGAGAAAAATCATAGCTAAATCATACTGACTCGAAAAAGGGTGATTCCGGTGTCCAGACGTGCGTAACTCAAAAATTTACAACTTTCTTGAAGACACCATACGCGGATCGCTTACCTATCTACGCGAAACGCGTAATGTTTTAAAAGATTACACGGAAGATGTAATCTTTACGCGAAACGGGTAATGTCGTCGACATATTTTGTGGCGGCTTCACTGTTTAACATGTTTATTATTATTATATTATTATATTTATATTATATATATATATATATATATATATATATATATATATATATATATATATATATATATATATATATGTGTGTGTGTGTGTGTGTGTGTGTGTGTGTGTGTGTGTGTGCGCGCATATCGTCGAACAACATACTCCGCAACATAAATTTTATATTACTCCATATCTATACTCCACATCAATTTATTTTTATTTTTCAAAACGGGTTTTCAAACCGTTTTAAACTAAGAAAATTATGGGTTATAGCTATGAAGGTTATGGGTATTACTTGGGGGTTATGATCATGAGTCAAAGGTCAACCTAGCGTTTATCATCACCGTTGCGTCTACGTACTTTCCTACAATATTGAATCACAATATTGATATGTGAGCATTCATATCTTATCTTTTATATATTAATAGTGTATCCATGTCTAGTGCTCGAGTATATATGTTTATGCATGCTTGTATGCTTTAATTTTGTCGTTAGATAATTTATGATGAATCACGAATTTGATACATATGCTACTGATATAAAGTATATGATATGCATGTTTTTGGAAAGCTGGCGAAAAATTATTAACTTTTCATTTAGAAATCGCGTGATTTCGATGAACGGATTAAAAGATATGGTCAACTGAAATATGGTTAACGTTAATTGAAATTGTGTTTGAAACTGTAAATTAATATTTAAACAACTTTTCTATGAGATTGATAAATTGGATTTTTAGATATTACTACTCGAGTAAAAGAATTTCTATATAAGGCACGTTTTGTTTTGTTGATCAATTATCAAAGTTGACTATATTATCATGTTTTAAAAGTTTTATACACACTATAATCTAATTTTACAAGTATTGGAAAAACTATGTGAAATAATAAAATATGTTCGATTGTCATGATAATTCAAATATAATATAGCTCTTGAAATAAATAATATTTTGAGTTTGATAAACTATAAATTCGTTCAATTATCAAGACTTATATTATGTTAATAAACATGTATAGATTTAAAGATCATATTGGGTCAGGTTGACTTTTGAGATGACTTTTGTTAACTTTTGCATGTCGGTCTCGAGCATTAGGATTGTGATACACTATGACCCGACCTAGCTTGTTAGACATGTATTGACCAACATATGTTCTCTAGGTTGAGATCTACGATTATTTTGCATTCCGAGTTTCGGTCACATTTCGGTGAATGACCTTATGTGCTGTTAAGGTGAGTTTCATTTGCTCCCTTTTTAATTGCTTTTGCAATCTATATTTTTGGGCTGAGAATACATACATTTTATTTCAAACGCAATGGATACGAGTACATACTAAATTCTACACCGAGTTTGAACCGAAAATCCCTTAGCTTTGGTAACTAGTAACTGCCGGTTATAAGAACTGATGGGCGCGAGTAGTTATATATGGATCCATAGGGCTTGACATCCCCGTCTGTTCCAGGTATAGAAACCCTAGCCTGAACTATAAAACGAACGTATGCTATTTGAGGTTAGTACACGTTGGTTTGCGTGTATTGTACATGTTGGTTGCATGTATGTTAAAACAGGGGTACTTATTATAATGTTAAAGTTTAGTTACTAGGGTGCTCAATCTTGTAGAATAATTTGATAAACGTTTCTGGATGAAACAACTGAAATCTTGTGATCCACCTTTATATACAGATTATGCGCAACATTAAAACTATGAACTCACCAACCTTTGTATTGACACTTTTAAGCATGTTTATTCTCAGGTTTCTAGAAGTCTTCCGCTGTTTGCTTATACGTTATACAAGCTATGTGCATGGAGTCCTACATGCTTTATTCAAGAAAACTTTGCATTCACAAAATCATCACCATGTATCTTATTTTGACTGCATTATCAACGGACGTAGTATTGTAAACTATTATGTACGGTGATTGTCTATACGTAGAAATCATCAGACGTCGAAAACCTTGGATTTATATATTCATTTATGGTGTGCCTTTTCAAAAGAATGCAATGTTAACAAAACGTATCATATAGAGGTCAAAACCTCACTATGAAATCGATGAATGATGTATTCGTTCAAAGGGATTTGGATGGGTCATCACAGTTGGTATCAGAGCTTGAGGTCATAGGGATCCAGAATTTGCATTAGTGTGTTTAACTGGTAATTGTTAGGGTGCATTAGTGAGTCTGGACTATGACCGTATCTGTTTTTACCAAGTTTTGCTTACCATTTATTGTCGAAAATTTCTTGCTTATCATTCCTAAGTCTAGACATATCTTATTGCATTTACTGCATTGATAGTGTATCGACAAAATTCATATCTTAGCGTAGCTGTTACTGTAAACTTTACTTGACATCTTCCGAAAATTCCTCCGTGATTTATGAAATTTTGGTGTTATATATATATATATATATATATATATATATATATATATATATATATATATATATATATATATATATATATATATATATATGTAAATTATGTATTGAAGAGTACCAATCTAAATTCTATAATCTATTTCATATCAAAAATCATCTCCCTAATTATACAAGATGGATCCCGTATCTAGTTCAAATTCCTTAAACTCCGACAGCTATTCCGATATGGATATTCACCTGAACTCCGAAGACAGTGTAACCGGAATGGATCAACCAATCAGCCATCACCTATTCTGGATGAATTGGGGATGAGTTTGTAGCCTACTTAGTCATTGGAGACAAGAAGAAGGTGATCCCTTCCATCCACCACATTCCCCTCTTGGCGAAGAACCTGAAGCACTTACCGGCGAACCTGTTCGTAATACCATTTTCTCTCTCATCTCCAGAGTATCTCGTCATGATTATATACTATCTCAAATTCTGGATCTTATTCATCCACTCGTCCGAACCGCCAATCATCCCGGTGTAGTAGAATAAGTCAACGAGCTTCGCGCTCGGGTAGTGGCTTTGGAGAATAAGGTGCAAAGATTACAAGCACCAGCAGCATCACCGGCATCAACAGTACCACCATCATCAACACCAACAGTATCATTACCACCACCAACAACAACATCTGTATCCCACACCTCAACATCACAATCTGTACCTCGAACATCAATGTCATACGCACCATAGATACCAAGGAATACCAACAACAACAAACGATGAAGTATTGATTCATAACTTCATCGAAGAAATATTCTGCAGAGAATATGTAGTTTCTAAAAGTTTTAGAGATTACTTATTCTAGTTCTAATTAAAAACCAGATGAGTGAGCGAATATAAATGATGAAATAAAACCCTAATCGGAATGGTGCACGATTTACAAGCTAGATCTATTTTACCAGTAGCATCAACAGTACCGTCAGCATCACCAGCACCGTCAGTACCATCAGCATCGTCAGCATCAGCAGCATCTACAACATCACAAGCTCCGCCAGATCCATAATCATCGCAAACATCATCACTAATCAACAACGCGTATATCGTATCAACGAGTTATGAAGTATTAACTCATTCCTTCTGAAGAAATTATATGTATATTTTATATATATATATATGAATTTTGAGATCAAAATAAATCTTTTCGTACTAAGCTATTACGTGTGAATCTTAACTAGTAGGTACTACTCGGTTAGTTCATGTTACTGATATGCTATGATGTATATCCTTCGTTAACCACAATCTCCGTTTCAACTCAATGAATTCCATTTCATAATAAACTAAGTATATTATTCAATTATATGTTTGATTTTATACTTTCATCTTCGATGTATTCGAAACTTTTTAGAAAACATCATTCGTACCTTGCGAAGTTAGCAAGAGTTTCATGAGCACCATCATGATTCACTGAGGAAATATCAATAAAACTGAATAATGAAGTATTGATTACATTAGTGTAATACTCCGCGAAGATTATGAAATCTATAATGTTTTAGAGATTATTCATTTCTAATCCAGCCAAAAATCAAATGAGCTTAATATGATATTAACTCATTAAATCTGTATTATATCTGAAGAAAATATACATACATATATTTTCATAAAGACTTTAATAAAATTCTCTGGTACAAAATATTAATTGTAAAACTTTTAACGGTAGGTAATACCCGAGAGATATATAAATTCACAATTAATATGATACATTCTTCGATTCTGATTCAGCAAATTAACTTCGACTTTTCATCCGAATAAGCCTTATTATAACTGTAATATATACGTTTCCTCTTTTCGTCATCGTTATCGGGGAACCGTTTATATTCCACCACATTAGCAGTAAATTTACCAGCAACATCATTGATCTTTAACTTTTCAAAAAATCGTTATAACCCTAACATGTACTCATCTGCATCTTGTAACGGTAATTGTCATACCAAAAAGCTTCGATCATTATTCTCGAATTTCGCAGCAATTCTACGCCAACAGTTATACATATACATATAACGTCTATATCCTAGACTTACACACTTCGAATGTGAAGTTTCTGAAAAACACCCTAAACCACGAACTAGTTCTCGAAATTTTAAAAAAATTGCTGATGAAGCAGCAAAAACTGTAACGACCTTAACAGTCAAAAGTTTGATTATAAAGAATAGTGTGTTGGCAAAGCTCAGAAAAAGAGAAGGTTTAGAATTGGAAAACGGATTGAGCAAACTATGAAGGAGGCTGTGAAAAAATCATAAAGACTGAACCTGCCTTCAAAGAATCTAAATGATTCAGTATCTGCTGAAGTCATTAACGAATACCTTGCTCCTGACTCTACACTTTTACAGACAAATCTTCTTCATCATCCATCGATATTAGAAATTCTAAGATATCATTGTATCTTTCATTATAAATATCCCTGATATTTCTGAAGAAATTTTCATAACTATTCTTATCTGAAATCATTTATCTCTTCACGATATCAGTATTACATCATAAAGGAAACTGTTTAGTTTCTAAATTCTGAAAAATTCGAACTTAAAATATGAATGTTATTGAAGTAGTGTTGGGAACTGAAGCATGAGTTAGTATAATATAATGATACTTGATCAACGTGATTATATTACCGTAAGTCATGCTGAGTTTCTAATGGAACACGACAATTCACATACCATAACATCATCATGTGCCATGTTACACGACTCTTGTATTCTACTTAAACTCTAAACATATCAAGAAAATATTTTTCTTGATGATTCGGCCTTTTCTGAGGTATTCTGGTAATTTGACAAATCAAGATCGTGCCATTACAATTTCCTTCTTAGAACATTAACTATGTTCATTCCGAAATTCATACCTACGAATTCTGGACCAATACTTGCTATGCTTAATGGCAAGAAGAGAAAACAAAAGCATAAAGATTTGAAATAGAAATGGGAGTATAAACGCAACAAATAAGAGAGAGCAATAATTGTGGATGTCGATGATTATGGAAAGACAGAAGCAGGGACTCTGAAAAATAAGGAAAGATATAAAGCCCGACGACAACACATAAATTACAAACCGTGTATATCAATAAGTATTGCAACGTAAAGACACGGAAGAACTAAAAACACTATAAAGCCAAGATTATAGTAAAATTGAATAGATTCCTCCGGCGGCAGATGAAAAAGAAAAATGATAGATATGAAAGTTAGGAGTATACCAAGAACCAGAAATGGATAGAGCATATTGACGAATACTTTAAAGTATAAGTTGAGGGAGGAAGAATAGAAGGTGAGCTGTGGAAATAAAGAAATGAAGGGAGTGGATTTATAGCGAAAAATCTGACAGAGCAATCGTGACAGGTTATCGCATTTAATCAAAGAAGATCCTAATTTCCTTAATTATCGAAGAATCAAATCTTATTACGAAGTTATTCTTTAAATCCCTTGAACTCCGGAAATCAACCATATCTACGTCAAAAGATATGACGAAACATTATTTTCTCATTTCATTTTTTTGCGATAGCTTCACTCAATCAAATTGTTTTATTCATATTACTCAATGATGATAAAACTCCATTTATCAACTCGTATGTGTGATGACCCGGGAATTTCCGACCAAATTTAAACTTTATCTTTATACGATTCTGACACGATAAGCAAAGTCTGTAATGTTGAGTCTCGTAAATTTTGGAACTATGTTTATGTACTCAAATACTCTTTGACTATGTTCGACGATTCACGAACAATTGTGTGTAATTAAATAACTAAATATAAATGAAAGTATACATATAATAATAAATAAATAAATAAATAATATAATTTTAACATTAAAGTTAAATATGTAAAATAAGATATAAAATAATTAAAATGAATCTATATATATATATATATATATATATATATATATATATATACATATATATATATATATATAAATGACTCCTATATACAAATAATATTATACGTATACTATAATATATAAAATGTATATACATTAAATATAAAAGATGTGTTAAAAATTACATAATTAATAAATTGTAATATTAATATATTAAATATAATTTCAAGTTTGGATATAATTGTTATAAAAATATTGTCAATACTTTCACAGTTAATATCTATACTAATGATATTAACACATAGGTATAATCTACAGATACAAAGTTGATATATATGAATTATGGTAGTATTATTACTAATATTATTATTATCATTAATGATATTAGTATTATTATAACTAGTATTATTAATATTATTAATAATATGATTGTTATAATTTTTATAGTTCTTATTGTCATATTCATTAATAATAATATTATCATAATTACTATATTATTATAAAATTTTACTATTATTAAGTGTATTATCATTTTAAATATTATTATTATTAATACTATTATTATTAATAATATAATTATTAATTATAAATATATTAACTAAATATAAAATATAAATGTAGATAATTATGGAGTTGTTACATATATCTATCAGATATATTTTTTCTCCCTACTTGTTATATTCTGTTGACCATAGCATCACAACAATACAAATCAATCAATTTTTAATACAGCTGCAATCAAGCAATTGCACTTTTTATTATCTATGCTGCAATTGGGAAAAAGAAAAGAAAGACAGAAAACTTAAAGAAATAAAACCCATTCCCTATTCGTGAGCTGTGGTAAACAATAACTCGAATTCAATTCAATTTCAAAAACTAAGATTGCAGTCTTGTTAGGAATCGTTCAAGTAAGCTTTCTGTAAATTTTCACTTTCCAATTTCTCAAAATGAATATGAATTTGTAAGTCAAAGTCTTAAAATCCAAAAGTCAAACAATTTGTTCATCAACAAATTCGAATTGGTTTTAATGTTTTCAGTTTAATTAATGATTTAAAAAGTTTCCAGAAATCATTTACAACATGGTTCATGTTGTAATTATATTCTAAAACTATCTAAAATTCATAATCAAGGTTTGAGTTTTAAGTGTTCTTGGTTCAAAAATTCAAAAACTAGAATTCGAATTCAATAGCAAAAAGTAATAATGTAGTGTTGTTAGGAATCTCATACTTAAACTATCTGCAAAGTTTCAAATCTCAATTCCTAATATCGAGTACGAATTGTTGAGTCAAATTTTATTTTTCAAAAGTCAAAGGTTGTGTTCATCGCGAAATTCGTAATCGTGTTGATGTTTCTTGTTAAATTGACGATTGATAAAGTTTATATGAATCATTTGAAACATAATTCATGTTGTAACATTTGTCCAAAACGTGCTCAAACTCACAATCATTATTTTTTTTTCCTCTCAAAGCCGTGACCCAGCCAGCAGCTCTTTATTTTATTTTTTATTTTTTCCCTTTAATTATCTGATTTAACAAAAATCTTTTATTTATGGATCAATCCCGTTTCAATTTCAATTATAGAACAAATTTTAAAGTGCTTTTATATTGGGTTGTTAAATTAGTCGATTGATTGATGAATGGGGAAGAAGAAGAGATACAAGGGGTGTATGATATATATAGATATGGTATGGATATTAATTCAGGAAAACCGAGATAGCATGATGGTTATGGGGTATTGCGAGTTTGCAAGTGGTCTCGGGTTCGAGCCCAGCAGTGGGTTGTTTTTCTTTATTTTTGGGATTCATTACAATTGAGGTAGTTTTCTTTTTTCTTTATAATTATTATCATTATTATTATTATTATTATTATTATTATTATTATTATTATTATTATTATTATTATTATTATTATTATTATTATTATTAATATTATTTTTATTATTATGATTAAAATTATTATTGATATTATTATGATTATTACTATGATCGTTATTATTAGTAATATAGTAATTTTTATTAACATCGTTATTGCAAGAATTAAAAGTATTACTAATATTATTATTATTTATATTAACTGTTATGAATATCATGATTATTATTATTATTGTTATTATTATTATTATTAACATCCTTACTATTAGTATTAGTATCATTTTAAAATTGTTAGTATTATTAATATGGACGTAAGTATTATTATTAATATTAGCATTTTCGTTAATACAAATATCATTAACAAGTACTATTATAATTGAAAATTAATATAATTACTACTAAAAGTATCTTTACTTTAAATCTATATTTTTATTAAAACTATTATTAATACTATCATTAATATTATTAGTACTATGAAAATTATTATTATTATCAGTATAATTATTCTAGTGTTATTATAACTAGTATTTTGTAAACAAAAGTGTAATTATATAAAAGTAAATTTAATATACATAACTTAACTATATTAATATTTTTATATACAAAATGAATGCATTTAATTAAATAATGAAATATATATAAGTTATTAATATAAAAATTATATCACTAATAATAATATATATATTTATTCAATTACGATTATATATATTAATGATTACACAAATAATATAGGTTCGTGAATCCGAGGCCAACCCTGCATTGTTCAGTTGTCTAATGTCATCATATGTATTTTTACTACAAAATACATTAGGTGAGTTTCATTAATCCCTTTTTAAATGCTTTTGCAATATATATTTTTGGGACTGAGAATACGTGCGCTGTTTTTATAACTGTTTTACGAAATAGACACAAGTATTTGAAACTACATTATATGGTTGAATGATCGAAATCGAATATGCCCCTTTTTATTAAGTCTGGTAATCTAAGAATTAGGGAACAGACACCCTAATTGACGCGAACTCTAAAGATAGATCTATCGGGCCCAACAAGCCCCATCCAAAGTACCGGATGCTTTAGTACTTCGAAATTTATATCATGTCCGAAGGAGGATCCCGGAATGATGGGGATATTCTTATATGTATATTGTGAATGTCTATTACCAGGTGTTCAATCCATATGAATGATATTTTTGTCTCTATGCATGGGACGTATGTTTATGAGAAATGGAAATATGAAATCTTGTGGTCTATTAAAATGATGGAAACGATTGTTTATGCTAAACTAATGAACTCACCAACCTTTTGATTGACACTTGAAAGCATGTTTATTCTCAGGTACGAAAGAAATCTTCCGCTGTGCATTTGATCATTTTAAAGATATTACTTGGAGTCATTCATGACATATTTCAAAAGACGTTGCATTCGAGTCATTGAGTTTATCAAGATCATTATTAAGTCAATTATAGTTGGATATATTATGAAATGTTATGCATGTCTGTCAACTTTAGATGTAATGAAAGATTGTCTTTACAAAACGAATGCAATGTTTGTAAAATGTATCATATAGAGGTCAAGTACCTCGCGATGTAATCAACTGTTGTGAATTGTTTATAATCGATATGGACTTCGTCCGGATGGATTAGGACGGGTCGTTTCAATTGGTATCAGAGCGGTGGTCTTAGCGAACCAGGTCTTGCATTAGTGAGTCTAAATAGTAGTTGTTAGGATGCTTTAGTGAGTCTGGACTTCGACCGTGTCTGCATGTCAAAAGTTTTGCTTATCCTTTAGTGTCGGAAATTATTTGCTTATCATCCTTAAAGTCTAGATACGTTTTACTGCCTCTATTGTATAGACAGTGTATAGATAAATTTGTATCTTAGCGTATCTGCTATTGTTACCCTTGCCTGACAGCTTCTGTAGATTCCTCCGTAACTTATGGGATTTTAGTATTATATATGCATATGTAAATTATGTATTGCAGAGTGCTAATCTACATCCTATATTCTATTTCTTATCGAAAATCCTTCATCTGATTGTACGGGATGAATCCTTCAACCAGTTCGAGTCCCTCAGATTCCGATAACTATTCCGATAGTTATTCCGACAGCTATTCTGATATGGAGTTTCACCTAAGCTCCGAAAGCAGTGTCACCAGAATGAATCAATCAATCAGCCATCTCCAATTCATCTGATGGATTCGTAGTCGACTTAATCAATGGAGACGCGCAGAAGGCGATCCCTTCCACTAACCGAATTCACCTTTTGGCGAACAACCTGAAGCACTTACCGGCGAACCTGTTCGTAACACCATTTTCACCATCATTTCTCGAATATCTCGCCACGACTATATCATAACTCAGATTCTAAACCTTATTCATCCGCTCGTTCCGACCGACAATCATCCCGGAGTAATACAAGAAGTCAATGAACTTCGCGCTCTAGTAATCAATTTGGAGAATATGGTGCAAAACGTACCAGCTTCAGCAACATCACCAGCACCAACATCAATACCAGTACCACCAACAACTCAAGTTCATATCATATACCTCAACATCTAATTATGTACCTCGAGCAAAATCATCAATCTGCGAATCGTTCTACATCATTTATCTTCGTTCGACATGACGATTATGTAATCTTCAATGTTTTAGAGATTATATATATTCCTGTTCTAACGGTAAATCAAATGAGATTAATATCATATTAACTCATTAAATCCATAATTACATCTGAAGAAAATATATATGCAAGTATATTTTCATAAAGATTGTAATTAAAAATTCTTTTGTACAAACTGTTAATGGTGAAAATATTTTAACGGGTAGGTAATACCCAAAGAATATTTAGATTTCACATTAATAAATTACACTGTACATTCTTCGAATCAGATTCAATAGTCATTTACTATCCTACTTACATCTACCGATATACAAATCCGTTCACCATAAAATAACCATTTTCATTCAATTTCATATTTGGAATTTTGATCTATCACTCAGAATCCAACAAGTGGCATAATGAAAAAAAAAATATTAGACAAGATAAAATTTGTTAGAAACAAACAAATTAACTATGAGAAATTTTGTTAAGAATCCACGCTAACTGTTCCTAACTAATTGTTCCTAGCTAACTGATTACATTTTATTTATCGCAATTTAATTATCGCAATTTACATTCTCGTAATTTTATTTATCGTCATTTAATTTCTGTTATTTACTTTACGCACTTTATTTATCGTTATTTAATTTCTGTTATTTATTTTTACGCAATTTAAATATCGGGACACGTATACAAGGTTTTGACATATCATATCGACACATCTATATATATTATTTGGAATCACCATAGACACTCTATATGCAGTAATGATCGAGTTCTCTATACAGGGTTGAGGTTGATTCTCAAATAATATATATACTTTGAGTTGTGATCGAGTTCGAGACATGTACACGGGTCACGATACATATTAATTAATTTGAATATTATATATATTAAACTGTATATGAATTATTGGACTGTCAATGTAGACTATCGACTGTGGACTAATAATATTGGACAATTAAAATGAATTAAAATATTGATTATAACATATGAAACTAAACATTTCTTCAAGTTTGCCACTTGATTTCACCTTAAACCTCATTTGTATCTTGACGATTACAATCTGCGTTCAAACCATTCATAATTCTTGAAAACACCTCAATCAATTGGATGAACCAACCGCACTTCATCTACGGAAGAAAAAATTGATGCATATAGTTATGCACTTAAAAAACTCTCGGAAACTGAGTAAACGTTTAACACATAACTGTGCTAATTTATTTAGTGCTATTATTACCCAAAATAACTTTGCAGTTCTTCTTCAGAATAGCCAATTTTGTCACAGCTCCAGCAAGACAACTTCGACTTTTCGAACGAAACAACCTTATTATAACGTTGATATATACGCGTGCTCTTTTATTGTTACCAGGGAACCTTTCATATTCCACCATATTACCATCAGCATTTAATCATCTAAAAACACAATTCTCCTGAAACCACCTCGGATTAATAACCGATGATTCAGATATCATAGCATTAAATGCAGAGGAAACAGAAAAATGGTAAATGGTCTAAACGGCCAAAAGTATGATGATAAAGAAAGGAGTGTTAGGAACGCTCGATAGAAAATTGGGTACTGAAAAATAGATTGAGCTACCCATGAAGGAGACCAAGGACAAATATGTCACACCCCCAAATTAGGGCCTAGGGTATTTGTGACTAATTATATCAAATCACAGTTGTATAAACGAGAACGACTCTATATGAGACGTTTTGAATAAAACATTTATTAATAAAACAGCGGAAGCATTAAAAGTTTTATATCAAATTTAAACTGAAATAATAATAATAGTCTTAATGCAAAGTAAATGTAATGAAATGAAGACTCCATGTAGCAGCATTCAATTCATCAGGTAGCAATCATGGCAATCATCTTATTCGTCACCTGAGACAAAACATGCTTAAAGTGTCAACAAAAAGGTTGGTGAATTTATTAGTTTATCAAAATCAATCATTTCCGTTATAATAATAGGCCACAAGATTTCAGTTTCATAAATATCCGTACACTAGCAAGTGTATAAAAGAATTCTATAAGTTGTAGGCACCCGGTAACAAGCCTTAACGTTTATGTTTTACCCTCTGAAGTACACCAGATCAGGTGTGTTTAAAATAACCTCGAAGTACATAAGCATCCCATAGTCAGGATGGGGTTTGTCAGACCCAATAGATCTATCTTTAGGATTCGCGCCTACCGTACATAGACAAGTAGTTTAATGTTACCAAGCTAAGGGTATATTTCTGGTTTAAACCCACATAGAATTATTTTTAGTACTTGTACCTATTTCGTAAAACATTTATAAATCAGCGCATGTATTCTCAGCCCAAAAATATATATAAAAAGGGAGCAAATGAAACTCACCTTAAATAGCAGTTGAAGTATTCCACGCAAGAAAGGAAAGTAAAGCAAGTAAGTGACCGATATATCAACTAGAAGTAGTTCTTAATAGAGAAATGAGAGATTAAGGTGTAAGTTTGAAATGAGAAATGTATTTGGTATTTATAGTTGAAAATGTTAGGTAAAAAAAAAAATTTAAAATAAAATAAGTAAATCTTAAAAGTTAAAATAAGAAAAAGTATTTTGTATTTTTATTAAAAGTAAATCTTAAAAGTTAAAATAAGAAAAAGTAGTTTGTATTTTTATTAAAAGTAAAATCTTAAAAGTTAAAATAAGAAAAAGTAGTTTGTATTTTTATTAAAAGTAAATCTTAAAAGTTAAAATAAGAAAAAGTAGTTTGTATTTTTATTAAAAGTAAATATTAAAAGTTAAAATAAGAAAAAGTAGTTTGTATTTTTATTAAAAGTAAATCTTAAAAGTTAAAATAAGAAAAAGTAGTTTGTATTTTTATTAAAAGTAAATCTTAAAAGAAAAGTAGTTTGTATTTTTATTAAAAGTAAATCTTAAAAGAAAAAGTAGTTTGTATTTTTGTATTTATTTATTAAAAGTAGATATAGTTTTTATTTTTATTTTGTATAAAATTCTAAAAAAATTGTTTAATATATTTCTAAACATTTTATTTCTATATTTGTTTAATTATTAAATACGAATTTTATATAAAAATTATTATTATATTTAGTTTTTATAAAAATTAAAATTTATGATTATTAATTTATAGTTTTTATTAGTTTTATAAATGTTATAATATTATTTATTATTTAGTTAATTATATATTCTATTAACTAAATAACAAAAGTAATATAAATATTATATATATATTCATTGATGTAATTATGTTATATTATATATCATAATCTTATTTATAATATTTATAATTATATTATTTATTTTAAGCGTACGTTTATTCGGTCAACGTTAAATTTATTCGTATATAACAACTCTAGGTATTTTAGTAAAATCGGAAGTCGAAAAGTGAGGGTTGTTATAGTACCTACCCGTTAAAAGAAATTTCGTCCCGAAATTTAGTTTTTGCCATCAATCGGCGTTGTTCGTACCTAGACGAGGATATTTACGTTTTATCTGGCCTTCACGTTCCCAGGTAGGTTCGGGGCCTTTCGTGAATTTCAACGGATAGAATATTGTTCTGTTTCATGCATTTAAATAATATGAACCCTAATTTCTTACAGGTTCTTCTATAAAGTGCATTTTATCATTAATGCGGAGGTTATCTAAAGGATTAATAAGAGTTTCATTTGACTAGGTTATCCTCAAAAGGGATGATGGTGTTATACGAGCATTTTAGTAAACTGGACACATGAAATGTGTTATGAATAGTATTGAGCTTATTTAAAACTTTGAGTGTTTATGTCACAATATTAGGGTAGAAAAAAAAACAGAGAGTAGTTCATTAAAACTATAGTCATGAAGTTTGATAGAGATCATCATTGTTTACAACAAGAATATTGTAATGATGAATATAAGTTGAAAAAATAAAGTTTTATCACTACTGAATAATATGGATAAAACGATTTGATTATAGAAAGCGTATAAATGAAGCTATTGTAAAAGAGTGAATGAGAAATTAAATGTTCGCCTTAACTTTTGACGTAGTCACGATTGATTTTTGGAATTAAAGGGATTAAAGGAAATCTTCGTAATCCATAAGATTTGATTCTCCGGTAATTAAGGAATTTGAAATTTTCTTTGATTAAATGAGGTGAATTGCTTCAATTGCTGTGTTTGGAATTTTGCTATAAATTAGCTTCTTCCGTTTCATTATCTTCACCACTTCTATACTGTCTTCCTCAATTCATACTTCCAAAGATTGTGAGAATGCTCCATCCAGTTCTTATCCTGGATATTTTTCTGACTATCATTTCAGTCATTCTACTTTTTTATTTACCACCAGAGGAATTTGTTTTCTTCTACTATTACCTTGGGGTTATAGTGTTTTTAATTCTCCCATGTCTTTACGTTGCAATACGTATTGATATACACGGTTTGTAATTTCGGTATCGTTATCGGTCTACATATTTTCCCTTATATGTCGGAGCTCTTTGCCTTTTTATTCTCCTCTCGACTCTACGTAAAGTGAGTAATGGTCCAGAATTTGTAGGTATGAAGTTTCGAATGGACCTACTGTTCTAAGCGTAATATCACGATTTGATTTGGTAAATTACCAGAATTACTGAGGATAGAACTATCAAAAATATATTTTCTTGATATGTTCAGAGATTAAGTAGAATGTAAGAGTCGTGTAACATGGCAAATGATGATTATAAAGTCTATGAATCATCATCTTCCATTAAAAATTTAGCATGACTTACTGTAATATAATCACGTTGGCCTGACGTCATTATATTATACTAACTCATGCTTCAATTCTCAACACTACTTCAAATCATTCAAAATTTGAATTTAAATTTTACGGAATATAGAAACTTAAACAGTTTTCCTTTATGATGTAATAAAGATATTGCAAAGAGATAATTAATTGCGGACAAGAATCGTTATGAAGATATCTTTAGAAATATCGAGGATATTTATAATGAAAGATACGATGATATTTTAGAATTTCTAAAATCGATGGATAATGAAGAAATTCTTCTGTAAGGATTTAGAATGCGTAAAAAGATCTTCTGTGATTTCCTTCAGAAATCGAATCATCTAGATTCTTTGGTTATAGGTTTAGTCCTTGAGATTTGTCCTTGATCTCCTTCATGTTTTGCTCAATCCATCTTTCAATACCAGATTTTCTTTTGAGCTTTTCCAACACACAATTCTTTATTATCAAGCTTCTGATCATTAAGGCCATCTACAGCTTTTGCTGCTTCATCAGCATTCTCAAGGTTAACTGATCTGAATCATTGATTATCAATCCGATATGTTTTCAAGGATTTTGAAGAATGTACAATGTAATATATTAATGTGAATGTTAGATATTTCTTGGGTATTACCTACCCGTTAAAATATTTTCACAATCAACAGTTTGTACAAAAGAATTTTTAAATACAATCTTTATGAAAATATACATACATATATATTTTCTTCAGATGTAATTATGGATTTAATAAGTTAATATAATATTAAACTCATTTGATTTACGGTTGAAACGAGAATAAATAATCTCCAAAACTTTAGAGATTACATAATCGTCGCGGAATATTTCTTTAATGAAGTTATGAATCAATACTTCATCGTTCATTGTTATTAATATACCTCAGTATATGATGTTGATGCTCGTGGATTTCTTGTGAAATTCATAAGGCACAAATGATGTTTTCGAGAAATTTTCGAGTACATCGAAAATAGGAGTGTAAAATCACACATGCATTTGAATAATACACTTAGTTTATTATGAAATGGAGTTTATTGTACTGAAGCAGTGATTAATGATTGTTAAGTCATTAACGAAGGATGTACATCATAGCATATTAGTGATATGAATTAACCAAGTAGTACATACTAGTTAAGATTCACACGTAATAGTTTAGTACGAAAAGATTTATTATTGTTCCAAACCATATATATATAAAGTATACATATATAATTCTTTAGGAAGAATGAGTCAATACATCTTAACTCATTATTACTAATATTCCTTAGTATCTATGGGCGTATGATGTTGATGTTTGAGGTACCGATTATGATGTTGAGACGTGGGATGCTGATGTTGTTGTTGGTGAAGCTGATGCTGTTGGTGGTGATGCTGAGAGTACTGGTGGTGGTGGTGCTGGTGCTGCTGTTGGTGCTGCTTGTGGTACTTGGTTAGTAAGTGTGAGCCTAGCTACCAAATCGTGCACTATTTCCTCCAGGGTTTCTACTTTACGCTCGAGTCTATGGATTTGTTCTACCCATTCCTCTGTAAGGTTTGTCAATTCTTGATATTTAGTTCGAAGTCTTCTAACTTCTTCTAATAACCCTTTCTGGTTAGAATTCGGGAGTAGAGGACGAATATTGTCGTTGGTTACATCGAGTCGACCTTCGAGGCGGAAAATCCTTGCGAAAAGAGTGAAAACGGTATTGCGAACAGGTTCGCCGGTAAGTGGATCGAGTACTCCGACGTTTGGTGGTAAGTTTGGCTCGTGATAAGGAGTACCTTCTTCATTTCTCCATAGGGTGAGTATTTCGTGAACCCATCCCCATTTTCTAAAGAAATCACGGTAATTGATCGGTGGGTGTGCTCCTGTCACGCTATCTTTGGAGCTAGAAGAACTTGAGGAATCAGGTGAGAAATCCATATTATGTGTTTGGAATAGGGTTTGATATGAAATGGGTGTTGAATATTGAATGATATATTCGTCTCCTTGAATTCGTATATATAGCAGAAAGATTTTCGTAATTTACGGAGGAAATTTAGAAAAAGTGTTAGACAAGGTCTATTGGGAATAGATATGCTAAGATATGATTTGTCTATACTCCAATAATGGCAGTATGACATGTCGAGATTATAAAATGATAAGTATGTAATCTAATAATCTTTCGATTAAAGACTTTCAATTCGTATACTGTGATAACCCAATGACATTTCCCGGTTCGCAAACCGATGCATAAAGGCATAAGGCATATAGGTACGTGATATAACAGGGAGTTATATACGTTTGAGTATGAATTATAGGAGTTTCAAAAATCTTGGATAATATTTCATGTAATACATATGTAATAGACAAAACCAGGATAGATGACTAAGTGAGTTGTTCTTAATAAGTTCACCACTTATTAAGTGCGTAAGTGACTAAGTGTTGTATGATCACAATAGTCAGGTTTGATATTGTGCACCATACCCAAACATCTATGCCACCGCCGAGTCACTTGAATGATCAATTGTTACCGGTTGGCCCAGGAATTCTCGACCAAAATCTAAGTTTGGCATTCGAAATCCACAAGCGTCCCATAGTGGTACCAAGGATCACCCTAGGCCTTAAGTAGCGTTGACGTTCGAGTAATTTCACATTATCGTGTATATTATAATCTTAAGATTTAAGTATAGTTTCTAAGGTATAGTGTAGCATTTATCAATTAAAGGCAACAATTAAAGGCATTATGGTCAAGGAAAGTTGTAGTCCTACATTGCTAAGGTACCTAATTGTATAAGGCACACATAAAATGCAATCCTGGTTCTCTACAACAACCTGCTCTGATACCAATCTGTCACACCCCCAAATTAGGGCCTAGGGTATTTGTGACTAATTATATCAAATCACAGTTGTATAAACGAGAACGACTCTATATGAGACGTTTTGAATAAAATATTTATTAATAAAACAGCGGAAGCATTAAAAGTTTTACATCAAATTTAAACTGAAATAATAATAATAGTCTTAATGCAAAGTAAATGTAATGAAATGAAGACTCCATGTAGCAGCATTCAATTCATCAGGTAGCAATCATGGCAATCATCTTATTCGTCACCTGAGACAAAACATGCTTAAAGTGTCAACAAAAAGGTTGGTGAATTCATTAGTTTATCAAAATCAATCATTTCCGTTATAATAATAGGCCACAAGATTTCAGTTTCATAAATATCCGTACACTAGCAAGTGTATAAAAGAATTCTATAAGTTGTAGGCACCCGGTAACAAGCCTTAACGTTTATGTTTTACCCTCTGAAGTACACCAGATCAGGTGTGTTTAAAATAACCTCGAAGTACATAAGCATCCCATAGTCAGGATGGGGTTTGTCAGACCCAATAGATCTATCTTTAGGATTCGCGCCTACCGTACATAGACAAGTAGTTTAATGTTACCAAGCTAAGGGTATATTTCTGGTTTAAACCCACATAGAATTAGTTTTAGTACTTGTACCTATTTCGTAAAACATTTATAAATCAGCGCATGTATTCTCAGCCCAAAAATATATATAAAAAGGGAGCAAATGAAACTCACCTTAAATAGCAGTTGAAGTATTCCACGCAAGAAAGGAAAGTAAAGCAAGTAAGTGACCGAGATATCAACTAGAAGTAGTTCTTAATAGAGAAATGAGAGATTAAGGTGTAAGTTTGAAATGAGAAATGTATGTGGTATTTATAGTTGAAAATGTTAGGTAAAAAAAAAATTTAAAATAAAATAAGTAAATCTTAAAAGTTAAAATAAGAAAAAGTATTTTGTATTTTTATTAAAAGTAAATCTTAAAAGTTAAAATAAGAAAAAGTAGTTTGTATTTTTATTAAAAGTAAAATCTTAAAAGTTAAAATAAGAAAAAGTAGTTTGTATTTTTATTAAAAGTAAAATCTTAAAAGTTAAAATAAGAAAAAGTATTTTGTATTTTTATTAAAAGTAAATCTTAAAAGTTAAAATAAGAAAAAGTAGTTTGTATTTTTATTAAAAGTAAAATCTTAAAAGTTAAAATAAGAAAAAGTAGTTTGTATTTTTATTAAAAGTAAAATCTTAAAAGTTAAAATAAGAAAAAGTAGTTTGTATTTTTATTAAAAGTAAATCTTAAAAGTTAAAATAAGAAAAAGTAGTTTGTATTTTTATTAAAAGTAAATCTTAAAAATTAAAATAAGAAAAAGTAGTTTGTATTTTTATTAAAAGTAAATCTTAAAAGTTAAAATAAGAAAAAGTAGTTTGTATTTTTATTAAAAGTAAATCTTAAAAGTTAAAATAAGAAAAAGTAGTTTGTATTTTTATTAAAAGTAAATCTTAAAAGAAAAGTAGTTTGTATTTTAATTAAAAGTAAATCTTAAAAGAAAAAGTAGTTTGTATTTTTGTATTTATTTATTAAAAGTAGATATAGTTTTTATTTTTATTTTGTATAAAATTCTAAAAAAAATTGTTTAATATATTTCTAAACATTTTATTTCTATATTTGTTTAATTATTAAATACGAATTTTATATAAAAATTATTATTATATTTAGTTTTTATAAAAATTAAAATTTATGATTATTAATTTATAGTTTTTATTAGTTTTATAAATGTTATAATATTATTTATTATTTAGTTAATTATATATTTTATTAACTAAATAACAAAAGTAATATAAATATTATATATATATTCATTGATGTAATTATGTTATATTATATATCATAATCTTATTTATAATATTTATAATTATATTATTTATTTTAAGCGTACGTTTATTCGGTCAACGTTAAATTTATTCGTATATAACAACTCTAGGTATTTTAGTAAAATCGGAAGTCGAAAAGTGAGGGTTGTTATAAAATACAAGGACCAAACCCTATATTCAAAGGATTCGAGTAATTCTGGATCCGTTGAAATCTTTAAAGAATATCTTGCTCCGAAGTCATGTTAAAATCTTGCGGAAAATCTTTCTCCATCAACCATCGAACTTAGAAATTCCAAAATATCATCATCAATATCTTCGATATTTCTGAGGATATTTTCATAAATATTCTCGTCCAAAATTATATACCTCTTCGTGCTTCCTGTGTATCATTATATTGGAAACATTCAATAGAAAATTTAGTACCGAAAAGCAGATTATGCGAAACTATGAAGAAAGCCGTGGACAAATCACAAAGAATAAGTTTGACTTCAAAGAATCCAAATGATTCAATGTCTGCTAAAAAGTCTTTAGTGAATATTGATAATGCTAAAAACGAACATATATTTCATAGCATTATTCCTCAAGAAAGACAAGCTTTTAGTTGCAATTGTTCTATTTACAAGTGATATTCGTTTAAATAATAAAAGGTGAAGACAAAAGACAGATTCAACGAATTGAAGACGCAAACGACCAAAAAGCTCAAAAGTACAAAAGACAATCAAAAAGGTTCCAATTATTGATAAGAAACGTCTCGAAATTACAAGAGTACAAGATTCAAAACGCAAAGTACAAGATATTAAATTGTACGCAAGGACGTTCGAAAATCCGGAACCGGGACCAGAGTCAACTCTTAACGCTCGACGCAACGGACTAAAAATTACAAGTTAACTATGTATATAAATATAATATTATATATAATTAATTATATTAATTATATATATATTATATATATATATTATAAACCGTCGGCAGAGAAAGACTCCAAGGGTGTGAGCTGTAAATACATTCTTCGCGACTCGCGGAGTTTGAAGAGGATTTTGCCGCGAGTCGCGGAGCCCCAAAAATCAACTCTGCCTATAAAGCAAACCGAATTCTGATCAAAAATTCATATTCTATTTCTCTCTTCTCTCATATATACGTAAAATATATATATATATAATTTATATTTTAATTTTAATTTTAATTTTAATTCTAATAATAAGGGTATGTTAGCGAATGTTGTAAGGGTGTAAGTCGAAATTCTGTCCGTGTAACGCTACGCTATTTTTAAATCATTGTAAGTTATGTTCAACCTTTTTACATTAATGTCTCGTAGCTAAGTTATTATTATGCTTATTTAAAACGAAGTAATCATGATGTTGGGCTAATTACTAAAATTGGGTAATTGGGCTTTGTACCATAATTGGGGTTTGGACAAAAGAACGACACTTGTGGAAATTAGACTATGGGCTATTAATGGGCTTTATATTTGTTTAACTAAATGATAGTTTGTTAATGTTAATATAAAGATTTACAATTGGGCGTTCCTATAAATTACCATATACACTCAATCGGACACGATGGGCGGGGTATTTATATGTACGAATAATCGTTCATTTAACCGGACACGGGAATGGATTAATAGCCACTAGAATAATTAAAACAGGGGTGAAATTACATTCAAGGGTAATTGGTGTAATTATTAACAAAGTAATAAAACCTTGGTTTACATGCAGTCGATAACCTGGTGTATTCACTAAACAAAGTATTAAAACCTTGTTACAATTCGAATCCCCAATTAGTTGGAATATTTAACTTCGGGTATAATAATAATTTGATGAGGACACTCGCACTTTATATTTATGACTGATGGACTGTTATGGACAAAAACCAGACGGACATATTGAATAATCCAGGACAAAGGACAATTAACCCATGGGCATAAAACTAAAATCAACACGTCAAACATCATGATTACGGAAGTTTAAATAAGCATAATTCTTTTATTTCATATTTAATTTCCTTTATTTTATATTTAATTGCACTTCTAATTATCGCACTTTTTATTGTTATCGCATTTTTAATTATCGTATTTTTTAATTATCGCAAGTTTATTTTATCGCACTTTTATTATTCGCAATTTCATTATCGTTATTTACTTTAAGTTTTAAATTAAGTCTTTTATTTATTTAATATTTTACATTAGGTTTTAACTGCGACTAAAGTTTTAAAATCGACAAACCGGTCATTAAACGGTAAAAACCCCCCTTTATAATAATAATATTACTTATATATATGTTTGTATTTTTATAAAAGTAAACTAATATAGCGTTGAGCTTTGTTTAAAGATTTCCCTGTGGAACGAACCGGACTTACTAAAAACTACACTACTTTACGATTAGGTACACTGCCTATAAGTGTTGTAGCAAGGTTTAAGTATATCCATTCTATAAATAAATAAATATCTTGTGTAAAATTGTATCGTATTTAATAGTTTTTCCTAGTAAAATATAAAGCTATTTTATATACACCTTGCATAACATCAAGTATTTTTGGCGCCGCTGCCGGGGAACACTCTTAAACGCCGGAAGCGCAACGCTAATAATAATAAAAAAAAGATTTTTAGTTTACTTTTATTAAAAATTCGTTTTTGTAAAAATACGTTTTAATTATTCAAAAATATAAAAAGAAAAACAAAAATATAAGTATTTTTAAGATTTTGTTAAATATTTAAGTTTTATAAGTTTCTTTATTTTTAGTTTAGTTTATAAAAATATAAGTTTTATTTTAATATCTTTTATTTATTTAAAAACAGAAAACAGAAAATAAAAAAAAAATAAAGAAAAAAACGCGTCGAATATTTAAATCTGTCAACTGAATTTCTGAACCCCGCGACTCGCGGGGTTTGAAGCATTAAATACCGCGACTCGCGGAGACTTTCTGACAGGCGGCAAAAAAAAACCCTAATCGAGCATTAATTACGGTAATTATTAATTAATTATTATTAAACCCTAATAATAAATATTATTATTATTAGTTTTATTTTAACTTTTACTTTTTATTTAATTTATGTATTTAGTATAAATTAGTTTAATTAAATTGTAAAATTAGTAGTTTTATTAAATAAATAATATAAAAATAATATTTTTATAAAAATTGTACTTTTTACAACTTTTTGTATATTTTTATATTTTGTCCCTTTTTAATCGTTGCAGCGTAATATTTGTATTTTTAGCTCATATTTAATTTTAAACTTAGTTTTTGCTATAGTTATTTTTACTCCTAGATTTTTAGGCTTTGCCGTAGAATTCCTTAAGTGCTTTTTCTTTAGACTAAGATTTAGGTGCTTTAGAATTTTGCGACGCCTTTTTAAGTTTTAGTTTCTTTTTAAGTTATTTTCATTTGGGATTTAGTTTTTCCTTGTAAGCTTTAATATTTTTAGACACCTTTTTACTATGTATCAATTATCATTCCAATTAGTAATTTCAATTTGCGATTATAATTTTAAGTTAGTTGTAGTAATAAGGTTAGGTTAGTTAAGTATTTTTAAGTTTTGATAAGTTTCTTTTATTTTTTTTTCGTCACCTTTTATTTTTCAACCATTTTTTCTTTTTCGACCTTTTGCGACGAACTCTTTTTCTTTCTTATTTCTCGCTATTCTAGTTTTAGGACATAGATTTTTATTCTACTTCTTATCTAAATTTCTTAAAATTACGAAAATTTATTTTAAGTGGTTAAATTAATAGACATCAAAATTTTCTGGTTCGTAGTAATAGTTGGATTTGTACGTGGACCGGGTTATTGGAGCCAAACAGTCCTCAATTATATTGAGACCAAACGAATCCTGCCCCTCTGCTGCATCTTTTGGCTATTCGAAACGTGGGTAAAATCAGAAAAGTCTATTGATTGGATAACTTATTATAATTTTTCTTTCCTTTTTTAAAAACTAATAGGATATTCAGTGAATGCACCGAGCAAGACGTTCATCACCTTTTGTACGTTCACCACCTGTAACTAGATCAAGACATTTAGCAAATATAACCGCCGTTGATTTTTCTTTAGAATCGTCATCCAGTCGACCAAGTACTTCAGTTCAAATTTCCGATAATCCATTTTTTGAACCCGACCTCACAATTGAGAATCCAGAGAATATTCAGGAACGGTTCGTAGATCCTGAACCATTAAACTTTCCTCCGGAACCACCAATCATTCAAACAGAGATTGTTGAGGAACGAACCATTAAATCAGAATCATCTAGTGATACCGATTCAACAAATTAAATTATGGAGAATCTGGAACCTTTAAGTATGGAAGACAGAATGAGAGCTAAACGCACTGGCCAAGGTCACGCAATTACTCATCCATACATTAATGCGCCAGATTATGAAATCAAAGGACAAATTCTACACATGGTGACTAATCAATGCCAATTTAGTGGTGCGCCGAAGGAAGATCCAAATGAACATCTACGTACCTTTAATAGGATCTGCACACTATTTAAAATCCGAGAAGTGGAGGATGAACAGATATATCTCATGTTATTTCCCTGGACTTTAAAGGGAGAAGCCAAAGATTGGTTGGAATCGTTACCTGAAGGGGCGATCGATACATGGGACGTTTTAATTGACAAATTTCTTAAACAATTCTTTCCTGCATCTAAAGCCGTAAGACTTCAAGCAGAAATTGTTACGTTCACACAGAAACCAAATGAAACTCTATATGAGGCGTGGACAAGATATGGAAAGTTGTTAAGAGGATGTCCGCAACATGGTTTAGACACCTGTCAAATAGTACAAATATTCTACCAAGGATGCGACATCACTACAAGGAAAGACATAGATATAGCAGCTGGTGGTTCTATTATGAAGAAAACCGAAACTGATGCTTACAAAATTATTGATAACACTGCTTCCCACTCGCATGAGTGGCACCAAGAAAAAGATATCATTAGATCATCTAAAGCAGCTAGAGCCGATTCTAGCCATGACTTAGATTCCATTTCCGCAAAGATAGATGCTGTGGAGAGACGAATGGAAAAGATGACTAAAGATATTCACTCAATACGAATTAGTTGTGAGCAGTGTGGAGGACCACATTTGACAAAAGATTGTCTCAGTATTGAATTAACAATTGAACAAAGAGAGAATATTTCATACATAAACCAAAGGCCTGGAAATAATTATCAGAATAATTATCAACCGCCAAGACCGATTTACAATCAAAACCAGAATTATAACCGAAATATTCCATACAACAACCAACAAGGTCCTAGCAATCAACAAGTATCCAATAATACTTACAATCAGCAAAGACCGAATTTTCAAAACAAACCACCACAACAAACCGATGATAAAAAGCCGAATTTAGAAGATATGATGACGAAGCTAGTTGAAACTCAAACGCAGTTTTTCACATCTCAAAAACAAACTAATGAACAAAATGCTCAAGCATTTAGAAATCAACAAGCTTCTATTCAAAATCTGGAACAAGAAGTAAGTAACCTAGCAAGGTTAATAGGTGAAAGAAAACCGGGAAGTCTACCTAGTGATACAAATGCTAACCCCAGGAATGAAACAGCTAAAGCCATTACCACAAGAAGTGGTACAACACTTAAACCACCTGAAATACCTGTAACTTCTGATGAAACCATTCCTACTCCACAAGAACCACAACCTGATCAAGATAAGGAAAAAGAACCGGTAGTTGAGAAGGTTAATGAAGATAACACAGTTAAGGATAAACCTTATGTTAAACCATACCAACCACCACTTCCTTACCCGAGTAAAATGAAGAAAGAAAAACTTGAAGCCGAGCAATCCAAATTTTTGGATATGTTTAAACAGATAAATGTAAATCTTCCTTTCATTGATGTGATTTCAGGAATGCCAAGATATGCTAAATTCTTGAAAGATCTAATCTCAAATAGAAAGAAAATGGAAGAACTCTCGGCTGTTACTATGAATGCTAATTGTTCAGTAGTGCTGTTGAATAAGATACCAGAAAAACTATCTGATCCAGGAAGTTTCACAATTCCATGTTTTCTGGGTAGTCTTAGTTCAATAGAAGCATTGGCAGACTTAGGTGCTAGTATAAATCTAATGCCGTATTCACTATACGCTAAACTAGACCTTGGAGAATTAAAACCAACCAGAATAAGCATACAACTAGCCGATAGATCAATAAAATATCCTAGAGGGATAATGGAGAACATGCTAGTTAAAGTTGGTACTTTAGTATTTCCAGTAGATTTTGTTGTTTTGGACATGGAAGAAGATTCTCAAGTTCCTCTCATATTAGGAAGACCATTCTTAAACACGGCTAAAGCAATGATAGACGTGTTCGGTAAGAAACTGACCCTAAGTATAGAGGATGAGAGTGTTACCTTTTCAGTTGATAGAGCAATGCAACAGCCACAATCTGCAGATGATACATGTTATTATATTCAAACTATAGATGCACATGCAGAATTATTAGAAGAATTTCCAGAATTACAAGGAACAGGAGAATGTTCTTTAGGAGAAGGTAATGAACCAATTGATGAAGCTGAAATGTTAGCTACACTTATAGCTAATGGATACGAACCAACAACAGAAGAAATTCAAATGCTAAAAGAAGAAGACAGATATCGATATAAATCATCGATAGAAGAACCTCCGAAATTAGAGTTAAAGCCACTTCCAAACCATTTGGAATACGCTTATTTACATGGTGAATCTGAATTACCTGTAATAATATCGTCTTCTCTTACTGAAAATGAGAAATCACAACTCATTTCTGTGTTGAAAGCTCATAAACCAGCCATTGCATGGAAGATTCATGATATTAAAGGAATAAGTCCTTCGTATTGCACACATAAAATCCTTATGGAAGAAGGTCATAAAACGTATGTGCAACGCCAACGAAGACTAAATCCTAATATGCAAGATGTAGTTAAAAAAGAGATTATTAAACTGCTAGATGCAGGTTTAATTTATCCAATCTCTGATAGTCCATGGGTAAGCCTAGTTCAATGCGTGCCTAAGAAAGGTGGCATGACTGTCATTACAAATGAGAAAAATGAGCTTATTCCTACTAGGACTGTAACAGGATGGCGTGTATGTATTGATTATAGAAAATTAAATGACGCCACCAGAAAAGATCACTTTCCCTTACCTTTCATAGATCAAATGTTGGAAAGATTAGCCGGAAATAGTTACTATTGTTTTCTAGATGGATTTTCCGGATATTTTCAAATTCCAATAGCACCCGAGGACCAAGAGAAAACCACATTCACGTGCCCTTATGGTACTTTTGCTTACAAACGCATGCCATTTGGACTTTGTAACGCCCCTGCAACCTTTCAAAGGTGTATGATGGCGATTTTTCACGACATGATAGAAGAATGCATGGAAGTATTCATGGATGACTTTTCAGTCTTCGGTGATACATTTAAATCATGTCTAGTTAATCTGGAACGAATGCTAATTAGATGCGAAAAATCAAATCTAGTACTTAATTGGGAGAAATGCCATTTCATGGTTAAAGAAGGCATCGTTCTTGGACATAAAATTTCAAAAGAAGGAATTGAAGTGGATAGAGCTAAAGTAGATGTAATTGCTAAACTTCCACATCCCACCAATGTTAGAGGAGTTAGGAGTTTTCTAGGGCATGCCGGTTTTTACCGACGTTTCATAAAAGATTTTTCTAAAATTGCCACTCCTATGAATAAACTCCTAGAAAAGGATGCTCCATTCATCTTTTCAGATGAGTGTATCAAATCTTTTAATATTCTTAAAGAGAAACTCACTAATGCACCGATCATGATAACACCAAATTGGAATCTACCATTTGAACTAATGTGCGATGCAAGTGATTTTGCAATGGGAGCCGTTTTAGGATAAAGGATTGAAAAACGATTTCAACCTATATATTATGCTAGTAAGACGTTACAAGGAGCACAAACAAACTATACAACTACTGAAAAAGAACTCCTTGCTATTGTCTTTGCTTTTGACAAATTTCGATCATATCTCGTTCTAGCAAAAACGGTGGTCTATACCGACCATTCTGCTCTTAGATACCTATTTTCAAAACAAGATGCTAAACCAAGATTAATCCGTTGGATCTTACTCTTACAAGAGTTTGATATTGAAATCCGAGATAAAAGAGGAGCAGAAAATCTCGCCGCTGATCATCTTTCTCGTCTTGAAAATCCCGAATTAGAAGTTCTAAATGAATCAGCCATACAAGACAACTTTCCTGATGAATATCTATTGAAGATAGATTATAAAGAAATCCCATGGTTTGCAGACTATGCAAACTACTTAGTTTGTGGATTCCTTGAAAAAGGATTATCGTACCAAAGACGAAAGAAATTCTTCAAAGATATAAAACACTATTTCTGGGAAGATCCACATTTGTTTAAAAGTTGTCCCGATGGAATAATACGCCGATGTGTATTTGGAGATGAAGCTAGTAAAATATTAAACCATTGTCACACAGGACCAACAGGAGGGCATTATGGGCCTCAACTAACAGCAACAAAAGTTTATGAAGCTGGATTCTATTGGCCTACAATTTACAAAGACGCACACCTTCTTTGCAAATCCTGTGATGCATGTCAAAGGGCCGGAAAAATAAGTCAACGTGATGAAATGCCACAAAATGTCATCCAAGTATGTGAAGTATTTGACATTTGAGGTATTGACTTTATGGGTCCATTTCCAAAATCTCATAATAATCTATATATACTCGTAGCCATTGATTATGTATCTAAATGGGCGGAAGCACAAGCTCTCCCAACTAACGATGCACGAGTTGTAGTCAACTTTTTAAAACGTCTTTTTGCAAGGTTTGGAACACCGAAAGCTTTAATAAGTGATCGGGGTACTCATTTCTGTAATAACCAACTTGAGAAAGTTCTTAAAAGATATGGAGTAACTCATAAAATCTCCACCGCATATCACCCACAAACAAGTGGACAAGTTGAAAATACCAACCGAGCTTTAAAACGTATTCTAGAGAAAACCGTAGGATCAAATCCTAAGGAATGGTCCATTAAATTGGAGGATGCACTCTGGGCTTTTAGAACAACCTACAAAACTCCAATTGGAACTACACCTTTTAGACTTGTTTATGGAAAAGCATGTCATCTTCCAGTAGAAATTGAACACAAAGCATTTTGGGCTTTGAAGACATGTAATCTTGATTTACATGAAGCCGGACGTCTACGATTAAGTCAACTAAACGAATTAGAAGAATTAAGACATGAAGCATACGAAAATTTGTTAATCTATAAAGAAAGAACGAAGAAATGGCATGATAAAAGAATCTGAAGTTCAAAAGAATTTAAAGAAGGAGACAGAGTTCTTCTTTTCAATTCACGATTCAAGCTATTTCCTGGAAAATTGAAATCAAGATGGTCTGGACCATTCATAGTCAAAAAAAGTTTTCCCATACGGAACGATAGAATTAATAAATTCAAATGGGATTGAATTTAAAGTTAATGGTCACAGAGTTAAACATTACATACATGGTCCGATGGAAGTCGACAACGAAGTTAATCACAATTTCGACACCACAGCTAACTAAGTGTGGGGAGAATCAAGTCTTTAAAGGATAATATGTATTTCTGTTAGAGTTAGATTGTCTGTTTTCGTGTAGTTCTCGAAAATGGAACCCGAATGGTCTTTCCCTAGCAGACCCTAAAGAACTAGTCTTCTCCCCCCATTCTGAATTTTTTTTTTTTTTTTAAGTTTTTACAAAATGAAGACTGCCTGTGAACTAAACCATGGTCTAATGCTACACGCTTTGATCACTAAACGTAATAATGACATACTCCCGAGTGAAATAGTATCAGTAATCAGAGAAAGAATGGACGGAGTTAGAAAAGAATCCAGATGCGAAGATAATAAGTTACAATTTGGTAAAGGAAAATCAAAATCCGCAGCGAAAAGAAGAGCACAACACCTAGAACGATGTCACAAATGCGGAAAATGGTCACATGGAGGTAAATGTTCAAATAATCAAACCTATTCAAATACCGAATTTGTTACTTTATGCAGAGACGGACCGTTCATATGTTTAGAAGAAAAGATACTGAATGCTCGAGGTTACGCCTATGTAGCCATGGAAAATCAATTAAACCGACTATCTTATGAATGGGATAGATCATATAACTAAGAAATCTATTTCACAGGTATGTCTGTACAGTTTTTATTTTTATTTTTATTTTTAACCTTTTGATAATAAACGCAAATTTGTTCGCTAAAAAGTATTAAATTGGTATTGAATAAAATTAGGTTTGGTGACCGAAATTATTGATATCATTCAAAAATTTATTACATCACTGCGAAATTTAACGTTTATTCTTAAGGTATAAATATCTTTAAACAATCAACCCAAAATATTTCAAAAATTCGTCATGAGTTAAATTTGGTCTTGGAACCGAAATTACTTTACCGAAAAGAGGGGTGCATATTTTTGATAATATTTGATTGATTAAAGTGGGATAAAAAGACAAAAAGATTTTTAATTTTATTTTTACCATGTTTTTAAAATTAATATTTAAATCTTAAATTAATATTGTAAACTTTGTAAAAACAATATTTTTAAAATTATAAATATTTGAAAAATTAATATAAGTTTGGTATGAATTTATAAATTTTTAAATTAAGTTTGGTGTGAATTTTTAATTTTTAAAATATAAATTTTTAATTTTATGCATTTTAAATTTTAAGTTTGGTGTGAATTTTTAATATTAATTTTGAATTTTATATTTAAGTTGTGTGAATTTAAAAACAAAAATTTACTTTATCTCATTAAGTTAAGAATATGATTTTTAAAATTCGTCGTAAGTTGAAGACTAGGTCTTTGAACCGAAATTGCTTTACCCGAGGGAGGGACGAGAACTTTTATTATCATTATTTTTAATCTTATTGAATTAAAGTATGCCAAAAACATTGAAAAAACCCAAAAATCTTAGCTTTTAAAACAATCGCTACAAAAAGACAAATTTTAAAATTTTGTCGAGAGACGGACTAGGACATCGATCCGAAACGAACTCGTCCTAAATAACAAGGGAAACAAAATTTTAAAATTAATTACTTAATTGTTTTAATAAGTTAATGATTATAAAAAAAAAAAAAAAAATATACCAAACTCTGCGACTCACGGAGTTTGGAGGGTAAATCCCCGCGACTCGCGGAGGGGCCGGATTACAGAAAAAAAATAAAGAGCTGCAACAGCTCAGTTTCAACCACAAAACAGAAAAATAGCTGCGAAAACTGCACCCGAAAAACCCGAGAAAAAACCCCAAAAATCACAATTTTTAACCGTTAATCACCAAATCTTTTGCTAAAATCATGTTGAGAAGGATGCTATCTAAGAATTACTCAAGAAAAACGGTAAATTTCTACACCTAAACACCATTTAATCCGAAATTTGGTGTTCTTGAGCTATTTTTTCCCCAATTTGATTTTGATGCTTTTTAGTGTAATTAGGCTTAAATTGTTTATGTATTATGCTTGTATAACCTAGATTGATGCTGTTTAACATGATTAGAAGCCTTAAACTTCAAATTTTGAGTAATCTAGGGTTTGTGTTCTTGAGCAAATTTGGGGCTTTTTGATATAAACAGGTTATGGCCGATTTTTGTCATGAATTGTTGCTAAATTGAGTAGTGTAACATGTCTAGGTAGTTAAATGATCCAAACTTTGAGCCTAAACATGATTTTGAGAATTAAAGTGGACTTTTTCAAGTCTAAAATTCATGAACTTGATTTTTGAAAGATAATGCCATTTGAGACTTGTTTAATTGCTAGTAATGATTATTTTGACATGTTATTTGAGTTGAATGCTTATGAACTTGGCGAACATTTTCGTATATGCTTATTTGAAAAAGTGTAGATTTAATGAAAATATGAAAATGAGCTTAAGTTTGATATAAATTGATAATGTCATTGTAATTATTTTGATTGATGATTTTGCTGACACTAATGCATATTTGGATGCACAAAAATTGTGTTTGATGTGTTTTGCAGAATGAAAGGGGTGAATCTTCATCCCAAGCCCGCAATGCTCCTGCTGAGAATTTGGAACAACAGGAGGTGGATAACTACTACAAGCAGGATGTACCTCATCCAGTCATGACCTTTTCCGATATGCATTTGGAAGAGTTGCACCCGAACCTGAGGTTTGACAGACTTTGGATAGATTATCCAAAATATCAACGGGGTTTGCATACTCTTCATTCTAAGGTTGTTGAGGTACCGAGGGTCATAGAATGGGGACCCTTAGAAGCTGTAGAATTGGCCGGGCCAATTAGGGAATTACTTGTACAGAGGTATGGTAATTCTTCTTTTAATGACTGGGTATGTTTATTCACCATACGTAGACCTGTATATAAAGTATGGTGTGAAGAATTGTTATGTAGTATAGAGTTGAATGATCGGGTAGCTAGTTTAACCGATCGTTCTTTTATTAGATTTTTGTTAGGCGGTTCGATGCGCCACATGTCTTTACTGGACATGGCTCAGGCTTTACGTATATATACGCCTGAGGAGTTAGCGTCTGCCGATTGTAGAGGATTGATACTAAACGGTAGAAAGATAGATGAGAATTTTGATACACACGGTGTGTGGAGTCAAATGACAAGCCATCACCGTTTCAAAGGGGGAAATTACTCTTATTTGGATATAGATAGAGCCAAATTAAGAGTGATACATAGGTTTTTAGCTAATTCGATTACACAAAGGGGTAAGAACAAAGAAAAAGTAAATGAACAGGATTTGTTTTACCATATGTGTATTCGAGACCCACAAAGCGCTGTAAGTATACCATATTGTGTGGGTTATTATTTATCAGCTATGGTTCGGGGGATGCGACCACATAGCATAATAGGAGGTGGTATTTTTATTACTTTGATTGGTGAATATCTCGGTGTGGATATAAGTCGGGGGGGATTATTACTAGAAGAGCCGGAACCCCGCGATACTATAGGTTTAAATGTATACCATGGTGCGAAAGTTTTGAAGAGGCGAAATAACGCCGCAGTACGATACCATGGTAGACATCCACAGGTGGAGAGAAACCAGCAGCAAGGTAATGTAGGAGGGGGGGAATGAGATGCAAGAAATGCATAGGTTTATAGCTTCTCAGGAATACGAAAATGCTAGACAGAGAGCATTTGAAGATTGGCAAGTTCATCAGAACCAGATCATAGCTCATTGCCAACATATAGGTAGAAACTATATTCCTACACCGAAACCCATCTTCCCTCCTTGGTCTATAGAGATGCAGCCACCGTATCCTACGTATGACCCTGCCGAAGCATTCTATAGCACTTATGGTTATGCCTGGAACCCCTATTGGTACCAATATCATCCTTAGTTTACTTATTATTATTTTTTTTATTTTGTAATTTGTAATTATTGATACGTTTAATACTTTTGTTAATATTGTAATCATTTTTATAATTATCTAACTTTTATTCTTAGATTTTAATAATTTTTGAATGTGGGGTAATATACCAAACTTCAAAAATATGTATATATGTTTGCAAGTTTATCTTATGTACACAACAGGGTAAAACAACGCATTTTCAAAGACTGACATTAAGTTCAGCAAAAGCAACTAATTTTGACGACAAGATGCAAAATATATGTGAAATAACAACAAGACGGAATGAACAAATGATGTGCACCATTTATCATTCAGCAAACAAACGCCAATATAATTGGAAACTTTGGTAAAAATTTAATCATTTTCACACTAATCACCTTCAATAATTTAAATTATTACTGATTTCTTGCAAATGAGGGCATTGCAAGATCTTAAGTGTGGGAAGGGGTTAAATTCTTTCGGATTTTTAAAATTTTTATCTTAAACACTTGGTTACCATTAAAAATACTAGTAAAGCAGTAGTTGTATTAGAATCTAGTGCTCTCTGATAAAAAAGAACAGCCCTAGTCTTATATACTGACTACCCAATTCTAGTAAAATTTTTCAAAATTTTCAATTAAATGAATTCAAAATTATGTTTATACATATTTATGAACGATAAAACTAGGTTTTAACACCGAAATTATTGTTACCTCGGAAAGGACATAAATTAAGAAACAAACTAAAATGTCAAAATTCATTTAAAATGGAATAGAGGACGATAAAAAGAAAAATAAAAAGCCAAGTGTGGGAAAATTTACCAAGTTATTTTAAATATATGTCACATATATCTGTAACAAATAACTGAAAATACTTTTGCTTTGGACTAAACTAAACTGTTTTTACCCGATGAAAGAAAAGAAGAGATGGATCTACATGATGAATCAATTCCATCATTAAAAGGAAGTAAAGTCTTCCGAAAAAGACACGCGCTTCTTGATTTAGGTCATGAAGTTGTCATCCAGACCAGCTGTAGGTTGACAAAAAATCTAGAAAAGTCATCACTAAAATCAGCAGGAAATCCACGGACCTCAGCATTAAACAGGGTCGCCAAGTGGTCAGATTTATCCTAACCATGAGAAGGATTTATATCGTACAATGGGGGGGCACCATGCAAATTAGCTGGATAAGACTAATGAATCAGATCCCCAGAAAAGGATAATCTCCTTAAAGATTAAAAATCAGCTTTTAAGACTGATATTACTCAATCCTAGAGATTGACCTTAAAGATTGAGAATTCAAACTCATGGAATTCGATGATATCTAAACTCGAGCATGAACGAGAAAATATTTTGATCAAAATTACAAACCGATTTGTTTTCTGAAAACCCTATTTTCAATGCGTTCATTACCATTGAACGTAAAATCCTAGGAATTCACCTGGAATTCATTAGGTCACCTGAACTAAATCGGGTGTCAACCGTAAGAACGGTGGTTGCATAGTGGTCAAAGACAGGACCTTGTGCCAGACCGAAAAAATTATAAGGGTGAGCTTTACTATTGCTCCTACCAAGGATAGTAATTGCGTCCGACACGTTATAGACCATAATCAAAAGCATGTCACGGGACATTGCCTTAACAGTTGCTTGTTCAACGCTTTCCTTTACAACCGGACGGTAGTTTACCGAAAGGTAATATACGGAACAAGTAAACTGGACGTGTTGCTTTCCAAATACAAGGTTAGCAAGTGGGTGACACAAAACCGCAAGTTTTGAGCTAAAATTTTCAAATCTAAAACCCACCAAACCCACAAAAATATTTTGCAAACACCGGTAAAGGGTTATTCCGGAAAACTTATCTAGGGAAAAAACTAGATTTAATTTTCAAAAGATCAAATGTTTTCATAAAGATCCAATTTCCTTAATGGATCTAAATTTTTATAGTCATGTGGGACTGTAAACCATATCGTTACTACCATTGTTTATACCGCCGTATAGAAATCACTGATGTACAAAGTGTGAAGAATAAAGAAGTGATTCTAGTATTTCAAGACGATATTGCTTGAGGACAAGCAACGCTCAAGTGTGGGAATATTTGATAATGCTAAAAATGAACATATATTTCATAGCATTATTCCTCAAGAAAGACAAGCTTTTTGTTGCAATTGTTCTATTTACAAGTGATATTCGTTTAAATAATAAAAGGTGAAGACAAAAGACAGATTCGACGAATTGAAGACGCAAACGACCAAAAAGCTCAAAAGTACAAAAGACAATCAAAAAGGTTCCAATTATTGATAAGAAACGTCTCGAAATTACAAGAGTACAAGATTCAAAACGCAAAGTACAAGATATTAAATTGTACGCAAGGACGTTCGAAAATCCGGAACCGGGACCAGAGTCAACTCTTAACGCTCGACGCAACGGACTAAAAATTACAAGTTAACTATGTATATAAATATAATATAATATATAATTAATTATATTAATTATATATATATTATATATATATATTATAAACCGTCGGCAGAGAAAGACTCCAAGGGTGTGAGCTGTAAATACATTCTCCGCGACTCGCGAAGTTTGAAGAGGATTTTGCCGCGAGTCGCGGAGCCCCAAAAATCAACTCTGCCTATAAAGCAAACCGAATTCTGATCAAAAATTCATATTCTATTTCTCTCTTCTCTCATATATACGTAAAATATATATATATAATTTATATTTTAATTTTAATTTTAATTTTAATTCTAATAATAAGGGTATGTTAGCGAATGTTGTAAGGGTGTAAGTCGAAATTCTGTCCGTGTAACGCTACGCTATTTTTAAATCATTGTAAGTTATGTTCAACCTTTTTACATTAATGTCTCGTAGCTAAGTTATTATTATGCTTATTTAAAACGAAGTAATCATGATGTTGGGCTAATTACTAAAATTGGGTAATTAGGCTTTGTACCATAATTGGGGTTTGGACAAAAGAACGACACTTGTGGAAATTAGACTATGGGCTATTAATGGGCTTTATATTTGTTTAACTAAATGATAGTTTGTTAATGTTAATATAAAGATTTACAATTGGGCGTCCCTATAAATTACCATATACACTCAATCGGACACGATGGGCGGGGTATTTATATGTACGAATAATCGTTCATTTAACCGGACACGGGAATGGATTAATAGCCACTAGAATAATTAAAACAGGGGTGAAATTACATTCAAGGGTAATTGGTGTAATTATTAACAAAGTAATAAAACCTTGGTTTACATGCAGTCGATAACCTAGTGTATTCACTAAACAAAGTATTAAAACCTTGTTACAATTCGAATCCCCAATTAGTTGGAATATTTAACTTCGGGTATAATAATAATTTGATGAGGACACTCGCACTTTATATTTATGACTGATGGACTGTTATGGACAAAAACCAGACGGACATATTGAATAATCCAGGACAAAGGACAATTAACCCATGGGCATAAAACTAAAATCAACACGTCAAACATCATGATTACGGAAGTTTAAATAAGCATAATTCTTTTATTTCATATTTAATTTCCTTTATTTTATATTTAATTGCACTTCTAATTATCGCACTTTTTATTGTTATCGCATTTTTAATTATCGTATTTTTTAATTATCGCAAGTTTATTTTATCGCACTTTTATTATTCGCAATTTCATTATCGTTATTTACTTTAAGTTTTAAATTAAGTCTTTTATTTATTTAATATTTTACATTAGGTTTTAACTGCGACTAAAGTTTTAAAATCGACAAACCGGTCATTAAACGGTAAAAACCCCCCTTTATAATAATAATATTACTTAAATATATGTTTGTATTTTTATAAAAGTAAACTAATATAGCGTTGAGCTTTGTTTAAAGATTTCCCTGTGGAACGAACCGGACTTACTAAAAACTACACTACTTTACGATTAGGTACACTGCCTATAAGTGTTGTAGCAAGGTTTAAGTATATCCATTCTATAAATAAATAAATATCTTGTGTAAAATTGTATCGTATTTAATAGTTTTTCCTAGTAAAATATAAAGCTATTTTATATACACCTCGCATAACATCAAATATCTTGCTCCTTACTCTAAACCCTTGCAGACAATAGTTTCTATCATCCTCTGATCTTAGATATTCCGAGATATTATCGTATCTTTCATTATAAATATCCTCCATATTTCTGGAGATATTTTGATAACTATTCTTATCTGAAATCATTAATCTCTTCGTGCTATCAGTATTACATCATATAGAAACTGTTAGTTTCTATATTCTGTAAACTTTCGAGCTAAAAATATGAATGTTATTGAAGTAATGTTAGGAACTGATGCATGGGTTAGTATAATATAATGACACTTGATCAACGTGATTATATTACAGTAAGTCATGTTGAGTTTCTAATGGGACGTGATGATTCACAGATCCTAACGTCATCGCGTGCCATGTTACATAACTCTCTCATTATACTTAACCTCTGAACATATCAAGAAAGTATATTCTTGATAGTTCTATTCTCAGTGATTCTGGTAATTTGATAAATCAAATCGTGCTAATACATTAGTTCTTATTTAGAACACGATGTTTATTCGAAATTCCATACTTACGAATTCTGGACCATTACTCGCTTTACTAGAGGTCGGGAGGATAATAAAAAGGCAAAGAGCTCCAAAATATAAGAGAAAATATAAAGCCCAACAACAACACTGAAATTACAAACTGTGGATATCAGTGCGTATAGCAATATAAAGACACGAGAGGATTATAAATACAATAATCCCTAAAGCATAGTAGAAATAAACGGATTCCTCAGGTGAAAGTTGGAAAAGGAGAATGATTGTTGCGATAATCAGGATAAGGACAAGGATCAGAACTGGGTTAAGCATTTTCATAAATCTTTTGAATTTGGGAATTGAGTATAGAAGTGGTGAAAACTAATGGAACGGAAAAGGTAAATTTATAAAGGAAATATCAGACTTAGTAATCGGGACAGACCATCGCATTTAATTAAGGAGATCCTAATTTCCTTAAATCCCGAAGAATCAGATCTTATAGATTTCGAAGATTTTCTTTGAAATCCCTTGATTTTCGGAAATCAACCGTGACTACGTCACCAGACAAGACGAATCTGCATTTATTTATTTCACTCTTTTGTGATAGCGTCATTCTTACTCTTCGAATAATCGAATTGTTTTATCCGCATTACTCAATGATGATAAAACTCTATTTATCAACTCATATTCATCATGAAAACATTTTTATTGTTAGCCATGACCACCTCACTCAAATTTCGGGACGAAATTTCTTTAACGGGTAGGTACTGTGATGACCCGGGAATTTTCGACCAAATTTAAACTTTATCTTTATACGATTCCGACACGATAAGCAAAGTCTGTAATGTTGAGTCTCGTAAATATTGGAACTATGTTTATGTACTCAAATACCCTTTAACTATGCTCGACGATTCACGAACAATTGTGTGTAATTAAATAAGTAAATATAAATGAAAGTATACATATAATAATAAATAAATAAAAAAAATATAATTTTAACATTAAAGTTAAATATGTAAAATAAGATATAAAATAATTAAAATGAATATATATATATATATATATATATATATATATATATATATATATATATATATATATATATATATATATATAAATGACTCCTATATACAAATAATATTATACGTATACTGTAATATATAAAATGTATATACATTAAATATAAAAGATATGTTAAAAATTACATAATTAATAAATTTTAATATTAATATATTAAATATAATTTCAAGTTTGGATATAATTGTTATAAAAATATTGTCAATACTTTCACAGTTAATATCTATACTAATGATATTAACACATAGGTATAATCTACATATACAAAGTTGATATATATGAATTATGGTAGTATTATTACTAATATTATTATTATCATTAATGATATTAGTATTATTATAACTAGCATTATTAATATTATTAATAATATGATTGTTATAATTTTTATAGTTCTTATTGTCATATTCATTAATAATAACATTATCATAATTACTATATTATTATAAAATTTTACTATTATTAAGTGTATTATCATTTTAAATATTATTATTATTAATAGTATTATTATTAATAATATAATTATTAATTATAAATATATTAACTAAATATAAAATATAAATGTAGATAATTATGGAGTTGTTACATATATCTATCAGATATATTTTTTCTCCCTACTTGTTATATTCTGTTGACCATAGCATCACAACAATACAAATCAATCAATTTTTAATACAGCTGCAATCAAGCAATTGCACTTTTTATTATCTATGCTGCAATTGGGAAAAAGAAAAGAAAGACAGAAAACTTAAAGAAATAAAACCCATTCCCTGTTCATGAGCTGTGGTAAACAATAACTCGAATTCAATTCAATTTCAAAAACTAAGATTGCAGTCTTGTTAGGAATCGTCCAAGTAAGCTTTCTGTAAATTTTCACTTTCCAATTTCTCAAAATGAATATGAATTTGTAAGTCAAAGTCTTAAAATCCAAAAGTCAAACAATTTGTTCATCAACAAATTCGAATTGGTTTTAATGTTTTCAGTTTAATTGATGATTTAAAAAGTTTCCAGAAATCATTTACAACATGTTTCATGTTGTAATTATATTCTAAAACTATCTAAAATTCATAATCAAGGTTTGAGTTTTAAGTGTTCTTGGTTTAAAAATTCAAAAACTAGAATTCGAATTCAATAGCAAAAAGTAATAATGTAGTGTTGTTAGGAATCTCATACTCAAACTATCTGCAAAGTTTCAAATCTCAATTCCTAATATCGAGTACGAATTGTTGAGTCAAATTTTATTTTTCAAAAGTTAAAGGTTGTGTTCATCGCGAAATTCGTAATTGTGTTGATGTTTCTTGTTAAATTGACGATTGATAAAGTTTATATGAATCATTTGAAACATAATTCGTGTTGTAACATTTGTCCAAAACGTGCTCAAACTCACAATCATTATTTTTTTTCCCTCTCAAAGCCGTGACCCAACCAGCAGCTCTTTATTTTTTTAATTATTTTTTATTCCCTTTAATTATCTGATTTAACAAAAATCTTTTATTTATGGATCAATCCCGTTTCAATTTCAATTATAAAACAAATTTTAAAGTGCTTTTATATTGGGTTGTTAAATTAGTCGATTGATTGATGAATGGGGAAGAAGAAGAGATACAAGGGGTGTATGATATATATAGATATGGTATGGATATTAATTCAGGAAAACCGAGATAGCATGATGGTTATGGGGTATTGCGAGTTTGCAAGTGGTCTCGGGTTCGAGCCCAGCAGTGGGTTGTTTTTCTTTATTTTTGGAATTCATTACAATTGAGGTAGTTTTCTTTTTTTCTTTATAATTATTATCATTATCATCATCATCATCATCATCATTATTATTATTATTATTATTATTATTATTATTATTATTATTATTATTATTATTATTATTATTATTATTATTATTATTATGATTAAAATTATTATTGATATTATTATGATTATTACTATGATCGTTATTATTAGTAATATAGTAATTTTTATTAACATCATTGTTGCAAGAATTAAAAGTATTACTAATATTATTATTATTTATATTAACTGTTATGAATATCATGATTATTATTATTGTTATTATTATTATTATTAACATCCTTACTATTAGTATTAGTATCATTTTAAAATTGTTAGTATTATTAATATGATCGTAAGTATTATTATTAATATTAGCATTTTCGTTAATACCAATATCATTAACAAGTACTATTATAATTGAAAATTAATATAATTACTACTAAAAGTATCTTTACTTTAAATCTATATTTTTATTAAAACTATTATTAATACTATCATTAATATTATTAGTACTATGAAAATTATTATTATTATCAGTATAATTATTCTAGTGTTATTATAACTAGTATTTTGTAAATAAAAGTGTAATTATATAAAAATAAATTTAATATACATAACTTAACTATATTAATATTTTTATATACAAAATGAATGCATTTAATTAAATAATGAAATATATATAAGTTATTAATATAAAAATTATATCACTAATAATAATATATTTATTTATTCAATTACGATTATATATATTAATGATTACACAAATAATATAGGTTCGTGAATCCGAGGCCAACCCTGCATTGTTCAGTTGTCTAATGTCGTCATATGTATTTTTACTACAAAATACATTAGGTGAGTTTTATTAATCCCTTTTTAAATGCTTTTGCAATATATATTTTTGGGACTGAGAATACATGCGCTGTTTTTATAACTGTTTTACGAAATAGACACAAGTAATTGAAACTACATTATATGGTTGAATGATCGAAATCGAATATGCCCCTTTTTATTAAGTCTGGTAATCTAAGAATTAGGGAACAGACACCCTAATTGACGTGAACTCTAAAGATAGATCTATCGGGCCCAACAAGCCCCATCCAAAGTACCAGATGCTTTAGTACTTCGAAATTTATATCATGTCCGAAGGAGGATCCCGGAATGATGGGGATATTCTTATATGTATATTGTGAATGTCGATTACCAGGTGTTCAATCCATATGAATGATATTTTTGTCTCTATGCATGGGACGTATGTTTATGAGAAATGGAAATATGAAATCTTGTGATCTATTAAAATGATGGAAACGATTGTTTATGTTAAACTAATGAACTCACCAACCTTTTGGTTGACACTTGAAAGCATGTTTATTCTCAGGTACGAAAGAAATCTTCTGCTGTGCATTTGATCATTTTAAAGATATTACTTGGAGTCATTCAAGACATCGTCGTTGAGTTTATCAAGATCATTATTAAGTCAATTATAGTTGGATATATTATGAAATGGTATGCATGTCTGTCAACTTTAGATGTAATGAAAGATTGTCTTTTCAAAACGAATGCAATGTTTGTAAAATGTATCATATAGAGGTCAAGTACCTCGCGATGTAATCAACTGTTGTGAATCGTTTATAATCGATATGGACTTTGTCTGGATGGATTAGGACGGGTCGTTTCAGTATGTGTCATGAAAACATACTTATTGTCAGACATGACAACCCCAATCAAATTTCGGGACGAAATTTCTTTAACGGGTAGGTACTGTGACGACCCGGAAATTTCTGATCAAATTTAAACTTAATCTTTGTATGATTTCGACATGATAAGCAAAGTCTGTAATATTGAGTCTCAAAAACTTTGGAGCTATATTCATGTAACCAATTACCCTTTTTCCAGTGCTCGACGATTCACGAACATTTATGTGTATGTAGATATGTATATATAATATATGGTTACATTAATTGAAAACGTTAACAAAGTATTAAATGTATAATACTTTACATTAAATGTTTTTGTTTCGATATATGTTTAATATATCTATCGACGGAACTAAAAGATAATATCAAATGAATTAATTAACGGATATTTTATTAGCATTTATCAATTTCATAAGTATTATGATATTATTATAAGTCTCTATTGTGAGGTCCACGTTGATTTGAGAAATTTTTCCTTGTTAACAGCATTCGGAATAAATGGTAAAGTGATTTACAAGTAAGAACAAAAGTCTCAATTAACGGTAACTGGATAAAAGTTAGTATAGATTCATGCTTAATTTTCAATGCATGCTTTACAATAATTGTCTCGTGTCTCTTGATAAGTTAATTATTTAGTTTTCTTAATATTGAAAACGTTTTACGATATAGATGAAACCTTTTAAAGAATGATTTTGAATATAACTAATTCTGGAAAACTAAATTATATTTATTCGATTTAGTACGAACACGTTTTTCGATATAATAGAATTTGATTATAATATGTTTTTATGAATTTTCAATGATATGAAAATAAAAATAAAGATAAAATAAAGATTTCTAATGAGTACCAAAAGACTACAACATTTCATCTCAAGATTGCAAGTTAAAATGATGGAAATCACTAAACCTGCGCACTTGCACGAGAAAAATCATAACTAAATTATACTGACTCGAAAAAGGGTGATTCTGGTGTCCAGACATCCGTAACTCAAAAATCTACAACTTTCGTGAAGACACCATACGCGAATCGCGTACCTATCTATGCGAAACGAGTAATGTTTTAAAAGATTACACGGGAGATGTAATCTTTACGCGAAACGTGTAATGTCGTCGACATATTTTGTGGCGGCTTCACTGTTTAACACGTTTATTATATTTATATTATTATATTTATATTATTATATTTATATTATTATATTATATATATGTATATATATATATATATGTGTGTGTAGTGACCCGAACTTTTCCATGTTTATATATATTAAATGAAATTGATATTTACATGATTAAGTGTTTCCAACATGTTAAGCAATCAAACTTGTTAAGACTTGATTAATTGAAATAGGTTTCATATAGACAATTGACCACCCAAGTTGACCAGCGATTCACGAACGTTAAAACTTGTAAAAACTATATGATGACATATATATGGATATATATATAGGTAACATGATATTATGATAAGTAAGTATCTCACTAGGTATTTTAACAATGAGTTATATACATAAAAATGAGACTATTGAATTAAGAAACTCGAAAACGATATATATAACGATTATCGTTATAACAACGTCTTATTAAATACATATGAATCATATTAAGATATTGATACACTATATTCAAACATGATAAATGATAAGTAAACATATCATTAAGTGTATTAACAATGAACTACATATGTAAAAACAAGACTACTAACTTAAGGATTTCGAAACGAGACATATATGTAACGATTATCGTTGTAACGACATTTAAATGTATATATATCATATTAAGATATATTAATACATCATAATATCATGATAATGTAATAATTTAACATCTCATTAGATATAATAAACAATGGGTTAACAACATTTAACAAGATCGTTAACTTAAAGGTTTCAAAACAACACTTACATGTAACAACTAACGATGACTTAACGACTCAGTTAAAATGTATATACATGTAGTGTTTTAATATGCATTCATACACTTTTGAAAGACTTCAAGACACTTATCAAAGTACTTCTATTTAACAAAAATGCTTACAATTACATCCTCGTTCATTTTCATCAACAATTCTACTCGTATGCACCCGTATTCGTACTCGTACAATACCCAGCTTCTAAATGTATGTACTATTTGTATATACACTCCAATGATCAGCTCTTAGCAGCCCATGTGAGTCACCTAACCATGTGGGAACCATCATTTGGCAACTAGCATGAATGATTACACAAAATTACAAACTAATGTGACCTTATATGGAGTACCTACATCACGTTTTCAATCATCACCATAAACACTTTCATTTTTCAATTTTTATGCATCAAACTAAACTCTCTCAAGTGTTCTTCCATTGTTCTAAGTGTTCTTCATCATCTTCATCAAAATCTAGCTCAATCTATGTAGTGACCCGAACTTTTCCATATTTATATATATTAAATTAAATTGTTATTTACATGATTAAGTGTTTCCAACATGTTAAACAATCAAACTTGTTAAGACTTGATTAATTTAAATAGGTTTCATATAGACAATTGACCACCCAAGTTGACCGGTGATTCACGAACGTTAAAACTTGTAAAAACTATATGATGACATATATATGATTATATATATAGTTAACATGATATTATGATAAGTAAGTATCTCATTAGGTATTTTAACAATGAGTTATATACATAAAATTGAGTTTATTGAATTAAGAAACTCGAAACGATATATATAACGATTATTGTTATAACAACGTCTTACTAAATACATATGAATCATATTAAGATATTGATACACTATGTTTAATCATGATAAATGATAAGTAAACATGTCATTAAGTGTATTAACAATGAACTACATATGTAAAAACAAGACTACTAACTTAATGATTTCGAAACGAGACATATATGCAACGATTATCGTTGTAACAACATTTAACTGTATATATATATAATACTAAGATATATTAATATATCATAATATCATGATAATGTAATAATTTAACATCTCTTTAGATATAATAAATAATGGGTTAACAACATTTAACAAGATCGTTAACCTAAAGGTTTCAAAACAACATTTACATGTAACGACTAACGATGACTTAACGACTCAGTTAAAATGTATATACATGTAGTGTTTTAATATGTATTCATACACTTTTGAAAGACTTCAAGACACTTATCAAAATACTTCTACTTAACAAAAATGCTTACAATTACACCCTCGTTCAGTTTCATCAACAATTCTACTCGTATGCACCCGTATTCGTACTCGTACAATACACAGCTTTTAGATGTATGTACTATTGGTATATACACTCTAATGATTAGCTCTTAGCAGCCTGTGAGTTACCTAACACATGTGGGAGCCATCATTTGGCAACTAGCATAAAATATCTCATAAAATTACAAAAATATTAGTAATCATTCATGACTTATTTACATGTAAACAAAATTCCTTTATATCTAAATATATATACCAATGACCAAAAACACCTACAAACACTTTAATTCTTTAATTTTCTTCATCTAATTGATCTCTCTCAAGTTCTATCTTCAAGTTCTAAGTGTTCTTCATAAATTCTATAAGTTCTAGTTTCATAAAATCAATAATACTTCCAAGTTTGCTAGATTACTTCCAATCTTGTAAAGTGATCATCCAACCTCAAGAAATCTTTCTTATTTACAGTAAGATATCTTTTTAATACAAGGTAATACTCATATTTAAACTTTGATTCAATTTCTATAACTATAACAATCTTATTTCGAGTGGAAATCTTACTTGAACTTGTTTTCGTGTCATGATTCTGCTTCAAGAACTTTCAAGCCATCCAAGGATCCTTTGAAACTAGATCTATTTTTCTCATTTCCAGTAGGTTTATCCACAAAACTTGAGATAGTAATGATGTTCATAACATCATTCAATTCATATATATAAAACTACCTTATTCGAAGGTTTAAACTTGAAATCACTAGAACATAGTTTAGTTAATTCTAAACTTGTTCGCAAACAAAAGTTAATCCTTCTAACTTGACTTTTAAAATCAACTAAACACATGTTCTATATCTATATGATATGCTAACTTAATGATTTAAAACCTGGAAACACGAAAAATACCGTAAAATCGGACATACGTCGTCATAGTAACACCGCGGAAAATCCTTCGAGGACGAATATTGTCGTTGGTTACATCGAGTCGACCTTCGAGGCGGAAAATCCTTGCGAAAAGAGTGAAAACGGTATTGCGAACAGGTTCGCCGGTAAGTGGATCGAGTACTCCGACGTTTGGTGGTAAGTTTGGCTCGTGATAAGGAGTACCTTCTTCATTTCTCCATAGGGTGAGTATTTCGTGAACCCATCCCCATTTTCTAAAGAAATCACGGTAATTGATCGGTGGGTGTGCTCCTGTCACGCTATCTTTGGAGCTAGAAGAACTTGAGGAATCAGGTGAGAAATCCATATTATGTGTTTGGAATAGGGTTTGATATGAAATGGGTGTTGAATATTGAATGATATATTCGTCTCCTTGAATTCGTATATATAGCAGAAAGATTTCCGTAATTTACGGAGGAAATTTAGAAAAAGTGTTAGACAAGGTCTATTGGGAATAGATATGCTAAGATATGATTTGTCTATACTCCAATAATGGCAGTATGACGTGTCGAGATTATAAAATGATAAGTATGTAATCTAATAATCTTTCGATTAAAGACTTTCAATTCGTATACTGTGATAACCCAATGACATTTCCCGGTTCGCAAACCGATGCATAAAGGCATAAGGCATATAGGTACGTGATATAACAGGGAGTTATATACGTTTGAGTATGAATTATAGGAGTTTCAAAAATCTTGGATAATATTTCATGTAATACATATGTAATACACAAAACCAGGATAGATGACTAAGTGAGTTGTTCTTAATAAGTTCACCACTTATTAAGTGCGTAAGTGACTAAGTGTTGTATGATCACTATAGTCAGGTTTGATATTGTGCACCATACCCAAACATCTATGCCACCGCCGAGTCACTTGAATGATCAATTGTTACCGGTTGGCCCAGGAATTCTCGACCAAAATCTAAGTTTGGCATTCGAAATCCACAAGCGTCCCATAGTGGTACCAAGGATCACCCTAGGCCTTAAGTAGCGTTGACGTTCGAGTAATTTCACATTATCGTGTATGCTATAATCTTAAGATTTAAGTATAGTTTCTAAGGTATAGTGTAGCATTTATCAATTAAAGGCAACAATTAAAGGCATTATGGTCAAGGAAAGTTGTAGTCCTACATTGCTAAGGTACCTAATTGTATAAGGCACACATAAAATGCAATCCTGGTTCTCTACAACAACCTGCTCTGATACCAATCTGTCACACCCCCAAATTAGGGCCTAGGGTATTTGTGACTAATTATATCAAATCACAGTTGTATAAACGAGAACGACTCTATATGAGACGTTTTGAATAAAATATTTATTAATAAAACAGCGGAAGCATTAAAAGTTTTACATCAAATTTAAACTGAAATAATAATAATAGTCTTAATGCAAAGTAAATGTAATGAAATGAAGACTCCATGTAGCAGCATTCAATTCATCAGGTAGCAATCATGGCAATCATCTTATTCGTCACCTGAGACAAAACATGCTTAAAGTGTCAACAAAAAGGTTGGTGAATTCATTAGTTTATCAAAATCAATCATTTCCGTTATAATAATAGGCCACAAGATTTCAGTTTCATAAATATCCGTACACTAGCAAGTGTATAAAAGAATTCTATAAGTTGTAGGCACCCGGTAACAAGCCTTAACGTTTATGTTTTACCCTCTGAAGTACACCAGATCAGGTGTGTTTAAAATAACCTCGAAGTACATAAGCATCCCATAGTCAGGATGGGGTTTGTCAGACCCAATAGATCTATCTTTAGGATTCGCGCCTACCGTACATAGACAAGTAGTTTAATGTTACCAAGCTAAGGGTATATTTCTGGTTTAAACCCACATAGAATTAGTTTTAGTACTTGTACCTATTTCGTAAAACATTTATAAATCAGCGCATGTATTCTCAGCCCAAAAATATATATAAAAAGGGAGCAAATGAAACTCACCTTAAATAGCAGTTGAAGTATTCCACGCAAGAAAGGAAAGTAAAGCAAGTAAGTGACCGAGATATCAACTAGAAGTAGTTCTTAATAGAGAAATGAGAGATTAAGGTGTAAGTTTGAAATGAGAAATGTATGTGGTATTTATAGTTGAAAATGTTAGGTAAAAAAAAAATTTAAAATAAAATAAGTAAATCTTAAAAGTTAAAATAAGAAAAAGTATTTTGTATTTTTATTAAAAGTAAATCTTAAAAGTTAAAATAAGAAAAAGTAGTTTGTATTTTTATTAAAAGTAAAATCTTAAAAGTTAAAATAAGAAAAAGTAGTTTGTATTTTTATTAAAAGTAAAATCTTAAAAGTTAAAATAAGAAAAAGTATTTTGTATTTTTATTAAAAGTAAATCTTAAAAGTTAAAATAAGAAAAAGTAGTTTGTATTTTTATTAAAAGTAAAATCTTAAAAGTTAAAATAAGAAAAAGTAGTTTGTATTTTTATTAAAAGTAAAATCTTAAAAGTTAAAATAAGAAAAAGTAGTTTGTATTTTTATTAAAAGTAAATCTTAAAAGTTAAAATAAGAAAAAGTAGTTTGTATTTTTATTAAAAGTAAATCTTAAAAGTTAAAATAAGAAAAAGTAGTTTGTATTTTTATTAAAAGTAAATCTTAAAAGTTAAAATAAGAAAAAGTAGTTTGTATTTTTATTAAAAGTAAATCTTAAAAGTTAAAATAAGAAAAAGTAGTTTGTATTTTTATTAAAAGTAAATCTTAAAAGAAAAGTAGTTTGTATTTTTATTAAAAGTAAATCTTAAAAGAAAAAGTAGTTTGTATTTTTGTATTTATTTATTAAAAGTAGATATAGTTTTTATTTTTATTTTGTATAAAATTCTAAAAAAAATTGTTTAATATATTTCTAAACATTTTATTTCTATATTTGTTTAATTATTAAATACGAATTTTATATAAAAATTATTATTATATTTAGTTTTTATAAAAATTAAAATTTATGATTATTAATTTATAGTTTTTATTAGTTTTATAAATGTTATAATATTATTTATTATTTAGTTAATTATATATTCTATTAACTAAATAACAAAAGTAATATAAATATTATATATATATTCATTGATGTAATTATGTTATATTATATATCATAATCTTATTTATAATATTTATAATTATATTATTTATTTTAAGCGTACGTTTATTCGGTCAACGTTAAATTTATTCGTATATAACAACTCTAGGTATTTTAGTAAAATCGGAAGTCGAAAAGTGAGGGTTGTTATAAAATACAAGGACCAAACCCTATATTCAAAGGATTCGAGTAATTCTGGATCCGTTGAAATCTTTAAAGAATATCTTGCTCCGAAGTCATGTTAAAATCTTGCGGAAAATCTTTCTCCATCAACCATCGAACTTAGAAATTCCAAAATATCATCATCAATATCTTCGATATTTCTGAGGATATTTTCATAAATATTCTCGTCCAAAATTATATACCTCTTCGTGCTTCCTGTGTATCATTATATTGGAAACATTCAATAGAAAATTTAGTACCGAAAAGCAGATTATGCGAAACTATGAAGAAAGCCGTGGACAAATCACAAAGAATAAGTTTGACTTCAAAGAATCCAAATGATTCAATGTCTGCTAAAAAGTCTTTAGTGAATATTGATAATGCTAAAAACGAACATATATTTCATAGCATTATTCCTCAAGAAAGACAAGCTTTTAGTTGTAATTGTTCTATTTACAAGTGATATTCGTTTAAATAATAAAAGGTGAAGACAAAAGACAGATTCGACGAATTGAAGACGCAAACGACCAAAAAGCTCAAAAGTACAAAAGACAATCAAAAAGGTTCCAATTATTGATAAGAAACGTCTCGAAATTACAAGAGTACAAGATTCAAAACGCAAAGTACAAGATATTAAATTGTACGCAAGGACGTTCGAAAATCCGGAACCGGGACCAGAGTCAACTCTTAACGCTCGACGCAACGGACTAAAAATTACAAGTTAACTATGTATATAAATATAATATAATATATAATTAATTATATATATATTATATATATATATTATAAACCGTCGGCAGAGAAAGACTCCAAGGGTGTGAGCTGTAAATACATTCTCCGCGACTCGCGGAGTTTGAAGAGGATTTTACCGCGAGTCGCGGAGCCCCAAAAATCAACTCTGCCTATAAAGCAAACCGAATTCTGATCAAAAATTCATATTCTATTTCTCTCTTCTCTCATATATACGTAAAATATATATATATATATATATAATTTATATTTTAATTTTAATTTTAATTCTAATAATAAGGGTATGTTAGCGAATGTTGTAAGGGTGTAAGTCGAAATTCTGTCCGTGTAACGCTACGCTATTTTTAAATCATTGTAAGTTATGTTCAACCTTTTTACATTAATGTCTCGTAGCTAAGTTATTATTATGCTTATTTAAAACGAAGTAATCATGATGTTGGGCTAATTACTAAAATTGGGTAATTGGGCTTTGTACCATAATTGGGGTTTGGACAAAAGAACGACACTTGTGGAAATTAGACTATGGGCTATTAATGGGCTTTATATTTGTTTAACTAAATGATAGTTTGTTAATGTTAATATAAAGATTTACAATTGGGCGTTCCTATAAATTACCATATACACTCAATCGGACACGATGGGCGGGGTATTTATATGTACGAATAATCGTTCATTTAACCGGACACGGGAATGGATTAATAGCCACTAGAATAATTAAAACAGGGGTGAAATTACATTCAAGGGTAATTGGTGTAATTATTAACAAAGTAATAAAACCTTGGTTTACATGCAGTCGATAACCTGGTGTATTCACTAAACAAAGTATTAAAACCTTGTTACAATTCGAATCCCCAATTAGTTGGAATATTTAACTTCGGGTATAATAATAATTTGATGAGGACACTCGCACTTTATATTTATGACTGATGGACTGTTATGGACAAAAACCAGACGGACATATTGAATAATCCAGGACAAAGGACAATTAACCCATGGGCATAAAACTAAAATCAACACGTCAAACATCATGATTACGGAAGTTTAAATAAGCATAATTCTTTTATTTCATATTTAATTTCCTTTATTTTATATTTAATTGCACTTCTAATTATCGCACTTTTTATTGTTATCGCATTTTTAATTATCGTATTTTTTAATTATCGCAAGTTTATTTTATCGCACTTTTATTATTCGCAATTTCATTATCGTTATTTACTTTAAGTTTTAAATTAAGTCTTTTATTTATTTAATATTTTACATTAGGTTTTAACTGCGACTAAAGTTTTAAAATCGACAAACCGGTCATTAAACGGTAAAAACCCCGCTTTATAATAATAATATTACTTATATATATGTTTGTATTTTTATAAAAGTAAACTAATATAGCGTTGAGCTTTGTTTAAAGATTTCCCTGTGGAACGAACCGGACTTACTAAAAACTACACTACTTTACGATTAGGTACACTGCCTATAAGTGTTGTAGCAAGGTTTAAGTATATCCATTCTATAAATAAATAAATATCTTGTGTAAAATTGTATCGTATTTAATAGTTTTTCCTAGTAAAATATAAAGCTATTTTATATACACCTCGCATAACATCAAGTATTTTTGGCGCCGCTGCCGGGGAACACTCTTAAACGCCGGAAGCGCAACGCTAATAATAAAAAAAAAAAAGATTTTTAATTTACTTTTATTAAAAATTCATTTTTGTAAAAATACGTTTTAATTATTCAAAAATATAAAAAGAAAAACAAAAATATAAGTGTTTTTAAGATTTTGTTAAATATTTAAGTTTTATAAGTTTCTTTATTTTTAGTTTAGTTTATAAAAATATAAGTTTTATTTTAATATCTTTTATTTATTTAAAAACAGAAAACAGAAAATAAAAAAAAAATAAAGAAAAAAACGCTTCGAATATTTAAATCTGTCAACTGAATTTCTGAACCCCGCGACTCGCGGGGTTTGAAGCATTAAATACCGCGACTCGCGGAGACTTTCTGACAGGCGGCAAAAAAAAACCCTAATCGAGCATTAATTACGGTAATTATTAATTAATTATTATTAAACCCTAATAATTATTATTATTATTATTAGTTTTATTTTAACTTTTACTTTTTATTTAATTTATGTATTTAGTATAAATTAGTTTAATTAAATTGTAAAATTAGTAGTTTTATTAAATAAATAATATAAAAATAATATTTTTATAAAAATTGTACTTTTTACAACTTTTTGTATATTTTTATATTTTGTCCCTTTTTAATCGTTGCAGCGTAATATTTGTATTTTTAGCTCATATTTAATTTTAAACTTAGTTTTTGCTATAGTTATTTTTACTCCTAGATTTTTAGGCTTTGCCGTAGAATTCCTTAAGTGCTTTTTCTTTAGACTAAGATTTAGGTGCTTTAGAATTTTGCGACGCCTTTTTAAGTTTTAGTTTCTTTTTAAGTTATTTCCATTTGGGATTTAGTTTTTCCTTGTAAGCTTTAATATTTTTAGACACCTTTTTACTATGTATCAATTATCATTCCAATTAGTAATTTCAATTTGCGATTATAATTTTAAGTTAGTTGTAGTAATAAGGTTAGGTTAGTTAAGTATTTTTAAGTTTTGATAAGTTTCTTTTATTTTTTTTCGTCACCTTTTATTTTTCAACCATTTTTTCTTTTTCGACCTTTTGCGACGAACTCTTTATCTTTCTTATTTCTCGCTATTCTAGTTTTAGGACATAGATTTTTATTCTACTTCTTATCTAAATTTCTTAAAATTACGAAAATTTATTTTAAGTGGTTAAATTAATAGACATCAAAATTTTCTGGTTCGTAGTAATAGTTGGATTTGTACGTGGACCGGGTTATTGGAGCCAAACAGTCCTCAATTATATTGAGACCAAACGAATCCTGCCCCTCTGCTGCATCTTTTGGCTATTCGAAACGTGGGCAAAATCAGAAAAGTCTATTGATTGGATAACTTATTATAATTTTTCTTTCCTTTTTTAAAAACTAATAGGATATTCAGTGAATGCACCGAGCAAGACGTTCATCACCTTTTGTACGTTCACCACCTGTAACTAGATCAAGACATTTAGCAAATATAACCGCCGTTGATTTTTCTTTAGAATCGTCATCCAGTCGACCAAGTACTTCAGTTCAAATTTCCGATAATCCATTTTTTGAACCCGACCTCACAATTGAGAATCCAGAGAATATTCAGGAACGGTTCGTAGATCCTGAACCATTAAACTTTCCTCCGGAACCACCAATCATTCAAACAGAGATTGTTGAGGAACGAACCATTAAATCAGAATCATCTAGTGATACCGATTCAACAAATTCAATTATGGAGAATCTGGAACCTTTAAGTATGGAAGACAGAATGAGAGCTAAACGCACTGGCCAAGGTCACGCAATTACTCATCCAGACATTAATGCGCCAGATTATGAAATCAAAGGACAAATTCTACACATGATGACTAATCAATGCCAATTTAGTGGTGCGCCGAAGGAAGATCCAAATGAACATCTACGTACCTTTAATAGGATCTGCACACTATTTAAAATCCGAGAAGTGGAGGATGAACAGATATATCTCATGTTATTTCCCTGGACTTTAAAGGGAGAAGCCAAAGATTGGTTGGAATCGTTACCTGAAGGGGCGATCGATACATGGGACGTTTTAATTGACAAATTTCTTAAACAATTCTTTCCTGCATCTAAAGCCGTAAGACTTCAAGCAGAAATTGTTACGTTCACACAGAAACCAAATGAAACTCTATATGAGGCGTGGACAAGATATGAAAAGTTGTTAAGAGGATGTCCGCAACATGGTTTAGACACCTGTCAAATAGTACAAATATTCTACCAAGGATGCGACATCACTACAAGGAAAGACATAGATATAGCAGCTGGTGGTTCTATTATGAAGAAAACCGAAACTGATGCTTACAAAATTATTGATAACACTGCTTCCCACTCGCATGAGTGGCACCAAGAAAAAGATATCATTAGATCATCTAAAGCAGCTAGAGCCGATTCTAGCCATGACTTAGATTCCATTTCCGCAAAGATAGATGCTGTGGAGAGACGAATGGAAAAGATGACTAAAGATATTCACTCAATACGAATTAGTTGTGAGCAGTGTGGAGGACCACATTTGACAAAAGATTGTCTCAGTATTGAATTAACAATGGAACAAAGAGAGAATATTTCATACATAAACCAAAGGCCTGGAAATAATTATCAGAATAATTATCAACCGCCAAGACCGATTTACAATCAAAACCAGAATTATAACCGAAATATTCCATACAACAACCAACAAGGTCCTAGCAATCAACAAGTATCCAATAATACTTACAATAAGCAAAGACCGAATTTTCAAAACAAACCACCACAACAAACCGATGATAAAAAGCCGAATTTAGAAGATATGATGACGAAGCTAGTTGAAACTCAAACGCAGTTTTTCACATCTCAAAAACAAACTAATGAACAAAATGCTCAAGCATTTAGAAATCAACAAGCTTCTATTCAAAATCTGGAACAAGAAGTAAGTAACCTAGCAAGGTTAATAGGTGAAAGAAAACCGGGAAGTCTACCTAGTGATACAAATGCTAACCCCAGGAATGAAACAGCTAAAGCCATTACCACAAGAAGTGGTACAACACTTAAACCACCTGAAATACCTGTAACTTCTGATGAAACCATTCCTACTCCACAAGAACCACAACCTGATCAAGATAAGGAAAAAGAACCGGTAGTTGAGAAGGTTAATGAAGATAACACAGTTAAGGATAAACCTTATGTTAAACCATACCAACCACCACTTCCTTACCCGAGTAAAATGAAGAAAGAAAAACTTGAAGCCGAGCAATCTAAATTTTTGGATATGTTTAAACAGATAAATGTAAATCTTCCTTTCATTGATGTGATTTCAGGAATTCCAAGATATGCTAAATTCTTGAAAGATCTAATCTCAAATAGAAAGAAAATGGAAGAACTCTCGGCTGTTACTATGAATGCTAATTGTTCAGTAGTGCTGTTGAATAAGATACCAGAAAAACTATCTGATCCAGGAAGTTTCACAATTCCATGTTTTCTGGGTAGTCTTAGTTCAATAGAAGCATTGGCAGACTTAGGTGCTAGTATAAATCTAATGCCGTATTCACTATACGCTAAACTAGACCTTGGAGAATTAAAACCAACCAGAATAAGCATACAACTAGCCGATAGATCAATAAAATATCCTAGAGGGATAATGGAGAACATGCTAGTTAAAGTTGGTACTTTAGTATTTCCAGTAGATTTTGTTGTTTTGGACATGGAAGAAGATTCTCAAGTTCCTCTCATATTAGGAAGACCATTCTTAAACACGGCTAAAGCAATGATAGACGTGTTCGGTAAGAAACTGACCCTAAGTATAGAGGATGAGAGTGTTACCTTTTCAGTTGATAGAGCAATGCAACAGCCACAATCTGCAGATGATACATGTTATTATATTCAAACTATAGATGCACATGCAGAATTATTAGAAGAATTTCCAGAATTACAAGGAACAGGAGAATGTTCTTTAGGAGAAGGTAATGAACCAATTGATGAAGCTGAAATGTTAGCTACACTTATAGCTAATGGATACGAACCAACAACAGAAGAAATTCAAATGCTAAAAGAAGAAGACAGATATCGATATAAATCATCGATAGAAGAACCTCCGAAATTAGAGTTAAAGCCACTTCCAAACCATTTGGAATACGCTTATTTACATGGTGAATCTGAATTACCTGTAATAATATCGTCTTCTCTTACTGAAAATGAGAAATCACAACTCATTTCTGTGTTGAAAGCTCATAAACCAGCCATTGCATGGAAGATTCATGATATTAAAGGAATAAGTCCTTCGTATTGCACACATAAAATCCTTATGGAAGAAGGTCATAAAACGTATGTGCAACGCCAACGAAGACTAAATCCTAATATGCAAGATGTAGTTAAAAAAGAGATTATTAAACTGCTAGATGCAGGTTTAATTTATCCAATCTCTGATAGTCCATGGGTAAGCCTAGTTCAATGCGTGCCTAAGAAAGGTGGCATGACTGTCATTACAAATGAGAAAAATGAGCTTATTCCTACTAGGACTGTAACAGGATGTCGTGTATGTATTGATTATAGAAAATTAAATGACGCCACCAGAAAAGATCACTTTCCCTTACCTTTCATAGATCAAATGTTGGAAAGATTAGCCGGAAATAGTTACTATTGTTTTCTAGATGGATTTTCCGGATATTTTCAAATTCCAATAGCACCCGAGGACCAAGAGAAAACCACATTCACGTGCCCTTATGGTACTTTTGCTTACAAACGCATGCCATTTGGACTTTGTAACGCCCCTGCAACCTTTCAAAGGTGTATGATGGCGATTTTTCACGACATGATAGAAGAATGCATGGAAGTATTCATGGATGACTTTTCAGTCTTCGGTGATACATTTAAATCATGTCTAGTTAATCTGGAACGAATGCTAATTAGATGCGAAAAATCAAATCTAGTACTTAATTGGGAGAAATGCCATTTCATGGTTAAAGAAGGCATCGTTCTTGGACATAAAATTTCAAAAGAAGGAATTGAAGTGGATAGAGCTAAAGTAGATGTAATTGCTAAACTTCCACATCCCACCAATGTTAGAGAAGTTAGGAGTTTTCTAGGGCATGCCGGTTTTTACCGACGTTTCATAAAAGATTTTTCTAAAATTGCCACTCCTATGAATAAACTCCTAGAAAAGGATGCTCCATTCATCTTTTCAGATGAGTGTATCAAATCTTTTAATATTCTTAAAGAGAAACTCACTAATGCACCGATCATGATAACACCAAATTGGAATCTACCATTTGAACTAATGTGCGATGCAAGTGATTTTGCAATGGGAGCCGTTTTAGGTCAAAGGATTGAAAAACGATTTCAACCTATATATTATGCTAGTAAGACGTTACAAGGAGCACAAAAAAACTATACAACTACTGAAAAAGAACTCCTTGCTATTGTCTTTGCTTTTGACAAATTTCGATCATATCTCGTTCTAGCAAAAACGGTGGTCTATACCGACCATTCTGCTCTTAGATACCTATTTTCAAAACAAGATGCTAAACCAAGATTAATCCGTTGGATCTTACTCTTACAAGAGTTTGATATTGAAATCCGAGATAAAAGAGGAGCAGAAAATCTCGCCGCTGATCATCTTTCTCGTCTTGAAAATCCCGAATTAGAAGTTCTAAATGAATCAGCCATACAAGACAACTTTCCTGATGAATATCTATTGAAGATAGATTATAAAGAAATCCCATGGTTTGCATACTATGCAAACTACTTAGTTTGTGGATTCCTTGAAAAAGGATTATCGTACCAAAGACGAAAGAAATTCTTCAAAGATATAAAACACTATTTCTGGGAAGATCCACATTTGTTTAAAAGTTGTCCCGATGGAATAATACGCCGATGTGTATTTGGAGATGAAGCTAGTAAAATATTAAACCATTGTCACACAGGACCAACAGGAGGGCATTATGGGCCTCAACTAACAGCAAGAAAAGTTTATGAAGCTGGATTCTATTGGCCTACAATTTACAAAGACGCACACCTTCTTTGCAAATCCTGTGATGCATGTCAAAGGGCCGGAAAAATAAGTCAACGTGATGAAATGCCACAAAATGTCATCCAAGTATGTGAAGTATTTGACATTTGGGGTATTGACTTTATGGGTCCATTTCCAAAATCTCATAATAATCTATATATACTCGTAGCCATTGATTATGTATCTAAATGGGCGGAAGCACAAGCTCTCCCAACTAACGATGCACGAGTTGTAGTCAACTTTTTAAAACGTCTTTTTGCAAGGTTTGGAACACCGAAAGCTTTAATAAGTGATCGGGGTACTCATTTCTGTAATAATCAACTTGAGAAAGTTCTTAAAAGATATGGAGTAACTCATAAAATCTCCACCGCATATCACCCACAAACAAGTGGACAAGTTGAAAATACCAACCGAGCTTTAAAACGTATTCTAGAGAAAACCGTAGGATCAAATCCTAAGGAATGGTCCATTAAATTGGAGGATGCACTCTGGGCTTTTAGAACAGCCTACAAAACTCCAATTGGAACTACACCTTTTAGACTTGTTTATGGAAAAGCATGTCATCTTCCAGTAGAAATTGAACACAAAGCATTTTGGGCTTTGAAGACATGTAATCTTGATTTACATGAAGCCGGACGTCTACGATTAAGTCAACTAAACGAATTAGAAGAATTAAGACATGAAGCATACGAAAATTTGTTAATCTATAAAGAAAGAACGAAGAAATGGCATGATAAAAGAATCTGAAGTTCAAAAGAATTTAAAGAAGGAGACAGAGTTCTTCTTTTCAATTCACGATTCAAGCTATTTCCTGGAAAATTGAAATCAAGATGGTCTGGACCATTCATAGTCAAAAAAAGTTTTCCCATACGGAACGATAGAATTAATAAATTCAAATGGGATTGAATTTAAAGTTAATGGTCACAGAGTTAAACATTACATACATGGTCCGATGGAAGTCGACAACGAAGTTAATCACAATTTCGACACCACAGCTAACTAAGTGTGGGGAGAATCAAGTCTTTAAAGGATAATATGTATTTCTGTTAGAGTTAGATTGTCTGTTTTCGTGTAGTTCTCGAAAATGGAACCCGAATGGTCTTTCCCTAGCAGACCCTAAAGAACTAGTCTTCTCCCCCCATTCTGAATTTTTTTTTTTTTTTTAAGTTTTTACAAAATGAAGACTGCCTGTGAACTAAACCATGGTCTAATGCTACACGCTTTGATCACTAAACGTAATAATGACATACTCCCGAGTGAAATAGTATCAGTAATCAGAGAAAGAATGGACGGAGTTAGAAAAGAATCCAGATGCGAAGATAATAAGTTACAATTTGGTAAAGGAAAATCAAAATCCGCAGCGAAAAGAAGAGCACGACACCTAGAACGATGTCACAAATGCGGAAAATGGTCACATGGAGGTAAATGTTCAAATAATCAAACCTATTCAAATACCGAATTTGTTACTTTATGCAGAGACGGACCGTTCATATGTTTAGAAGAAAAGATACTGAATGCTCGAGGTTACGCCTATGTAGCCATGGAAAATCAATTAAACCGACTATCTTATGAATGGGATAGATCATATAACTAAGAAATCTATTTCACAGGTATGTCTGTACAGTTTTTATTTTTATTTTTATTTTTAACCTTTTGATAATAAACGCAAATTTGTTCGCTAAAAAGTATTAAATTGGTATTGAATAAAATTAGGTTTGGTGACCGAAATTATTGATATCATTCAAAAATTTATTACATCACTGCGAAATTTAACGTTTATTCTTAAGGTATAAATATCTTTAAACAATCAACCCAAAATATTTCAAAAATTCGTCATGAGTTAAATTAGGTCTTGGAACCGAAATTACTTTACCGAAAAGAGGGGCGCATATTTTTGATAATATTTGATTGATTAAAGTGGGATAAAAAGACAAAAAGATGTTTAATTTTATTTTTACCATGTTTTTAAAATTAATATTTAAATCTTAAATTAATATTGTAAACTTTGTAAAAACAATATTTTTAAAATTATAAATATTTGAAAAATTAATATAAGTTTGGTATGAATTTATAAATTTTTAAATTAAGTTTGGTGTGAATTTTTAATTTTTAAAATATAAATTTTTAATTTTATGCATTTTAAATTTTAAGTTTGGTGTGAATTTTTAATATTAATTTTGAATTTTATATTTAAGTTGTGTGAATTTAAAAACAAAAATTTACTTTATCTCATTAAGTTAAGAATATGATTTTTAAAATTCGTCGTAAGTTGAAGACTAGGTCTTTGAACCGAAATTGCTTTACCCGAGGGAGGGACGAGAACTTTTATTATCATTATTTTTAATCTTATTGAATTAAAGTATGCCAAAAACATTGAAAAAACCCAAAAATCTTAGCTTTTAAAACAATCGCTACAAAAAGACAAATTTTAAAATTTTGTCGAGAGACGGACTAGGACATCGATCCGAAACGAACTCGTCCTAAATAACAAGGGAAACAAAATTTTAAAATTAATTACTTAATTGTTTTAATAAGTTAATGATTATAAAAAAAATATATATATATATATACCAAACTCCGCGACTCGCGGAGTTTGGAGGGTAAATCCCCGCGACTCGCGGAGGGGCCGGATTACAGAAAAAAAATAAAGAGCTGCAACAGCTCAGTTTCAACCATAAAACAGAAAAATAGCTGCGAAAACTGCACCCGAAAAACCCGAGAAAAAACCCCAAAAATCACAATTTTTAACCGTTAATCACCAAATCTTTTGCTAAAATCATGTTGAGAAGGATGCTATCTAAGAATTACTCAAGAAAAACGGTAAATTTCTACACCTAAACACCATTTAATCCGAAATTTGGTGTTCTTGAGCTATTTTTTCCCCAATTTGATTTTGATGCTTTTTAGTGTAATTAGGCTTAAATTGTTTATGTATTATGCTTGTATAACCTAGATTGATGCTGTTTAACATGATTAGAAGCCTTAAACTTCAAATTTTGAGTAATCTAGGGTTTGTGTTCTTGAGCAAATTTGGGGCTTTTTGATATAAACAGGTTATGGCCAATTTTTGTCATGAATTGTTGCTAAATTGAGTAGTGTAACATGTCTAGGTAGTTAAATGATCCAAACTTTGAGCCTAAACATGATTTTGAGAATTAAAGTGGACTTTTTCAAGTCTAAAATTCATGAACTTGATTTTTGAAAGATAATGCCATTTGAGACTTGTTTAATTGCTAGTAATGATTATTTTGACATGTTATTTGAGTTGAATGCTTATGAACTTGGCGAACATTTTCGTATATGCTTATTTGAAAAAGTGTAGATTTGATGAAAATATGAAAATGAGCTTAAGTTTGATATAAATTGATAATGTCATTGTAATTATTTTGATTGATGATTTTGCTGACACTAATGCATATTTGGATGCACAAAAATTGTGTTTGATGTGTTTTGCAGAATGAAAGGGGTGAATCTTCATCCCAAGCCCGCAATGCTCCTGCTGAGAATTTGGAACAACAGGAGGTGGATAACTACTACAAGCAGGATGTACCTCATCCAGTCATGACCTTTTCCGATATGCATTTGGAAGAGTTGCACCCGAACCTGAGGTTTAACAGACTTTGGATAGATTATCCAAAATATCAACGGGGTTTGCATACTCTTCATTCTAAGGTTGTTGAGGTACCGAGGGTTATAGAATGGGGACCCTTAGAAGCTGTAGAATTGGCCGGGCCAATTAGGGAATTACTTGTACAGAGGTATGGTAATTCTTCTTTTAATGACTGGGTATGTTTATTCACCATACGTAGACCTGTATATAAAGTATGGTGTGAAGAATTGTTATGTAGTATAGAGTTGAATGATCGGGTAGCTAGTTTAACCGATCGTTCTTTTATTAGATTTTTGTTAGGCGGTTCGATGCGCCACATGTCTTTACTGGACATGGCTCAGGCTTTACGTATATATACGCCTGAGGAGTTAGCGTCTGCCAATTGTAGAGGATTGATACTAAACGGTAGAAAGATAGATGAGAATTTTGATACACACGGTGTGTGGAGTCAAATGACAAGCCATCACCGTTTCAAAGGGGGAAATTACTCTTATTTGGATATAGATAGAGCCGAATTAAGAGTGATACATAGGTTTTTAGCTAATTCGATTACACAAAGGGGTAAGAACAAAGAAAAAGTAAATGAACAGGATTTGTTTTACCATATGTGTATTCGAGACCCACAAAGCGCTGTAAGTATACCATATTGTGTGGGTTATTATTTATCAGCTATGGTTCGGGGGATGCGACCACATAGCATAATAGGAGGTGGTATTTTTATTACTTTGATTGGTGAATATCTCGGTGTGGATATAAGTCGGGGGGATTATTACTAGAAGAGCCGGAACCCCGCGATACTATAGGTTTAAATGTATACCATGGTGCGAAAGTTTTGAAGAGGCGAAATAACGCCGCAGTACGATACCATGGTAGACATCCACAGGTGGAGAGAAACCAGCAGCAAGGTAATGTAGGAGGGGGGAATGAGATGCAAGAAATGCATAGGTTTATAGCTTCTCAGGAATACGAAAATGCTAGACAGAGAGCATTTGAAGATTGGCAAGTTCATCAGAACCAGATCATAGCTCATTGCCAACATATAGGTAGAAACTATATTCCTACACCGAAACCCATCTTCCCTCCTTGGTCTATAGAGATGCAGCCACCGTATCCTACGTATGACCCTGCCGAAGCATTCTATAGCACTTATGGTTATGCCTGGAACCCCTATTGGTACCAATATCATCCTTAGTTTACTTATTATTATTTTTTTTATTTTGTAATTTGTAATTATTGATACGTTTAATACTTTTGTTAATATTGTAATCATTTTTATAATTATCTAACTTTTATTCTTAGATTTTAATAATTTTTGAATGTGGGGTAATATACCAAACTTCAAAAATATGTATATATGTTTGCAAGTTTATCTTATGTACACAACAGGGTAAAACAACGCATTTTCAAAGACTGACATTAAGTTCAGCAAAAGCAACTAATTTTGACGACAAGATGCAAAATATATGTGAAATAACAACAAGACGGAATGAACAAATGATGTGCACCATTTATCATTCAGCAAACAAACGCCAATATAATTGGAAACTTTGGTAAAAATTTAATCATTTTCACACTAATCACCTTCAATAATTTAAATTGTTACTGATTTCTTGCAAATGAGGGCATTGCAAGATCTTAAGTGTGGGAAGGGGTTAAATTCTTTCGGATTTTTAAAATTTTTATCTTAAACACTTGGTTACCATTAAAAATACTAGTAAAACAGTAGTTGTATTAGAATCTAGTGCTCTCTGATAAAAAAGAACAGCCCTAGTCTTATATACTGACTACCCAATTCTAGTAAAAATTTTCAAAATTTTCAATTAAATGAATTTAAAATTATGTTTATACATATTTATGAACGATAAAACTAGGTTTTAACACCGAAATTATTGTTACCTCGGAAAGGACATAAATTAAGAAACAAACTAAAATGTCAAAATTCATTTAAAATGGAATAGAGGACGATAAAAAGAAAAATAAAAAGCCAAGTGTGGGAAAATTTACCAAGTTATTTTAAATATATGTCACATATATCTGTAACAAATAACTGAAAATACTTTTGCTTTGGACTAAACTAAACTGTTTTTACCCGATGAAAGAAAAGAAGAGATGGATCTACATGATGAATCAATTCCATCATTAAAAGGAAGTAAAGTCTTCCGAAAAAGACACGCGCTTCTTGATTTAGGTCATGAAGTTGTCGTCCAGACCAGCTGTAGGTTGACAAAAAATCTAGAAAAGTCATCACTAAAATCAGCAGCAAATCCACGGACCTCAGCATTAAACAGGGTCGCCAAGTGGTCAGATTTATCCTAACCATGAGAAGGATTTATCTCGTACAATGGGGGGGGCACCATGCAAATTAGCTGGATAAGACTAATGAATCAGATCCCCAGAAAAGGATAATCTCCTTAAAGATTAAAAATCAGCTTTTAAGACTGATATTACTCAATCCTAGAGATTGACCTTAAAGATTGAGAATTCAAACTCATGGAATTCGATGATATCTAAACTCGAGCATGAACGAGAAAATATTTTGATCAAAATTACAAACCGATTTGTTTTCTGAAAACCCTATTTTCAATGCGTTCATTACCATTGAACGTAAAATCCTAGGAATTCACCTGGAATTCATTAGGTCACCTGAACTAAATCGGGTGTCAACCGTAAGAACGGTGGTTGCATAGTGGTCAAAGACAGGACCTTGTGCCAGACCGAAAAAATTATAAGGGTGAGCTTTACTATTGCTCCTACCAAGGATAGTAATTGCGTCCGACACGTTATAGACCATAATCAAAAGCATGTCACGGGACATTGCCTTAACAGTTGCTTGTTCAACGCTTTCCTTTACAACCGGACGGTAGTTTACCGAAAGGTAATATACGGAACAAGTAAACTGGACGTGTTGCTTTCCAAATACAAGGTTAGCAAGTGGGTGACACAAAACCGCAAGTTTTGAGCTAAAATTTTCAAATCTAAAACCCACCAAACCCACAAAAATATTTTGCAAACACCGGTAAAGGGTTATTCCGGAAAACTTATCTAGGGAAAAAACTAGATTTAATTTTCAAAAGATCAAATGTTTTCATAAAGATCCAATTTCCTTAATGGATCTAAATTTTTATAGTCATGTGGGACTGTAAACCATATCGTTACTACCATTGTTTATACCGCCGTATAGAAATCACTGATGTACAAAGTGTGAAGAATAAAGAAGTGATTCTAGTATTTCAAGACGATATTGCTTGAGGACAAGCAACGCTCAAGTGTGGGAATATTTGATAATGCTAAAAACGAACATATATTTCATAGCATTATTCCTCAAGAAAGACAAGCTTTTTGTTGCAATTGTTCTATTTACAAGTGATATTCGTTTAAATAATAAAAGGTAAAGACAAAAGACAGATTTGACGAATTGAAGACGCAAACGACCAAAAAGCTCAAAAGTACAAAAGACAATCAAAAAGGTTCCAATTATTGATAAGAAACGTCTCGAAATTACAAGAGTACAAGATTCAAAACGCAAAGTACAAGATATTAAATTGTACGCAAGGACGTTCGAAAATCCGGAACCGGGACCAGAGTCAACTCTTAACGCTCGACGCAACGGACTAAAAATTACAAGTTAACTATGTATATAAATATAATATAATATATAATTAATTATATTAATTATATATATATTATATATATATATTATAAACCGTCGGCAGAGAAAGACTCCAAGGGTGTGAGCTGTAAATACATTCTCCGCGACTCGCGGAGTTTGAAGAGGATTTTGCCGCGAGTCGCGGAGCCCCAAAAATCAACTCTGCCTATAAAGCAAACCGAATTCTGATCAAAAATTCATATTCTATTTCTCTCTTCTCTCATATATACGTAAAATATATATATATAATTTATATTTTAATTTTAATTTTAATTTTAATTCTAATAATAAGGGTATGTTAGCGAATGTTGTAAGGGTGTAAGTCGAAATTCTGTCCGTGTAACGCTACGCTATTTTTAAATCATTGTAAGTTATGTTCAACCTTTTTACATTAATGTCTCGTAGCTAAGTTATTATTATGCTTATTTAAAACGAAGTAATCATGATGTTGGGCTAATTACTAAAATTGGGTAATTGGGCTTTGTACCATAATTGGGGTTTGGACAAAAGAACGACACTTGTGGAAATTAGACTATGGGCTATTAATGGGCTTTATATTTGTTTAACTAAATGATAGTTTGTTAATGTTAATATAAAGATTTACAATTGGGCGTCCCTATAAATTACCATATACACTCAATCGGACACGATGGGAGGGGTATTTATATGTACGAATAATCGTTCATTTAACCGGACACGGGAATGGATTAATAGCCACTAGAATAATTAAAACAGGGGTGAAATTACATTCAAGGGTAATTGGTGTAATTATTAACAAAGTAATAAAACCTTGGTTTACATGCAGTCGATAACCTGGTGTATTCACTAAACAAAGTATTAAAACCTTGTTACAATTCGAATCCCCAATTAGTTGGAATATTTAACTTCGGGTATAATAATAATTTGATGAGGACACTCGCACTTTATATTTATGACTGATGGACTGTTATGGACAAAAACCAGACGGACATATTGAATAATCCAGGACAAAGGACAATTAACCCATGGGCATAAAACTAAAATCAACACGTCAAACATCATGATTACGGAAGTTTAAATAAGCATAATTCTTTTATTTCATATTTAATTTCCTTTATTTTATATTTAATTGCACTTCTAATTATCGCACTTTTTATTGTTATCGCATTTTTAATTATCGTATTTTTTAATTATCGCAAGTTTATTTTATCGCACTTTTATTATTCGCAATTTCATTATCGTTATTTACTTTAAGTTTTAAATTAAGTCTTTTATTTATTTAATATTTTACATTAGGTTTTAACTGCGACTAAAGTTTTAAAATCGACAAACCGGTCATTAAACGGTAAAAACCCCCCTTTATAATAATAATATTACTTATATATATGTTTGTATTTTTATAAAAGTAAACTAATATAGCGTTGAGCTTTGTTTAAAGATTTCCCTGTGGAACGAACCGGACTTACTAAAAACTACACTACTTTACGATTAGGTACACTGCCTATAAGTGTTGTAGCAAGGTTTAAGTATATCCATTCTATAAATAAATAAATATCTTGTGTAAAATTGTATCGTATTTAATAGTTTTTCCTAGTAAAATATAAAGCTATTTTATATACACCTCGCATAACATCAAATATCTTGCTCCTTACTCTAAACCCTTGCAGGCAATAGTTTCTATCATCCTCTGATCTTAGATATTCCGAGATATTATCGTATCTTTCATTATAAATATCCTCCATATTTCTGGAGATATTTTGATAACTATTCTTATCTGAAATCATTAATCTCTTCGTGCTATCAGTATTACATCATATAGAAACTGTTAGTTTCTATATTCTGTAAACTTTCGAGCTAAAAATATGAATGTTATTGAAGTAATGTTGGGAACTGATGCATGGGTTAGTATAATATAATGACACTTGATCAACGTGATTATATTACAGTAAGTCATGTTGAGTTTCTAATGGGACGTGATGATTCACAGATCCTAACGTCATCGCGTGCCATGTTACATAACTCTCTCATTATACTTAACCTCTGAACATATCAAGAAAGTATATTCTTGATAGTTCTATTCTCAGTGATTCTGGTAATTTGATAAATCAAATCGTGCTAATACATTAGTTCTTATTTAGAACACGATGTTTATTCGAAATTCCATACTTACGAATTCTGGACCATTACTCGCTTTACTAGAGGTCAGGAGGATAATAAAAAGGCAAAGAGCTCCAAAATATAAGAGAAAATATAAAGCCCAACAACAACACTGAAATTACAAACTGTGGATATCAGTGCGTATAGCAATATAAAGACACGAGAGGATTATAAATACAATAATCCCTAAAGCATAGTAGAAATAAACGGATTCCTCAGGTGAAAGTTGGAAAAGGAGAATGATTGTTGCGATAATCAGGATAAGGACAAGGATCAGAACTGGGTTAAGCATTTTCATAAATCTTTTGAATTTGGGAATTGAGTATAGAAGTGGTGAAAACTAATGGAACGGAAAAGGTAAATTTATAAAGGAAATATCAGACTTAGTAATCGAGACAGACCATCGCATTTAATTAAGGAGATCCTAATTTCCTTAAATCCCGAAGAATCAGATCTTATAGATTTCGAAGATTTTCTTTGAAATCCCTTGATTTTCGGAAATCAACCGTGACTACATCACCAGACAAGACGAATCTGCATTTATTTATTTCACTCTTTTGTGATAGCGTCATTCTTACTCTTCGAATAATCGAATTGTTTTATCCGCATTACTCAATGATGATAAAACTCTATTTATCAACTCATATTCGTCATGAAAACATTTTTATTGTTAGCCATGACCACCTCACTCAAATTTCGGGACGAAATTTCTTTAACGGGTAGGTACTGTGATAACCCGGGAATTTTCGACCAAATTTAAACTTTATCTTTATACGATTCCGACACGATAAGCAAAGTCTGTAATGTTGAGTCTCGTAAATATTGGAACTATGTTTATGTACTCAAATACCCTTTGACTATGCTCGACGATTCACGAACAATTGTGTGTAATTAAATAAGTAAATATAAATGAAAGTATACATATAATAATAAATAAATAAAAAAAATATAATTTTAACATTAAAGTTAAATATGTAAAATAAGATATAAAATAATTAAAATGAATCTATATATATATATATATATATATATATATATATATATATATAAATGACTCCTATATACAAATAATATTATACGTATACTGTAATATATAAAATGTATATACATTAAATATAAAAGATATGTTAAAAATTACATAATTAATAAATTTTAATATTAATATATTAAATATAATTTCAAGTTTGGATATAATTGTTATAAAAATATTGTCAATACTTTCACAGTTAATATCTATACTAATGATATTAACACATAGGTATAATCTACATATACAAAGTTGATATATATGAATTATGGTAGTATTATTACTAATATTATTATTATCATTAATGATATTAGTATTATTATAACTAGTATTATTAATATTATTAATAATATGATTGTTATAATTTTTATAGTTCTTATTGTCATATTCATTAATAATAACATTATCATAATTACTATATTATTATAAAATTTTACTATTATTAAGTGTATTATCATTTTAAATATTATTATTATTAATAGTATTATTATTAATAATATAATTATTAATTATAAATATATTAACTAAATATAAAATATAAATGTAGATAATTATGGAGTTGTTACATATATCTATCAGATATATTTTTTCTCCCTACTTGTTATATTCTGTTGACCATAGCATCACAACAATACAAATCAATCAATTTTTAATACAGCTGCAATCAAGCAATTGCACTTTTTATTATCTATGCTGCAATTGGGAAAAAGAAAAGAAAGACAGAAAACTTAAAGAAATAAAACCCATTCCCTGTTCATGAGCTGTGGTAAACAATAACTCGAATTCAATTCAATTTCAAAAACTAAGATTGCAGTCTTGTTAGGAATCGTCCAAGTAAGCTTTCTGTAAATTTTCACTTTCCAATTTCTCAAAATGAATATGAATTTGTAAGTCAAAGTCTTAAAATCCAAAAGTCAAACAATTTGTTCATCAACAAATTCGAATTGGTTTTAATGTTTTCAGATTAATTGATGATTTAAAAAGTTTCCAGAAATCATTTACAACATGTTTCATGTTGTAATTATATTCTAAAACTATCTAAAATTCATAATCAAGGTTTGAGTTTTAAGTGTTCTTGGTTTAAAAATTCAAAAACTAGAATTCGAATTCAATAGCAAAAAGTAATAATGTAGTGTTGTTAGGAATCTCATACTCAAACTATCTGCAAAGTTTCAAATCTCAATTCCTAATATCGAGTACGAATTGTTGAGTCAAATTTTATTTTTCAAAAGTTAAAGGTTGTGTTCATCGCGAAATTCGTAATTGTGTTGATGTTTCTTGTTAAATTGACGATTGATAAAGTTTATATGAATCATTTGAAACATAATTCGTGTTGTAACATTTGTCCAAAACGTGCTCAAACTCACAATCATTATTTTTTTTTCCCTCTCAAAGCCGTGACCCAACCAGCAGCACTTTATTTTTTTAATTATTTTTTATTCCCTTTAATTATCTGATTTAACAAAAATCTTTTATTTATGGATCAATCCCGTTTCAATTTCAATTATAAAACAAATTTTAAAGTGCTTTTATATTGGGTTGTTAAATTAGTCGATTGATTGATGAATGGGGAAGAAGAAGAGATACAAGGGGTGTATGATATATATAGATATGGTATGGATATTAATTCAGGAAAACCGAGATAGCATGATGGTTATGGGGTATTGCGAGTTTGCAAGTGGTCTCGGGTTCGAGCCCAGCAGTGGGTTGTTTTTCTTTATTTTTGGAATTCATTACAATTGAGGTAGTTTTCTTTTTTTCTTTATAATTATTATCATTATCATCATCATCATCATCATCACCATTATTATTATTATTATTATTATTATTATTATTATTATTATTATTATTATTATTATTATTATTATTATTATTATTATTATTATTATTATTATTATTATTATTATTATTCTGATTAAAATTATTATTGATATTATTATGATTATTACTATGATCGTTATTATTAGTAATATAGTAATTTTTATTAACATCATTGTTGCAAGAATTAAAAGTATTACTAATATTATTATTATTTATATTAACTGTTATGAATATCATGATTATTATTATTGTAATTATTATTATTATTAACATCCTTACTATTAGTATTAGTATCATTTTAAAATTGTTAGTATTATTAATATGATCGTAAGTATTATTATTAATATTAGCATTTTCGTTAATACCAATATCATTAACAAGTACTATTATAATTGAAAATTAATATAATTACTACTAAAAGTATCTTTACTTTAAATCTATATTTTTATTAAAACTATTATTAATACTATCATTAATATTATTAGTACTATGAAACTTATTATTATTATCAGTATAATTATTCTAGTGTTATTATAACTAGTATTTTGTAAATAAAAGTGTAATTATATAAAAATAAATTTAATATACATAACTTAACTATATTAATATTTTTATATACAAAATGAATGCATTTAATTAAATAATGAAATATATATAAGTTATTAATATAAAAATTATATCACTAATAATAATATATTTATTTATTCAATTACGATTATATATATTAATGATTACACAAATAATATAGGTTCGTGAATCCGAGGCCAACCCTGCATTGTTCAGTTGTCTAATGTCGTCATATGTATTTTTACTACAAAATACATTAGGTGAGTTTCATTAATCCCTTTTTAAATGCTTTTGCAATATATATTTTTGGGACTGAGAATACATGCGCTGTTTTTATAACTGTTTTACGAAATAGACACAAGTAATTGAAACTACATTATATGGTTGAATGATCGAAATCGAATATGCCCCTTTTTATTAAGTCTGGTAATCTAAGAATTAGGGAACAGACACCCCAATTGACGTGAACTCTAAAGATAGATCTATCGGGCCCAACAAGCCCCATCCAAAGTACCAGATGCTTTAGTACTTCGAAATTTATATCATGTCCGAAGGAGGATCCCGGAATGATGGGGATATTCTTATATGTATATTGTGAATGTCGATTACCAGGTGTTCAATCCATATGAATGATATTTTTGTCTCTATGCATGGGACGTATGTTTATGAGAAATGGAAATATGAAATCTTGTGATCTATTAAAATGATGGAAACGATTGTTTATGTTAAACTAATGAACTCACCAACCTTTTGGTTGACACTTGAAAGCATGTTTATTCTCAGGTACGAAAGAAATCTTCCGCTGTGCATTTGATCATTTTAAAGATATTACTTGGAGTCATTCATGACATCGTCGTTGAGTTTATCAAGATCATTATTAAGTCAATTATAGTTGGATATATTATGAAATGGTATGCATGTCTGTCAACTTTAGATGTAATGAAAGATTGTCTTTTCAAAACGAATGCAATGTTTGTAAAATGTATCATATAGAGGTCAAGTACCTCGCGATGTAATCAACTGTTGTGAATCGTTTATAATCGATATGGACTTTGTCTGGATGGATTAGGACGGGTCGTTTCAGTATGTGTCATGAAAACATACTTATTGTCAGACATGACAACCCCAATCAAATTTCGGGACGAAATTTCTTTAACGGGTAGGTACTGTGACGACCCGGAAATTTCCGATCAAATTTAAACTTAATCTTTGTATGATTTCGACATGATAAGCAAAGTCTGTAATATTGAGTCTCAAAAACTTTGGAGCTATATTCATGTAACCAATTACCCTTTTTCCAGTGCTCGACGATTCACGAACATTTATGTGTATGTAGATATGTATATATAATATATGGTTACATTAATTGAAAACGTTAACAAAGTATTAAATGTATAATACTTTACATTAAATGTTTTTGTTTCGATATATGTTTAATATATCTATCGACGGAACTAAAAGATAATATCAAATGAATTAATTAACGGATATTTTATTAGCATTTATCAATTCCATAAGTATTATGATATTATTATAAGTCTCTATTGTGAGGTCCACGTTGATTTGAGAAATTTTTCCTTGTTAACAGCATTCGGAATAAATGGTAAAGTGATTTACAAGTAAGAACAAAAGTCTCAATTAACGGTAACTGGATAAAAGTTAGTATAGATTCATGCTTAATTTTCAATGCATGCTTTACAATAATTGTCTCGTGTCTCTTGATAAGTTAATTATTTAGTTTTCTTAATATTGAAAACGTTTTACGATATAGATGAAACCTTTTAAAGAATGATTTTGAATATAACTAATTCTGGAAAACTAAATTATATTTATTCGATTTAGTACGAACACGTTTTTCGATATAATAGAATTTGATTATAATATGTTTTTATGAATTTTCAATGATATGAAAATAAAAATAAAGATAAAATAAAGATTTCTAATGAGTACCAAAAGACTACAACATTTCATCTCAAGATTGCAAGTTAAAATGATGGAAATCACTAAACCTGCGCACTTGCACGAGAAAAATCATAACTAAATTATACTGACTCGAAAAAGGGTGATTCTGGTGTCCAGACATCCGTAACTCAAAAATCTACAACTTTCGTGAAGACACCATACGCGGATCGCGTACCTATCTATGCGAAACGAGTAATGTTTTAAAAGATTACACGGGAGATGTAATCTTTACGCGAAACGTGTAATGTCGTCGACATATTTTGTGGCGGCTTCACTGTTTAACACGTTTATTATATTTATATTATTATATTTATATTATTATATTTATATTATTATATTATATATATGTATATATATATATATATATATATATATATATGTGTGTAGTGACCCGAACTTTTCCATGTTTATATATATTAAATGAAATTGATATTTACATGATTAAGTGTTTCCAACATGTTAAGCAATCAAACTTGTTAAGACTTGATTAATTGAAATAGGTTTCATATAGACAATTGACCACCCAAGTTGACCAGCGATTCACGAACGTTAAAACTTGTAAAAACTATATGATGACATATATATGGATATATATATATAGGTAACATGATATTATGATAAGTAAGTATCTCACTAGGTATTTTAACAATGAGTTATATACATAAAAATGAGACTATTGAATTAAGAAACTCGAAAACGATATATATAACGATTATCGTTATAACAACGTCTTATTAAATACATATGAATCATATTAAGATATTGATACACTATATTCAAACATGATAAATGATAAGTAAACATATCATTAAGTGTATTAACAATGAACTACATATGTAAAAACAAGACTACTAACTTAAGGATTTCGAAACGAGACATATATGTAACGATTATCGTTGTAACGATATTTAAATGTATATATATCATATTAAGATATATTAATACATCATAATATCATGATAATGTAATAATTTAACATCTCATTAGATATAATAAACAATGGGTTAACAACATTTAACAAGATCGTTAACTTAAAGGTTTCAAAACAACACTTACATGTAACAACTAACGATGACTTAACGACTCAGTTAAAATGTATATACATGTAGTGTTTTAATATGCATTCATACACTTTTGAAAGACTTCAAGACACTTATCAAAGTACTTCTATTTAACAAAAATGCTTACAATTACATCCTCGTTCATTTTCATCAACAATTCTACTCGTATGCACCCGTATTCGTACTCGTACAATACCCAGCTTCTAAATATATGTACTATTTGTATATACACTCCAATGATCAGCTCTTAGCAGCCCATGTGAGTCACCTAACCATGTGGGAACCATCATTTGGCAACTAGCATGAATGATTACACAAAATTACAAACTAATGTGACCTTATATGGAGTACCTACATCACGTTTTCAATCATCACCATAAACACTTTCATTTTTCAATTTTTATGCATCAAACTAAACTCTCTCAAGTGTTCTTCCATTGTTCTAAGTGTTCTTCATCATCTTCATCAAAATCTAGCTCAATCTATGTAGTGACCCGAACTTTTCCATATTTATATATATTAAATTAAATTGTTATTTACATGATTAAGTGTTTCCAACATGTTAAACAATCAAACTTGTTAAGACTTGATTAATTTAAATAGGTTTCATATAGACAATTGACCACCCAAGTTGACCGGTGATTCACGAACGTTAAAACTTGTAAAAACTATATGATGACATATATATGATTATATATATAGTTAACATGATATTATGATAAGTAATTATCTCATTAGGTATTTTAACAATGAGTTATATACATAAAATTGAGTTTATTGAATTAAGAAACTCGAAACGATATATATAACGATTATTGTTATAACAACGTCTTACTAAATACATATGAATCATATTAAGATATTGATACACTATGTTTAATCATGATAAATGATAAGTAAACATGTCATTAAGTGTATTAACAATGAACTACATATGTAAAAACAAGACTACTAACTTAATGATTTCGAAACGAGACATATATGCAACGATTATCATTGTAACAACATTTAACTGTATATATATATAATACTAAGATATATTAATATATCATAATATCATGATAATGTAATAATTTAACATCTCTTTAGATATAATAAATAATGGGTTAACAACATTTAACAAGATCGTTAACCTAAAGGTTTCAAAACAACATTTACATGTAACGACTAACGATGACTTAACGACTCAGTTAAAATGTATATACATGTAGTGTTTTAATATGTATTCATACACTTTTGAAAGACTTCAAGACACTTATCAAAATACTTCTACTTAACAAAAATGCTTACAATTACACCCTCGTTCAGTTTCATCAACAATTCTACTCGTATGCACCCGTATTCGTACTCGTACAATACACAGCTTTTAGATGTATGTACTATTGGTATATACACTCTAATGATCAGCTCTTAGCAGCCTGTGAGTTACCTAACACATGTGAGAGCCATCATTTGGCAACTAGCATAAAATATCTCATAAAATTACAAAAATATTAGTAATCATTCATGACTTATTTACATGTAAACAAAATTCCTTTATATCTAAATATATATACCAATGACCAAAAACACCTACAAACACTTTAATTCTTCAATTTTATTCATCTAATTGATCTCTCTCAAGTTCTATCTTCAAGTTCTAAGTGTTCTTCATAAATTCTATAAGTTCTAGTTTCATAAAATCAATAATACTTCCAAGTTTGCTAGATTACTTCCAATCTTGTAAAGTGATCATCCAACCTCAAGAAATCTTTCTTATTTACAGTAAGATATCTTTTTAATACAAGGTAATACTCATATTTAAACTTTGATTCAATTTCTATAACTATAACAATCTTATTTCGAGTGGAAATCTTACTTGAACTTGTTTTCGTGTCATGATTCTGCTTCAAGAACTTTCAAGCCATCCAAGGATCCTTTGAAACTAGATCTATTTTTCTCATTTCCAGTAGGTTTATCCACAAAACTTGAGATAGTAATGATGTTCATAACATCATTCAATTCATATATATAAAACTACCTTATTCGAAGGTTTAAACTTGAAATCACTAGAACATAGTTTAGTTAATTCTAAACTTGTTCGCAAACAAAAGTTAATCCTTCTAACTTGACTTTTAAAATCAACTAAACACATGTTCTATATCTATATGATATGCTAACTTAATGATTTAAAACCTGGAAACACGAAAAATACCGTAAAATCGGACATACGTCGTCATAGTAACACCGCGGGCTGTTTTGGGTTTGATAATTAAAAACTATGATAAACTTTGATTTAAAAGTTGTTCTTCTAGGAAAATGATTTTTCTTATTAACATGAAACTATATCCAAAATTCATGGTTAAACTCAAAGTGGAAGTATGTTTTTTAAAATGGTCATCAAGACGTCGTTCTTTCGACTAAAATGACTACCTCTTACAAAAAATGACTTGTAACTTATATTTATGACTATTAGCCTATACTTTTTCTGTTTAGATTCATAAAATAGAGGTTAATATGAAACCATAGCAATTTGATTCACTCAAAACGGATTTAAAACGAAGAACTTATGGGTAAAACAAGATTGGATATTTTTTGATTGTTGTAGCTACGGGAAATATTGTAACAATTCTATACAAATCATATCCTAGCTAACTTATATTGTATTATATATGTATTCTAATATATTATGTAATCTTAGGATACCATAGACACGTATGTAAATGTTTTGACATATCATATCTACCCATGTATATATATTATTTGGAAGCCATAGACACTCTATATGCAGTAATGTTTGAGTTAGCTATACAGGGTTGAGGTTGATTCCAAAAATATATATACTTTGAGTTGTGATCTAGCCTGAGATGTGTATACACTGGGTCGTGGATTGATTCAAGATAATATATATCAATTTATTTCTGTACATCTAACTATGGACAACTAGCTGTAGGTTACTAACGAGGACAGCTGACTTAATAAACTTAAAACATCAAAATGTATTAAAAATGTTGTAAATATATTTTGAACATACTTTGATATATATATATATATATATATATATATATATATATATATATATATATATATATATATATATATATATATATATATATATATATATATTTATTATAGGTTCGTGAATCGACCAGTGGCCAAGTCTTACTCCCGACGAAGTAAAAATCTGTGAAAGTGAGTTATAGTCCCACTTTTAAAATCTAATATTTTGGGATGAGAATACATGCAGTTTTATAAATGTTTTACGAAATAGACACAAGTAAATGAAACTACATTATATGGGTGAATGATAGAATCCGAATATGCCCCTTTTGCTTGGTAGCCTCAGAATTAGTAAACCAATCTAGTAATTGACGCGAATCCTAAAGATAGATCTATTAGGCGTAACGAACCCCATCAAAAGTACCGGATGCTTTAGTACTTCGAATTCGTTTTTATCATGTCCTAAAGATTTCCCGGAATGATAGGGGATATTCTTATATGCATCTTGTTAATGTCGATTACCAGGTGTTCACCATATGAATGATTTTTATCTCTATGTATGGGATGTATATTGAAATATGAAATCTTGTGGTCTATTATTATGATTTGATAATATATAGGTTAAACCTATAACTCACTAAAATTTTTGTTGACGTTTTAAGCATGTTTATTCTCAGGTGATTATTAAGAGCTTTCGCTGTTGCATACTAAAATAAGGACAAGATTTGGAGTCCATGCTTGTATGATATTATGTAAAAAACTGCATTCAAGAAACTTATTTTTGATGTAATATATTCTTATTGTAAACCATTATGTAATGGTCATGTGTAAACGGTATATTTTAGATTATCATTATTTGATAATCTACGTAATGCTTTTTAAACCTTTATAGATAAAATAAAGGTTATGGTTGTTTTAAAAATGAATGTAGTCTTTGAAAAACGTCTCATATAGAGGTCAAAACCTCGCGACGAAATTAATTAATATGGGACGTTTTTAATCAATATGAACGGGACATTTCAGTTGGTATCCTTGCGTTGGTCTTAGAGAACCAGAAATTTGCATTAGTGTGTCTTATCGAGTTTGTTAGGATACATTAGTGAGTCTGGACTTCGACCGTGTTTTTTTAAAAACGATTGCTTAACACTTTTGTTGGAAACTATATATTATTAACATGTAAATATTATGTGATATATTAACCTCTTAATGTGTTTGATATTGTGTGATAGATGTCTACCACTAGTACAAATCTCATCGAGTCACCTAATAATAATGAAGAGTCGAATATATTTTGGGAAGATTAACAAATTCCCGAAGAGGAACCGGAAGAGGAGGAACCGGAAGAGGAGGAACATGAAGAAGAGGAACCGGAAGAGGAGGAACCGGAAGAAGAAGAGGTTCCGGAGGAAGAAATATTGATACCTATAGTAAATCGATTAAATAAAAGAAAATCCTCAACCAACGGACCAAAGTTAATAATGGTCAATGGTGTTTCCGCCGAGGAAGCAAAATATTGGGAAGATTACCAATTTTCCGATGAATCGAATCGCGATGAGGATTCCGATGATGTTATAGAAATTACCTCGACCCAATTTAATAAAGCGAAAGAAAATAATAAGGGAAAAGGTATAAAAATAGAGAAACCTGATTCCAACCCCGATGAACTTTATATGTATCGGCAACATCCGTATTTCCTAATATGTAACAATGACCCGGGAATCTCTAAACCACCAGGTTTTTCTAAACCATTGTGGAAAACGACGGCTCGTATTAGAGGAACACCATATATTCCTAGAAAATTAGGAAAACGAACCAAGTCCGAAGAAGAAGAAACCAGTGATTCAGATTACAGGGTTGTAATCATGTTGTGTATTATATGTATTGTAGTGTGCTTGTACTTTTATGTTCTATGTAAAAATTGCTTGTATTGTTTGTTAATTATCTTTTACGAATCTAATCCTTGTCTATTTTAAAGTATAAAAACAAAATGGAAGTTAAGGGTAGACAACTGAATATTTTAGAAGATCTACCAGAGGATATGATTGAGGAAATCTTGTCTAGAGTCGGTCAGAATTTATCACCACAATTAATTATGGCAAAATTAACTTGTCAAACATTTGAAAGACTTTCCAGAAATGCCTTAGTTTATAAAAGGCTTTCCTTTGATAGGTGGGGTATATCACATTGGGGAGACCGTAAGTTATGCCGTGTTTTCTTTAAAGCGTTAAATGCGGGGAACCCAAATGCAATTTTACGCTACGGGTTAAGAACCTATTTTGACTCAACATATCCCAACATAGGATTTCGTGAATTAGAAAGAGCTTCTAACATGCAACATAAAGAAGCATGTAATGCTTACGGGTTAGTGATGTTCGCTTCTTACCAAAGTGAGAAAAAGAACATCGGATTGCAGCTTTTAAATAAAACCTTCCCACAAGTGACGGATTCAGTAGTTGGGGTAAGAAACAAGGTTTTTAGATTATTACGGGGCTGTTGGACATTACGAAACCCTCGTCCTTTTGACGACATTACAACATTCTGCCTAGCCAATGGTCATAACGATTATTTTCCACAAGACCAAGGATGGGAAGTCGTCTTAGTAAAACCAGAATGCATGACTTGTTTCTGGACTTATGAATTACGTGTCTTTATTTTCTTTGCTGAACAACTTGCGTATTAACTAGATTTATCTTCAAAACTGTCCTGTATCAAAGTGTACTATATTTCATGTTATATGTAATATAGCGATTTTATAAGTTTGAAGAATATTTATATGCGATATATTATTATAATCAGTTTTTCATATGGAATAATAGTAGTTGAATTGTATATTAGCTACTAAGTATGAACTTAACGGGTAGGTAGTACCCGAATTTAAACTTATAAAACGCCAATATGAAGAAAAAGCTTTTATAAATGAGTTCATATTATGCTACGAAATACTATTGACTACTCTTAATATTCTGTATGATTAACTCGATTCAGTTAGCTATTTTGAAGGAAATGGCACCGACTACTCGACACACCATGAATATGAGCGAAGAGGAATTTCATACCTTTATTGCTGCAAACATAGCTGCAGTACAGGCTGTGCTACATACCAACAATAACTCTGAATCTAATCGTGATATGGAATAATGATGAAGAGAAAATTTTCCTTGACTCGCCTTAAATTCTTTGTGTCGTAATGTCGGAACGTTCATATGAGTCACCGTAATATAATCCCGGCAATTATATTACCCTGATTCATATGTGCATTCGACATTATTCTATAAAGTCAAGGTGGCGCGTCAATCAAATTAAACAACGAAAGATTTAGATGAAGCGAGAGTTAGTTATGAGTAGAAACGTTCGAGTATAAATGCACAAATAGTCAAGTAATTCCTACTTCAAGTCTATATGCCGGTTGTAGTCTAGATTCACTAATGTACCCTATGACTCGGAGTTGACATCAATGAACTCTAAATCCCTACAACCAATGCTCTGATACCACTTGTAGCGACCCAGACAAATCTTCAATTGACGGCGTCGACTACTTAGGTCCCGTTGCGTGGTCATAGATCTTTAACGTGACGTTTGACCAAAGATATGTCGCATTCCTTTCAAAAATAAAGATTGTTTCAAAGTTTACAAGAATTGTTCATCCAAAAGTTACGTTACAAAGTTATAGTTACATGTGAAACCTATGCGACACAATTTTAAAGAAAGTCAAAAGATGCTCCATGAAATGCATGTATAGTCGACATCCAATGCAAGTATCAAATAATGATCGGAAGCATGTTTCACATAGCGTTTAAAGACCTGAGAAAAATATAGAAATCTGTCAACGAAAACGTTGGTGAAATCATAGGTTTAAGTAAGTAAGTGAGTAAAAGTAAGTCGAACCACAAGATTTGCAACATTGATAAAATAGTAGTACATTCTAAAAGTTAATATTCACGAGCACCCAATTATCAAGGCTTAACATTCCGTCCGTTGAACCCCATTAATAGTGCTAGAACAACACTGTTTCTCGAAAATATATTTCATCTGTGGACGGTTGCGAACCGTTCGAGATGAGGGTTTGTCAAACCCATATGGCCATACAACATAAGTTCACGCCTACACTTACACACTGCAAGAGTAACTAATGATAATCGAATTGAGGATTTTGTTCTAAACTCGTATGTAGAATGTTTGTTTTCATGTACTTGTATTCACTTAGTTAAAAGAAGCGTTTATGTTTTCTCATCCCAAAAGTAAGTTCAAAGAGTAAAAAGTGGGACTATGATCTCACCTTGAGTGCAAGAGTAATAAAGTACTTCAACAAGTAAACGCGTGCAAAGACAAAGCTAGTCTTGACCTAAACATATAGGTTGTATCAATAACGGTAAACACGATAGGTCAAAGATGTTCAATTAGTCCTATGGCTCGCTACGACTCGATTGTAAAGCATGTGAATGAAATTATCAAGTTTCATGCAAGATACAAGTATAGAATTATGTTAGAAAGATTGCATAATCATTTGGTTAAGTTTGACAAAAGTTAAACTTTGGTCGGGTCAAAGTCAACGAAAAAGTCAACGCATTCGGGTCGGGTCTCGAACTATTTTTCTGAGGTTTTTATTCATATATAAGCATGTTAGAACAAGTCTCATGTGAATCGGAGGTCCATAGCGTGCCAAACATTTTTCTTATTTTGACCAAGGAGGTCAGAGCCTGGACACGGCTTATGCCGCGCCGCGGCCCACAATTGTCGCGCCGCGACAATACCCGGGAGCTGGTACCTGGCCAGTTTCAAATGTTCAAGTCTTGATCCAAAATTCGTTTTAGCACAAAATGCAAACCGTAAACATTTAGAACTCGCACCTTATATCGTTGGAAAGCTCTTTTGACAAGGAACATAACTAAATATGTTTCATCAAACAAAAACATCATTTCCAATAACCGATTTCTCGTCATGTGATCATTTAAAGTCCATTTTCAAGTTTCAAGTTCACAAAATGCATTTTAAGTTTCGGGAATCCGATTCACACATATGATATGCCGTTTTGAAGGTAATGAAACATGCATTACAACTAAATACTAACAATTAACATTTCATGGCATTCAAGCATCAAAAAATTCATCTCAAGAACGATCAAACCCTAATCAAGAATCACAAAATCATTAATCATGTTTTTGAAGTTTTACAAATCAACCTACACATCAAAATGAAGCTAGTGATACTAGTAACACAATTAAAACATAAACTTTAACAATTTAACAACATTTAATCTTCCAAAATCAAAGGTTTAAGCAAACCCATTTTCAAGTGTTCAAACTAGTTACTCAAAACAACAAATCGAACAAACAAAACATATATTCATGTTATACACGAGCCATAGACACTAATTAACACTTTTAAAATTCAAAAACATCAAGAATACAAAATCTAGTGATTTTAGAAAGTTACCCAAATGAGATGAAATTGGTATCAAGTCGAAGAGGATGAAGAGACGATTCTAAATATGTAATTTGTTTTGATGTTAGCCTCCAATTCCGAAATTAGATGATGAATCTTGTTTGAGTTCTTGAGAGGAAAAATGGAAGTATGAAAAGAGAGAAAGAGAGAAAATGAGAGGAGGAGGTTGAAGGTTTGACTAGTTGACCTAGTCAAATCTTTGGCCTCTTTGCAAGTTTAGTCCCTCTAGTTCGGGTGCGGGTGCGTGAATTAACCAAACGAATTATTTTGAATTACACGAGAGTACGAGAGATGTTATAATCCAATAACAAAAATATTTTAAGAATGTTAGCTAATGGAGGATACGAATCGAGATACTGAGAATATTATTAAAATAAAAAGACGGGCGTTAAAATAATTTAACGGAAAAATGCGGGATGTTACATTACCCACACCTTAAAAGAAATTTCGTCCCGAAATTTAGTTTGAAGCAATAGTCGTTGCTTCTTACTCGAGACCTTACGTTGTCAATGCTATGAATAAGTGAAGATACGTCCTTTGGCATTCCCACGAATTTGGAAAGTCGGGGTTTCACGTTGTATTAAGGCTTGGTTTACGATCCACCATTTCAACCGGTTTTTCCCATGGAGGGGAGTTTGTCATCAATAGTAGGTTTATCTAGAAGGATAGCACATTCCTGTTCCGTAGGACACGTATCTAAGTTTGTTACACGAAATGTAAGGTAAACGAAAACTTTAATTGAGTCAGGAGATCTAAACGGTAGGAGGCGGTTCCAATACGCCCCAAGATTTCAAAAGGATTAATATATCGCGGTTTTAACTTTCCCTGATTCCCGAAACGGATTACACCTTCCCAAGGTGCGGGTTCTCAATATTACACGGTTACTGACTTGGGATTCGAGAGGTTTACATCGAATATCGGTATAGCCCTTTTGGCGACTACGGGTCGTCTTGAGTCCTTCTCGAACTTGAACGATCTCAACTGTTATTTCTTGAATGAGTTCGGATTCGGCGATTTACTTGCCACATGCTTTGGTCCAACAAATAGGGGTATGACATTTGCGGTCATATAGGGTTTCGGAAGTGCGGCGTTAATACACGAATGAAACTGCTGTGTGAGAGGAGACAACTAAAGGCAACAATACAAGTTTGTAACATGTCTTTCCAAGATGTGAAACGTACATTTGTTTGGTCCGTTGGTTGTGGATGATACACGGCACTCATGTTTAAACGTGTCCCTAAGGTTCCCTGTAAGGCATCCCGAATTTAGAAGTGAGACGAGTATCCCGATCTGAAATTTTAATGGAGATGGTACGCTGTGCCGAGCTAGAATTTTTCTTTAATACACATTTGAACAGGTTTCGTTTCTCAAGAGGTCCGCACCGCGGAAGATCCATCGGTTCCCGAAAATGGTTGTTAGGACTATTCACCATCGTGGTGAATACTAATATAATGTGAAGAGTTTCTCTCTCCATTGAGAAGTTTTATAAAAAGTTTCCTTACACGGAAGTGCGAGCGATAAGACAGGAGTGAAATGAGAACTTAGAATAGGATGAGTTCACACCTTGAGGTAACCATGTCGCGCACTTAGTGGTCGAATGTTAAGGCTTGGTGGGATAACGAGATAGTACACGTAGTTGTATGATAAGTCGAAGAAGAGTGAAGTATCCTTGGATTGGATGTTATCTTAAGTTCCAGTAATATCAGGCGGAAAATGGTGAAATAACAGAGCTATGTAACGTGGCACGTGTTGATGAGAAGGTTGATCGGGTCCATGATTAAGTATTCAAATTTTCGAGCAAATTAACGAATTTCAGTTTCCTTGATTTCGAGTCGAGAGAGTATGCCTTTCGGGCGTTCAAGTAGAAATATTTCCATATTTGAGTTCCAGTGTGCTAAACGAATTTAGCTAGTAAGGTTTGTGTAAAAGATCATGTTCAAAGTTTGGACACGGAGAGGTTTAAATTTTTCCCTCAGTGAGTTAACGAGTTTAAAGGTCGTGCAACACGAGAAAAGTCGGAAATGAATCTTCAGTGATAACTGGCGAGATCTAAGATTTTACGAATACAAGTCTGAGTCGTGAGGGTTTCCCGATTACGTGTGGTTCTGATTGCGAGATGTATTGAGATACTTTGACCACTAACAACATGGTCTAAAAATTGAACTTCGTTTAACCAAAATTCTCACTTGGAGAATTCGGTATAGAGTTGCTCTTTTCTCAAGTGTTCGAGCGTAAGTCGGAGACGTTGTTCGTTTTCTTCTTCGTTTGAATAGGTTTAGAACATCAATTATAAGTACGGTAACGATTTTGTCTAAATAAGTTTGCACACGCGGCTCCGGAGGTTTATGAATACAGACGGAGCCTTAGATTTACTGAACGGTACTAAGAGAGATTTACAACTATCGTAGCGAGTTTGGAAAATGGTTTAGGAGACATCGTCTCCCTCAACCTGCAATTGATGATAACAAGGATGGAGATCGATTTGGTATACACATGAGATCCTCGTACTTGATCAAGAGGTCATTGATACGGGGAAAAATAATATCGGTTATTAACCGTAAATTATTTAGTTCACAACAATCTATACAAGACGATAGGGAAACATTTCTTCTTAACGAATAGGTTTTGAGCTCCTCAGCTCTATAGGTGTCAAAGTCAAAATTCAAATTATCCACCCAATAAGTTTAACGTGCATCCTCCGATATAAATTTGGTGGCAAACAATAGTTTTCCGTGGGTCACTTGAATGGCCTAAGTAATATCTAGGGGGAGTGGTGGAGTGCAAAGAGTACGAGTCAAAGTCTTGGTTATAAAACGTCTAACGGTAACCGAATCGAATAAGTATGAAATATGCGGGTTGTTGTGAAGAAACGTGCCCGTGACTAGTCCATCGTCGTCTCGGGCATCCTAGGTGTCGATGTTGAAAGTTCAACGGCGTGCGTTGGGGTTGGCTTTCTTCTTTGGGCACGCATTCCTATAATGACCCAGTTGGTCACATTCGAAACAAACAACCGCCCTTGGCGCATTGGGCGTCTTTTGAGCGACGGTAACGGTACTTTTACAAATATCAGCCACATGGCCACTTCTTTGACACCTGATGCAAAATGGTTTGCCACATTCACCCAAATGATGTTTGCGACATTCGTTACAGTAGGGCAGGTTTCCGGCATACCCTTTCTTGCCGTCGGAGGTGAAGGACTTCTTGGTGAAGTTGTTGTTGTAGTTGCTCGATGGAGAGGCTTCCCATTTTCTTTTGTTGTTACCTGGTTGGTCCTCGGTCGTTGGTGTCGGCGCTTCAATTTCATTCACCGTTTTTATAGATTGGCGGGCCATCGTTAAAGCCTCTTGTAGGTTGGCAGGTTTGGATGATACTACCTCGTGGTGAATGTTCTTTGGGAGGCCTTCCATGTAAAGTTCAACTCTTAGGGATTCAGGAGTCATGAGGTTCGGGCAACTTAAGGCTAGTTCGACAAACCGTTGATTATAAGCTTCGAGGTCATTCCCGACCGTTTTTAAATTCCTTAGCCCCTGTTCGAGCCTTTGATTTTCGTCGTGCGGGAAGTATTCGGTGATCATTCTTTCTCTTAATTCGGTCCAAGAGAGTGTGTGGGCTTCATCGATACCCACCGATTGTACATGCGTGTTTCACCATGAGAGAGCAACACCGGTGAAAGTGAGGGTGGAGAAATTGACCTTATCTCGGTCTCGACAACCGCTTATGCTAAAAATGGATTCCGTTTGATCAAACCATCGGGTGAGAGCAACCGGTCCCCCGGTTCTATCAAAAGTGGGAGGATTGTACTTCATGAAGTTTTTGTAGGAGCAACCTTCATCTGAATTACCGGCCCCACGATTGTTGTTGTTGGAAAAGTGATCGGCCACGGCCGCACCCACGGCGGTGGTTATCATTCGTTGAAGAGCTTGTTCTAGAGTTTCGAGAGGAGTATTGTGTTGACCTTGGTGAGCCATTGTTCCTTCATGACACAAGAATATCGTTGATTAGTATTCTTAACAATACTAATCGTGACATGGAATAATGATGAAGAGAAAATTTTCCTTGACTCGCCTTAAATTCTTTGTATCATAATGTCGGAATGTTCATATGAGTCACCGTAATATAATCCCGGCAATTATATTACCCTGATTCATATGTGCATTCGACATTATTCTATAAAGTCAAGGTGGCGCGTCAATCAAATTAAACAACGAAAGATTTAGATGAAGCGAGAGTTAGTTATGAGTAGAAACATTCGAGTATAAATGCACAAATAGTCAAGTAATTCCTACTTCAAGTCTATATGCCGGTTGTAGTCTAGATTCACTAATGTACCCTATGACTCGGGGTTGACACCAATGAACTCTAAATCCCTACAACCAATGCTCTGATACCACTTGTAGTGACCCAGACAAATCGTCAATTGACAGCGTCGACTACTTAGGTCCCGTTGCGTGGTCATAGGTCTTTAACGTGACGTTTGACCAAAGATATGTCACATTCCTTTCAAAAATAAAGATTGTTTCAAAGTTTACAAGAATTGTTCATCCAAAAGTTACGTTACAAAGTTATAGTTACATGTGAAACCTATGCGACACAGTTTTAAAGAAAGTCAAAAGACGCTCCATGAAATGCATGTATACTCGACATCCAATGCAAGTATCAAATAATGAGCGGAAGCATGTTTCACATAGCGTTCAAAGACCTGAGAAAAACATAGAAATCTGTCAACGAAAACATTGGTGAAATCATAGGTTTAAGTAAGTAAGTGAGTAAAAGTAAGTCGAACCACAAGATTTGTAACATTGATAAAATAGTAGTACATTCTAAAAGTTAATATTCACGAGCACCCAATTATCAAGGCTTAACATTCCGTCCGTTGAACCCCATTAATAGTGCTAGAACAACACTGTTTCTCGAAAATATATTTCATCTGTGGACGGTAGCGAACCGTCCGAGATGAGGGTTTGTCAAACCCATATGGCCATACAACATAAGTTCACGCCTACACTTACATACTGCAAGAGTAACTAATGATAATCGAATTGAGGATTTTGTTCTAAACTCGTATGTAGAATGTTTGTTTTCATGTACTTGTGTTCACTTAGTTAAAAGAAGCGTTTATGTTTTCTCATCCCAAAAGTAAGTTCAAAGAGTAAAAAGTGGGACTATAATCTCACCTTGAGTGCAAGAGTAATAAAGTACTTCAACAAGTAAACGTGTGCAAAGACAAAGCTAGTCTTGACCTAAACATATAGGTTGTATCAATAACGGTAAACACGATAGGTCAAAGATGTTCAATTAGTCCTATGGCTCGCTACAACTCAATTATAAAGCATGTGAATCAAATTGTCAAGTTTCATGCAAGATACAAGTATAGAATCATGTTAGAAAGATTGCATAATCATTTGGTTAAGTTTGACAAAAGTCAAACTTTGGTCGAGTCAAAGTCAACGAAAAAGTCAACACGTTCGGGTCGGGTCTCGAACTATTTTTCTGAGGTTTTTATTCATATATAAGCATGTTAGAACAAGTCTCATGTGAATCGGAGGTCCATAGCGTGCCAAACATTTTTCTTATTTTGACCAAGGAGGTCAGAGCCTGGACACGGCTTATGCCGCGCTGCAGCCCACAATTGTCGTGCCGCGACAATACACGGGAGCTGGTACCTGGCCAGTTTCAAATGTTCAAGTCTTGATCCAAAATTCGTTTTAGCACAAAATGCAAACCGTAAACATTTAGAACTCGCACCTTATATCGTTGGAAAGCTCTTTTGACAAGGAACATAACTAAACATGTTTCATCAAACAAAAACATCATTTCCAATAACCGATTTCTCGTCATGTGATCATTTAAAGTCCATTTTCAAGTTTCAAGTTCACAAAATGCATTTTAAGTTTCGGGAATCCGATTCACACATATGATATGCCGTTTTGAAGGTAATGAAACATGCATTACAACTAAACACTAACAATTAACATTTCATAGCATTCAAACATCAAAAAGTTCATCTCAAGAACGATCAAACCCTAATCAAGAATCACAAAATCATTAATCATGTTTTTGAAGTTTTACAAATCATACTACACATCAAAATGAAGCTAGTGATACTAGTAACACAATTAAAACATGAACTTTAACAATTTAACAACATTTAATCTTCTAAAATCAAAGATTAAGCAAACCCATTTTTAAGTGTTCAAACTAGTTACTTAAAATAACAAATCGAACAAACAAAACATATATTCATGTTATACACTAGCCATAGACACTAATTAACACTTTTAAAATTCAAAAACATCAAGAACACAAAATCTAGTAATTTTAGAAAGTTACCCAAATGAGATGAAATTGGTATCAAGTCGAAGAGGATGAAGAGAGGATTCCAAATATGTAATTTGTTTTGATGTTAGCCTCCAATTCCGAAATTAGATGATGAATCTTGTTTGAGTTCTTGAGAGGAAAAATGGAAGTATGAAAAGAGAGAAAGAGAGAAAATGAGAGGAGGAGGTTGAAGGTTTGACTAGTTGAACTAGTCAAATCTTTGGCCTCTTTGCACGTTTAGTCCCTCTAGTTCGGGTGCGGGTGCGTGAATTAACCAAACGAATTATTTTGAATTACACGAGAGTACGAGAGATGTTATAATCCAATAACGAAAATATTTTAAGAATGTTAGCTAATGGAGGATACGAATCGAGATACTGAGGATATTATTAAAATAAAAAGAGGGGTGTTAAAATAATTTAACGGAAAAATGCTGGATGTTACACAATAAGCTTAAGGTAGAGCTTAGAGAGTTACGAACACAAGGGTTCGACATTACCACGTATGAACGATGATTCACAGAATTGTGCCTATTGTATCTGGGAGCGTTCGAAGATGAAGAAGAGAAGATCGATGCGTTTGTAAAAGGGTTACCAGTAAGGATTCAAGAAGATGTGAGTTCACACGAGCCCGCTTCCATACAAAACGCAAGTCGAATGGCTCATAAACTCATAAATCAGATTGAGGGAAGAATTAAAGAGTAGGCGGCCGAAGAAGCCAACACGAAACAACTCAAGAGGAAGTGGGAGGAAAATGGTGACAAGAGTCACCAGTACAACAATAATAACAATTACAACCACAATCGCAATAACTATCCCAACAACCGCAACAATAATCGCAATAATAAACGCAATCCTAACAATAACTACAACAAACATCCCAACAACAACAACAACTACAACAACCATTTCAACAACAATAACAATCCCAACAACAACCTCAATAACAACAACGGCAACAAAAACCAAAAACAGCCATGTCATAGGTGTGAAGAAAATCATCAGGGGTTTTGCACGACATTTTGCAACAGGTGTAAAAGAAATGGTCATAGCGCGACAAAGTGTGAGGTCTACGGATCAAAGTTTAACAGAACTAAAGGAACAAATAGTGTCGGAACAAGTAATGCCGGAACGAATAGTGTCGGAGCAAGTAATACCAACGCTGTTTGTTATAAATGTGGAAAACCAGGCCACATTATTAGAAATTGCCCGAATCAGGGGAATACTAATGGGCAGGGCCGTGGAAGAGTTTTCAATATTAATGCATCAGAAGCACAGGAAGACCCGGAGCTTGTTACGGGTACGTTTCTTATTGATGATAAATCTGCTTATGTTTTATTTGATTCGGGTGCGGATAGAAGCTATATGAGTAGAGATTTTTGTGCTAAATTAAGTTGCCCATTGACGCCTTTGGATAATAAATTTTTACTCGAATTAGCAAATGGTAAATTAATTTTAGCAGATAATATATGTCTGGATAGAGAAATTAAACTGGGTGATGAAACGTTTAAGATTGATTTAATACCAGTCGAGTTAGGGAGTTTTGATGTAATAATTGGCATGGACTGGTTGAAGAAGGTAAGAGCAGAGGTCGTTTGTTACAAAAATGCGATTCGCATTATGCGTGAAAAAGGAAAACCTTTAATGGTGTACGGAGAAAAGAACAACGCGAAGTTAAATCTTATTAGTAGATTGAAGGCGCAAAAACTAATAAGAAAAGGTTGTTACGTCATTCTAGCACACATCGAGGAAGTTAAACCTGAAGAAAAGAACATCAGTGATATTCCCGTCGCAAAAGAATTTTCCGATATATTTCTGGAAGAATTACCGGGATTACTCCCACATCGATCCGTTGAATTTCAAATAGACCTTGTACCAGGAGCTGCACCAATAGCTCGTGCTCCATACAGACTCGCACCCAGTGATATGAAAGAATTACAAAGTCAGTTACAGGAACTTTTAGAGCGTGGTTTCATTCGACCAAGTACATCACCATGGGGAGCTCCTGTTCTGTTTGTCATGAAGAAAGATTGTACATTCAGGTTGTGTATCGACTACCGAGAGTTGAACAAACTTACCATCAAGAACCGTTACCCATTACCGAGAATCAACGACTTATTTGATCAACTACAAGGCTCGTCGGTTTATTCGAAGATCGATTTACATTCTGGATATCACCAAATGCGGGTGAAAGAGGATGACATTCCGAAGACTGCTTTTAGGATGCGTTACGGTCATTACGAGTTTATGGTTATGCCGTTTAGATTGACTAACGCACCAGCTGTGTTCATGGACCTCATGAACTGAGTGTGTGGGCCATATCTTGACAAGTTTGTCATTATTTTCATCGATGACATACTTATTTACTCGAAGAATAATCAAGAGCACGAAGAACATTTGAGAAAAGTGCTAGAGTTGCTGAGAAAAGAAAAACTGTACGCTAAGTTTTCAAAGTGTGCATTTTGGTTGGAAGAAGTTCAATTCCTCGGTCATATAGTGAACAAAGAAGGTATTCAGGTGGATCCAGCAAAGATTGAAACCGTTGAAAAGTGGAAAACCCTGAAAACTCCGAAACACATACGCCAATTTTTAGGGCTAGTTGGTTATTACAGAAGATTCATCCAAGATTTTTCTAAAATAGCAAAACCCTTGACTGCAATAACGCATAAAGGGAGAAAATTTGAATGGAAGGATGAACAAGAAAAAGCATTTCAATTGTTGAAGAAAAAGTTAACTACGACACCTATATTGTCATTACCTGAAGGGAATGATGATTTTGTGATATATTGTGACGCCTCAAAGCAAGGTCTCGGTTGTGTATTAATTCAATGAACGAAAGTAATTGCTTATGCGTCTAGACAATTGAAGATTCACGAGCAGAATTATACGACGCATGATTTGGAATTAGGCGCGGTTGTTTTTGCATTAAAGACTTGGAAGCACTACTTATATGGGGTCAAATGTATTATATATACCGACCACAAAAGTCTTCAACACATATTTATTCAGAAACAACTGAACATGAGGCAGCGCAGATGGATTGAGTTATTGAATGATTACGACTTTGAGATTCGTTATCTCCCGGGGAAGGCAAATTTGGTAGCCGACGCCTTGAGCAGAAAGGACAGAGAACCCATTCGAGTAAAAGCTATGAATATAATGATTCACACTAACCTTACTACTCAAATAAAGGAGGCGCAACAAGGAGTTTTAAAAGAGGAAAATTTAAATATTCGGGAAGACGGAACCCGGTATAGGGCTGAAAGGATTTGGGTACCAAAATTTGGAGATATGAGAGAAATGGTACTTAGAGAAGCTCATAAAACCAGATACTCAATACATCCTGGAATGGGGAAGATGTACAAGGATCTCAAGAAACATTTTTGGTGACCGGGTATGAAAGCCGATGTTGCTAAATACGTAGGAGAATGTTTGACGTGTTCTAAGGTTAAAGCTGAGCATCAGAAACCATCAGGTCTACTTCAACAACCCAAAATCCCGGAATGGAAATGGGAAAACATTACCATGGATTTCATCACTAAATTGCCAAGGACTGCAAGTGGTTTTGATACTATTTGGGTAATAGTTGATCGTCTCACCAAATCAGCACACTTTCTGCCAATAAGAGAAGATGACAAGATGGAGAAGTTAGCACGACTGTATTTGAAGGAAGTCGTCTCCAGACATGGAATACCAATCTCTATTATCTCAGATAGGGATGGCAGATTTATTTCAAGATTCTGGCAGACATTACAGCAAGCATTAGGAACTCGTCTAGACATGAGTATTGCCTATCATCCACAAACTGATGGGCAGAGCGAAAGGACGATACAAACGCTTGAAGACATATACGAGCATGTGTTATTGATTTCGGAAACAGTTGGGATCGACATCTACCATTAGCAGAATTTTCCTACAACAACATCTACCATTCAAGCATTGAGATGGCGGCGTTTGAAGTACTTTATGATAGAAAGTGCAGGTCTCCGATTTATTGAAGTGAAGTGGGGGATAGACAGATTACAGGTCCGGAGATAATACAAGAAACTACCGAGAAGATCATCCAAATTCAACAACGGTTGAAAACCGCCCAAAGTCGACAAAAGAGCTACGCCGACATTAAAAGAAAAGATATAGAATTTGAAATTGGAGAGATGGTCATGCTTAAGGTTGCACCTTGGAAAGACGTTGTTCGATTTGATAAACGAGGGAAATTAAATCCAAGGTATATAGGACCATTCAAGATTATTGATCGTGTCGGACCAGTAGCTTACCGACTTGAATTACCACAACAACTCGCGGCTGTACATAACACTTTTCACGTCTTAAATTTGAAGAAATATTTTGCTAAAGAAGATCTCACTATTCCGTTAGACGAAAACCAAATCAACGAAAAACTTCAATTCGTCGAAATAATGGATCGTGAGGTTAAAAGACTTAAGCAAAACAAGATACCAATTGTTAAAGTTCGATGGAATGCTCGTAGAGGACCCGAGTTCACCTGGGAATGAGAAGATCAGATGAAGAAGAAATACCCGTATTTATTTCCAGAAGATACGTCAACACCTCCAACTGCTTAAAATTTCGAGATGAAATTTATTTAACGGGTAGGTACTGTAGTGACCCGAACTTTTCCATGTTTATATATATTAAATGAAATTATTATTTACATGATTAAGTGTTTCCAACATGTTAAGCAATCAAACTTGTTAAGACTTGATTAATTTAAATAGGTTTCATATAGACAATTGACCACCCAAGTTGACCGGTGATTCACGAACGTTAAAACTTGTAAAAACTATATGATGACATATATATGATTATATATATAGTTAACATGATATTATGATAAGTAAGTATCTCATTAGGTATTTTAACAATGAGTTATATACATAAAATTGAGTTTATTGAATTAAGAAACTCGAAACGATATATATAACGATTATCGTTATAACAACGTCTTACTAAATACATATGAATCATATTAAGATATTGATACACTATGTTTAATCATGATAAATGATAAGTAAACATGTCATTAAGTTTATTAACAATGAACTACATATGTAAAAACAAGACTACTAACTTAATGATTTCGAAACGAGACATATATGTAACGATTATCGTTGTAACAACATTTAACTGTATATATATATATATATCATACTAAGATATATTAATATATCATAATATCATGATAATGTAATAATTTAACATCTCTTTAGATATAATAAACAATGGGTTAACAATATTTAACAAGATCGTTAACCTAAAGGTTTCAAAACAACATTTACATGTAACGACTAACGATGACTTAACGACTCAGTTAAAATGTATATACATGTAGTTTTTTAATATGTATTCATACACTTTTGAAAGACTTCAAGACACTTATCAAAATACTTCTACTTAACAAAAATTCTTACAATTACATCCTCGTTCAGTTTCATCAACAATTCTACTCGTATGCACCCATATTCGTACTCGTACAATACACAGCTTTTAGATGTTTGTACTATTGGTATATACACTCTAATGATCAGCTCTTAGTAGCCCATGTAAGTTACCTAACATATTTTGGAACCATCATTTGGCAACTAGCATGAAATATCTCATAAAATTACAAAAATATTAGTAATTATTCATGACTTATTTACATGTAAACAAAATTCTTTTATATCTAATCCATATACCAACGACCAAAAATACCTACAAACACTTTAATTCTTCAATTTTATTCATCTAATTGATCTCTCTCAAGTTCTATCTTCAAGTTCTAAGTGTTCTTCATAAATTCTACAAGTTCTAGTTTCATAAAATCAAGAATACTTTCAAGTTTGCTAGCTTACTTCCAATCTTGTAAAGTGATCATCCAACCTCAAGAAATCTTTCTTATTTACAGTAAGATATCTTTTTAATATAAGGTAATACTCATATTTAAACTTTGATTCAATTTATATAACTATAACAATCTTATTTCGAGTGGAAATCTTACTTGAACTTGTTTTCGTGTCATGATTCTGCTTTAAGAACTTTCAAGCCATCCAAGGATCCTTTGAAACTAGATCTATTTTTTTCATTTCCAGTAGGTTTATCCACAAAACCTGAGGTATTAATGATGTTCATAACATCATTCGATTCATATATATAAAACTACCTTATTCGAAGGTTTAAACTTGAAATCACTAGAACATAGCTTAGTTAATTCTAACCTTGTTCGCAAACAAAAGTTAATCCTTCTAAATTGAATTTTAAAATCAACTAAACACATGTTCTATATCTATATGATATGCTAACTTAATAATTTAAAACCTGGAAACACGAAAAACACCGTAAAATCGGACATACGCCGTCGTAGTAACACCGCGGGCTGTTTTGGGTTTGATAATTAAAAACTATGATAAACTTTGATTTAGAAGTTGTTCTTCTGGGAAAATGATTTTTCTTATGAACATGAAACTATATCCAAAAATCATGGTTAAACTCAAAGTGGAAGTATGTTTTTCAAAATGGTCATCAAGACGTCGTTCTTTCGACTGAAATGACTACCTCTTACAAAAATGACTTGGAACTTATATTTCCAACTATAAACCTATACTTTTCTGTTTAGATTCATAAAATAGAGTTCAATTTGAAACCATATAAATTTGATTCTCTCAAAACGGATTTAAAACGAAGAAGTTATGGGTAAAACAAGATTGGATATTTTTTGATTGTTGTAGCTACGGGAAATATTGTAATAATTCTATACAAATCATATCCTAGCTAACTTATATTGTATTATACATGTATTCTAATATATTATGTAGTCTTGGGATACCATAGACACGTATGCAAATGTTTTGACATATCATATCGACCCATGTATATATATTATTTGGAACAACCATAGACACTCTATATGCAGTAATGTTTGAGTTAGCTATACAGGGTTGAGGTTGATTCTAAAAATATATATACTTTGAATTGTGATCTAGACTGAGATGTGTATACACTGGGTCGAGGATTGATTCAAGATAATATATATCAGTTTATTTCTGTACATCTAACTATGGACAACTAGTTGTAGGTTACTAACGAGGACAGCTGACTTAATAAACTTAAAACATCAAAATGTATTAAAAATGTTGTAAATATATTTTGAACATACTTTGATATATATATATATATATATATATATATATATATATATATATATATATATATATATATATATATATATATATATATATATATATATATATATATATATATATATATATATAATTGTTATAGGTTCGTGAATCGACCAGTGGCCAAGTCTTACTCCCGACGAAGTAAAAATCCGTAAAAGTGAGTTATAGCCCCACTTTTAAAATCTAATATTTTGGGATGAGAATACATGAAGTTTTATAAGTGTTTTACGAAATAGACACAAGTAAATGAAACTACATTATATGGGTGAATGATCGAAGCCGAATATGCCTCTTTTTCTTGGTAGCCTAAGAATTAGTAAACCGATATACTAATTGATGCGAATCCTAAAGATAGATCTATTGGGCCTAACGAACCCCATCCAAAGTACCGGATGCTTTAGTACTTCGAATTCATTTTTATCATGTCCTAAAGATTTCCCGGAATGATAGGAGATATTCTTATATGCATCTTGTTAATGTCGGTTACCAGGTGTTCACCATATGAATGATTTTTATCTCTATGTATGGGATGTATATTGAAATATGAAATCTTGTTGTCTATTATTATGATTTGATAATATATAGGTTAAATCTATAACTCACCAACATTTTTGTTGACGTTTTAAGGATGTTTATTCTCAGGTGATTATTAAGAGCTTTCGCTGTTGCATACTAAAATAAGGACAAGATTTGGAGTCCATGCTTGTATGATATTATGTAAAAACTGCATTCAAGAAACTTATTTTTGATGTAATATATTCTTATTGTAAACCATTATGTAATGGTCATGTGTAAACGGTATATTTTAGATTATCATTATTTGATAATCTACGTAATGCTTTTTAAACCTTTATAAATAAAATAAAGGTTATGGTTGTTTTAAAAATGAATGCAGTCTTTGAAAAACGTCTCATATAGAGGTTAAAACCTCGCGACGAAATCAATTAATATGGAACATTTATAATCAATATGAACGAGACATTTCAATCTAGTTCATAAATCTATACATAAACCAATTTACAAAACAACTACTCAAGAACACACCAACAACACTTCCAAGTTTGCTAGCTTACTTTCAATCTTGCAAATCCATTTCAAGTAATCATCCAATCTCAAGAAATCTTTCTTATTTATAGTAAGATATCTTTCTAATTCAAGGTAATACTCATACTCAAACTTTGATTCAATTTCTATATCTATAACAATCTTATTTCGAGTGGAAATCTTACTTGAACATGTTTTCGTGTCATGATTTTGCTTCAAGAACTTTCAAGCCATCCAAGGATCCTTTGAGGCTAGATCTATTTTTCTCATTTCCAGTAGGTTTATCCACAAAAATTGAGGTAGTAATGATGTTCATAACATCATTCGAATCATATATATAAAACTATCTTATTCGAAGGTTTAAACTTGTAATCACTAGAACATAGTTTAGTTAATTCTAAACTTGTTCGCAAACAAAAGTTAATCCTTCTAACTTGACTTTTAAAATTAACTATACACATGTTCTATATCTATATGATATGCTAACTTAATGATTTAAAACCTGAAAACACGAAAAACACCGTAAAATCGGATATACGCCGTCGTAGTAACACCGCGGGCTATTTTGGGTTAGTTAATTAAAAACTGTGATAAACTTTGATTTAAAAGTTGTTCTTCTGGGAAAATGATTTTTCTTATGAACATGAAACTATATCCAAAAATCATGGCTAAACTCAAAGTTGAAGTATGTTTTTCAAAATGGTCATCAAGACGTCGTTCTTTCGACTGAAATGACTACCTCTTATAATATTGAATTGTAACCTGTATTTTAGACTATAAACTAATACTTTTTATGTTTAGATTCATAAACTTAAGTTCAATATAAAACCATAGCAACTTGAATCACTCAAAACGGATTTAAAACGAAGAAGTTATGGGTAAAACAAGATTGGATAATTTTGCTTGTTGTAGCTACGTGAAAATTGGTAACAAATCTATATTAATCAAATCCTAGCTAACTTATATTGTATAATATATATATTCTAATATATTATGTAATCTTGAGATACCATAGACACGTATACAAATGTTTTGACATATCATATCGACCCATGTATATATATTATTTGGAACAACCATAGACACTCTATATGCAGTAATGTTTGGGTTAGCTATACAGGGTTGAGGTTGATTCCAAAAATATATATACTTTGAGTTGTGATCTAGCCTGAGACGTGTATACACTGGGTCGTGGATTGATTCAAGATAATATATATCGATTTATTTCTATACATCTAACTGTGGATAACTAGTCGTAGGTTACTAACGAGGACAGCTGACTTAATAAACTCAAATCATTAAAACGTAATAAAAATGTTGTAAATATATTTTGAACATACTTTGATATATATGTACATATTTGTTATAGATTCGTGAATCGACCAGTGGCCAAGTCTTACTTCCCTACGAAGTAAAAAAATCTGTGAAAGTGAGTTATAGTCCCACTTTTAAAATCTAATATTTTTTGGATGAGAATACATGCAGTTTTATAAAATGTTTTACAAAATAGACACAAGTAATTGAAACTATATTATATGGGTGAATGATCGAAGCCGAATATGCCCCTTTTGCTTGGTAGCCTAAGAATTAGTAAACCGATCTACTAATTGACGCGAATCCTAAAGATAGATCTATTGGGCCTAACGAACCCCATCCAAAGTACCGGATGCTTTAGTACTTCGAATTCGTTTTTTATCATGTCCGATGGATTTCCCGGAATGATAGGGGATATTCTTATATGCATCTTGTTAATGTAGGTTACCATGTGTTCACCATATGAATGATTTTTATCTCTATGTATGGGATGTATATTGAAATATGAAATCTTGTGGTCTATTATTATGATTTGATAAATATATAGGTTAAACCTATAACTCACCAACATTTTTTGTTGACGTTTAAAGCATGTTTATTCTCAGGTGATTATTAAGAGCTTCCGCTGTTGCATGCTAAAATATGGACAAGATTCGGTGTCAGCATGATTGTATAATATTGTTTAAAACTGCATTCGAGATTTACTTTGTTGTAACATATTAATATTGTAAACCAATATGTATTGGTAGTGTGTAAGTGTTATATTTTTAGATTATTATTTCTTGATAATCTAGGTGGTGTCTTTTTAACCTTGTCGATAAAATAAAGGTTATGGTTTGTTTTAAAAACGAATGCAGTCTTTGAAAAACGTCTCATATAGAGGTCAAAACCTCACAAAGAGATCAATTAATATGAAACGTTTATAATCGATATGAATGGGACATTTCAATGTGTGTGCATATCGTCGAACAACATACTCCGCAACATAAATTTTATATTACACCATATCTATACTCTGCATCAATTTATTTTTATTTTTCAAAACGGGTTTTCAAACCGTTTTAAACTAAGGAAATTATGGGTTATAGCTATGAAGGTTATTGTGACGACCCGGAAATTTCCGACCAAATTTAAACTAAATCTTAATACGAATTCGACACGATAAGCAAAGTCTGTAATGTTGAGTCATGAAATTTTTGAACTGTTTAGATGGATTCATATGACCTTTGACTAATCTCGATTATTCACGAACAATTGCTTGTAAATAAATACACACACACACACACACACATACACACACACACACACACACATATATATATATATATATATATATATATATATATATATATATATATATATATATATATATATATATATATAAGACAATTATGTTTTTATATTTAATATGCATACGTTTATTATATAAAGTAATTATAATAAGTGTACAACACATACTATCATATAACATATAATGTAATGTAATTATAATGTATAATTTTAACATGATAAGTGTAATTACAAGTTAAAAGATAGATATTATGTTGCCATCAATACTTTTATTATTATCGTTAAAATAAATATCAATAGTAATAAAACCAGTATTTTTAAAAATTATTATCTTAATATATAATATATTGATATAAAACTTGAAACATGTAGTTGATATATCTTTATTAGATATTATCATTATCAAAATCATTAAGAATCATTACTATTAAAATTAATATCAATGTTAGTATTATTAATATATATAACATATAAACATAAAATTTGAGATGTATAAATTGTTATTACTTTCATTATTATTATTATTATTATTATTAATATCAATATTAATATCAGTATTATGAATGATATTATTCCTAATATAAAAGATACAGATATGAAATTTGGAAATATGTAAATTGTTATATCTTATTTATTATTTGTATTATTATTAGATATTATTATTCCCTTTATCAATAAAATTTATTATTTTTATTATTATCATGAATAACATGATTATGTAGCATTTTTATAATTATTACTTCTATTATTATTATTATTACTAATTCTATTAAGTGTTATTACCATTATCATTAAAAATCATTATAATTATCAATATCATTATTATTATTATATATAAAATAATACAAATTATTAATTTTATCATTAATAAGATTAGTATTATCATTAATTACTATTATTATTATTGTTATTATTAATATGTATTATTATTAATATATTTTTATTTATTAATAATTAGTATAATTAAATATGAAATAAAAACACAGAAAAATCCATAAATCTGTTATATATCGCTATCCCTTATTTTCTCCCGTGACTTCATATCTGATTGGGGATTTGTTGTCGATAATTACATCACTATAAAACAATCGGTAAGTGTTTGTGTTAGGAATCAAATTAGTTCCATTATCAATTATCATTATCAATTAGATTAGATTAAACGGAAACTGAAAACAAGAAACCTCTGTTCGAGTATATATATATATATATATATATATATATATATATATATATATATATATATATATATATATATATATATATATATATATATTTCTCTTAAATCGAATATCGAATCATTCTTCAAAAACTAGAATTGCAATTGTGTTAGGAATAATTCATTTAAACTATCTGTAATCTTTCAACCTTCAATTCCTTTTATAAAGTTCGAATTCAAGAGTCAAAATTATTTTTCAAAAAGTCAACAGGTTGTTCTTCAAGCAAATTCGAATTCTTGTTGATATTTCTGTTAAAATCAAGGATTCACAAAGATTTTAGAGGTGATTTGAAATATGGTCCGTGTTATAAACTTTGGCCAAAACATCCTCTATTGCAAAAATTGTATTATTTGTTTTTGACCAGCGTCGAACAGCAAGAACAGCAAGGCTGTTATAATTTTTTTTTGTTTTTCATTCAATATAAACTTTTGATATTAAATAGTTATTATTATCTTGAAGTACACAAATCATTATTTTGATAAATCGAACGTACTGGTCGATATAAAGCAGAAGAAGGAAAAAGAGACAGTTAGTTAATATGGGTTATATATAGCTGGTTGTAATTTAGATCAGAAAAACAAACTGGCACGATTGGTTAAGGGTGTTTGGTATGAGCGAGAGGTCGCGGGTTCGAGCCCGGGAAGGGGCGTTTATTTTTTTTTAAGGACTTATACATTAAGGTAGCTTTTCTAATACTTTTATTATTATTTCATTTATTATTATTATTATCGTTGTTATTAATTAGTGTTTTTATTAGGTTAAAATTAATAATATAATCAATATTATTATTATTATTATTACTAAGTAAATTCACTAAGTATTACAAGTATTATTATTATCATTATATTATTATTATTATTAATATTATTATTATTACTAAGATTAATATAAGTATTGTATCATTATTATGATTATTATGATTAATGTTAATATAGTTATTATTATTACTACCATTGTTATAAACATTATTATTATTAATATTATTAATATTATTATTATTATTATTATTGTTACTAATATTATTATCAAAGTAAGTATTACTATTAAGTAATATGATTATTAATATTATCATTATTAATAAGATTTCTATTATTATTATTATAAGTATCAATATTAACAATATCATTATTAAAATTATTATTAATAAAATTATTATTATTATAATTAGTAAATCATTACTAGTATCAAAACTATTTTTTTTAAAACAAATAAATAATTTGTGCATAAAATATACTTATACTATAATTATATTAATATTTCCCATAACTATATATATCAAACATATTAATATAAATACTTACATATAACAAACTATTGATTTTTTTAAATATAACACTAAACAATTATATATAAATATGGATATATTAATATAACTATATAAATTTTTTTTTTTTGAATAGATACACAAATTAAATATATATAATATATAAATTAAGATATAATAAATAAATTTGTTCAGTTACTATTATAGGTTTTAATATATATGCAAATGATATAGGTTCGTGAATCTGAGGCCAACCCTGCACTGTTCAGTGTCGTCCTATGTATTTTTACTACAAAATACAGTATAGTGAGTTTCATTTGCTCCCTTTTTAATTGCTTCTGCAATATATATTTTGGGCTGAGAATACATGCGCTGCTTTTATAAATGATTGACGAAATAGACATAAGTACTTAAAATATATTCTACGTTGAGTTGTACCACCTAGCATATCTTCCCTAATAGCTTGGTAACTAATATTTACATGTTGAAAGAACATGTAAGCGCGAATCCTATTGATAGATCTATCGGGTTTGACCACCCCAACCGGGCTAGTCGCTCTAGTATCGTAAACGGTTACATAGTACTTCGTTTTTACTACACTTGGTACAGTGTAGGGAGATTTCATAATAAAGGGAATATGCCACATTAATTGTTAAGTATGGTTACCGAAGCGCTCAACAACTTATAGAATACTTTTATACACTTGCGAGTGTACATATATTTATAAACGAAAATCTTGTGGTCTATTAATATATTGAAATGATTGTTATGATAAACCTATGAACTCACCAACCTTTTGGTTAACACTTTTAAGCATGTTTATTCTCAGGTATGAATTAAGTCTTCCGCTGTGCATTTGCTCATTTTAAAGATATTACATGGAGTCGTTCAAGACATATAGAGGTCTGTACCTCGCAATGGAACCAGTTGTTGAAGACTTCGTCCAGGTGGATTAGGACGGGTCATCACAGTTGGTATCAGAGCGTTGGTCCTAGCGAACCAGGTCTTGCATTAGTGTGTCTAACTGATAGTTGTTAGGATGCATTAGTGAGTCTGGACTTCGACCTTAGCTGCATATTATAAGTATTGTTTATCATTACTAGTGGAAAATTTCCTGCTTATCATTCCTAAGTCTAGACACGACTTCCTGCACTTATTGCATAGATAGTTTATAGATAAATTTATATCCTAGCGTATCTATTATTGTAAACTTTGCCTGACAGTTTCCGAAAGTTCCTCCGTAATCTACGGGATCTTCTATATTATATATAGGTATTCTATGTAATTAGAATATCAACCGATATCCGAAAATCATTTGATATCGAAAATCTTCTATCCGACCGTACAAGATGGAACTCGCAACTAGTTCAAGTTCCTCGGATTTCGACAGCTATTCCGATATAGATTCACACTTGAGCTCAGAAAGCAGTATAACTGGAATGGATCAACCAATCAGCCATCCCCAATTCATCTGATGGGTTCGTAGCCTACTTAATCACTGGTGATAAGAAGAAGGTGATCCCTTCCAGACACCACATTCCCCTCTTGGAGAAGAACCTGAAGCACTTATCGGTGAACCTGTTCGTAATACCATTTTCACCCTCATTTCCCGAATATCCCACCATGATTATATACTATCTCAATTCTAAACCTTATTCATCCACTCGTTTCGACCGACAATCATCCTGGAATAATATAAGAAGTCAACGAACTTCGCGCTCGAATAATCAATTTGGAGAATATGGTGCAAAATTTACCAGCTTTATCAACATCATCAGCATCAGCAGTACCATCAATAAACAGCACCAGTACCATCAACAATCCATGCCTCAACATCTCATTCTGTACCTCGAGTATAATCATCGTTCTACGTATCTTTCTACATCAATTATCTTCGTTCTTCATGGTGATTATGTAATCTCTAAAGTTTTAGAGATTATTCATTCTAATTCCAACCGAAAACCAAATGAGTTTAATATCATATTGACTCATCAAATCCATGGTTATATCTGAAGAAAATATATATGAATATATGTTTTCATAAATATTGTAATTAAAAATTCTTTTGTACAGACTGTTAATGGTGAAAATATTTTAACGGGTAGGTAATACCCTAGAAATATTTAGATTTCACATTAATAAATTACACTGTACATTCTTCCAATTTGATTCAATAGTCATTTACTATCCTACTTACATCCACAGATATACGAATCCGTTCACCGCAGAATAACCATTTTTATTCAATTTCACATTCGGATTTTGACCTACCAGAAATCCAACAAGTGGCATAATGAAGAAAACATTGGACAAAATAAAATTTGTTAGAAACAAACAAATTAACTACGAGAAAAATTTGTTAAGAATCCACGCTAACTGTTCCTAGCTAACTGTTCCTAGCTAACTGATTACGTTTTATTTATCGCAATTTAATTATCGCAATTTATATTCTCGCAATTTTATTTATCGTCATTTAATTTCTGTTATTTATTTTACGCACTTTAAATATCGGGACACATATACAAAGTTTTGACATATCATATCGACGCATCTATATATATTATTTGGAATAACTTTAGACACTCTATATGCAGTAATGCTGGAGTAAGCTATACAGGGTTGAGGTTGATTCTACAATAATATATATACTTTGAGTTGTGATCGAGTCTAAGACATGTACACGGGTCACGACACGTATTAATTAATTCGAATATTATATATTGCTAACTGTAGACTATCAATTGAGGACTATCAACATTGGACAATTAAAATGAATTAAAATATTGATTATAACATATGAAACTAAACAATTCTTCAAGTTTGCCACTTGATTTCATCTTAAACATCCTTTGAATCTTGACGATCACAATCAGCATTTAATCATCTAAAAACCTTCAATATTCTTGAAAACCCTTGGTTTGATAACCAATAATCCAGATCCGTTAACTTTGAAAATGCTGACGAAGCAGCATGTTGTAGATGGTCTAAATGGCCAAAAGTTTGATAATAAAGAATGAAATGTTGGGAACGCTCAATAGAAAATATGGTACTGAAAAACGGTTTGAGCTAACCATGAAGGAGACCAAGGACAAATACAAGGACCAAACCCTATATTCAAAGAATCCAGGTAATTCTGGATCTGATGAAACCTTCAACGAATATCTTGCTCCTTACTCATGTTAAAATCTTGCGGAAAATCTTTCTTCATCAACCTTCGAACTTAGAAATTCCAAAATATCATCATAAATATCCTCGATATTTCTGAGGATATTTTCATAAGTATTCTTGTCCGAAATTATATACCTCTTCGTGCTTTCTGTATTACCTTATATTGGAAACTTCTGTAAAATTTAAATATAATTACGAATGAATTCTGGAGAAGTGCTAAGAATTGAAGCATGAGTTAGTATAATATAATGACGTCAGGTCAACGTGGTTATATTGCAGTAAGTCATGCTGAATTTCTAATGGAACGTGATGATAGTTCACAGATCTCACCCTCATCATGTGCCATGTTACATAACTCTATCATTCTAATTAACCTCTGAACATATCAAGAAAATATATTCTTGATAGTTCTATCCTCAGTGATACTAGTAATTTAACAAATCAAATCGTGCTATTACCTTTCCTTTCTGTTTAATATATTATAATCAGTCGAAACTTCATACCTACAAACCGAGACGTCTTGATCGCTTTACTTAAGGTTGGGAAGAGAAAACAAAAGGATGGAACTCCAAAATATAAGGAAACGAAGGGAGTGGATTTATAGTGAAATATCCGACAGGGCAATCAAGGCAGATCATCGCTTTTAATCAAAGAGGATCCTAATTTCCTTAATTACCGAAGAATCAAATCAAATCACGAAGATTTTCTCCAAATCCCTTGAACTCCGAAAACCAACCATATCTACGTCAAAGGATATGACGAAACATTATTTTCTTATTTCACTCTTTTGTGATAACTTCATTCGTACTCTTTGAATAATCAAATCATCTTATCTATATTTCTCAATGTCGATAAAACTCTAAATCACAGCTCGTATGTGTCATGAAAACATATTTATGGTTAACCATGACATCCACACTCAAATTTCGGGATAAAATTTCTTTAACGGGTAGGTACTGTGACGACCCGGAAATTTCCGACCAAATTTAAACTAAATCTTAATACGAATTTGACACGATAAGCAAAGTCTGTAATGTTGAGTCATGAAATTTTTGAACTGTTTAGATGGATTCATATGACCTTTGACTAATCTCGACGATTCATGAACAATTGTTTATAAATAAATACACACACACACACACACACACATATATATATATATAAGACAATTATGTTTTTATATTTAATATGCATACGTTTATTATATAAAGTAATTATAATAAGTGTACAACACATACTATCATATAACATATAATGTAATGTAATTATAATGTATAATTTTAACATGATAAGTGTAATTACAAGTTAAAAGATAGATATTATGTTGCCATCAATACTTTTATTATTATCGTTAAAATAAATATCAATAGTAATAAAACCAGTATTTTTAAAAATTATTATCTTAATATATAATATATTGATATAAAACTTGAAACATGTAGTTGATATATCTTTATTAGATATTATCATTATCAAAATCATTAAGAATCATTACTATTAAAATTAATATCAATGTTAGTATTATTAATATATATAACATATAAACATAAAATTTGAGATGTATAAATTGTTATTACTTTCATTATTATTATTAATATCAATATTAATATCAGTATTATGAATGATATTATTCCTAATATAAAAGATATAGATATGAAATTTGGAAATATGTAAATTGTTATATCTTAATTATTATTTGTATTATTATTAGATATTATTATTCCCTTTATCAATAAAATTTATTATTTTTATTATTATCATGAATAACATGATTATGTAGCATTTTTATAATTATTACTTCTATTATTATTATTATTACTAATTCTATTAAGTGTTATTACCATTATCATTGAAAATCATTATAATTATCAATATCATTATTATTATTATATATAAAATGATACAAATTATTAATTTCATCATTAATAAGATTAGTATTATCATTAATTACTATTATTATTATTGTTATTATTAATATGTATTATTATTAATATATTTATATTTATTAATAATTAGTATTATTAAATATGAAATAAAAACACAGAAAAATCCATAAATCTGTTATATATCGCTATCCCTTATTTTCTCCCGTGACTTCATATCTGATTGGGGATTTATTGTCGGTAATTACATCACTATAAAATAATCGGTAAGTGTTTGTGTTAGGAATCAAATCAGTTCCATTATCAATTATCATTATCAATTATATTAGATTAAACAGAAACTGAAAACAAGAAACCTCTGTTCGAGTATATATATATATATATATATATATATATATATATATATATATATATATATATATATATATATTTTCTCTCAACTCGAATATCGAATCATCCTTCAAAAAATAGAATTGCAATTGTGTTAGGAATAATTCATTTAAACTATCTGTAATCTTTCAACCTTTAATTCCTTTTATAGAGTTCGAATTCAAGAGTCAAAGTTATTTTTCAAAAAGTCAACAGGTTGTTCTTCAAGCAAATTCGAATTCTTGTTGATATTTCTGTTAAAATCAAGGATTCACAAAGATTTTAGAGGTGATTTGAAATATGGTTCGTGTTATAAACTTTGGCCAAAACATCCTCTATTGCAAAAATCGAATTATTTGTTTTTGACCTGCGTGGAACAGCAAGAACAGCAAGGCTGTTATAATTTTTTTTTTTTGTTTTTCATTGAATATAAACTTTTGATATTAAATAGTTATTATTATCTTGAAGTATACAAATCATTATTTTGATAAATCGAACGTACTGGTCGATATAAATCAGAAGAAGGAAAAAGAGACAGTTAGTTAATATGGGTTATATATAGCTGGTTATAATTTAGATCACAAAAACAAACTGGACACGATTGGTTAAGGGTGTTTGTTATGAGCGAGAGGTTGCGGGTTCGAGCCCGGGCAGGGGCGTTTATTTTTTTTTTAAGGACTTATACATTAAGGTAGCTTTTCTAATACTTTTATTATTATTTCACTTATTATTATTATTATTATTGTTATTATTATTATCGATGTTATTAATTAGTGTTTTCATTAGGTTAAAATTAATAATATAATTAATATTATTATTATTATTGTTATTACTAAGTAAATTCACTAAGTATTACAAGTATTATTATTATCATTATATTATTAATATTAATATTATTATTATTACTAAGATTAATATAAGTATTGTATCATTATTATGATTATTATGATTAACGTTAATATAGTTATTATTATTACTACCATTGTTATAAACATTATTATTATTATTATTATTATTATTATTATTATTATTATTATTATTATTATTATTATTATTATTATTATTATTATTATTATTATTACTAATATTATTATCAAAGTAAGTATTACTATTAAGTAATATGATTATTAATATTATCATTATTAATAAGATTTCTATTATTATTATTATAAGTATCAATATTAACAATATCATTATTAAAATTATTATTAATAAAATTATTATTATTATTATTATTATTAGTAAATCATTACTAGTATCAAAACTATTTTTTTTTAAACAAATAAATAATTTGTGCATAAAATATACTTATACTATAATTAGATTAATATTTCCCATAACTATATATATCAAACCTATTAATATAAATACTTACATATAACAAACTATTGATTTTTTTAAATATAACACTAAACAATTATATATAAATATGGATATATTAATATAACTATATAAATATTAATCTTTTTGAATAGATACACAAATTAAATATATATAATATATAAATTAAGATATAATAAATAAATTTGTTCAGTTACTATTATAGGTTTTAATATATATGCAATGATATAGGTTCGTGAATCCGAGGCCAACCCTGCATTGTTCAGTGTCGTCCTATGTATTTTTACTACAAAATACAGTATAGTGAGTTTTATTTGCTCCCTTTTTAATTGCTTTTGCAATATATATTTTGGGCTGAGAATACATGCACTGCTTTTATAAATGATTGACGTAATAGACATAAGTACTTAAAATATATTCTACGTTGAGTTGTACCACCTTGCATATCTTCCCTAATAGCTTGGTAACTAATATTTACATGTTGGAAGAACATGTAAGCGCGAATCCTATTGATAGATCTATCGAGTTTGACCACCCCAACGGGGCTAGTCGCTCTAGTATCGTAAACGGTTGCATAGTACTTCGTTTTTACTACACTTGGTACAGTGTAGGGAGATTTCATAATAAAGGGAATATGCCACATTAATTGTTAAGTATGGTTACCAAAGCGCTCAACAACTTATAGAATACTTTTATACACTTGCGAGTGTACATATATTTATAAACGGAAATCTTGTTGTCTATTAATATATTGAAATGATTGTTATGATAAACCTATGAACTCACCAACCTTTTGGTTGACACTTTTAAGCATGTTTATTCTCAGGTATGAATTAAGTCTTCCGCTGTGCATTTGCTCATTTTAAAGATATTACATGGAGTCGTTCAAGACATATAGAGGTCTGTACCTCGCAATGGAACCAGTTGTTGAAGACTTCGTCCAGGTGGATTAGGACGGGTCATCACAGTTATGGGTATTGCTTGGGGGTTATGATCATGAGTCAAAGGTCAACCTAGCGTTTATCATCTCCGTTGCGTCTACGTACTTTCCTATAATATTGAATCACAATATTGATACGTGAGCATTCATATCTTATCTTTTATATATTAATAGTGTATCTATGTCTAGTGCTCAAGTATATATGTTTATGCATGCTTGTATGCTTTAATTTTGTCATTAGATAGTTTATGATGAATCAAGAATTTGATACATATGCTACTGATATAAAGTATATGATATGCATGTTTTTGGAAAGCTGTCGAAAAATTATTAACTTTTCATTTAGAAATCGAGTGATTTCGATGAACGGATTAAAAGATATGGTCAACGGAATTATGGTTAACGTTAATTGAAATTGTGTTTGAAACTGTAAATTAATATTTAAATAACTTGTCTATGAGATTGATAAATTGGATTTTTAGATATTACTAATCGAGTAAATGAATTTCTATATAAGGCACGTTTTGTTTTGTTGATCAATTGTCAAAGTTGACTGTATTATCATGTTTTAAAAGCTTTATACACACTATAATCTAATTTTACAAGTATTGAAAAAACTATGTGAAATAATAAAATATGTTCGATTGTCATGATAATTCAAATATAATATAGCTCCTGAAATAAATAATATTTTGAGTTTGATAAACTAGAAATTCGTTCAATTATCAAGACTTATATTATATTAATAAACATGTATAGATTTAAAGATCATATTGGGTCAGGTTGACTTTTGAGATGACTTTTGTTAACTTTTGCATGTCGGTCTCGAGCATTAGGATTGTGATACACTATGACCCGACCTAGCTTGTTAGACATGTATTGACCAACATATGTTCTCTAGGTTGAGATCTACGGTTATTTTGCATTTCGAGTTTCGGTCACATTTCGGTGAATGACCTTATGTGCTGTTAAGGTGAGTTTCATTTGCTCCCCTTTTAATTGCTTTTGCAATCTATATTTTGGGCTGATAATACTTACATTTTATTTCAAACGCAATGGATACAAGTACATACTAAATTCTACATCGAGTTTGAACCGAAAATCCCTTAGCTTTGGTAACTAGTAACTGCCGGTTATAAGAACTGGTGGGTGCGAGTAGTTATATATGGATCCATAAGGCTTGACATCCCCGTCTGTTCCAGGTATAGAAACCCTAGCCTGAACTATAAAACAGACGTATGCTATTTGAGGTTAGTACACGTTGGTTTACGTGTATTGTACATGTTGGTTGCATGTATGTTAAAATAGGGGTACTTATTATCACGTTAAAGTTTAGTTACCAGGGTGCTCAATCTTGTAGAATAATTTGATAAACGTTTCTGGATGAAACAACTGAAATCTTGTGATCCACCTTTATATACAGATTATGCGCAACATTAAAACTATGAACTCACCAACCTTTGTGTTGACACTTTTAAGCATGTTTATTCTCAGGTTTCTAGAAGTCTTCCGCTGTTTTCTTATACGTTATACAAGCTATGTGCATGGAGTCATACATGCTTTATTCAAGAAAACTTTGCATTCACAAAATCATCACCATGTATCTTATTTTGACTGCATTATCAACGGATGTAGTATTGTAAACTATTATGTACGGTGATTGTCTATACGTAGAAATCATCAGACGTCGAAAACCTTGGATTTATATATTCATTTATGGTGTGCCTTTTCAAAAGAATGCAATGTTTACAAAACGTATCATATAGAGGTCAAAACCTCACTATGAAATCGATGAATGATGTATTCGTGCAAAGGGATTTGAACGGGTCATCACAAATATGCTAATGAAAATTACTTGGGAAAAAACTCATCATCACAATTATTTCTCCGAAGGGTTAAAGAACTTGAAAAGACAAGCCGAGCAAATAAGCGATACAGTGTTGAGAAATCAACGACAAAGTAAACGACTATCAACTCTTTTAATCACTAGACGGAGGAAACCATTGGGATAATGGATGAAAAAAACCTAATCAATTAGCCTATTCCCATTTTGGGTGCTCGATCAACATCAAGAAACTTCGGGTTAAAAATCCAATTGTACCAATCTAAAATGCCTTTCTTCCACTAAGATTTGATCCATTCGAAACAATTGGTTTGTATTTCGGCAATTATCTTAGGTGCACTAATTTTATTACTGCCAAAAACATGATCATTACGATTCTTCCATATGTGATAGGAGGTGACCCATACAATAGCTTGCCAAAAAGATGCACCGGTAGAGGAAGAGAGTAGCGGGATGTGTGGTTTAGAGATATAATAAAAACATAAATGAAACAGATAAGACATACAAAGTTGTAAAAATCCCCTAAAGAATATTCAATATAATTCCGGGTATATAAACATACCTAATACGGAGTAATATATTATCATTTTACTATAAGATCATTCTCAATGAAGCTTGGTTTCCAGTTTTTCATCAGTTGTTCTTATTTAGCAAAAAACGACATCGAAATTTCCCTTTATGCGGTGTCATTTTATAATTTAACGCGGGGCGTCATACATTCTTTTATTGAATAATGCATAGTGTTTTATGATATTTTATCATTTTTTTTCTTTATCTGACTTGCAATCACATTTTACTACATCATCCAAACCCTTCTAATAACCTTCTCCATAACATTTACCACTCTGCCCCTAAAAAACTACATTATCACGTCACATTCATAGCGCAAAAAACCAATGTTGTAAAGGACGTTCGTTACGTCAGTTACGACACCCGTTGAAGAGGGTTTACGCTATACAGAGGCTACAAGTCTAGAAAGACAAGACGGCACTAATTGAACTTATAGTTATAGGAGGCGCCATCGGCGTTGACTCCCGTGACAGTAAACATTGGCGAGTGGTCGAGCTGTTATGTTTTTTTCTTAGTTCTTCTTTTATCCGTAACCATAAAATAAATAGACGTGATTTTTCCTAATAGTATCATCTTTTTTAACATACACGTAACCTGGCGAAAGGATGAGTTTTTGTGAAATAGATTTTTGGGTAAATTCCAATTTGATATTTACCGAAACAACATTTGCGATACATCTATAGTTAATATTAAAATCCTATTTAATGACCCGTCCTAAGTCATCTAGACGAATACATTACATTTGATTACATCGCGAGGTACTTGACCTCTATATGATACATTTTACAAACATTGCATTCGTTTTTAAAAGACAAACTTTCATTACATCAAAAGTTGACGGCATGCATACCATTTCATAATATATCTAACTATAATGACTTAATAGTAATCTTGTTGAATTCAACGACTCGAATGCAACGTCTTTTGAAATATGTCATGAATGACTCCAAGTAATATCTCAAAATGAGCAAATGCACATCGGAAGATTTCTTTAATACCTGAGAATAAACATGCTTTCAAGTGTCAATCAAAAGGTTGGTGAGTTCATTAGTTTATCATAAACATTCATTTTCTTCACTTTAATAGACCACAAGATTTCAGATATTTAATTTTACACGTAACCCGAGTACAAAATAGTACGCATAACCTGCGAATTAAAAATCATTCATATGGTGAACACCTGGTAACTGACATTAACAAATGCATCTAGAATATCCCCAAATATACAGGTACACTCATTTGTATATAAAATCGAAGTACTAAAGCATCCGTAACCCGGATGGGACGTGTCAAAGTCCATAGATCTATCTTCAGGATTCGCGTCAATTTGGGGGTCTGTTCCCAAATTCTTAGGCTACCAAGCTAATGTAACGACCCGACAAAATCGTCATTCACGGCGCCGCTAACTTAGGTCCCGTAACGTGGTCGTAGTCCCTATATGAGACTCGTTTGACAAAAATTATGTCGCATTCATTTGAAACGTACAAGACTTACAAAGTTTAGTTTACCAAACGGATCGACAACAAGTTTAAGTTTACTAAAGTTATGAAGTGTAAATGAAACAACTTGCGACATAATTAGTTTAAAATCACGGTTTGCTATAAATAGCGAAAGTATGTATGCTTTAAGTTTGAATCCAAAAGCGCTATCCCTAGCGTATGCATGTATGCTTGACTCCAAGCAAGTAATCAAAGTGTGTGGAAGCATGTATCAAGTAGCCAAGTATGAACCTGAGAAACATATAGAAAACTGTCAACGAAAAACGTTGGTGAAGTCATAGATGTAGTAATATACGTTATTTTTGAATCACAAGATTTAGTATTTCCATAAAATTTATCATCCAAAAGTTACATTCCAAAAATAGGTTCGCGAGCACCCAATTATCAATGCTTAACATTCCTTCCATAGAACCCCATCACAATAGTGTTAGAACATACACTGTTTCTCAAAAATATATTTCATTCGTAAACGGTAGCGAACCGTTTGAATGAGGGTTTGTCAAACCCATATGGATCCATACAACATAAGTTCTCGCTTACACCCGACAAGTGTAACTAATGATAATCGAATTAAGGATTTTGTTCTAAACTCGCTGTAGAATGTTTGTTTCATCGGACTTGTGTTCAAAACATAAAAGTAAGTAGTACAAGATGTAACAAAGTATATGTTTCTCAGCCCACGATTTAAAAGTATAAAAGTTGTTGAAAAGGTGGGACTATGATCTCACCTCGAGTTCACGAGTATAAATGTACTTCACAAAGTAAACATGTGCATGAAAGTTGCTTAGCCTTGACCTAAACAAGTAAGTTGTATCAATTAACCGGTTACGACACAAGGTCGGGCGAAATGTGTTCAATTAGTCCTATGGCTCGTTATGACTCGAATAGTATAGCATGTGAATCACGTTGTCAAGTTTCATGCAAGAATCAAGTATAAAAGCACGTTAGAACGATTGCATAAACATTTGGTTAAGTTTGACTAAAAGTCAAACTCGGTCAAAGTCAAAGTCAACGGGGTCGGGTCGGGTATCCGAAATTTTTTCTAAGTTATATAATCATATATAAGCATGTTAGAACAAGTTACATGTGAATCGGAGGTCCATAGCATAGCAAACATTTTTAGTAAAACGACCAAGCAAAAGAGAATCTGACAGGGCAATTGGACGGCGTCCAGAAGGTCTGGACGGCGTCCAGCTGTGAAGGTCTGGACAGCGTCCAAGAGTTTGGACGGCATCCAGATTGGTACACAGACCCTGTTCTGCTGAAAACACACAAGTGCACGAACCAAACATCAAACATTCACAATTTATGATCCGCAAACAATTAAAACATGTATCTTATATCATCGGAAAGGTATTTTGACAAGGAATGCAACTAAACACATATCATCAATCGAGTTCATCATTTACCACAACAAAAACCTCGTCGAATGATCGTTAAAAGTTCAAATCAATGTTTCAAGTTCATGAAATGCATTTCTTGACTCGGGAATCCAATTTACACATACGATACGCCGTTTTGAAGGTAATGAAACATACATTACAACTAAACACCTACTAATAACATTTTATGGCATTCAAAGTATCAAAAGTTCATTTTAAAAGCTATCAAACCCTAACGAAAACTCACAAAATCAATAATCATGTTAGTGATGTTTTCCAAATCAACCTACACATCAAATTGAAGCTAATGATGCTAGTAACACTTTTAATACATGAACTTTAGCATTTAACAATATTTAATCAACCAAAATTAAGGATTAAGCACACCCATCTCAAGTGTTCATGTTAGTTACTCAAAACAACAAATCGAGCAAACAAAATATATATTCATGTTACACACGAGCCATAGACACTAACTAACACCATTTCAAGTCAAAAACACGAATTTGAGAAAATCTAGAGTTTTAGAAATGTTAACCAAATGAGATGAAGTTGGTATCAAATTGTAGAGGATGAAGAGAGGATTCCAAATATGTAATTTATTTTGATGTTGGCCTCCTAGATCGAATTTAGATGATGAATGATTGAATTGGGTGTTTGTGTGTGTTCTTGAGATGGAGAGAAAAAGAGATGAGGGAGATGATGAAAATGAATGAATGGTAGAAAGTGGGTTGAATAGTTGACCTAGTCAACTAGTTTGCCCACTTGACAACTTCGGTCCCTCAATTTTGAAAGCGGGTGCGTGAATTAACCAAACGAATATTTTAAAAACGCTCGAGTAAACGAGTGATATTATAATTAAATAACGAAAATATTAGAACGTTAGTCAATGAAAGATACGAATTTAGGTAACGGAAGATATTATCAAAAAAAAAAAGACGGTGTTAAAATAAATTTAACGGAAAAATGCGGGATGTTACAGCTAAAAGGGTGATATCCGGTATAATAATTCAACCATAGAATGTAGTTTCAAGTACTTGTGTCTATTTTGTAAAACAGTTATAAAAGCAGCGCATGTATTCTCAGTCCCAAAAATATATATAAAAAGGGAGTAATGAAATTCACGATACTGTATTTCGTAGCAATAATGCAAATGACGGCACTGAACAATGCAAGGTTGGCCTTGGATTCACGAACCTATATTAAGTATATATATTTGTATGTTAGTCAATATCTGTCTAACAATTTAGGTCAAGTCATAGTGTATCACAATCCTAATGCTCGAGACTGATATGCAAAAGTTGACAAAAGTCAATTTGACCCAAGATGACTTCCAAAATTTATACATGTTTATTATATAACTTAAATATAGTCGTTTTATATATATAATATATATTTATCAGATTTTATCAGAGTAAATAATACAAGTCATTTATTGATAAAAATTTTATATTAAAAATTATATATGATAAAAATATACTTTTATATATCTTAAGTAATAAAATTTATAAAGCTCACTTAATATCATAAAAATATAGTGGTATGTATTATAAATGTAATTATATTACGTGTGATAAAAAAATATCTTTGTATCACATATTTATTTGATAAAATAATATTAATAATAATAATGAGTAAAAGTTGTATTATTTTGTGATAATAATAACATTAATTATAATAATAACAATATTTATATTTACTAATGATAATAATAACTTTGATAATTAATAATGATCTTTTATAATAATACTAATGTCATAATAATAATATTACTAATAATGATAAAAATATTATAATCATGTTTATGATAATAACAATGTTAATAATATTGTTGTTATTTATAATACTAATAATAACAAAAAAATGATAATTTAAATGAAAATATAAGTTTTAAGATTTATAATGATGTTTTCTAACAACCCTGATAATTTTAATAGTAACGAAACTTTTTAATATTAACTGTAGTAATAATAATATTTTATAAAAATAATATTTCTATTCAAAATGATAATTTTTAATAATAATAATACTAAAATGATAATAATAGTAATGATATTTAATAATAACAATGATATTTCTATTAAAATCATAATTTTAATAAAAATGATAGTTTTAATATTATTGATACTTTTAATAATAATAATAACGATAAAAATAATTAAATGATAGTTTTGATAAAAATATTAATTATTTTAATAATAATAATAATAATAATAATAATAATAATAATAATAATAATAATAATAATAATAATAATAATAATAATAATATTGATAATATTAATAATAACCTTAATGATAATAACGATAGTAATAATAATAACAATAATAATTTTTAATGATAACACTTATATTAATAACGATAATGATAATAACAATAATATTTATTAATAACGACGATAATAACGACGATAACGATAACGATAACGATAACGACGATCGTAATAATAATAATCATTTTAATAATAATACTAAACTTAATGAATTCAGTTGACTATATCTTTTAATCCGTTCATCGAAACCATTCGCTTTCTAAATGAAATGTTATTAATTTTTTGACAGCTTTCCAACGACATGCATATCATATACCTTATCTCAGTAGCATATGTATTAAATTCATGATTTATCATAAACTACATAACGACGAAAATAAACATTCAAGCATGCATAATCATATATACTCGAGCACTAGTCAGGGATACACTATTAATATATAAAAGATAAAATATGAATGCTCACGTATCAATATTGAGATTCAATATTGCAGGAAAGTACGTAGACGTAACGAAGATGATAAACACTAGGTTGACCTCACGAACAAAACCCATGAACCATACACATAACCTCCATAGCTATAACCCATAATTCTAAAGCTTAAACCCGTTTTAGACCACTCAAGCATCACTCCGTCGTAGTATTTTATGTAATAATAATAATAATAATAATAATAATAATAATAATAATAATAATAATAATAATAATAATAATAATAATATTGATAATAATAATAATAATAATAATAATAATAATAATAATAATAATAATATAAATAATGAAAATAATAAGAACAGAGGGAGTAATATATCGGTGATGTATGTGTGTGTAACTCTGAATTCGTCGATCTTTATAACACTTGACCACCCACACCTGGCCATGCGATCGCATGGTGTTTGTGAGTGATGCCCATGCGATCGCATGGCACCCTGGTACAGCTATGATCGATTCAATTTTCTTGCCGACACTCGTATAATATTATTATATATATAATATATGTAATTTATATAATTAATTATATATTTTATTATATTTACGTGCATAGTTAACCTAAAATTTTAGTTTTGATAATTCGTACGTTGACTCTCGACTTATGCTCCGGTTTCGATTTCTCGAACGCATGTTCGTACGCTTAGAAAACTAACACTTTACGTTACGCGATGTGTACCTTTAATAATAACTAGACTTAACCAACGATGAATCATATTATAAGAAATGTAATTTATATATTTGAGGGTTGTGGTCATTTGCTTCTTTAATTCATCGTTTTGTTATTTATTAACGTGATAATATTAATTAAAATCCAAAACATTTTTGTATCCAATTAAAATCTTATTACATTGTAAAATATATATATATTTAAAAATAAATTTTGTACTTTTATATATAGTTGAAATATTTATATAATATTTAGTTTTTCAAAAACAATTATATTTCAAAGTATAATTTAGATCGTTTACTTAATAGAAAATATTATATCATATAACGTTTTCATTTTGAAACTTAAATAGATATAGTTCATTTGTGTACTAACGTTTTAAATATCAATCGCATCACTAAGCGAATGTTACTATCGTGTACTTAACTAATTTGAAAACATATATATTTAATGATCACGTTTTAAATACACGTTGCAAGTTTTTTTATATATTTAGTTCTAACAATTAACATTTCGACTTATTGTATTTATTCAAATTCCTTCTTTAAAAGATTTCATCTATGTCATAAAACGTTTTAAATATTATGAAAACTAATAATTATCTTATCAAAAGACACGAGGCAATCATTGTGTTGAAAGTTAATCTCTACTAACCTTTGTTCCGTTATCGTTAATTGACCTATTTGTTATTACTTGTAAATCACTTTACCATTTTTCCGAATATTGTTAAAAATGAACGATTTCTCAAATCAACGTGGACCTCACAACAAAGACTCATAATCATACAATGTATCTGATAAATCAATCATTTGATATTATCATTTAATTCCATCGATAAACATATTGAAACAAATACGTTCATGTAAAGTATTATACGTTTAATACTTTGTTAATATTCTCAAGTTATAATATATACATATATATATATATATATATATATATATATATATATATATATATATATATATATATATATATATATATATATATATATATATATATATATATATATATATATATAATCATATCCATTTATATAATGGTTCGTGAATCATCGGAATTTGATCGAGGTTAAAATGAATATATGAACACAGTTTAAAATTTTTGAGATTCAACTTAACAAACATTGCTTATCATGTCGAAAACATATACAGATTAAGTTTAAATTTGATCAGAAATTTCTGGGTTGTCACATCTTATAATGATGATTTCATTATTAGGCTAATTTCTTTGTTAAGAAAAAATCAAAAAGAAAAAAAATCTAAGCATGGCGGTGATGTCATTAATCTAAATAATTTTGAACTAAAATTAAATTTTATTAATTAATTATTATTATTATTAAATCTTATTAATAATTATTTTAATTATTAAAATTAAATAACTTTGAATTATTATAATTAATTATTTTAAATTGAGTACGAGAAGGTATAAAAGTTAGGTAGAAGGAAACCAATTATAAATTTATATTTTAATTTACACTTAAAAAAAAATTACAACCAATATTATCTCTTATGATTGGATGTGGATTATTTAATATGCATTTTAGGTGTTTGATGAAATGTTCAACTGACGAGTTTCTTAGTCGGACTCTGTAGTTCCACGGGTCATTAAACTAAATAACTTTAACATTTATGTTCACTTAATACCTAAAACATATCATTAAACTGTTTCATTTAAACAAACATGTGGTTCCACGGGTCATTTCACTAGTATATTTTATAATCTTAAAGTTCCCGCGGTCAACAATTGATGTTTGATATATTTTTTCAAATTAAAATTATCTCAAACTACATACTTCTAATATTTAGGCAAGTATGCTTTTATGCATTTTGGTAAAAGTAAATACTTTATAGCATTACTCAAAATCTTAGATTGTACTCCACTAAAGAAATCATGATTTGCTATCGATATCAAGTATATTACTTGGCCAAGTAAAGTAAAGCAAAGCTACACGTGAGTACGTGACACAAAATATGCTTGTAACCACATCAAAATAAATAAACTAATAAAGTTTTCTTTGTTCAAATTACGGTTGATATTTTTAATTAAATACGTAATATAACTAGTTATTCCATAATTGTTTCTGGTCATTTCCATTCTCAACTCAAGATATGGTGCCATTAAGATTTTAAATCATGTAACTATGTAAGAACAACACTTCTAACAAGATTTTTTCATTTCTCATGTCTTGATAAAAGATGCATATATATATATATATATATATATATATATATATATATATATATATATATGGGCACGATCCATGGATAAGCTTAAAAGGAGTACAAACGGGATAAGCAAAATAAAATTTTTTTTTTTTTGAATTTTTTTTTACATTCATAAATCTGCATTAAAATGCACCTCTAATCAATTTTTTTCATAAAAAAAAAAGTTCAAAATCTTTCAAAAATCGATGATGAATGGTAAAATTAACCATTCATCGGGTTAATTTATCATTCATCTTGTTTACGATGAATGATAAAATTAATCAATGCTAAAAATAAATCAGATGAATGGTTAAATTAACCATTCATCTGTTTTTTTATCATTCATCATAAACAGATGAATGGTTAAATTAACCATTCATCTGCTTTTTTTAGCATTGATTAATCATTCATCGCGAACAAAAATGAATGATAATTAACCAGATGAATGGTTAATTTTACCATTCATCATCAATTTTTTACCATTCATCATCGATTTTCGAACGATTTTGTTAAAAAACTTTTTAAAATTTTTTCGTTTTCTTCTATTTGCATATTAAAGGATCGTTTTTTTTTTAAAATTTTTTTTTGAAATTTTACTTATCCAGTTTGTGCCTCATTTAGTGCTTATCCATAGATTGATCCAATATATATATATATATATATATATATATATATATATATATATATATATATATATATATATAAACTTCTATTTGAAACTTTACATGCTTCCAAATATTGACCACACATTATTGTTTAGCAAACCAAAAAATTCCATAGATATCAACATCAATGCTTTTATTGATTGATTTGTATGTCGTTTAATATGTAGTACATATGTCAAATAAGTGGGCGAGTGACAAACTTTTTGTTGCATACAAATCATCAGTTGATTTAAGACGGCAGGCAAACTTAGCCCATATAACTGTAACTGGGCCTGGTCTTAGATCACTAGGCATTAGAGTAAAGTCGTCCATATAAAATGAAACAAAATAAAAACCAACTACGAAAATGATCATACATTTTACGATAGAATAAATCACCCTTCATGCACAATGTACAACTCATCATGCACAATGTACAACTCATCATGCACAATGTACAACTATCTAAATACTTAAGCTACTTAAAATCTTGAATAAGGCTCAAAGCGAAAATAAAAATAGACCCTTATATACGTTAAAATTATAAATATAGGTAAAACTGTAATATTAAAATTTACCAATACGAAATAAGTTTTTAAGACATCTATTTATAGTTTTTATTAAAATCCTAAAATGATAACATCATAAATATGTCTTTTCATGCCTTAAAAAAATTCAATAAAAAAACAAAAAAATCTAACACATCTAAATGATGTCATTAATCCTAACTATTCTATAATTAAAAAATGATGATACAGTTAAATAAAATAGGGATATACTAAGTATAATAAAACCTAGAGAAGCCATTAAACTCAGAATTAAAAAGCTTCACACGTGCCTGGCTTTTATACATCGAGGTAACCCTTTTCTCAATTTAGGTTTGAATTTCAGAATCAGTTGCCATGGAGAAACCATTCATGCATCTGATCTTAATCTGCATCTGGGTTTCACCTTCGTCCGTTTAGGGTTTTGCTTTCTGTATTTTTTGCTCATCTTCTTTAATTTAATCAAGTTCATCTCATTTGCGATGCCTACTGTTTCGGTTGTAGAAAATGAAAAACACCAAGTATTTCGGCTTCTTCATTCCATTTTAGGGTTTAAATTTGTGAATTTGTAATAAGTCTTAACTTGGATTATATATTTCTTGGTTTTAATACTATATGTCTTCTTTTAATATTGTTATTTAGGGTTTCTCCTTGGCGTATCTTTTTCGATGTAGAAGATACTAGATGTCTATTTTTTTTTTCTTAATTTTGCTAGACATATCTAACCATGTTATAGTGTTGTGATATTGTTTACACACGATTCAGTAAATGCACGGAGTGGGTGTTTACAACATCGTATGGAAGGAAATGCACATAATGTGTTCGATGAAATGTCTTAAAAATAATACTTCGTATATTGTCATGGTTTTGTTAACTTATTGTTTGAACTTGATATTCATTATTATTGTTTTAAGTACAATTAAGCTTAATGGAGATACATATTTAATTCGGATTTCATGCAAGTACACTCATTCTTTGGTTACTCGATGGTTTATAATGTTCTTCCTGAATTGATAGTGAATATTTCTTAATGTTTTCTTTTAGGCATTTGGTTGAGGATTTGATATATGTAGTTATCAGCATCACTCAATGCTATTGGACATGGCTCGAGATATTGTATCATTTTGCTCTTACTGAAGGATATGGACTAAAATTGGAAAGAAAAAAAAGAAGAAATTTGAAACAACGCATGTGCCAAATGTATGATGAATTGATGCACATAACATTGAAGTTGTTCAAACTAATCACCTTTGTTTCCGGTAAGGAGTAACATGTTATTTTATTAATGTGCATATTTTGTGGTTTAATATATTAACAAACGTTGTTTTTACTGTTAATTAATAGAACTTTAGTGGTTGATTATCTTTACTATTGACTTATGTTTGTTATAGTATAACATGAATAAGTCAAATGGGAATTGTGAAACAACTGGAGTTGAACTGATTAAGCACGCTATTGTAAAATTCTGAGCTTTTTTGTTAATTTGTTGGATGTTGTTTGTTGAGGTACGTATTTGATTCAGTGTGAGGGTGATTTTTAGAAGAGGGTGATTTTCGACCAAATTTAAACTTAATCTTTATATGTTTCCGACACGATAAGCAAAGTCTGTAATATTGATTCTCAAACTTTTTGAACTAATGTTATATATTCAGTTAACCTTTGACTATTGACCGAAAAGCTACAGTGTTTTCGAAAATCACTATTTTTGAATCACTATTTTCGAAAATTGACTTTTGAAACGACTTTGGATAACTTTTGTATGTCGATCTCGAGCATTAGGATTATGATACACTATGACCAGACATAGCTTGTTAAACATTTATTGACCAACATATGTTCTCTAGGTTGAGATCTACGGTTATTTGGGTATTCCGAGTTTCGGTCACATTTCGGTGACCAACTTTATGTGCTGCTAAGGTGAGTTTCATTTGCTCCCTTTTTAAATGTTTTTGCAATATATATTTTTGGGCTGAGAATACATGCACTTTATTTTAAACACAATGGATACAAGTACATACTAAATTCTACACTGAGTTTGAAACGAAAATCCCTTAGCTTTGGTAACTAGTAACTGCCAGTTATAAGAACTGGTGGGCGCGAGTAGTAGTATATGGATCTATAGCGCTTGATATCCCCGTCCGAGCTAGAGCGCTAGCCTTTTAACGGACGTATGCTATTTGAGAAGCGTACAAGTTGGTTTGCTTGTATTATTAAGATGATTATACAAAGGGTACAAATTATATATACATTAAGTTTAGTTACCAGGGTGCTCAATCTTGTAGAATATTTTGATAAACGTTTCTGGATGAAACAACTGAAATCTTGTGATCCACCTTTATGTACAGATTATGCAAAACATTAAAACTATGAACTCGCCAACCTTTGTGTTGACACTTGTTAGCATGTTTATTCTCAGGTTCCCTAGAAGTCTTCCGCTGTTTGCTTATATGTTAGACAAGCTATGTGCATGGAGTCTTACATGGCATATTTTTTAAGGAAACGTTGCATTCACCAAATCATCACCATGTATCTTATTTTGACTGCATTGTCAATGAAAGTACTATTGTAAACTATTATATTACGGTGATTGTCTATATGTAGAAATCATCAGATGTCAAAAACCTTTGATTTAAATATTCATTTATGGTGCGCCTTTTCAAAAGAATGCAATGTTTTCAAAACGTATCATATAGAGGTCAAATACCTCGCAATGAAATCGACGAATGACGTGTTCATATGGATTTGGAGCGATCGTCACAGACAGCTATTCCGATATGGAGTTCGACCTGGGCTCCGAAAGCAGTGTGACCGGAATGGATCAACCAATTAGCCATCATCTATTCTGGATGAATTGGGGATGGGTTCGTAGTCTACTTAATCATTGGAGACAAGAAGAAGGCGATCCCTTCAATCCACCACATTTCCCTCTTGGCGAGGAACCTGAAGCACTTACCGGTGAACCTATTCATAATACCATTTTCTCTCTCATTTCTCGAGTATCTCGTCACGATTATATACTATCTCAAATTCTAGATCTTATTCATCCATTCGCCCGAACCGACAATCACCCCGGTGTAATAGAAGAAGTCAACGAGCTTCGCGCTCGAGTAGTGACTTTAGAGAATATGGTGCCAAGTGTGATGACCTGGGAATTTCCGACCAAATTTAAACTTAATCTTTATTGATTTCGACACGATAAGCAAAGTCTGTAATTATGAGTCTCAGAAAATTTGAACTGTTTCATGTATACATTTTACCTTTAGACTGTGCTCGACGATTCACGAACGATTGTGTACAAATATATATATATATATATATATATATATATATATATATATATATATATATATATATATATATATATATATATATATATATATATATATATATATACAAAAATATAAACATAAATATATTAGTGTAAGTATATAATATTAATAAGGCGTACTTTAATCAATTGGAATTGAAAATGTGATATAACAAGATAGATACGTTATCGTTAAGATGAATATAAATAAATAAATATATGATATTATTATCAATATGAATATATAAATAAGAGATTTCAAATAATAATTTTTACATTATAACATTTATAAAATATATAAAATATATAAATATTAAATATTCATTAAATATTATTTTATAGTATATATATATATATATATATATATATATATATATATATATATATATATATATATATATATAATTAATAAATATGATATAATTAATAAGTTGTAATATTATATTATATTAAATGTATTACAAGTTAAAATATAACTAATATATCAATATTATTATTACTTTCATTATTATTAATAATGTTAATATTGATATTAATATTTGTATTATTAATATTATTAATTCTTATATGAAATATAAAGATAAAAATTTGAGATGTATACGTTATTATATTATCTTTATTAATATTATTATCATCATTAATAATATCAATATTATTATAACTAATAAGATTATTATAATCAATTATAATATTATTGTCATTATTAGTAATTAAAGTTATCATTACTAGTATTAATATTATCATATTATTATTAGTCTTTATCAATAACATATTTATTAATAATAATATTATTAGTATTATTAATACAAATAAGTATTAGTATAATTATATTAGTTAAGATTAACAAAAATAAGAAATTTGAGATATATATATAAATACCGATACATAATCAGAATATATAAACACGGTTATATATAATTATGCATACATAAAATACAGAAAATTATATAAGGAAACCAGTATTACTACGTATTATTTATATATTTATTAGTAATTAATATTAATTAGAATATATATAAATTTTTGAATAACGCGTTATTTCCTCTTCCTATGAGTATCATCTTTTTAATTCCGTACTCGAATTTGTTATGTGTCAATTCTTGTCCACGATTAAAACCAAAAGCAGTTAAGTATCAAACTCAGACTTAACTTTTAATTATTTATTTCACTATCTGCTTTACAAAAGGTTTGTTGTTATTCTTTGGATTGAATAATCTGTCAAAAACACTTACAGTGTATATATCAATCGATCCCTTATTTTTTCGTCACACAATTCATTCTACTCTTTATCACAATTAACACAGATAACTGTTAAATTAAACTATTTTTTTTACGAGCTGAAACCTCTGTTTCATATTTTTTTTTTTCTTCAAAACTCGAAATCAAATTATTTGTCAAAATCTAGAATTGAGGAGTTGTTAGGATTCATCTATTAAAAGTATCTGCAAACTTTCAAAGATTAATTTTACAAAATGAAACCGAATTCGAAGGTCAAAGTTTTTATATCAAAAAGTCAAAGGTTTGTTCAAAGATCGAATTGATGTTTTAAAGACGGTTTCTGTCGAAATTGTTGATTGGAAAAGTTTCCTTGACTATTTTCTAACCTAATTCATGTTATAAACATAACATGAAATAATCTTATTCGCGAAATCAATTTTTTTTTTTTATTATACTCAGCGACAGCAGCAAGGCTGCTCGTTTTTTTTTTGTTTTTTTTTTGTTGTTGTTTGTTAATTCAATTACACAAAAACCGAACATATCTGTTTCTATTATAATACCTACACCCAACAATTTAATTCACAATTTTGATTATGGTGTCTGTGATTGAGCTGTCGAGTGAAAAAGATGAAGGAAACAGATTTTTACGGGTTTAAATAAATATGAAACGCGTATTAATCAAGAAAACAGAATATCTTGGATGGTTTGGTGTAGTGTTGGGTTAATGAGAGGTCTCGGGTTCGATTCTGGTTCGGTGCAATTCTTTTTATTAAAGCCTTAGAAGGTAGTCCTTTATATTAAAAGTTTATTTATTATTAGTATTGTTATTTATTATTATCACTATTATAATTATGGTAGGCATATTATTATTAATATGTTATTACTAATAAAAGCATTAAATATCAAACATTCTTAGTATTATAATTATAGTTACAATTATAATTATTATTATTATTGTAAGTATGTATTATCATTATTGTAGTATTATATTTATGTATGATGAACATTAAGATTTTATGTATGATTATCATTAGTATTATTAATTGTGTTATTTTGTTAGTAATAATAATGGGATTTCAAGAATACTAAACAGGTTAATTTAAAATAAAAAATATTATGATAAAGATTAGGAGATTGATTATAATTATATGAACACATGCAGATTATGATTATGAATACAAATTAATATTAAAAGAAACTATAGTCATTAGTTTATAAATTAAACACGAATGTTATGATTATTATAACTATGAATATACAAGTTTAATAATATTGTTAAAATTAATAATATAGAAATTTAGATATAAATATTATTATGAAAATTATTAAAAATCTTAACTATAGTATGTTTTAAAAGAATTATTATAATTAATATTATTATAGTTACTTTAATTCAAATTAATATTTTTATCATTACTAATATTATTATTAACATTATTATTATTATTATCATTTTTATCATTATTATAAAGTATCAATATTATTACTAATATTAGTATTATTATAATTATTAAATACAAACAAGTAATCCCCATATAAAAATATATTTAACTTAACTCAATTAACAATTAAGTATATAAGATGAAAATATAAGAATAATGAAACTTATAAATTATTAAATATATAAATTACATTAATAATAATAATAACATATATTTAATCGATTACGATTATATGTATTAATGAATATACAATTGATATAGGTTTGTGAATCCAAGGCCAACCCTGCATTGTTCAATAATGTCATATGTATTTTTACTACAAAATACAGTATGGTGAGTTTCATTTGCCTTTTTACCCTTTATATTTTTGGGCTGAGAATACATGCACAATTTTTATAAATGTTTTACGAAATGGACACAAGTAATCGAAACTACATTATATGGTTGAACTATCGAAATCGAATATGCCCCTTTTTATTAAGTCTGGTAATCTAAGAATTAGGGAACAGACACCCTAATTGACGCGAATCCTAAAGATAGATCTATCGGGCCCAACAAGCCCCATCCAAAGTACCGGATGCTTTAGTACTTCGAAATTTATATCATGTCCGAAGGAGGATCCCGGAATGATGGGGATATTCTTATATATATATTGTGAATGTCAGTTACCAAGTGTTCAATCCATATGAATGATATTTTTATCTCTATGCATGGGACGTATGTTTATGAGAAATGGAAATATGAAATATTGTGCTCTATTACAATTATGAAATGATTATTTATGTTAAACTAATGAACTCACCAACCTTTTGGTTGACATTTTAAAGCATGTTTATTCTCAGGTACGAAAGAAATCTTCTGCTGTGCATTTGCTCATTTTAAAGATATTACTTGGATTCATTCATGACATATTTCAAAAGACGTTGCATTCGAGTCGTTGAGTTCATTAAGATTATTATTAAGTCAATTATAGTTAGATATATTATAAAATGGTATGCACGCCGTCAACTTTCGATGTAATGAAAGATTGTCTTTTCAAAAACGAATGCAATGTTTGTAAAATGTATCATATAGAGGTCAAGTACCTCGCGATGAAATTAACTGTTGTGAATCGTTTATAATCGATATGGTCTTCGTCTGGATGGATTAGGACGGGTCTTCACACAAAGGTTACAAGCACCAGCGGCAACACCGGCATCAACAGCACCATCATCATCAACACCAACGGTACCATTACCACCACCAACAACAACCTCCGCATCCCATACTTCAACATCGCAATCTGTACCTCGAACATCAACGTCATACGCACCATAGATACTAAGGAATACCAACAACAACAAACGATGAAGTATTGATTCATAGCTTCATCGAAGAAATATTCTGCAGAGAATATGTAGTTTCTAAAAGTTTTAGAGATTACTTATTCTAGTTCTAATTGTAAACCAAATGATTGAGCGAATAGAAATGATGAAATAAAATCCTGATTGGAATGGTGCACGATTTACAAGCTAGATTTGTTTTACTAGCAGCATCAACAGTACCGTCAGTATCACCAGCACCGTCAGTACCGTCAGCATCATCAGCATCAGCAGCATATACAACATCACAAGCTCCGCCAGATCCATCATCACCGCAAACATCATCACTAATCAACAATGCGTATATCGTATAAATGAGCTATGAAGTATTAACTCACTCCCTCTGAAGAAATTATATGTATATTTTATATATATATGAATTTTGAGATCAAAATAAATCTTTTCGTACTAAGCTATTACTTGTGAATCTTAACTAGTAGGTACTACTCGGTTAATTCATATTACTAATATGCTATGATGTACATCCTTCATTAACGACTTAACCATCGTTAACTACAATCTCTGTTTCAACTCAATGAATTTCATTTCATAATAAACTTAGTGTATTAATCAACTACATGTTTGATTTTACATTTTTATCTTCGATGTACTCGAAACTTTCTAGAAAACATCATTTATCTTATGAAGTTCATAAGAATTCCACGAGCACTAATATCATTCACCGAGGAAATATCAATAAAAATGAATAACGAAGTATTGATTCATAATTTCATTTACGTTGAAGAGATAATCCACGAAGATTACGAAATTTCTAAAGTTTTAGAGATTATTCATTTCTAGTTCCAGCTGAAAATCAAATGAGCTTAATATAATATTAACTCATTAAATCTGTATTACATTTGAAGAAAATATACATACTAATATTTTCATAAAAATTGTAATAAAATTCTCTTGTACAAAATATTATTTGTGAAACTTTTAACGGGTAGGTAATACCCAAAAGATATATAAATTCACAAATAATATGTTACATTCTTCGATTCTGATTCAACAAATCATCAACTATACTTACTACTTTCACAACGATATACATTCTTTCCTAGAAATCAAAACAACCATTCGCATTCAAATTTGATTACATATTCTGATTTTGAAAAATTGGAATCCAAGCCAAGATTTAACAGAAAACATCACTCTTAGATTCTTACATCTTTCAAAGCTATACTTTGACTTCAAAACTGTGCTAGAACATCACTTCTATTCATAAACCCAGAAAAAAAAATTTGTATCATTCAAAATTCTAGAACATCATATATTTCTTGACAATTACAATCTTCATGTAAACCCTTCAAACTTTTGAAAACACCTCGGATTGATAACCGACGATTCGGTTATGATAACTTTGAATGCTGATGAAGCAGCAAAATCTGTAAACGACCTTATCAGCCAAAAGTTTGATGATAAAGAATAGTGTGTTGGCAAAGCTCAGATGTGACGACCCAGAAATTTTTGACCAAATTTAAACTTAATCTTTATATGTTTCCGACACGATAAGCAGAGTCTGTAATATTGAAGTCTCAAAAATTTTGAACTATTTTCATATATTCAATTACCCTTCGACTGTTCTCGACGATTCACGAACAACTATTTGTAAATAGATACATATATATTTAAAAATATAAATATATATATTAATTCGAAATATAAATTTGAAATATTATATTATCTAGTTATTAGAATTAATTTTTGTAAAATAAAATAATATAAGATATAATAAAATTACTATTAAAAGGAATCCATATATAGATATTAAAGTCTATTGAATACATTTATTAATTAAATGTAATACTCGGTTGACATTTCGCTAGTGTTCATATAGATCTAATACGTGTTCAAGAAGATTTAAAATAAAAGGTGAACTGTAAATTGATTACTAAGATTTTAGGTTTGTCAGAGTTATTTTTATCTTTTTAGTTTGAATATTAATACTCCGTATGTATCACTTGGAACTTAAAACAAATATTAGGCGAGTCTTTTTGTTCAGGTTTTACACAGTTAATTAATGACCGAAATAAATAAATGAATTTAATTTTAAAATTTGGGATTTTTAGGAACACTTTTATACATTAACTGTTTAGCAATGGATGCAATAAAATACTTCATGATAAAAGTGTCGGTAGGGAACATAGTAATTGAATCCGTGATTTAATAACAAGAGTACTGTGTTTGTTGCTTTACCTCTTCTATCTGTCTTTCTCTTTATTATATATATACATATATCATATGCATACAAAATCATCTACTGCTCTTAATTGAATTGTGATTGAATGATTAATTAAATCATTGTGTTTCTGTTTTAAGTCTCATTCACGACCATTTATCTATTATAAGTATTATATATACATATATACCGTGAACCTTCACCTCACCATCTCTTACTCATGTTCTTTCTTCTTCTTCACCTACAACTACCATCACCCTGGCTCACATCCCATCGGACCACCATGGCAACACCATTGGAAACCCATTAATGCTATTTGTTTTCTGTTTTTCTAATTACAACCGAACCACCACCGAAATCCATTTGATCACCATAAACGTCACCATAATCAACCGCCACTTCCCCACCATCTTTATCACCACCACAAACCGTCACCATCACTTAACCCAGCTGTTTTGTTATTTCTGCTTCCTGCTGCTATTTGGAAAAACACCATCAAATGACCACCAAGTTGTAGCTACTGTTACGAGCTACTATTACTGTCATTTTTTTTCTTTTTCTTTCTTTCTTTTTCTATTTCAAACCGTGGTGAAACACCACCTCACTCTCTCTCTATTCTCTTCTTCGTGAACCTCCATAAACATTGAAATTCTCTTGGTTGTTTCTTCCTGTATCGATTTTCTGTTGAACCAGGCCCAAGACAAACCAAGTGATATTTCACGTTTTCTTTTACCATAACAAAATCCATCGAACCCTATTACATCTGCAAGACAATCAGCTTATGTGTCTATTTTATAATTCAGCCAACTTGCTGCAAGTCGTTGTTACTTTTTCAGTTTCAAACCCATTTAATGTTACAATCACTTGTAGCATAATTATATTTCTATTTAGATTTAACAATACCAAATACCTCTAGTGGGTTCTCGGTTGAAACCCATAAGTCAACAATCAAACATGATCGAAACAATAACCTACTACTTCTGCGCTACAGTTTCCTGTTCCAAACCATTACAACCAACGCCCTTATTAGCTACTCTTATTACACTTATTTTTTCTATTTTCGTTTCCTGTTTGCAGCCCAACCAAGAACGTATCCCTGTTGCTACTACTACCACAAACTCTCGCTACTGCTGTTCCTTTAATCTGTTTCTGTTTCACCACATAACCCATCGTAAACCCTACTATTGTTGTTACCGACTGCTGCTATTTTTCTGATTAAACCGCTGCTACTAGTCGTGTAATTATTTTTCTCTCTATGGTTTCTAATCCACAGTCGTTACCATCATCATTCTTTTCGTTTTATTTGCTTTCTGTAGGTTATGATATGAAGTATCCAATGCTAAAGTGATCGATGGGCCACCTGTTCCTTTTTCTATTAAAACCGTATACTTGATTGGGTATTGGGCCGAGATTCCCTTATTTTCCACTTGGGTCATTTTAAAAGCCATTTAACTTAGACGGGTTTAGCATATTGAACTTTATCTTAGACTGAAAACATGTTTGTAGTATTGGGCCGAAACCCAATTGTTCCTTTGGGCCAATATGAGAGTGGAGTGTGATATTAATTCCGTAATATATAGAGATGAGGGTTAGAGTATTGATCCATGACATAAAAAGATAACGATGATGATGGGTATTATGTGTTGATCGTAATAAAGGTGATAAACATGTGGTGGATCGAATGAAAATGATAGGTGATACATGACAATATAGATGATGATATAGATAATAATGGATGTCATGATGATGATGTTAGTTCATGATGATGATGATGATATATGAATAATGATTATGACGAAGTTATGATTATGATTATGACTATGATCATGATGATAACCCAGTTTGTTTTTTGTAAGATTTCACCACGATCACACTCGATCGCTCGATCTCTCATTCTCTCGAAGGGTATAAACCAAAATTCAATCTTTTTATTTTGATAATGTTAATTATGATTTAAATATATATTATAGTCATGATTATGATAAACATATAATTATTATTATTAATTAATTATTACTATTACTATTACTATTAAAATTTATATTATCATTATAATAATTATTATTATTAACATTATTATCATTATTATTAAAACTATCATTTTTAATTAAAATTATCATTTTATTAAAAATTAACATTATTATTAAAATTATCATTTTGTTATCATTAAAAACTATCATTTTTATTATTAGAATTATCATTAACATTATTATCTTTAGTAACGTTATTATTATCATGACTATAATTACTATCATTATTAAGTATTAATATTATTATTATTATTATTATTATTATTATTATTATTATTATTATTATTATTATTATAAAATATAATTTTTATTTATTATTAATATTATTTTACCAAATAAATATTTGTTACGTAATAAAAATATTTAATACATATAAACATAACTATACTGATATTTTAAAGTATATATAAAAATAAATATACTTAATTAATTAATGAAACCTATAAATTACTAAATATAACAATAATGTCACTAATATATAAATTTGTTTGATTACAATTATGTGTATATATATATATATATATATATATATATATATATATATATATATATATATATATATATATATATATATATATATATATATATATATATATATATATATATATATATATATATATATAGGTTCGTGAATCCGAGGCCGACCCTGCATTGTTCAGTTCCGTCGTATGCATATTTTTACTACAAAATATCGTATTGTGAGTTTCATTTGTTCCCCTTTTAAATGCTTTTGCAATATATATTTTTGGGACTGAGAATACATGCGCTGCTTTTATAAATGTTTTACGAAATAGACACAAGTAATCGAAACTACATTCTATGATTGGATTATCGAATCGAATATCACCCTTTTTAGTCTGGTAATCTAAGAATTAGGGAACAAAAACCCTAATTGACGCGAATCCTAAAGATAGATCTATTGGGCCTAACAAACCCCATCCGGGTTACGGATGCTTTAGTACTTCGATTTTATCATGTCCGATGAGAGTCCCGGAATGATGGGGATATTCTAGATGCGTATTGTTAATGTCGATTACCAGGTGTTCACCATATGAATGATTTTTATCTCTATGCAGTTTGTGCAAAATGCCTGATGTGAGATGATGTTTATGAAAAATGAAAATAGAAATCTTGTGGTCTATTAAAATGATGGAAATGAATGTTTATGATAAACTAATAAACTCACCAACCTTTTGGTTGACACTTTAAAGCATGTTTATTCTCAGGTTTGAAAGAAATATTCCGCTGTGCATTTGCTCATTTTAAAGATATTACTTGGAGTCATTCATGACATATTTCAAAAGACGTTGCATTCGAGTCGTTGAGTTCATCAAGATTATTATTAAGTCAATTATAGTTAGATATATTATGAAATGGTATGTATGCCGTCAATTTTTGATGTAATGAAAGTTTGTCTTTTAAAAACGAATGCAATGTTTGTAAAATGTATCATATAGAGGTCAAGTACCTCGCGATGTAACCAAATGAAATGTATTCGTCCAGATGGATTAGGACGGGTCGTGAAATCAGAAAAAGAGAAGGTTTGGAACTGGAAAACGGATTGAGCAAACCATGAAGGAGGCTGTGGACAAATCACAGAGACTAAACCTGCCTTCAAAGAATCCAAATGATTCAATATCTGTTGAAGTCATTAACAAATATTTTACTCCTGACTCTAAACCTTTATGGACAAATCTTCTTTATCATCTTTCAATATTAGAAATTCTAAGATATCATCGTATCTTTTATTATAAATATCTTCGATATTTCTGGAGATATCCTCATAACTATTCTGAAATCATTTATCTCCTCGCGTTATCCGTATTACATCATAAAGGAAACTGTTTAGTTTCTATATTCTGTAAACCTTCGAGTTCAAATTATGAATGTTTTTGAAGAAGCGTTGGGAATTGAAGCATGAGTTAGTATAATATAACGACACTTGATCAACGTGGTTATATTACAGTAAGTAATTCTGAGTTTCTAAATGGAACGTGATGATTCACAGATCATAACGTCATGTGCCATGTTACACGACTCTTGTATTCTACTTAAACTCTAAACATATCAAGTAAATATTTTTCTTGATGATTCGGCCTTTTCCGAGGTATTCTGGTAATTTGACAAATCAAGACCGTGCCATTACGATTTTCTTCTTAGAACATTAACTATGTTCATTCCGAAATTCATATCTGCGAATTATGGACCATTACATGCGGTGCTTAATGGATAGAAGAGAAAACAGAGCATGAAGCTCCGAAATAGAAATGGAGGTATAAATCGCAGCAAATAGGAGAGAGCATTAACTGTGGATGTCGATGATTATAGAAAGACAGAAGCAGGGACTCTGAAAAATAAGGAAAGATATAAAGCCCGACGACAACACATAAATTACAAACCGTGTATATCAATAAGTATTGCAACGTAAAGACACGGGAGAACTAAAAACACTATAAAGCCAAGAGTATAGTAAAAGTGAATAGATTCCTCCGGCGGCAGATGAAAAAGAAGAATGATAGATATGAAAGTTAGGAGTATATCAAGAACTAAAACTGGATGGAGCATATTGACGAATACTTTAAAGTATGAGTTGAGGGAGGAAGAATAGAAGGTGAGATGTGGAAATAAAGAAACGAAGGGAGTGGATTTATAGCGAAAAATCTGACAGAGCAATCGTGACAGGTTATCTCATTTAATCAAAGAAGATCCTAATTTTCTTAATTATCGAAGAATCAAATCTTATTACGAAGATTTTCTCTAAATCCCTTAAAATCCGGAAATCAATCCTATCTACGTCAAAAGATATGACGAATCTACATTTATTCATTTCACTCTTTTCTGATAACTTCACTCGTACTCTTCACAAAAACAAATTGTTTTATCTATATTACTCAATGATGATAAAATTCTAATTTTCAGCTCGTATGCATCATGAAAACATACTTATTGTCATTCATGACTATCCCAATCAAATTTCGGGACAAAATTTCTTTAACGGGTAGGTACTGTAACAACCCGAAAATTTTTGACCAAATTTAAACTTAATCTTTATATGTTTCCGACACGATAAGCAAAGTCTGTAATATTGATTCTCAAACTTTTTGAACTAATGTTATATATTCAGTTAACCTTTGATTATTGACCGACGATTCACGAACATCTATTTGTAAATAGATATATATATATATATATATATATATATATATATATATATATATATATATATATATATATATACATACATATATATATATATATACACAATAAGTTGGAATATTAATTATTCATAAATAACTTGCAATGTGTATTTAAAAACTGATTTATGTATATTAAATAAAGATATATACATATATATAATTTCAAGTTATTTAGTAAACGATAGTAACATTCGTTTATTGATTCGATTGATATTTAGATAAGTTAACTAAAACGTTTAAGATAAACAAGTAAAATACTAATTTACTACAGTATTTTCGAATTGCTACTGTACCCGAAAAGCTACAGTGTTTTCGAAAATCACTATTTACTACAGTAAAACACTATTTGCTACAGTGAGAATATGTCGACAAACAAGAAAACAAAACATTATGAGCTGGATTTTACAGTCATGCGATCGCATGGCTAACCAGTACAAACCCCATGCGATCGCATGGGGGCTGGTGACAGAAGAGGTGCTATAAATTGGCCAGTTTTGCTCGACACATTCACACACTTTCACATTTCTTTTTCTTTTCTCTGTAACTTATAATTTATATTTATATTATTATTATTATTAATATTATTATTATTAAGATTAATGTTATTATTAATCTAATTATTATTAATAGTATTAGTATTATTATTAATAATACACATAAAATACTACGACGAGGTTATGAGTAAATCATTTTAAAACGAGTTTTATGAGCGGGATAGAGCTAAGGAAATTATGGGTTATAATTTTGGAGGTTATAGATTTAGTTCGGGGGTATAGCTCGTGAGGTCAAACTAGTGTTTATCATCTCCATTGCGTCTACGTACTTTTCTGCAATATTGAATCTCAATATTGATACGTGAGCACTCATATCTTATCTTTTATATATTTAATAGTGTATCCATGTCTAGTGCTCGAGTATATATGTTTATACATGCTTGTATGCTTTAATTTTGTCTTTAGATAGTTTATGATGAATCACGAATTTAATACATATATTACTGATATAAAGTATATGATATGCATGTTTTTGGAAAGATGACGAAAAATTATTAACTTTTCATTTAGAAATCGCATGATTTCGATGAACGGATTAAAAGTTATGGTCAACTGAATTATGATTAACATTAATTGAAATTGCTTTTTAATCTACAATTAATATTTAAACAACTGTTAATAAGATTGATAAATTGGATTTTCAAATATTACTAATTGAGTAAATAAATTTCTATATAAGGCACGTCTCGTCTTGTTGAACAATTATCAAAGTTGACTGTCTTATCATGTTTTAAAGCTTTATAAACACTATAATCTGATTTTACAAGTATTGAGAAACTATGTGAAATAATAAAATATTTTCGATTGCCATGATAATTTAAATATAACTTAGCTCCTGAAATAAATAATATATTGAGTTTGTAAAACTATAAATTCGTTCAATTATCAAGACTTATACTATGTTAATAAACATGTATAGATTTAAAGATCATATTGGGTCAGGTTGACTTTTGAGATGACTTTTGTTAACTTTTGCATGTCGGTCTCGATCATTAGGATTGTGATACACTATGACCCAACCTAGCTTATTAGACATGTATTGACCAACATATGTTCTATAGGTTGAGATCTACGGTTAATTTTGCATTCTGAGTTTCGGTCACTTTTTAGTGAATGACCTTATTTGCTGCTAAGGTGAGTTTCATTTGCTCATTTTTTAAATGCTTTTGCAATATATATTTTTGGGCTGAGAATACATGCACTTTATTTTAAACGCAATGGATACAAGTACATACTAAATTCTACACCGAGTTTGAACCGAAAATCCCTTAGCTTTGGTAACTAGTAACTGCCGGTTATAAGAACTGGTGGGCGCGAGTAGTTATATATGGATCCATAGGGCTTGACATCCCCGTCTGTTCCAGGTATAGAAATCCTAGCCTGAACTATAAAACAGACGTATACTATTTGAGTTAATACACGTTGGTTTGCGTGTATTGTATATGTTGGTTGCATGTATGTTAAAACAGGGGTACTTATTATATACGTTAAGTTTAGTTACCAGGGTGCTCAATTTCGTAGAATAATTTGATAAACGTTTCTGGATGAAATAACTGAAATCTTGTGATCCACCTTTATATAAAGATTATACGCAACATTAAAACTATGAACTCACCAACCTTTGTGTTGACACTTTTAAGCATGTTTATTTTCAGGTTCCTAGAAGTCTTCCGCTGTTTGCTTATACGTTATACAAGTTATGTGCATGGAGTCATACATGCTTTATTCGAGAAAACTTTGCATTCATAAAATCATCACCATGTATCTTATTTGACTGTATTGTCAACGGATGTATTGTTAGAAACTATTATATACGATGATTGTCTACACGTAGAAATCATCAGACGTCGAAAACCTTGGATTTATATATTCATTTATGGTGTGCCTTTTCAAAAGAATGCAATGTTTACAAAACGTATCATATAGAGGTCAGTACCTCATTGTGAAATCGATGAATGATGTATTCGTCCAAATGGATTTGGACGGGTCATCACAAGAGGACTTTTGAAGTTGGGCAAAACTTGATCTAATGGGCCAGGACACTGATGCAATTGATGTTAGCTATATCTGAAATAATTTTTTTTAAAGTTGATTAGAGTTCTATTATTATCTTGATTTGGGGATTTATATGTGAAGTTTCTAATTTATTTTATTTATTGTAATGTGGTTACAAGGTTCGTCAAATTGATATGTGGGGCTGTAGATGTATTACAAGCCCATTTTGATCAACACGGACCTTGATTTTATATGGTAAGTTTTCTTTTTGTTCACTAGTAAGTTTAGGTCTTTTTGTTATAGATTTACGCCTAACTATTTCCTTATAAATGTACTTTCATTTGTGGCAATTAAATAGTTAGTATATAATCCGTAAGTACTAATACATTCACAATCTGTTGTGTTGTTGTGTTCCTATCTTGCTATGGTGTAATATTGGTTATGTTATCCATAGTTCAATATTGACCCGTTTGTGAAATACCATGCATGATGTGATAAATAGTTAAATCACGTGGACATGAGTATTTATTTGTTGTGTATGGTTTTGTCGGTATTGGATTTAGTTTAGAATACCATGATTTAGTATCTCTGTTAAGGTGGATGAATTACTCATGATTTCATAATACTCTCTTTCCCTTGGTAGCATTGTTCAACGACATGCCCGATTCTTTTTAGGCTTACAATAAAAATTTCGACATTAAACTACATTTGCTTTCTCTTTTCGTTCTTATATTTGCTTTCTCTTTTCGTTCTTTCCTTGGTACATACCCTAACTGATGTTTTCGCGTTATGTTTTTAATGGTTCGTTGCACTCAAGATATTCATATAATGGTTTGATTTTTATGACTTTTTTTTTTTTTGTTAATTATGCAAATATTGGCATTGTACTAATGATCTTTGATGTAAATATGGAAGTATAAAATGAATATAGTTTTGCAGAGTGCTATGAGTTGTTAGCATTTCTATCTCTAACATGAATTACTTTTTGTTTTTTTGATAGGATGATGGATCTTTGTTGAGTTGGATTTTGGACTTTGAAGCCATAATACGGTATGTCTATAATTCCACTTGATTTTTCTTGATTTTTATTATATGGTTGTTAATATCATTTGATATTGGTGCAGGCTATAGAGATTGGTCTTACATCTTTAAGCAATGGTTGGTCTTCCCATAATATAGGATGTCAAGGGAACTTAATTCGGGTATGTTATAGTCTTTCTTTTGGTTTCAGTTTGCAGTAAATTATTTTGTTATTGTATATGTTATCTAGACTAAGTTGTTATGCCATGTGTCTTCCTTCAAGTACTGTTTTTTAGCAAGTTGTATTTCATTTGAAAAATGATGCGATCTCTTTCTACAGTTGACCATACGAGTTTAGAGAGTTGATCTCTGTAAAGTTTTTGTCGAAACTCGATATCTTCTTATCTATAAAAAGGGAGTTTGGGGTGATGTAATGACATGTTTTAAGGTGTTGTAATATGTGCTTTAATACAATTGTAACATGCCATTGATGATGTAATATTTAGAAGTATTTAATTTAAAATTTAAATTTAATCTATGTAATTCGTAATTTAAATTTAAATTCAAACAGATTTTATTTACAAGTTTACACGCCAACTATCAGAACAAACAGATAGCCTTTGAAACCAACAAACAGATTTAATTTTAATCTATCATAATTCTTAATCTATTTTTTTTTTTAAACCAACGCAATTCCATCGTATTATAAACAAGTCAGATAGCCTTGTGAATATATTTTTAGGAGTGACAAAAACTAATATTTTCTGCACTATTTACATGCCTTTGAATATATTTTTAGAAACTCTATCTATTCAAAATGCGAATATTGAAACGAAGATGTGGCGTGTAATAAGAATTAGAATAGATAATAACCATTAATTAAAGTACAATCAATTATTATTCCAACAATTTTTATGTCAGTTAAAATAACAACTAATCTATCTTTATCTATACAATATAATAAAAGGGAGTTTGAGTTTATGTCATGATGTGCTTTTTTTAGTTGTACCATGTGATTTTAAAGGTTGTAAATAAGGGTTTGATGATGTAATATTTATAAATTATTTAGGATTTTGCTACAATGCAGGGCCGTCTCAACAATTTGAGGGCCCTGGGCGAAAATAAAAGTGAGCTTTTATACATGTTTAATTTTTACATATAAAAAAATAATACTTAGATTTATTTATTTATTTACTTACAATGTATTTAACTATTTAAAGTTACAGTATTACTACTTTAATTGACCATTCTTTATTTAATTAAACAGAATATTTTGAGAAAAGTATATAGATATTCAAATTTTTGGGCCCTTTAAAATTTTTGGGCCCTAGGCGGCTGTCTATCTTGCCTATGCTCAAAGACGCCTCTGCTACAATGTAAACCACCATGACACATGATAAGATGCATTTATGATGGTAATGTTTCCTTAAATAAATTAAAATGTATTGAATAAAATTGAAACTTGAAAGATACCAAAATAAAATGTGTATTTAATATTAATTTTTTCTTTAAAAAGAAAGTTTCGAGTTAATAAATGTTTTTAACATGTACCATATGACACATGTTAGCTATGTTGGAAGCTTCGACGAGCCCAACACACCCACTATAGAGGATCTAGACTTTTTCTTTACATTTTAATATCTAGATATTTTTCATATACATATTAATATCTAGATATTTTACCCATATACATATACTAATTCCATATTATTCTAAATTTGCATTGTATTTTAACACTCCCCCTCAATGCAAATTTTCTTCCAACGATGTCTTGCAGACCATTCCAAGTGCTTCTCTGAATTTTGTAAACTTCGGTTTACTTAGGCTCTTGGTGAATATATCTGCAACATGTTCATATGTCTTTGTTGGCATCATCTTGATCTCTCCTTCAAGGACCTTCTCGCGAACATAGTGATAGTGCACTTCTATATGTTTTGTTCTCGCATGAAAGACTGGATTTTCTGCTAGACGAATAACTGATAGGTTATCGCAGAAAAGCTTTACTTGATAATCTGTTGATTGATGAAGATCTTCCATTAGTTGCTTCAACCACATAATTTCTTGTGTTGCTGATGCTGCCGATCGATATTCTGCTTCAGTGCTTGACAAGGATACTGTTGGTTGTCTCTTGCTGCACCATGATATTACTCCCGATCCAAGACTAAACATGTATCCAGTTGTTGACCGTCGTGTATCATAGTCTCCAGCGTAATCGGCGTCACAATATCCAGTCACGTGACATTCTTTTGTTTTCTTGTATAAAATACCAAAGTTAATAGTGCCTTTAACATACCTTAAGATGCATCGTACAACATCAAGGTGAGGCTTCTTCGGATTGCTCATGTATCGACTAACCACTCCAACTGCATAAGATATATCTGGCCGGCTTATTGTGAGATAAATAAGACTTCCGACCATCTTTCGATACATGGTAACATCTTGAAGACATTTTCCTTCATCTGCTCGTAGTTTTGTATTCGGATCCATCGGAGTTGAGATAGGTTTGCAATTAAGCATTCCGTACTTTTGTAAAAGATCTCGCGCATATTTCTGTTGTCCCAGAAATAATCCTTCTCTTTTCTGCTCTATTTCGAGTCCAAGAAAATGTTTGAGTTCTCCAAGCTCCTTCATATGAAATCTGATAGACAGATTCTCCCTTGTTCTTTGGATCTCCTCATAGTGATCTCCCGTGATGATTAAGTCATCCACATATACTAGCACTATGGCTAGTTTTTCTTGATCTTATTTCACAAATAAACTAGAATCTGAAGGAGCAACTGTGAAACCACTTTGTACTAAGAACTCGCCAATCTTCCCGTACCAAGCTCTTGGAGCCTGCTTCAAGCCGTATAGTGCTTTCTTTAATTTGCAGACATGCTCAGCATGGATCTTGTTCTCAAAGCCTCTTGGTTGCTCCATATAAATGTCTTTGTCAAGTTCTCCATGTAAGAAAGCGTTCTTGACATCCATCTGCCATAACTTCCAAGATTTGCTAGCAGCTAAAGCTAGTAGAGCTCGAATTGTTGTGATCTTCGCCACTGGACTAAACGTTTCTTCATAATCCAGCCCATATTGTTGAGAAAAACCTCTATCAACAAGTCGAGCTTTATACCTTTCAATGGAGCCATCTGATCGAGTCTTCACCTTGTAAACCCATTTACAAGATATTGGTTTTACATCTTTTGGCTTTGGAACTAAACTCCATGTCTGGTTTTCTTTTAGTGCATTAATTTCTTCTTCCATCGCTTTCTGCCATTCTTGACTTTGTGCTGCTTCTTCATAAGTGGAAGGCTCAATAGGTATTGATTCATCCACATTAGCAGCATTGGCATACCTCGGATTAGGTTTCCTCGACCTTGTTGATCTCCGTAATTCTTGCACATGCTCCTCGGCATCCATTTGGCTTGGACGAACCTCTTCGGATGTAGATTGATGTACCCCAGTTTTCCATGGACTCGTTTCTTTAGAGTACGATCCATCTCCTTTTTTAATTGAATCCGATATGTGCTCTTTATGTTCTTCTTTTTCTTCTGGACCTTCTTCTAATCCATGAGATTCTGGAAGCTCTATCTTTTGAGGTGACCACCATGAAGACGCTTCATCAAATACCACATTTCTTGAAGTATGACACTTTCCGGTATTTGGATCACAACATCTCCATCCTTTTCTTGATTCATCATAACCGATAAAAATGCACCGAATTGCCTTCTTCTCAAATTTGCTTCGTAGATGATCTGGCACGAAGACGTAGCATACACATCCAAAAACTTTGAGATGGTTGACGGTTGGTTTGATCTTCCATAATCTTTCATATGGTGAAATATATCCCAACTTTGTTTGTGGGAGTCTGTTAATCACGTACGATGCCGTCCTCATACATTCGGCCCAAAATCTGCCTGGTACATTCTTACCATGAAGCATACTTCGACAAGTTTCGGCAAGGTGACGATTCTTGCGTTCCGCCACTCCATTCTGCGGTGGAGTATTGGGACAAGTTAATTGTCTTCTAATCTTGTGCTTCTCAAGATAGATATTGAACTCAGTCGATAAATATTCTCCTCCATTATCTGTGCGTAAGCACCGGATCTTAGTATTGAGCTCACTTTCTACCTTGTTCTTGAACTTTTTAAACTTTAGAAAAGTCTCCGACTTCTCCTTCATAAAGTAAACCCACACATATCTTGAGAAGTCATCAATGAATGTCACCATATATTTCATACCTTCAAGTGATGTTTGTTTCACTGGGCCGAAGACATCTGAGTGTATGAGCTCTAGTGGTGTCTTGAACTGATGCTCTGACTCCTTGAATGGCAATTGGTGAGCTTTGCCAAATTGACATCCAGCACATATTGTATCTGTTCGGATATCAATTTGAGGAAGGCCATTTACTATGTGTTTCATCATCATCTCCTTTAACTTGTTGTAGCCCACATGCCCAAGACGTTCATGCCAAAGATCACCCGTCTCATTCTTTCGAGTCTTATCGACATATGCCGTTTCAGCAGATAGTACATAGACCGACTCTATTCTTCTTCCTTGCATAATTGGATTGCCAACCACCTTCACTCTCTTGAATACGGACACATCTTCTGGTCCAAAGAGCATATAATTCCCTTCTGCTGTCAATTGTGGTACTGATAGTAAATTCTTCTTTAGGCCAGGGACAAGATACACCTTCTCGAGTTGGAGCTTATGAGAGCCGCCTTCATTTGGAATTATTGTCTTTCCAATGTGAAAAATAGACAACCTTGAATTGTTGGTTGTCAACACGACTCTCTTTCCTTTGTAATCCTCCATTTCTTGCAGCTTCGTCCCATCGTTGGTCATATGATTTGAGCACCCAGAATCGATGATCCAATCATCTTTGTAGTTTATTTTTGACTTTAAGGTTGCTGCAAGAGCTTGATCATCCATGCCAGCTTCAACGGAGAGTCCTGCTTCTGCATCCCATGTTTCCTCATTAATGGTTGCTTCGAATGTGACCTCTTTCTTCTCATCTCTTGCGGCGGCCACATTTCCTTCAAAAGTTCGCCTTCTGGGGAATCTACAATCTCGAGTAAAATGACCCTTCTTGCCACAACTGAAGCATTCACCATTCTTTCTCTTATCATTTTCCCCGTATTGTTGGCGATGATCTCTTCTTCCTTGTTGAGCTCCCCCTGAAGCGTTGCCTTTTGATTTTGGGTGACCCTTCCACCCATATGTCTTACTTTCTTTCATCGCCTCTTGTTTTCGAGATGTTGCTTTCTTCTTATTTGTGAAGAGTGCATCTTCTCCGTCTTTTATGGTTACTTCATTCATCTGCTTGGCTAATGCCTCTTGATTAGCCAATAAATTCTCCAGCTCTATTAATGATGGTTGAGTAGGCCATCCTCTCACAGCGGCTATAAATCCATTATACTCGGATCTTAAGCCATGGATGATAATTCTCTTCATCCTTGCATCACTCACTTTCTCTTCAGGAGCAAGTTGAGATATCTCACGACAAATAGATTTCACCTTGGTGAAATACTGAGAAATATATAGACTTCCTTGTGAGATACCTGCGAGCTCATTTTCCAAGAGCTGGAGGCGTGCTTCATTCTTCTTTGAAAATAATTTTTCAAAAGTTTCCCAAGCTGCCTTTGGTGTTTTCTCGTCACGGATGTGCTCCAATAGATCCTCCTCGATTGTAGTCTTCAATATAAATAAAGCCTTCCCGGCCTTGATGTTTCATTTTCTTAAGGCTTCAGCATTTTCTTTCGGTGGAGGCGTTGTGTCACTGCCAGCAACTATTTCCCATAAATCATGTCCTTGTAGGTAGGATTCTATACAAGTCCGCCAATAACCATAGTTGTGGTTATTGAGACTCTTGATTCCACTGCTCGTACTTGCAAGATCTGCCATCATGACGTCCAACGTCCAATAAGCTTGGTCCCTGACCGATGAGCTTTCACAGTTCCTAACTATGCTCCGACAGAATCTCCCTTAGAGCCTTGGTGAAAACAAGTCGATGTAAACGTCCAACGTTTACCGATTTCCTCCACTAGAAATGGTCCCGAACGACCCGCTCTGATACCAATTGTTGGAAGCTTCGACGAGCCCAACACACCCACTATAGAGGATCTAGACTTTTTCTTTACATTTTAATATCTAGATATTTTTCATATACATATTAATATCTAGATATTTTACCCATATACATATACTAATTCCATATTATTCTAAATTTGCACTGTATTTTAACAAGCTAATCCCAATTAATATATAAATAAAAAAAATTATTCTTTAAATTTAATGCTTTAACTTTTGATTAATATGATTATATTCTCATCTCCTTATCATTTCAATTGTTTATTTTTAAAGTTTATTTGCACTTTTCATTGTTTATTTGTGTTTAAGAATTCAAATTGAAAATTTATTCTAACATATAAAATCGAGTTAAAAAAATGAAATAATGTTTTCATGTCATCATCTAACACAATATAAATCCTATTCTATGTAAAATTAAAATGAAAATAGTGTAATGGTAATAGTATTTGATTTTAGTTTTCCTTTATCTTTTGTACAACAGAAGCTCAGTTAACGTAGTTAGTGCATATATGAATGATGAGATGTGAATAGAGCTAAAATAGTGGAGATAATTATTTTTTTTTTATAAAAATGTAGTTTTAAAAGAGAGTGCGTAAAAATCGAATGTATGTCTTATATGATGATTAATAATTTTGTTTTTGTTCGAACAAATGAAGCTACATGAACCTCTTTCAAATATGTGAAGATAGTGTAATGGTTTTTTAAGTTTCATCATTTATTATCCGATGATTCAATGTTTAAGTGAAAACAAAGATGACACATTAATTAAGTTTTAATCATTTATTGGTCACCTCAACTTGAGCTAAAATCCAACCCTTCATGATATATTACGTACTTTTAATCTATTCAAGTGTTTTTGTGTTAAAACGGTTTCGATATTCATCTTTTTGTAAGTATAATGGAGTATCAATACTTACATATCAGTAATGGGTCAGATCGGTAAATATTTTGGCAAGTGTTTAGATGAATGAGATGTAATTAGAAATCGTTAGACTAACTAATACGGAGTAATCATATATAACGGGTCAATGACACTAATATTATAAAGTAGATTTCTTCACCAATTCGTGAATTCACGGGTCAATGAACTAGTTTAACATTTATTAGGCAGCTTCATTAAGACTTTCATTAACTTGGATGGTATGATATTTACTTAACTTAAAAAAAAAAAAAAAAGTTTTGAACGTTGTCAATAACTTTGTCAAGGTTCCTAATGATGTTTTTGAAGAGAATTTTTTTAGAAAAAGCAAGGAATGGGTTGGCATTCTACTAAAGATAATAAGGGGAAAAATTGGTCCAAGTCAATCGTTGACTTTTTTAATATTTAAAACTTATCCCACGTGGCCGGGTATTTTTTTAGCTACATGTTACCTGCTAAGAATAAATTTTGTGGTCTTAATTTTATCTGATACGTTAGGCTTCATTCAATTTTCCTTATATATATATATATATATATATATATATATATATATATATATATATATATATATATATATATATATATATATATAGTTCGTGCTCAATGCAATAAGTCACTTTGTGTATAAATCTAACGACATCGAATGTGGATGTTTTGTATGTTGCAAATAGAAGTGTTGTTTAAATGTGCACTTTATTTCAAGATTATAGAGAAGGTAACGTGTTCATTCTTTGTACAATGTGAGTAGAGTCATTTAACTTGAGTAAAACATGCACACTGTTATCATATAAGTTCTATTTTATTTTATAATGCATTATTTAAATAACAATTCGCAGGTTCCATCTTGTGGCAGGGGCAGCACATGCTAAGTTTTTAGTGCATAAGTTGATGGTGTGGTTGATGCAACAATATAACAGATCATTGACATTTGAATGTGGATCATTGTCTATCAACATAGTCTAGAACTGCTTAAAATGTGGATCATTAACACTTGAATGCATAAGAATGAGATCGAAGGGTGTGTGTCGTGACCCGTTTGAGAAGAAACAGTTGTACACTGCTGCAATTTGTTTCTTTTAGTCTTCTTGAGAGTGGCTATTAATGTTTATTATATGAACGATTATTATTCAATTATATTCGGTTATGCAAGAATCACTGAGCAAGGATATTGAATAAGTTATATCTTTTTAGTTTTGAAATAAGGTTTAAATGTTTCAATTGTAACATTGAGATTTTATGTAAGGTATAACTCTACACTTCTCATTTGGTTTATGCTTGTGTTCATTATATATGTTAAGATGTGGCAATGACATGTAGATCACAACACATTTTCAAATAACTCAAGGGACACACTGTTGAGAAAAGCGATACCGAATTATAGCAAACCGCAAGTAATACTCGAAATAATGACAATAATAGGACACCGAGATTTAACGTGGAAAACCCCAAAAGGGTAAAAACCGAGGGCAAGGAAAAAAACGTTTCACTAATAAGAATAATAGGAATTACACTTCTCTCTAATTACAAGGATAAGTACAAATCTTTTATATCTCTTGTAATTAAGAGACTAAACTCACAAACTCTCTATTTAACTCTTTTAGTATACAAGTAAACTTGTAATTTTGGGATGATTAAATGAGCATAAGTTGAGCTCTATTTATACTACTCAAATGAAGGTTGGTGAGATTGTGAATGCTTGATCCAAAAGTCTAATTTGTATTTCTCAAATTGTAGGCACCAAACACATAGCAAATTGATTCAAACTTGGTTGGTGTAGTTGCCAAATAAAAGTCTTCACAAGTTAGCCACCTACCATCCACCACTTGTTCACTTGAATATTTCAACAATCTCCCACTTGAAGATTCGATTGAAGCTTAATCAATCTTCACACGATAATCCTTCCTTGCCAATGATGTTGCTTACGTTTCCGCTAGGCCGCATGAGGAACGACACCAAATAAACTTGTCACGGTTGATTGACTTTGTTAGAAAATCGGCCACATTGTCGTCAGTATGAATTTTCTGCATATCCACGGTTCCTTCTTCCACTTTCTCACGAACGAAGTGATACTGAACTCGTATATGCTTTGTCTTTGAATGAAATGCCGGATTCCTTGCAAGATGCAAGGCACTCTGGTTGTCACAAAATAGAGTGATATTCTTTTGTTTGTGTCCGAGTTCCTCCAACAACATCTTCAACCATACTGCCTCTTTAGTAGCTTGAGTAGCTGCTACATATTCTGCCTCTGTTGTTGACGTCGCCACAACTGACTGCAGTTTTGAAACCTAGCTTACTATTCCACCACAAAGTGTGAAAACATATGCAGTGGTAGATTTACTTTTATCGATATCACCTGCATAATCTGAATCAACATACCCTTTGACAATAAATTTCGGTTCCCCATAACATAATGCAACATCTAAGGTTCCCTTGATATATTTAAGGATCCTTTTTACCGCATTCCAATGCTCTTTACCAGGATTCGCCATGTACCGACTAACTACTCCCACTGCATGTGCAATGTCTGGTCTTGTACATATCATTGTGAACATTAAACTTCTCACTGCTGATGCATACGGTACGCGAGACATCTCTTTCCTCTCGTATTCACTGCTAGGACACATAACGGAGGATAACTTGAGATTAGTAGGAAGTGGGGTTGAGATTGGCTTACTATCTTGCATATTGAAGCGCTGCAAGACTTTCTTCAAATAATTCTTTTGAGAAAGCCAAATCTTCCTATTATCTCTGTCTCGGTGAATTTGCATCCCTAGAATCTTGTTTGCAGCACCCAAGTCTTTCATTTCAAACTCCCTAGCCAATTGAGCCTTCAGCTTATTAATACGATCTTTGTTGGGGCCTGCAACCAACATGTCGTCTACATATAACAGCAAAATGACAAAATCATTGTCCCCAAACCTCTTGAAATATGCACAAGGGTCTGCATAAAGTCTGTTATATTCAAGGCTCATTATGAAAGAATCAAATCTCTTGTACCAACATCTCGGCGCCTGTTTGAGACCATACAGAGATTTCTTTAACCTGCAAACCAAGTTCTTTTTTCCTTGTAGTTCAAAACCTTCTGGTTGAAGCATATAAATTTCTTCTTCAAGATTTCCATGAAGAAATGCAGTTTTCACATCTAGCTGCTCTAGATGCAAATCAAATGTAGCACACATCGCTAGAACTACTCGAATTGTTGTAAGTCGAACCACAGGAGAAAATATTTCATTAAAGTCCGTACCTTCTTTCTGAGCATATCCTTTAACCACCAGTCTTGCACGATACCGCTCCACTTGATCATCGCCATTTCGCTTGATCTTATACACCCATTTATTTCCAATAGGTTTTCTACCTTTCGGCAATGGCACAAGTTCCCATGTTTATGAAGAGCTTCAATTTCTTCCTGCATAGCCGTCATCCACTGAGATGCATCTGAATGATTCAGTGCCTCGCGAAGAGTTGTTGGCTCTCATTCCTCTGTTAGAAGACAATATGCAACATTGCTTTCCATAATATAATCCGAGTGCCACCCTGGACGTTTCCGTTCCCGATTAGAAATACGAGTCGCTGGAGTTTCATCAACGACTACTTGATTTTCATCGTGCTCTGGTACTGCTTCAGAAGAATCTTTATGAAATTCATTTCCAACCTGTATAGGTATAGTTTCTTTTGAAGTGCTAACATCTTCAAGATCTTTGTCTTCTGTAAAGACAACATCTCTGCTGATGACTACTTTGTGGGCAGTGAGGTCCCACAAGCGATACCCCTTAACTCCATCAACATACCCCAAGAACAAACACTTTCTGGACTTCGGATCCAACTTTGTCGTTTCTTGAGAATTGTACATTGCGTACACAGGACTTCCAAATATATGAAGGTCAGAATAATTAACTGGTTTTTCAGTCCACATTTCCATCGGCGATTTCAACTCAATTGCAGTTGATGGTGACCGATTTATCACGTAACAGGCAGTACTTACTGCTTCTTCCCAGAATGATTTTCCCAAGCTTGCAGTTGACAACATTGCCCTTGTTCTATCTAATAAGGTTCTGTTCATCCGCTCTGCCACTCCGTTTTGTTGAGGAGTGTATGCCGTCGTGAACTGCCTTTTGATACCTTCTTGTTTGCAGAACTTATTAAATTCATCACCAGTGTATTCTCCTCCATTATCAGTCCTTAAACACTTGATCTTTTTACCAGATTCAATTTCAACCCGCGCTTTGTAAATTTTGAAAACTTCAAACACATCCGCCTTTCTCTTGATTCGGTACACCCAACATCTCCTAGTGTAATCATCAATAAATGATACAAAATACTTTGCTCCTCCTAGGGATTGAACTGGTGCTTGCCACACATCAGAGTGAACCAATTCTAGAATCAATTTACTTCTAGAATTTGATGTGTTAAACTTCAGGCGATGCTGCTTGCTGATTACACAATGCTCACAGAAAGGTAGTGATACCTTTGTAAGACCAGGAATAAGATTTCTTTCAACAAGAATCTTCATACCTTGTTCAGACATGTGTCCAAGCTTTTGATGCCATGTCATAGCAACTTTATCACTTGAACTATTCGAAGCAACAGATGCTTCCGATTCCTGTACCGTCTCGCCTTTCAGAATGTATAAATTAGCACCCACCTTTTCTCCTTTCATAAGTACAACCGCGCCTTTCTTGATTATCATGATCTTCTCATGTATCACCATCTTACAACCAAGATCATCCAATTGTCTTAAAGACAATAAGTTCTTCTTCAAACCCTCCACGTGTCGTACACCTTGAATAGTACAAACTGTACCATCATGCATTTTCAAAACGATATCTCCAATTCCAATGATCTTTAGTTCATGGTCATTGCAACTGTATACAGATCCTCCTGAGATACGTTCATATTGTTTGAACCATTCTCTTCTAGGGGTCATGTGAAAAGTAGCTCCCGAGTCAAATAACCAGACATCAACAAATGTCTTTCTGCCTTCATTTGCTACCACTGCCTCACTAACCAAAGCAGTCCCATCATCTGAAGTGCTTGCAATATTTCCTTGAGGATTTGAGTTATTTAAACTCCGACAATCCTTCTTCAGGTGATCTTTCTTGCCACAATTGTAGCATGTATAGGTCTTCTTCTTTTTAGACTTTGGTTTACCGTGATTGTGACTCCCACTTGGGCCACGTTCCGTTGATCTCCCTCCTGACACCAATAAGGCCTCCACTTGTCGTGAACCGGCTTGTTTGTCCTCCTTGTTATTGCGCCGATTTTCTTCTTCTAGAATAGCAGCCGCAACTTCATCATAGACTAGATACTCCGAGAGAACATTATTGGTTAAGTTAATAATGAGTTGATCATACGAATCAGGTAAACTCTGAAGTAAAAGTTCAGCACGTTCTTTTGGCTCTATATTGCAACTTAATGATGCAAGTTGAGAAAATAGAGTATTCAAAGAATTAATATGCTCATTAACTGAAGTAGATTCATTCATGCGTAGCGCATAAAGTTTCCTCTTAAGGAATATCTTGTTGTGGAGTGATTTGGTCTCGTACAATTTTACGAGGTGATCCCAAATCTCTTTCGCCGTCTTCTTTTCTTCTATGCTAGACAAAACGCCATCTGCTAGTGCCAGATGAAGATTTGCGATAGCCTGGCCGTCCATCTCTTCCCATTTTTCATCAGTGACTTTGGCGGAACGTCCACTGATGGCCGCCAAACACTTATCCTTTCTCAGGATAGCTTTCATCTTTAGTTTCCATAACGAGAAGTTACTCCCGTTGAACTTTTCAATTTCGAATTTTGTAGACATTGCTATAATTACAATCTTCTTTTCGGCAATACTACTTTTCGAGAAATAGTACTTGAGAACTTTTATCGAGTGAAAATAACCTTACTTATTTTCTGATGTGAAAGTCCACCAGTGTGGAAACCACAGAGCATACGATAAGTAGATTAATACACACAAGATATTAGACCTTAGCTCTGATACCACTGTGATATAGTTGGGGACAACCACCGTCCCACCCAGTGCCTTCCCAGCTAACCGCCTGGTGACCACTGAGTGTACCTCAGATACTGATTTTAGGGCCTGCCTCTCGGCTATTGCCAACCCTCGTAAGGGATCGCAAGGAGTAAGAGCTAATGCTTCGTCACAGGTAACACTGTGAGAACCTCCTTTACGACTAACCCGCCACACATGGACGGCGTTATACCAGCTCTGATACCACTTGTTGAGAAAAGCGATACCGAATTATAGCAAACCGCTAGTAATACTCGAAATAATGACAATAATAGGACACCGAGATTTAACGTGGAAAACCCCAAAAGGGTAAAAACCACGGGCAAGGAAAAAAACGTTTCACTAATAAGAATAATAGGAATTACACTTCTCTCTAATTACAAGGATAAGTACAAATCTTTTATATCTCTTGTAATTAGGAGACTAAACTCACAAACTCTCTATTTAACTCTTTTAGTATACAAGTAAACTTGTAATTTTGGGATGATTAAATGAGCATAAGTTGAGCTCTATTTATACTACTCAAATGAAGGTTGGTGAGATTGTGAATGCATGATCCAAAAGTCTAATTTGTATTCCTCAAATTGTAGGCACCAAACACATAGCAAATTGATTCAAACTTGGTTGGTGTAGTTGCCAAATAAAAGTCTTCACAAGTTAGCCACCTACCATTCACCACTTCTTCACTTGAATATTTCAACACACACAATTTAGATCTCATATCTGTTAACTCGATCTGATCATCCAAATGGTAACGCTTAAAGAATCATCACTTCAGATATGTCCTCCATTATGCTATACTCTTTCTTGAAATTACAATGATTGGATATGTAAACATATTACTATGTGTAGATGTTGACTTTTTTACATTTCTATAGTGCCTCAGATTAAGTCCAATGGAGTGTCTGGAGTGTCTCATATTTGTTAGAGATTGATGTTTGGTGCTTTTACGATGCCGAATTATGTTATATGTTAGGGAAGCAAATTAATGATGTCTTTCTTAGTATTCATATATATATAAAACAGAGTGGTAGATTTTAGAAGGGAGTAGGGGAAGTAAATTTTTTATATAAAAAAATTTCATAGTGAAAAAATGAACATTTAAAAAAGACAATTTATGATAAATTATTGATGAATGTTATTCCTGATGATGTTAGATACAACATTTATTGTGATGAATGTTATTATTTGAGCGTTTTTTTTTCAAAATAATAGCATTCATCACAAGATGTTTTTTTGAATATTCATATTTTTACCCAATCTTAACATTCATAATCAACTTTTAAAATAAAAAAAAAATACAAATAGAAATTTACATATTATTCGTATTTTTATGTTTTTTCTTTTAACAAACCCGTGAATTCACGAGTCTTTAAACTAGTACGTATTAAAGTGTTTTAACTTACCTTGTTTATTAAATTTATTGGACACATATTTTTTATTTACTTAAATATTTTAAAATATATATATAATTTTGGGTCCTTCAAAATTTTGAGCCCTATGCGATTGCTCATCCTGCCTATGTCCGAAGATGCCTATAATGTGAAGGAGACATATCCTTATTTGTTGGTGTTCAAAAATCAAAACCATGAACAATGAACAAAATGATTGAAGAAATCATTTGTTTGGAGGTTTGGAAATTATCGATACGATCTTGGCCAACCGTTCGATGAGGAAGGATCCTTATTTTTGACTATATCTGCTTAGTTTCTTTTAATTGAATTCGCAGTAGAAGCTATTGTAATTTGCGTTGGGATTCTTGGCTTATGATGTCATTAAATTTGACTTTTAAGTTTTACAATAGTTTTTTTTTTGTATATAGTTAAATTCACCTTCGATAGTTAAACCAAATTCGTGTTTGAATTTTTTGATTTCCAATCCAATTTCGAATTCATCGGTTTGAAATCAATTATTAAATATCCTCAAATGTGAAATAAGCCGTAAATCTCACATGTGGGTTTTTCTTTCAACTCCCTTTATAGTACGTTATATCTCTCATATAATTCTGTTTACGACAGAATTGATAATGTTACTGTTGTAATTTGTGCGATGTAATTTGTGTGGATGTAACTATAGTTTACAGTATTCTCTCTGTCCCAAATTTATAGTCTATTGGAGTATTTCATTTTGAGATTTCATAAATTAATTGTCCACTTAATAAATGTGATAAAAGTCTTTTGTACCCCTACTTTATTCACGGAAGACAAAAAATAGGTAAAAAGTAAGGGGTAAGGCTGAAAAGTAAACAAAGAGGAACATGTAATAGGTACATTTTCTTAAAATGCATGGTTTTGTATGCGGATAATAGATTTGGGGCGGAGGGGTATAATTTATTATTTATATTTGAGGAATTTTCAAATGAAACCAATTTTTAAGTTGAGATTAAAGGGAACAATCTGAGTGCGACATGTAGCGTACATGTGATTCGAAAAAAAAATTCAAAAACAAAATAATTTTTTTTAAAATTTTTTTTTTTTTCAAAAAATAATTTTTTTTCGAAATTATTTTTTTCAAAATAATTTTTCTCAAAAAAAATAAATTTTTTCAATTACATGTGATTGGATTTGACATGCAGTAAATCACATGTGATTCTGCATGTCAAATCTAATCACATGTGTTTGAAATTTTTTTTTAGTAAAATGACGAATAATGACGAATTTCATTAAGTTGGTACTAAAACCTTCAAACACCAAGTTTTTGATCAAAAGTTGATCAAATTACCGAATTAAAGTCTGAAATTTTGAAGATATGATCACGAAACGTTAACAAACTTGATCAAATCACCGAATTAAAGTCTGATTTCGGTAACTTAGAGTTTTTTTTTTCCAATCACATGTGATTGGATTTGATATGCAGAATCACATGTGATTGAGTTTTACAATCACATGTGATTGTGTTTTTTACAATCACATGTGATTAGAATTGACATGCTAAATTTAAAAATAAATAAATAAAATTTAAAAAATTTAAAAAATTTAAAAAAAAAATTTCAAAAAAAAATTTTATTTTTATTTTTTTCAATCACATGTGATTGTCGCACCACATGTCGCGCTCTAATTGGTCCGTTGAATTTTAAGCAAATTATTAAATTGAAGAGATTACAATTCTTACATTTATATAATCAATTGGTGGGGTTTCCATTTTATGCCCATTACCATTTATTCCATAAATCAGACATTTATTCAACCAGGTAACCAACAATTTGTTGGATCACATTGGTAAGGTATTGGGTTTTGGTTTTGATCTTTTCTAAATCTAAAGTTATATAGGAGTAACAGTTTATCCTAACTTGTTGGCGCAATTCAGACAGAACATGTTTATATACCATGGGTCATATTGGATAACCCAATAAACTTGGGCTGGGTATTGGTTGTCTATATAACGAAAGCCCAATAGCATTACATTTCCCAAATGAATAAACAAACTAAGAAGTATGGAACTAGTATCTTTACCAACGAGACTGATATCCATCATTGAAAATATACATTTACCACACTTATGTTTTAAATACTTATATTCTACAAGTACTAAATGGTGGATCAATCATTTTCAATATTGAAAATATCATCATTCATTGACCAACTATAAGTTTGTAACCGTTAACTAGTGAACAATTAGAGTGTGTTTGTTTACCTCTTAATTGAATGGTTCAGCGCTGAATCGGCGCGTTTGTTTCTGACCTCTGAATGTCATAAGATCTTGAATGATTGAACATTCAGTGTTGAACCATTCAGAGTTAAAAGCTCTCTTAACTATTAAGCGCAAATTTTATGTTTTATCTTTCTCAATTCTCATGCCGAACACTTAACAAACATGTATATTGAATTTTTTATTCATTAACACGTTACCCAATTAATATCGTCTATTAAAAATGATTATCAAAAACTTTATTTTCATTAGATTATAGATCATTCAATTTTATTAAACGCAACCTTAATTTTCGCAATTCACTATATATTGATGTCTGATAATCTATTTGCAACGTTACCAACTTTAATATTTGTATTTTTCTCTTACTATTTTATTTCAGATTAAGTATTCAAAGACAAATTATCATGGATGATTTATGTGGTTAGAATCATAAATAACCGGTGGTCTATGTAACTTTTTCTCCGTCAAGGATGATCCCTATAGTATGCATTTTAAATCATTGATGGTCGCTGTGCAGCAAATCCACACGGACCATCTTTGATGAAAAAAATACAAATCATAGACCCGTGATTCAAATGCAAATCACAAGGACCATTTTTGACGGAAAAAGTACGGGGACCGCCATTTATTTCTGATACAAACCACATGGACCATTCATGATATTTTGTCGAATTCGATGTTTTTTTTTTTTTTTTTTGTTGTTGCAAAAATACCCATATAGAAACAAAAACGTTTTCTAATAGAAAACTTTCTTAACCAAAAGATACACCCAAAAACAGAGAAGCTCGAACTGAAAAAGCAAGAAAACAAAGTATTACTATCTAACATCGAGCTTCAACTATGCAAAAAGAAAAACCGTGAAACGAACAAACAAGGCAATCACTAAAGCTAAAACCTCTACAAAACACGAATATAATTGCACCCAAACTAAACCTACGGAACGTATACAAACTCTACAATAGAACCAACAAACAACTACATTAAGTGACCAACTTCTTCATAGTCTCAATCATAGTCTCTTTTGACTGAACATATAGTTTTCAAAATTTTCTATTAATATAATTTATACCAATCAAATATCATATTTCTCATTTCTCATTATAGTAAATATGAACCCTTCAAACAAGAGTGACAGAGTAGTTTATTTTTATTCTTTTACAAAAGGTTTAGTGGTATCGGTATTGTTTCATTTGAGGTTACTCTAAAACGGTAAAAGGCATAATGCCATGACAAATAACTTTCAATGAACGCAAACATGTATGAATATGAAACCTAAAAAAGAGATACTTTTTAGGTTATTGAATTCCTTTGTAGGGTTTTGTGTGATTTTTGGATTATAGATTGATGGTTATATGTTTGTTTCCCCTTTCCACTGCAATACAACAAGTTCAATGGATTTGTAAAAATTAATCATTACTCCGTAAATAATAAAATTCATATGTAAGAAGTTAATAACACATTTCAATTTAATAAAAATACATTGAAGATACAACATCTTTCATTTTTATTGTGTAGCAGAGTCAAGAATTCAAAAACAAGGCTACTTGGGATTTAAATTCTTGGATGACTTTAACTCTTATCTCTTAGAGCATTGCCTAATCATCCGCGTATCTGCGCATGTGGAATTCATGCAGATGATTGCGCTCATATGTACTACATCCGTCCCAAAATAAGTGTACAGTTTGACTTTTGAAAGTCAATCTTTAAAATTTTGACTCCAAATATATTTTATGGTTTTTGCTATAAAATTTTTGATGAAAATTATATGAATAGATTGATTTTTTAATTGTGTTTTCATTGATATAACTTTCACCAATTAATTTATAACACAAAATATATAAAGTTAGAATTGATGAAAAAAGACTCAAAAAGTCAAATCAGGACATTTATTTTAGAACTGAGGGAGTAGTGAATAAAGTAAGTTGGTGCACTTGATTGTCATTTATTACGCATCAATTATCCAAATTTAAAGGCGCGTGTAGTCTTTATGCGGTTCCATGGTACGCGCGTATCCTCTGGGTCGGTTAAGCAATCATATCCGAATCCGGACATGATACTTGCATAATTGAAGTAAAAATTATTGATGGTTTGTTACGGAAAAGATTCATTCGTTTTGGATGGTTATAGAATTAAGTTTTTCCTATAAATATAAACCCTAAGACTACACAAATCACATATAACACATTACGTAGTCATTATTATGTCGAATTCAACATACACGACTGAGTTTATGTAGCATTCTTTCTCTCAAGTTTTTCGTACCAATCCTAACGACACTAACCTGCTAACCTTCATTGGCCATCGACCGATGAACATTGTCGATAGTGGATTTAACATTTAGCTACCCCATCGATCTTCCTATCGATTTTTGTTATCCACTATTTACGATTTGGAAAGTTAATTCCTAAGAGTTTTTCATTTCGGCTTCCATATTGCTTTTTATAACTATATCGTCCACATATGCGTTAACAATTCTTCCAGTTTAATTGATAAAAGCGGCATCAATTACCCTTTGATAAGTTGCACCTGCATTTTATAATCTAAAAGACATTTTTGTATAGCAAAATATTCCCTGGGTTGTATGAAAAGTTGTATCTTCATCCTGCACTGTCATTAATATTTGATGATATCCTTTGTAAAAGTCCAGAAACATTTTTATTTGAATTCGATTAAAGATTCTACTTCCAGTCTTTTCCTAGTAACACTTAGTTATTTTTTGTGCATGCTTTGTTAATATCTGTGAAATCCGCGCACATCCTCCATGATCCATCTGGACATATGGTTTTTTCACCATGACCCGATTTTTTACCCATGTTTAATATATAACTTCGCGCATTATTCCAGCCTTTACTAACTTTTGTATTTCACCTAAAAACTTACTTCTATCTAGAGCCATTCCCCTTTTCTCTTGACATACTAATAGTATATTTGGGTTAACATTCAACTTGTACTCCACAATTTTTTTTTGCTACACGTGTCATATCAGATTCTTCCCAAATGAACTCATCTATATTTGTAGTCGAAACTTTACCAAGCATTTTTTTAGTTGTTGCACTTAATGCTGTTCCTACATTTGTTCGATGTTCGGGAAACACTTGATTTACTGATATAGATTCATCATCATGTATTTGTACTTTAGAATCGTTCTTTTAATTGGTTTTCTCCGTATAGCATATAGAGTTGTTATTCCTGTTGGTGATGAAAATTTCATCATCCCATGTTCTAAGACTTATGCATTCCTTCTTTGTTCGGTTTTTCATTTACGAATCATATTTGGCTTTTAGAACTTCTTATGAATTTAAATGGTTAATGAACGAATGGCGCCAAATGATCATACTTATTACGGCCAGCATATAAGATACAAATGCGTTTCAGATCACGTTGATAGTGAATGGCTTAACCGAAGCCGATCTTCCTTTAACAATGATTTACCAAATCCAAATAAAGCTCGAGTCATGTCTAATTTACCTTGTTTGGGCTTCTAGAGATAAAATACCTACTTAGAGATAGAAAGTATACAAGCTATGATGAAATTGAGATGAAATTGAAGTGTCCCAATAATAGAGGATCATGTGTCCTACTTATAGGAAAAGTCCAAAGCTTGACTTCCCTATGACACACTTCACGATATGGTTGGCCAGTCAACCCTTAGACTGTGAGTTGACTGTTCAATCCCTGAATATTCTGAGCTTGGTGCTTATGTGGCATGTTTGCTAAATGACGTGTACTGCCACGTTATGTTGGGCTTACGCACTAGCCGCTTCCTATTTAGTTTATTCTATGCGCTATCCGGTATTTAGCACAAACGCGATTTTATGGCCTTAATCGTGTTTATGGCAATCAATGTTACCTCTAAAAGAGTTTATTTAATTGGTTTGTATACGTTATTCGAAAAACGTATCACTAGGTATATTTTCCCTCGAAAAATATATGCTTGATCATTACCATTGATTGTTCCTACTTTGGCCTCTTTTTGCCTTTAAGGATTACCAATGGCAACATTTAGTCCTTGAACTTTCTTATTCGCCATTTTTTTCCGGCAATGTAAATGGTTGTACTTTGTGTTTTACGGAGTAATACTTATACATTGATACATAGATTAATTAATTAATACAGTGGGTCTTAATTTTTTTTATAAAGTATGTCATGATGACCGATGTTAAGTTTACATTTGGTTATGGGTGAAAATTTAAGAAGGTTTTGACATGGCGCTCATGTGTCAGTCAATTCTGTGAGAAAGTAGTGATGGTTGAGAGTCGTCTTATGCATCATTTGTTGACTCTCACTACTTGTTTATGCTTCTTCTAAATCTCATGCGACTATTTCGAGTGAAAAGCATACATTTTTGTTTGTGTAACGAGTGGTATCTATCTCGTGCATTGCTGCACGAATGGTTTCGCTTCATATTTATACTAGTTTTATGAGCTCGTGCATTGCACTGTAGTTGTATAAATTAGTAATCGATAATGTTAGAATTGATACTTATCAAATGTATAATACAGTTACAATGAAAAAAACCCCTTATTACAGTTAATATTTTTAACGAAAGCATTAGTATTGAATACTAATGCATAGATTATGAGCGCATCCGCTGAAACCATTTTAACTTCAATGTACAAATAATCGATAAAACACCAAACGTTAGCCCGTAAAAAGTTGCTTTAAATTGATCGTTAATAGTAATAGTTTTATGTACATTTCTAGTTGTATATGCTTTTAGTAAAAACTAATTTAACTATATCAAAATCTCAAATGAAGTAGAGCAAACATAGATCTAAATATCTATAAGCATTATCAGATAATCATTTTTACTTCAGTTGATAAATAATCGAGAAAACACTAATTATGAACCAGTATCTGTTAACCAATGGCAATGACTGAACAAACTTATATATTATTGGACAAACGATCCACACTAAAATCTTAAGTTGTAGTTCAAACATCATGTAAACATAACATATGTTTCTTTTATTGGAGTACGTATGTGTTTTTATATGATATCATAAAAACTTAAAGTGTAGCTCATATATATAAAAAAAACAAGTAATTAAAAATAAATCAATACCGATAAATCTGATATTATCATAATATATGTTCCCTTTATTCTGATTATAGTTAAAACTTAATTAAAATTAAGAGGACTATATAATAATAAATAATTGATTGAATGATCTCATATTTATAGTGGTATTGATATTATGTTAAATATGGTATAGATTTGCTATAATAATAATAATAATAATAATAATAATAATAATAATAATAATAATAATAATAATAATAATAATAATAATAATAATAATAACAATAATAATAATAACAATAATAATAACAATAATAATAATAATAATAATAATAATAATAATAATAATAATAATAATAATAATAATAATAATAATAATTAACCTACCCAAAAAATCACTGTTATACTGTAAGTATTTTTTATTTTTTTTTGTTTCCTTTATATTAACATCTATATATTCCACCACCACCATCCTACCACCAGAAACCACCGTAGACAACCACCACAAGCACCACATCTCCGCCGCCGTCACCATCAGCGACCACTTCCGTTAGACTGAGTGGTAAAAGAAAGACAGCCAATAGCGACCACTACCGCCACCATGATGGTTAAATAAATAAAAACAGATTAGCAACACCACCTACACCAACCGGATTTGTACCAAAAATCGAGATCTGCAACGCTATATAATAGCGGTTTGTTAGTGGGGTCAGCAGCTGCAGAACAAGAGAGAAAGAAGGATGGACCTTTGTTGTGGTGGAAAAGTAGGGAAAAATAATGAAGGTTGCCGGATTCGGGAGTGCGGCGGCTATCGGCGGTGATCGGAGTTCAGAGAGAGAGAGAGAGAGTCGAGAGGTTTTTGTTTCTTGGGTTTGGTTGTATAAGTTTTTGGTTGTATAGAGATATAAAATCCATAATTTAAATTTCGGTTTTGAGGCACTTAGGATTACGGTAGACAAAAGGATGAAAGAATCAATTCCTTTTCTATCTGTTTTTGGGCCTTCATATAAAAGTGATGACTCATGAGGGTGTTCAATATTATAATTGGGCTTTGACAATGGTTTTGTTTATTATTATTATTATATATATATATATATATATATATATATATATATATATATATATATATATATATATATACATACATATATATATATATATATATATATATATATATATATATATATATATATATATATATATATATATATATATGTGTGTGTGTGTGTGTGTGTGTGTGTGTGTGTGTGTGTTTTGGTAAAAAACATAAAAATAAAAAAAATACTAATAATAATAAGAAGATAAATAAATCCATTGTCACTCTATATTGTCTAATATGAAGTTACGAAAATAATTAAATTAAAATTTTTAAAAATAATTATACATATACTGATATATACAAATATTAGAAAGATACGTAAATCATACTCCGTAATATGGAAAATTTTGATTTTCAGAGGGCAGATACATTTGTGTAGTAATATTTGGATTAAATCTTATACAGAATCAGTTAATATAGATAGAATAAACTACATCTACAAGTACATAGAAATAAATTAAAAACTTAAATTTTAAAGAAACGGTCATTTCCCCTTTTTAAGAATATAATAGAGGTAAAATCTATAAAAGATTCATAACAATTGCTCACGATATAACAATGTGAGTAAACACCCACATCTACGCCGGTGTATAATAATTAGCTCAACAATAACTCTTATATTCGTAGCAAATATTGTGTTATTTAAGTTCATATCAATGTTCAAAATAATCGGGCAATATGTGATGACCCGGAAATTTCTAACCAAATTTAAACTTAATCTTTATATGTTTCCGACACGATAAGCAAAGTCTGTATTGTTGAGTCTCGAAAGTTTTGAAATTATATTCATGTAATCAAATAACCTTTGACTATTCCCGACGATTCACGAACAAATGTGTGTAAATAAATATGTAAATATAAATGTAAGTATATATATAATAATAATTAGAAATAATAAAATATAATATGAACATTAAAGTTAAAAATGTAAAATAGTATATATATAATAGCTAAGTTGCTATTAGAATGAATATATATATATATATATATATATATATATATATATATATATATATATAATATATGTACATTGTATTATATATAAATTATATAAATATTACATATTCAATTATGTTATTATAAAACATAAGTATTAAATAATTTATAACATGAAATGTTAAAATATGAAATCTTATTACAAGTTAAAAATCTAGTTGTTATTGTAATATTATTATTACTTTCATTATTCTAATTAATAATAACATTAATATTAATATTAGAATTAGTTATATTATTATTTTCAATGGATAATATATAGATATGAATTTTAGTACATTAAATTTGTTATCTTTACTAAAATTATTATTATTACTTTCATTATGATAAAAAAAATATTAATATTATTGTTATCATTATTAGTATCGTTGCTGTTAGGAAAATTATAGTTTTAATTATTATTATGATTATTAAAAGTATTATTATTAACTTGATTACTAAAATTGTCATTGTCATTCTATTTTTTTTTATATTTTTATCATTATTCTTATTAGTATAATTATGATATTAATATTATTATTATTATTATTATTATTATTATTATTATTATTATTATTATTACTAGTTTTATTGTTAATATTAATATTAATATTAAATATTAATGTTTATGTTATTAATGATATTATGATCATTTCTTATAAAATGCAAATACTGTTATAACTAAATAAAGATATAAAGTTACAGATATATCGATATATATAATATTATACATATCACTTTCAACTTTATTTTTATGTCATCTCTTCTATTTAATCTGTGAGCAATATTTGATTTTTATCACTAAATAACAAACAATTATACTATACCAAATATTCGATTCACATGTTTTAATCATTTACACTGCATTTGTTTACTGGAATTCACAAAAACAAAACGAGAAAAAAATTAAAAACAGAAGGGAAACACCCAGCTACTCTGTACGCATGATTTATTTTGCAAAAGCTCGATTTTAGTCAAATTTTCAAAATCTCTGAATGCAGATGTGTTAGGATACGTATAGTTAAACTATCTGCAAAATTACAAACATTAATTTTTCCTAACGATATCGAATTGTGGAGTCAAACTTGATTTATAAAAAGTCAATCCGTATGAACTTGGATTAAATTCGAATTACCTGTTGTAAATCAAGTTCAATTGATGATTTAAAAAGATTCTATGAAGGATTTACAACATATTTCGTGTTAAAGTCGTTATCTAAACAGGTCTGGATTTTAAAATCACCATGTGAGTTCTTACTTTTCAAAACGAGATTTCTATTATTCAATTTTTAAAGTTTAATTTATGTTTCTGTTGAATCACCACATTCTAATCAATGCTGCTTCAATGTTACGTCCTAAATGAATCAATTAAATTGAAGTCTAGTTTGGATTCTTGGGTTCTGGTCAACTAATTAAAAATAAGAAGATGAATGCAGGAAAACCAGATAAATAGAAATAGGTTAGGAATTAAAATGGAAATAGGGAAGCAGAGGAGTGTTCTTGGGGTGTTTCGAGTTAGCGAGGGGTCTCGGGTTCGAGACCCGGCAGGGGCATTTATTTTTTTTAGGCTTGATACAAGGTAGTCATTCTATTTTTTTCTTTAAGGTTATTATTATTATTATTATTATTATTATTATTATTATTATTATTATTATTATTATTATTATTATTATTATTATTAGTATTGTTATTATTATTTGTATTATAACTATTATTATTATTATTATTAATATTATTATATTATTACTAATACAAGTATTAAGTATTATTTATATTTATTATTATGAATATAATTATTATTGTTATAATTATCATTAATATTATCATGGTATTATTATAAGTATTATTTATACAATTATTATTAATTTTATCATTTTAATATTATTGTCATATTTTATGATTATGAATAGGATTATTATTATTGTTATTATAAAAATAATACAAGTTATTATTATTTTCACTAATATTAGTATTAATATCATTTTTGTAATTATTAGTATTACTATTATTATTATTAACATAAGTATCAATTTTAACAATATTGTTATTATTATTATTAGTATTATCGATATCAAGAAAGTTATTATTATTATTAGTAAATTATTATTATCAAAACTATCATCTTTGTTACAGATATATATTTTGTACCTAAAATATACTTAATATATATAATATAATTATATTAATAGTTTATATACCTATATATCAAACATATTAACATTATTTATATAAATACTTATATATAACACACTAATGATATATTTTATATAATACTAACTATATATAGATAAATATATTAATATAACTAAATATATAGATATTAAACATTTTAAATATATACACAAACTAAATAAGTATAATATATAATTTAAGTTATAATATATAAACTTGTTCGATTACGATTATACATTTTAATATATATATATATATATATATATATATATATATATATATATATATATATATATATATATATATATATATATACAAATGGTATAGGTTCGTGAATCCGAGGCCAACCCTGCATTGTTCAATGTCATCATATGTATTTTTACTACAAAATACTGTACTGTGAGTTTCATTACTCCCTTTTTAAATGTTTTTGCAATATATATTTTTGGGACTGAGAATACATGCGCTGCTTTTATAAATGTTTTACGAAATAGACACAAGTAATCGAAACTACATTATATGGTTGAATGATCGAAGCCGAATATGCCCCTTTTACTTGGTAACCTAAGAATTAGTAAATCAGTCTACTAATTGACGCGAATCCTAAAGATAGATCTATTGGGCTCAACAAACCCCATCCGTTGTAGCGGATGCTTTAGTACTTTCAGTTTTTATATCATGTTCGATGGATGTCCCGGAATGATGGGGATATTCTTATATGCATCTTGTTAATGTCGGTTACCAGGTGTTCAATCCATATGAATGATTTTTGTCTCTATGCATGGGACGTATGTTTATGAGAAATGGAAATATGAAATCTTGTGGTCTATTAAAATTATGAAATGATTATTTATGATAAACTAATGAACTCACCAACCTTTTTGGTTAACACTTGAAAGCATGTTTATTCTCAGGTACGAAAGAAATCTTCCGCTGTGCATTTGCTCATCTTAGAGATATTACTTGGAGTCATTCATGACATATTTCAAAAGACGTTGCATTTGAGTCATTGAGTTCGTCAAGAATACTATCAAGTCATTTATAGTTTAGATATATTATGAAATGGTATGCATGCCTGTCAACTTTCGATGAAATGAAAGTTTATCTTTTAAAAATGAATGCAATGTTTGTAAAAAGTATCATATAGAGGTCAAGTACCTCGCGATGTAACCAAATGAAATGTATTCGTCCAGATGGATTAGGACGGGTCATGAAAGTTGGTATCAGAGCGGTGGCCTTAGCAAACCAGGTCTTGCATTATTGTGTCTAACTAGTAGTTGTTAGGATGCATTAATGAGTCTGGACTTCGACCGTGTCTGCATGTTAAAAGTTTTACTTATCATTTAGTGTCAAAAATTATTTGCTTATCATCCTTAAAGTCTAAGACACGTCTTACTGCCTCTATTGCATAGACAGTGTATAGATAAATTCATATCTTAACGTATCTGTTACTGTAGACTTTGCTTGACAACTTCCGTAGATTCCTCTGTAAGTTATGGGATTTTAGTATTATATATGCATATGTAATTTATGTATTGCAGGGTACTAATCTACATCCTATAATCTATTTCTTATCGAAAATCCTTCATCTGATCGTACGAGATGAATCCCTCAATCAGTTCGAATTCCTCGGATTCCGACAGCTATTCCGATATGGAGTTTCACCTAAGCTCCGAAAGCAGTGTCACTAGAATGAATCAACCAATCATCCATCCCCAATTCATCTGATGAGTTCGTAATCGACTTAATCAATGGAGACAAGAAGAAGGTGATCCTTTCCATCAACCGAAATCACCTCTTGGTGAAGAACCTGAAGCACTTACCGGCGAACCTATTCGTAATACCATTTTCTCTCTCATTTCCGGAGTATCTCGCCACGACTATATCACAAGTCAGATTCTAAACCTTATCCATCCACTCGTTCCGACCGACAATCATCCCGGAGTAATACAAGAAGTCAGCGAACTTCGTGCTCGAGTAATAGTTTTGGAAAATATGGTGCAAACTTACCAGCTTCAGTAACATCACCGACATCAACATGACCACCAGCAATAGCACCCATACCATCAACAACACACGCCTCAACATCTCATTCTGTACCTCGAGTATAAACACCGTTCTACGTATCGATCTACATCAATTACTTTCGTTCTTCATGGCGATTATATAATCTCTAAAGTCTTAGAGATTATTTATTCTAGCTCAAACCGAAAAGCAAATGAGATTAATATCATATTAACTCTTTAAATCCATGATTACATATGAGGAAAATATATATGTAAGTATATTTTCATAAAGATTGTAATTAAAAAAAATTCTTGTGTACAAACTGTTAATGGTAAAAATATTTTAACGGGTAGGTAATACTCGAGAAATATTTAAATTTCACATTAATAAGTACACTGTACATTCTATGAATCTGATTCAACGGTCATTTACTATCCTACTTACATCCACAGATATACGAATCCGTTCACCGCAAAATAACCATTTTCATTCAATTTCATATTTGAATTTTGATCTATCAGAATCCAACAAGTGGCATAATGAAGAAAACATTGGACAAAATAAAATTTGTTAGAAACAAACGAATTAACTATGAGAAATACTATTAAGAATCCACGCTAACAAAATCCTAGCTAACTGTTCCTAGCTAACTGTTAATTCCGTATTACCTTTTATTTATCGCAATTTATTTATCGCAATTTATTTATCGCAATTTATTTATTGCAATTTATTTATCGCAATTTATTTATCGCATTTTATTTATCGCAATTTTAATTCTCGTAGTTTTATTTATCGTCATTTAATTTCTGTTATTTATTTTACGCACTTTAAATATCGGGACACGTATACAAGGTTTTGACATATCATATCGACGCATCTATATATATTTTTTAGAATAACCATAGACGCTCTATATGCAGTAATGCTGGAGTTAGCTATACAAGGTTGAGGTTCATTCTACAATAATATATATAGTTTGAGTTGTGATCGAGTCTGAGACATGTACACGGGTCACGATACATATTAATTAATTCGAATATTATATATTAAACTATATATGAATGATTAGACTGTTAACTATGGACTATCGACTGTGGACGAATAATATTGGACAATTAAAATGAATTAAAATATTGATTATAACATATTAAACTAAACAATTCTTCAAGTTTGCCACTTGATTTCATCTTAAACCTCATTTGTATCTTGACGATTACAATCTGCGATTCAAACCTTTCATAATTCTTGAAAACACTTCAATCGATAGGATGAACCAACCGCACTCCATCTACGGAAGAAGAGATTGATGCATATAGTTATGCACCTGAAAACACTCGGAACCTGTGTAAACATTTAACACATGTATGTACTAGCTCCTTTGGCATTGTTATTACCGAAAATAACATTTCAACTCTTTTCCAAAATAGCCAGTTTTGTCACAGCTTCAGCAAGTCAACTTTGAATTTTCATCCGGATTGGTCTTATTATAACCTTGATATATAAGTTTGCCTTTCGTCATCGTTACCGGAGAACCGTTTATATTTCACCACATTAGCAGTAAACTTACCAGCAACTTCCTTGATCTTTGACTTTTCGAAAAATTATTATATTCATTGAAAATCTATCATATACTAATTCGCATCATGTAACGAGAACTGTCATACCAATTATCGGGAATCAGCAATCAGTATTCAAAAACTCACAGCATATCTACATCAACAGTTATATGTATAACATTTATCTCTTAGAATTATGATCTTTCATTCTGAAATTCTGAAAAGCACTCAGTCTACAAATCAATAATCTGAATGATGAAAAAGCTGAATGAAGCAGCAGAAACTGTAGACAACCGTAAACGACCTTAACCGTCGGAATTTGATGATAAAGAATAGTATGTTGGAAAAGCTCTGAAAAATTGGAATTAGAAAACAGATTGAGCTAACCACGAAGGAGACCAAGGACAAATACAATGACCATACCCTATATTCAAAGAATCCAGATAATTCTGGATCCGTTGTAATCTTTAGAGAATATCTTGCTCCGAAATCATGTTAAAATCTTGCGAAAAATTTTTCTTCATCAACCATCGAACTTAGAAATTCCAAAATATCATCATAAATATCTTCGATATTTCTGAAGATATTTTCATAAATATTCTCTTCCGAAATTATTTATCTCTTCGTGCTATCTATATTACATCATAAAGGAAACTACTTTAGTTTCTAAATTTCTTTAAAATTTGAGTTTGAATTATGAATGATTTTGAAGTAGTGTTGGAAAATGATGCATGAGTTAGTATAATATAATGACACTTGATCAACGTGATTATATTACAGTAAGTCATGTTGAGTTTCTAATGGAACGTGATGATTTACAGATTATAACGTCATCATGTGCCATGTTACACGACTCTTACATTATACCTAATCTCCAAACATATCAAGAATATATCTTCCTGATAGTTCTATCTTATCTCTTGAATTCTGGTAATTTGACAAATCAAGATCGTGCCATTACGATTTCTTTCTTAGAACATTAACTATGTTCATTCTGAAATTCATATCTACGAATTCTGGATCATTATTCGCTTGACTTAAAGTTGGGAAGAGGAAAAACAAAAGGATGGAACTCCGAAATATAATGAAAACGAATGGAATGAATTTATAGTGAAATATCAGACAGAGTAATCGAGGCAGATCACCGTATTTAAATTAAAGAGGATCTTAATTTTCTTATTCACCGAAGAATCAAATCTTGTAGATTTCAAAGATCTTCTTTAAATCCCTTGAATTCCGGAATTCAACAAAGATAACGTCAAAAGTTAAGACGCACCTTAATTTCTGAATTCAACCATGACTACGTCAAAAGTAAAGACGAATATCTATTACCTTATCTCAATCTTTTGTGATAGCTTCACTCGTACGCTTCGAGTAATCGAATTGTTTTATCCAAATTATTCAATGGTGATAAAATTCTATTTTATCAACTCATATTGGTCATGAAAACATTTTTATTGCTATCCATGACCACCTCACTCAAATTTCGAGACGAAATTTCTTTAACGGGTAGGTACTGTGATGACCCGGAAATTTCCAACCAAATTTAAACTTAATCTTTATATGTTTCTGACACGATAAGTAAAGTCTGTATTATTGGGTCTCGAAAGTTTTGAAATTATATTCATGTAATCAAATAACCTTTGACTATTCCCGACGATTCACGAACAACTGTGTGTAAATAAATATGTAAATATAAATGTAAGTATATATATAATAATAATTAGAAATAATAAAATATAATATGAACATTAAAGTTAAAAATGTAAAATAGTATATATAATAGCTAAGTTGCTATTAGAATGAATATATATATATATATATATATATATATATATATATATATATATATATATATATATATATATATATATATATATGAAGGACTTTTATATAATTAATAATATATGTACATTGTATTATATATAAATTATATAAATATTACATATTCAATTATGTTATTATAAAACATAAGTATTAAATAATTTATAACATGAAATGTTAAAATATGAAATCTTATTACAAGTTAAAAATCTAGTTGTTATAGTAATAGTATTATTACTTTCATTATTCTAATTAATAATAACATTTATATTAATATTTGAATTAGTTATATTATTATTTTCAATGGATAATATATAGATATGAATTTTAGTACATTAAATTTGTTATCTTTACTAAAATTATTATTATTACTTTCATTATGTTAAAAAAATATATTAATATTATTATTATCATTATTAGTATCGTTGCTATTAGTAAAATTATAGTTTTAATTATTATTATGATTATTAAAAGTATTATTATTAATTTGATTACTAAAATTGTCATTGTCATTCTATTTAAAAATTTTTTATATTTTTCTCATTATTCTTATTAGTATAATTATGATATTAATATCAATAATATTATTATTATCTCTATTATTATTATTATTATTATTATTACTAGTTTTGTTGTTAATATTAATATTAATATTAAATATTAATGTTTATGTTATTAATGATATTATGATCATTTCTTATAAAATGCAAATACTGTTATAACTAAATAAAGATATAAAGTAATAGATATATCGATATATATATAATATTATACATATCACTTTCAACTTTATTTTTATGTCATCTCTTCTATATAATCTGTGAGCAATATTCGATTTTTATCACTAAATAACAAACAATTATACTATACCAAATATTCGATTCACATGTTTTAATCATTTACACTGCATTTGTTTACTGGAATTCACAAAAACAAAACGAGAAAAAAATTAAAAACAGAAGGGAAACACCCAGCTACTCTGTACGCATGATTTATTTTGCAAAAGCTCGATTTTAATCAAATTTTCAAAATCTCTAAATGCAGATGTGTTAGGATACGTATAGTTGAACTATCTACAAAATTACAAACATTAATTTTTCCTAATGATATCGAATTGTGGAGTCAAACTTGATTTATAAAAAGTCAAACCGTATGAACATGGATTAAATTTGAATTACCTGTTGTAAATCAAGTTCAATTGATGATTTAAAAAGATTCTGTGAAGGATTTGTAACATATTTTGTGTTGATGTCGTTATCTAAACAGGTCTGGATTTTAAAATCACCATGTGAGTTCTTACTTTTCAAAACGAGATTTCTGTTATTCAATTTTTAAAGTTTAATTTATGTTTCTGTTGAATCACCACATTCTAATCAATGTTGCTTCAATGTTACGTCCTAAATGAATCAATTAAATTGAAGTTTAGTTTGGATTCTTGGGTTCTGGTCGACTAATTAAAAAGAAGAAGATGAATGCAGGAAAACCAGATAAATAGAAATAGGCTAGGAATTAAAATGGAAATAGGGAAGCAGAGGAGTGTTCTTGGGGTGTTTCGAGTTAGTGAGGGGTCTCGGGTTCGAGACCCGGCAGGGGCATTTATTTTTTTGGGCTTGATACAAGGTAGTCATTCTATTTTTTTCTTTAAGGTTATTATTATTATTATTATTATTATTATTATTATTATTATTATTATTATTATTATTATTAGTATTGTTATTATGATTGTTATTATTATTTGTATTATAACTATTATTATTATTATTATTATTATTATTATTATTATTATTATTATTATTATTATTATTATATTATTACTAATACAAGTATTAAGTATTATTTATATTTATTATTATGAATATAATTATTATTGTTATAATTATCATTATTATTATCATGGTATTATTATAAGTATTATTTATACAATTATTATTAATTTTATCATTTTAATATTATTGTCATTTTTTTATGATTATGAATAGGATTATTATTATTGTTATTATAAAAATAATACTGTACAAGTTATTATTATTTTCACTAATATTAGTATTAATATCATTTTTGTAATTATTAGTATTACTATTATTATTATTAACATAAGTATCAATTTTAACAATATCGTTATTATTATTATTAGTATTATCGATATCAAGAAAGTTATTATTATTATTAGTAAATTATTATTATCAAAAATATCATCTTTGTTACAGATAAATATTTTGTACCTAAAATATGCTTAATATATATAATATAATTATATTAATAGTTTATATACCTATATATCAAACATATTAACATTATTTATATAAATACTTATATATAACACACTAATGATATATTTTATATAATACTAACTATATATAGATAAATATATTAATATAACTAAATATATAGATATTAAACATTTTAAATATATACACAAACTAAATAAGTATAATATATAATTTAAGTTATAATATATAAACTTGTTCGATTACGATTATACATTTTAATATATATATATATATATATATATATATATACACAAATGGTATAGGTTCGTGAATCCGAGGCCAACCCTGCATTGTTCAATGTCATCATATGTATTTTTACTACAAAATACTGTACTGTGAGTTTCATTACTCTCTTTTTAAATATTTTTGCAATATATATTTTTGGGACTGAGAATACATGCGCTGCTTTTATAAATGTTTTACGAAATAGAAACAAGTAATCAAAACTACATTATATGGTTGAATGATCGAAGCCGAATATGCCCCTTTTACTTGGTAACCTAAGAATTAGTAAACCAGTCTACTAATTGACGCGAATCCTAAAGATAGATCTATTGGGCTCAACAAACCCCATTCGTTGTAGCGGATGCTTTAGTACTTCGAGTTTTTATATCATGTCCAATGGATGTCCCGGAATGATGGGGATATTCTTATATGCATCTTGTTAATGTTGGTTATCAGGTGTTCAATACATATGAATGATTTTTGTCTCTATGCATGGGACGTATGTTTATGAGAAATGGAAATATGAAATCTTGTGGTCTATTAAAATTATGAAATGATTATTTATGATAAACTAATGAACTCACCAACCTTTTTGGTTGACACTTGAAAGCATGTTTATTCTCAGGTACGAAAGAAATCTTCCGCTGTGCATTTGCTCATCTTAGAGATATTACTTGGAGTCATTCATGACATATTTCAAAAGATGTTGCATTCGAGTCATTGAGTTTGTCAAGAATACTATCAAGTCATTTATAGTTTAGATATATTATGAAATGGTATGCATGCCTGTCAACTTTCGATGAAATGAAAGTTTGTCTTTTAAAAACAAATGCAATGTTTGTAAAAAGTATCATATAGAGGTCAAGTACCTCACGATGTAACCAAATGAAATGTATTCGTCCAGATGGATTAGGACGGGTCATGAAACAATACGTCCACATGTAGGTACTAAACATCTATGTAAAATGCTTTGTATATTCAATCTACGTAAAAAAAACTACTTATTACCGCAACTCATCGATTAGTAAAGTTGGTGGTTTAAACAAAAAAAGAAAAGGGTGGTAGTGTGGGAAGAGTGAGGCGGTTCAGATCTGGAAGGTGACTGGCGATTTGCTGGTGACAAGCAGTGGTTGGGTATGCAATTTAAAATAATGGTAAAAAGTTATGCAAATTCGATTGCACTACAAATTTCATAGTCATTTTTCGAAATCGCATTGTAATTATATGAAATCGTAAACAAAATTTTTTTGCACACCGCGGCGAAGCGCGGTCCACTTTACTAATTATGTATTATTTACGTATCTTTTACATAATAATAATAATAATAATAATAATAATAATAATAATAATAATAATAATAATAATAATAATAATAATAATAATAATATATAAAGAAAAATTATTATCTATATACGTATCAAATATTTAGGTATGTATCAATTGCATGGGATTTAATTTAACTTAAAAAATTGATGTACTTAATTACGAAAATTACATCTAAGTAATATTTAATTATTAATTAATTAATTCCGTTTAATTAGAAAATTACATGTCGGTATAATACACATGCTTTATATATAGGTATGGATAATTATATTTCAATTATATATGAATGATACAAATCTTTTATTAAATTAGAAGTAAAAAATTTAATTTATACTCTCCTAAAATCTATAAAGAAAAAAATATTGAATAAATATAAATATCATTTAAAAAATAAAAAGTTAAAAAGCATTAGAGTGTGTTTTGATGAAAATTCTTAGAGCTTAAACTTCTAGTCGGAGCTGGAACTTATAATTAGAGCTATTGCTGGAGCTTATTTTTGTAACATCCTGTTACCGGGCCTAGTTGAAATGATCATTTTGACCTTGGGTGTGTTTGTATGTTATTATAATAATTATAAGTTTATAATTATTTGGTTGTTTAGTTCAGACTAGTTTGTGACAAGGGTCACATAACAGGTTCGTTTGTTTAATTTTGACTCTGTTAGGGTAGTCAAATTAAGTACGAAAGTTATTTGATAACTGGTAAATACTCGTGTGTGATGGGGTATGGGATTAACCCCAAATAAGTGTATAGTGTTGTCCTTTTTCTCCTCATTTCTTCTTGAATATTCCAAACACCCCGTACACTCTCATCTCATTCCATTAAACCCTAGATTTCCAATTTGTATTCTAGAGCTCAAATCATTCATATCATCTTGTTCCTTACGATTTACTGAGTCTTTTAAGGTAAGAATCATAGTGTATCAAGCTCTAATCTTTGAGAAAATGAGATTTTTGTGTTAAGTTTTGTTAAAGTGGGTTTTAGTGTCAAATTGGTTGATTTTAATGTTGTTTGTGTCATAATCTTGTGGGTTTATGCTTAGTGATGTTTAGTGTACTTGATTTGGTCAGTTTTTATGTAAGAAACGAGCTCTAGAGCAAGAAATGGTGAATTTTGGGTTAAACCCGTAGCTGTTCATATTCTCCATCAGATGAACACACTCAGTCGAGTGTCTCTTGACACTCGACCGACTGTGTAGACGATCGACCTGTTGAGGGACACACTCGACTGAGTGTGTCTGAGTTCTGACCAGATTATTTAAACTTAGTCAGTCGACCGTGTGAGAGGACACACGACCGTGTGTGTTGACACAGTCGACCGACTGCATGAGTCAGTCGACCGAGTGTGTTTGTGGCAGAATATTCTGCTAAGTATTGATGTCTAGCCGTTATGCTGTCCGTGTGACTTATGATAATCAGGATGTAAATTCTGAAAATGCATAAGTGTTAGGTGGACTTTTAGTGACACTTTTGTTACTGATTTACTGTACTGTGCTGTTTTGTGCTAATGGACAGAAACTAACTTGATTTGCATTATGTTCAGGTGATAAGGATAAGGAAGAATCTCATTGATAGATTATCTGAGCTAGTTGCTGGTAATCGATGAGTGGGATTATCACTTGGTGTAGTATAGAGTAGCAAGTTGCGCTACTATGTTTATATCATTGTTAGTTGCCATGTTTAGTAGTTATGTTATATAGTTGATCACAGTTAGAGTTGCCATGCTTGTAGTAGTTGAATGATTGCATGTACACAAGTTGTTTTTGGAACCTTGATCTGTTAGGTTCAGCTCAGAGAGGTCAACCTAGTTGTTGTTGGGTCCAGTTGGCTAATGTTTGTTGAGTATAGTGCTGAACGACGCATCACCTGCTTGTGGATGACTATACTAGGGATTCAGTAGTAAGGACTATCGGTAGACTCTTGTAGAGACCCGTCCTAATCCATCTGGACGAAGTCCATATTGATTACAAACGATTCACAATAGTTGATTACATCGCGAGGTACTTGACCTCTATATGATACATTTTACAAACATTGCATTCGTTTTTAAAAGACAAACTTGCTTTACATCGAAAGTTGACGGCATGCATACCATTTCATAATATATCCAACTATAATTGACTTAGTAATAATCTTGATGAACTCGACGACTCGAATGCAACGTCTTTTGAAATATATCATGAATGACTCCAAGTAATATCTCTAATACGAGCAAATGCACAGCAGAAGATTTCTTTCATACCTGAGAATAAACATGCCTTAAAGTGTCAACCAAAAGGTTGGTGAGTTCATTAGTTTATCATAAATAATCATTTCATCATTTTAATAGACCACAAGATTTTCATTTTCAGTTCTCATAAATAAACGTCCCATGCATAGAGACAAAAATATCATTCATATGTATTGAACACATGGTAACCGACATTAACAAGATGCATATAAGAATATCCCCTATCATTCCGGGAAATCCTTCGGACATGATATAAAACAACATCGAAGTACTAAAGCATCCGGTACTTTGGATGGGGTTCGTTAGGCCCAATAGATCTATCTTTAGGATTCGCGTCAATTAGGCGTGCACTAATTCTCAAAATTAGTGATGTTCCCAAATTCTTAGGCTACCAAGCAAAAAGGGGCATATTCGGCTTCGATCATTCAACCATATAATATAGTTTTGATTACTTGTGTCTATTTCGTAAAACATTTATAAAAGCGCATGTATTCTCAGTCCCAAAAATATATATTCCAAAAGCATTTAAAAAGGGAGTAATGAAACTCACTTTACTGTATTTTGTAGTAAAAATACATATGACGACATTGAACAAGTGTAGGGTTGGCCTCGGATTCACGAACCTATATCATTTGTATATATATTAAAATATATAATGGAAATCACATAATTTTATTTATTAATATATATTATTTATATATATATATATATATATATATATATATATATATATATATATATATATATATTTGTAGTTATATAGGATTTATTTTAAATCCTAATTAAAAACATATACTTATATTATATCTTAAATTATATGTTACATATACTTATTGTGTATATATATATTTTAAAATGGTTAATATCCATTCATTTAGTTATATATATATATATATATATATATATATATATATATATATATATATATATTGTTATTATTATGTTTGAAAATCAATAGTTTGTTACCTATAATTATTTATCTAGATAGTGTTAATATATATAGTTATAATATATGTACTAAATACATTTTATATACAAAATTATTTATTCGTTAAAAATGATAGTTTTAACATTAGTGGGTTACTAATAATAATAACTCTATTAATAATGATGATACTAATAATAGTAATGATATTATTAATAATGATAATAATGATACTAATAATTATAAAATAATGCTAATTAAAGAAAATACTAATAAATTTTATTGTTTTCTTATTAATGATAATAATAATAATCCTAAACATGTTAATAAAAATAGTACATATATTAATTATGATATTCATAATAATAGTTATAATTCTTGTAATAATAACACTAATTAATAATGATAACCATAATAATAATCCTAAGTTTCATTACGCATATTAATAATACTAACAAATAATGATAATACAAGCAAATATTAATTATAATATTAATAACAACAATAATAATAACAAATAATAATAATAATAATTAATAATAATAATAATAATTACAATAAAATTAGATATAAAAGAATGTATACCCTTAAGAGAAACTGTTCTAAAAAGAAATGCCCACGACTGGGCTCGAACCCGAGACCTCACGTTCACCCCTCAAGTACCCAAACCACTCCACCATCGCCTGTTTTTCTAATCCAATACATAACATATATATATATACATCGTCTTTCTGTTTACTTTATCTTCTTCCCATAATAAATCGATTAAAGCTTAAATCTTCATATCAGCAACAATTATTTTAGTTTTAAGACTCCCCAACAAAGCAGAAATTAGTATGATTCAATTGAATTGGATTGTATAACAAAATAAAAATAAAAATAAACTGACTGTAACAGTCGGTTTTTGAGTTCTATGAACTCGAAATGTGATTTTGAAAATGGTAGCGTTTTTGCCCACTGTTCCTAAATGAAATACATTTTAAAACCTGCCTAGAATCTTTCCCAATCGTTAATTTCACTTAAAACATAACAATGGTTTCGAATTTTATCATGAACATAATGTTTGACTTTTGAAAATAAAGGTTTGACTTCTCAAATTCGAACTAGATTTTTAAAATTGAGACTTGAAACCTTATAGATAGTTTAAACACATTATTTCTAATAACACTGCATTTACAGATTTTTAATTAACACTCTAATTCGTAAATTTGACTAAAAAGTAAAGAACAGAGGTGTTCGATGTAAATAAAAAAAATGTGATTTTTCATCGAATTGCAGAGGTGGATAGCGTGTTATATGGATGACAATCAAATAATTGGAGTTAGTACATGTGTTATAATCGATTTTGTTTGAATTGTGAACTGATTGGGACGTAAAATGAATTACAGACAAGAAAAATAACTCAGAAAATAAAAAATAAAAAATGGAATTATATGTTAATACTCAATTGATTTTGGTTGTTTCTGTGGATAATGCTCGACATATGGAATCAGAATCAAAAGAAAGAAAGATTTAGATTGAGACTCACAACAGCTTTTTGGTGGTATTCGATTTTCTTGCTTTTGATAATAAATATTAATAACTAATAATTATAATAATAATTATATTAATGATAATAATAATAATAATAATAATAATAATAATATTACAAATACTAATAATATTTTGTTACTGATAATAGAAATAATAATAATTCCAATAATATTAATAATACAATCATTTTATTAATAATAATAATAATAACATTAATAATAATAAAAATGATAATGATAATATTAAAATATTAATTCTTAGTGATAATAATATCTAATGATAATACAAATAATAATTATGATATAACAAGTTTCATATCTATATAAAATCATAATACTAATAACACTTGTATTGATATTAATATTAAACGTAATAGCAATTATTATTATAACAACTATGTTTAATATATTAATATTAAATATTTTAGATTATGTAACATAACTATATAATATATTACATTTTATAACAATCAAAACTAATAATAATGAAGATATAACATGTTATATGTTTCCAAATATATTTTTATCTTGTGATTACATTTAATTATTAATAGTACATATGTTGAATATTTATTATTTATACATTTTATATATACTTACATTTATTTATATAACTATATTTATTTACAAACAATTCTTCGTGAATCGTAGGCAATAGTCACAGGGTAAACTGAATCTAATTAATAGTTAAAAAATTTTGAGAATCAATATTACAGGCTTGGCTTATCGTGTCAAAATCATATAAAGATTAAAGTTTAAATTTGGTCGAAAATTCCCGGGTCATCACAGTACCTACCCGTTAAAGAAATTTCGTCCCGAAATTTGAGTGTGGTCGTCATGGTTAACAATAAAAATGTTTTCATGATGAAAATTAAGTTGATAACCAGAGTTTTATTATCAGGGAGTAATATGGATAAAGTAATGCATTTATTCGAAGAGTACGAATGAAGCTATCACAAAAGAGTGAGATAGAGATTTAAGTTTTGACGTAGTCACTGTTGAATTCTGGAATTCAAGGGATTTAAAAGAAAATCTTGGAAATCTATAAGATCTTATTCTTCGGAATTTATGGAAATTAAGAACTCTATAATTAAATGCGATGATTTGTCTCGATTGCTCTGTCAGAGATTTCACTATAAATCCATTCCCTTCATTTCCTTATTTCCACAACTCACACCTTCTATTTTTTCTCCCTCAATTCATACTTTCAAATCATCAGTCAATATGCTTCATCCAGTTTTAATTCTGGATATATTCCTGACTTTCATATCGATCATTCTCCTTTTTCATCTACCACCGGAGGAATCTGTTTACTTCTACTTCGCTCTTAGTGTTTTTGTGTTTATCATACTCCCGTGTCTTTATATTGCTATTCGTGTTAATGTACACAGTTTTTTTAACCTCCGTGTTGTTATTGGGCTTTATATTTTCTCTTATATTTCGGAGTCCCTGCTTCCGTCTTCCATAACCATTGTCATTCACATCTAATGCTCTCTCTTATTTGCTGCGATTTATACCCCTTTTCTATTTCAGAGCTTCATGCTTTTGTTTCCTCTTCGTAAGTAATGGTCCAGAATTCATATGTATAGAGTTTCGAATTATTGTAATATACAAGGTAGAAAAGAAAGGTAGTAGCACGATTTAATTTGTCAAGTTACCAGAATATTTAGAAAAGACCGAATCATCAAGAAAATATTTTCTTGATATTGTTGAGGTTAAATAAAATACAAGAGTTGTGTAACATGGCACATGATGACGTTATGGTCTGTGAATCATCACGTTCCATTCTGAAACTCAGCATGACTTACTGTAATATAATCACGTTGATCAAGTGTCATTATATTATACTAACTCATGCATCAGTTCCCAACATTACTTCAATAACATTCATATTTTAAGCTCGAAAGTTTACAGAATATAGAAACTAACAGTTTCTATATGATGTAACACTGATAGCACGAAGAGATTAATGATTTCAGATAAGAATAGTTATGAAAATATCTTCGGAAATATGGAGGATATTTATAATGAAAGATACGATGATATCTTGGAATTTCTAATATTGAAGGATGGTGAAGAAAATTTATCAGCAAGAGTTTGGAGTCAGACGCAAGGTATTCGCTAAAGATTTCATCAGAAACAGAATCATCGGATTTCTTAATGTACAAGTTTAGTCCTTGTGATTTGTTCAGAGACTCCTTCGTAGTTTGCTCAATCAGTTTTTCAGTTTCAATCATTTTCCGAGCTTTGCCAACATACAATTCTTTATCATAAACTTTTGGTTGTTGAGGTCGTTTAGAGTTTTTGTTGCTTCATTCAACTTTTCAAAATTCAGAGCATTAATTTACAGACTGAGTGCTTTTAAGAATTTCAGAATGAAAGATCATAGTTCTAAGAGATAAATGTTATATGGATACATATAACTGTTGACGTAGAAACGTTGCGAGATTCAAAATACTGATTGCTAATTCTCGGTAATTAGTATGGCAATTCTTGTTACAAGATGTGGATGAGTACATGATGAGACTTCAATAGATAAATATAGTGATTTGTCGGAGAGATTTAAGCCAAGGAGCAACGAGGTTGCTGGTACGTCTGCTGGTAATATGATGGAATATAAAAGGCTCCCCGGTAACAATAAAAGAGCACGCATATATATCAAGGTTATAATAAGGTCGTTTATAACGAAAAGTCGAAGTTGACTTGTTGGAGCTGTGACAAAATTGACTAATTTGAAAAGAATTGAAATGTTATTTTCGGTAATAACATGGCCAAAGGAGCTAGCACAGATACGTGTTAAACGTTTACTCAGGTTCTGAGTGTTTTCAGGTGCATAACTATATGTATCAATCTTTTCTTCCGTAGATGAAGTGCGGTTGGTTCATCCTCTCAATTGAGGTGTTTTCAAGAATTATGAAAGGTTTGAACGCAGATTAGAATTGTCAAGATACAACTGGCGTTTAAGATGAAATCAAGTGGCAAACTTGAAGAATTATTTAGTTTCATATATTATAATCAATATTTTAATTCATTTTAATTGTCCAATGTCATTAGTCCACAGTCGATAATTCACAGTTAACAGTCCAATAATTCATATATATATTTTAATATATAATATTCGAATTAATTAATACGTATCGTGACCCGTGTACATGTCTCAGACTCGATCACAACTCAAACTATATATATTATTTGAAAATCAACCTCAACCCTGTATAGAGAACTCGATCGTTACTACATATAGAGTGTCTATGGTGATTCCAAATAATATATATAGATGTGTCGATATGATATGTCAAAACCTTGTATACGTGTCCCGATATTTAAAGTGCGTAAAATAATTACAGAAATTAAATGACGATAAATAAAGTGCGTAAAATAAATAATAGAAATTAAATGACAATAAATAAAATTGCGAGAATTAAATTGCGATAAAATAAATTGCGATAATTAAAATGTAATAAGAAATTAACAGTTAGCTAGGAACAGTTAGCTGGAAACAGTTAGCGTGGATTCTTAACAAAATTTTTCATAGTTAATTTGTTTGTTTCTATCAAATTTTTATTTCGTCAAATGTGTTCTTCATTATGCCACTTATTGAATTCTGATAAATCAAAATCCAAATATGAAATTGAATGAAAAGGGTTATTCTGTGGTGAACGGATTTGTATATCGGTAGATGTAAGTAGAATAGTAAATGACTGTTGAATCAGATTCGAAGAATGTACAATTTAACTTATTAATGTGAAATCTAAATATTTCTCGGGTATTACCTACCCGTTAAAATATTTTCACCACTAACAGTTTGTACAAAAGAATTTTTAATTACAGTCTTTATGAAAATATACTTCCACATATATTTTCTTCAGATGTAATCATGAATTTAATGAGTTAATATAATATTAATCTCATTTGATTTACCGTTAGACTAGAATACATAATCTCTACAACATTAGAGATTACATAATCGCCATGAAGAACGAAGATAATGGATGTAGAATGATATGTAGAATGATAATTATACTCGAGGTACAGGATGAGATGTTGAGGCATGGATTATTGATGGTACTGGTGCTGTTATTGATGGTACTGTTGGTGCACGTGATGTTATTAAAGCTGGTAAATTTTGCACCATATTCTCCAAATTGATTACTCGAGCGAGAAGCTCGTTAAGTTCTTCCATTATTCCGGATGATTGACGGTTGGAGCGAGTGGATAAATAAAATCTAGAATTTAATGTAGTATATAATCGTGATGAGATACTCTGAAAATGAGAGAGAAAATGGTGTTTCGGACAGGTTCACCGGTAAGTGCTTCAGGTTCTTCGCCAAGAGGACAATGTGGTGGATGGAAGGGATCACCTTTTTATTGTCTCCAATGATTGAGAAGGCTACGAACTCATCAGATGAATTGGGGATGGCTGATTGGTTGATTCATTCTGGTAACGCTGCTTCCAGAACTTAGGTGAACATCCATGTCGGAATAGCTGTCGGAATAGCTGTCGGAATAACTATCGGAATAGTTATCGAAATCTGAGGGATTTGAACTGGTTGAGGGATTCATCTCGTACGATCAGATGAAGGATTTTTGATAAGAAATAGATTATAGGATGTAGATTAGTACCCTGCAATACATAATTTACATATGCATATATAATACTAAAATCCCATAAGTTACGGAGGAATCTACGGAAGCTGTCAGGCAAAGGTAACAATAACAGATACGCTAAGATATGAATTTATCTATACACTATCTATGCAATAGAGGCAGTAAGACATGTCTAGACTAAGAATGATAAGCAGGTAATTTCCTAATGATGATAAGCAGATGATTTTCGACTAGAAATGATAAGCAAAACTTTTGACATGCAGAGACGGTCGAAGTCCAGACTCACTAATGCATCTAAACAACTATCAGTTAGACACACTAATGCAAGACCTGGTTCGCTAAGACCACCGCTCTGATACCAACTGTAGAGACCCATCCTAATCCATCTGGAAGAAGTCCATATCGATTACAAACGATTCACAATAGTTGATTACATCGCGAGGTACTTGACCTCTATATGATACATTTTACAAACATTGCATTCATTTTTAAAAGACAAACTTGCTTTACATCGAAAGTTGACGGCATGCATACCATTTCATAATATATCCAACTATAATTGACTTAGTAATAATCTTGATGAACTCGATGTCTCGAATGCAACGTCTTTTGAAATATATCATGAATGACTCCAAGTAATATCTCTAATACGAGCAAATGCACAGCGGAAGATTTCTTTCATACCTGAGAATAAACATGCCTTAAAGTGTCAACCAAAAGGTTGGTGAGTTCATTAGTTTATCATAAATAATCATTTCATCATTTTAATAGACCACAAGATTTTCATTTTCGGTTCTCATAAATAAACGTCTCATGCATAGAGACAAAAATATCATTCATATGGATTGAACACCTGGTAACCGACATTAACAAGATGCATATAAGAATATCCCCTATCATTCCGGGAAATCCTTCGGACATGATATAAAACAACATCGAAGTACTAAAGCATCCAGTACTTTGGATGGGGTTCGTTAGGCCCAATAGATCTATCTTTAGGATTCGCGTCAATTAGGCGTGCACTAATTCTCAAAATTAGTGATGTTCCCTAATTCTTAGGCTACCAAGCAAAAATGGGCATATTCGGCTTCGATCATTCAACCATATAATGTAGTTTCGATTACTTGTGTCTATTTCGTAAAACATTTATAAAAGCGCATGTATTCTCAGTCCCAAAAATATATATTGCAAAAGCATTTAAAAAGAGAGTAATGAAACTCACTTTACTATATTTTGTAGTAAAAATACATATGACGACATTGAACAAGTGTAGGGTTGGCCTCGGATTCACGAACCTATATCATTTGTATATATATTAAAATATATAATGGAAATCACATAATTTTATTTATTAATATATATTATTTATATATATATTTGTAGTTATATAGGATTTATTTTAAATCCTAATTAAAAACATATACTTTTATTATATCTTAAATTAAATGTTACATATACTTATTGTGTATATATATATATTTTTTAAAATGGTTAATATCCATTCATTTAGTTATATTATTATGTTTGAAAATCAATAGTTTGTTACTTGTAATTATTTATCTAGATAGTGTTAATATATATAGTTATAATATATGTACTAAATACATTTTATATACAAAATTATTTATTCGTTAAAAATGATAGTTTTAACATTAGTGGGTTACTAATAATAATAACTTTATTAATAATGATGATACTAATAATAGTAATGATATTATTAATAATGATACTAATAATTATAAAATGATGCTAATTAAAGAAAATACTAATAAATTTTATTGTTTTCATATTAATGATAATAATAATAATCCTAAACATGTTAATAAAAATAGTACATATATTAATTATGATATTCATAATAATAGTTATAATTCTTGTAATAATAACACTAATTAATAATGATAATCATAATAATAACCCTAAGTTTCATTACGCATATTAATAATACTAACAAATAATGATAATACAAGCAAATATTAATTATAATATTAATAACAACAATAATAATAACAAATAATAATAATAATAATTAATAATAATAATAATAATTATAATAAAATTAGATATAAAAGAATGTATACCCTTAAGAGAAACTGTTCTAAAAAAAATGCCCACGACCGGGCTCTAACCCGAGACCTCACGTTCACCCCTCAAGTACCCAAACCACTCCACCATCGCCTGTTTTTCTAATCCAATACATAACAGATATATATATATATATACATCGTCTTTCTGTTTACTTCATCTTCTTCCCATAATAAATTGATTAAAGCTTAAATCTTCATATCAGCAACAATTATTTTGGTTTTAAGACTCCCCAACAAAATAGAAATTAGTATGATTCAATTGAATTGGATTGTATAACAAAAAATAAAAAAAAAAAAAAACTGACTGTAACAGTCGGTTTTTGAGTTCTATGAACTCGAAATGTGATTTTGAAAATGGTAGCATTTTTGCCCACGGTTCCTAAATGAAATACATTTTAAAACCTGCCTAGAATCTTTCCCAATCGTTAATTTCACTTAAAACATAACAATGGGTTCGAATTTTATCATGAACATAATGTTTGACTTTTGAAAATAAAGGTTTGACTTCTCAAATTCGAACTCGATTTTTAAATTTGAGACTTGAAACCTTGTAGATAGTTTAAACACATTATTTCTAATAACACTGCATTTATAGATTTTTAATTAACACTTTAATTCGAAAATTTGACTTAAAAGTAAAGAACAGAGGTGTTCGATGTAAATAAAAAAATGTGATTTTTCATCGAATTGCAGAGGTGGATAGCGTATTATATGGATGACAATCAAATAATTGGAGTTAGTACATGTGTTATAATCGATTTTGTTTGAATTGTGAACTGATTGGGACGTAAAATGAATTACAGACAAGAAAAATAACTCAGAAAATAAACATAAAAAAATGGAATTATATGTTAATACTCAATTGATTTTGGTTGTTTCTGTGGATAATGCTCGACATATGGAATCAGAATCAAAAGAAAGAAAGATTTGGATTGAGACTCACAACAGCTTTTTGGTTGTATTCGATTTTCTTGCTTTTGATAATAAATATTAATAACTAATAATTATAATAATAATTATATTAATGATAATAATAATAATAATAATTATTGTATTACAAATACTAATAATATTTTGTTACTGATAATAGAAATAATAATAATTCCAATAATATTAATAATACAATCATTTTATTATTATTAATAATAATAATAATAACATTAATAATAATAAAAATGATAATGATAATATTAAAATATTAATTCTTAGTGATAATAATGTCTAATGATAATACAAATAATAATTATGATATAACAAGTTTCATATCTATATAAAATCATAATATTAATAACACTTGTATTGATATTAATATTAAAATATAATTGCAATTATTATTATAACAACTATGTTTAATATATTAATATTAAATATTTTAGATTATGTAACATAACTATATAATATATTACATTTTATAACAATCATAACTAATAATAATGAAGATATAACATGTTATATGTTTCCAAATATATTTTTATCTTGTGATTACATTTAATTATTAATAGTACATATGTTGAATATTTATTATTTATACATTTTATATATACTTACATTTATTTATATAACTATATTTATTTACAAACAATTGTTCATGAATCGTAGGCAATAGTCACAGGGTAAACTGAATCTAATTAATAGTTCAAAAATTTTGAGACTCAATATTACAGGCTTGGCTTATCGTGTCAAAATCATATAAAGATTAAAGTTTAAATTTGGTCGGAAATTCCCGGGTCATCACAACTCTAGTCTGATCAGCTAGGGTCGTGTGCCCGTACAAGCCGCCGGTCCTCTAGTTGGAGCGTAGTTGCCAGTTGTTGTTTGTTGTATGTGGTTAAATATATTTGTTGCTGTAGGAGTACAAGTTGGTACTGTATGCTAGACCTTTTGATAGTTCCATTCACTTAGTCTTGTGCTAACCCCTCACCTCCTCCCTTGGAGGTTTTAGATCTTAGTGCTGGTACGGACGAGAGTCGGGCTGATGATATGTTTGACAAGACGAACTCTGATGTCTTAGCTTTTGTAATTATGTAAGTAGTTGTTTAACGTAACATCGGTGGTTTGTAATTAACTAATGATTTGTGATAATCATGTTCGTCTTAAACTAAGGGTAATTATGTGAATTCAGTCTTCCGCTGTGATTCTTAAAAAAATAAAAATCAGGGTGTTATAATTTTGAAGCTGGAAGCTTGAGCTTATTATTACTTACAAGTGTTTTAAAAGTAGTTGGAGCTATAGTTTATATTTGTGAAATGTGTGACAACCCGGAAATTTCCAACCAAATTTAAACTTTAATCTTTATATGTTTCCGACACCGGAAATTTCCAACCAAATTTAAACTTTAATCTTTATATGTTTCCGACACGATAAGCAATATTTGTTAAGTTAAATTTCAAGAATTTTAAACTATGTTCATACATTCATTCAACCTCGAGCAAGTTCCAACGATTCACGAACCATTAAACGAATATGATTATATATGTATATGTGTATATATATTATAACTTGAAACATAAACAAAATATTAGATTAAATACTTTATATGATTGTATCTGTTTCAAAATATTTATCAATGGAATTAGAAGATAAGATCAAATGATTGAATTATCAGATATATTGAATTATGATTACAAGTCTCTGTTGAAAGGCCCACGTTGATTAGAGAAATCTTTCCATTTTAACAATATTCGGAAAATGGTAAAGTGATTTATAAATAAGAACAAATTGTCAATCATTGAGAACTAGACAAAGGATAGTGGAAGATTGAATCTCGTAAAGACTCGATTGATCTATTTAGTTTCAAACGTACAAAAACGTTTTCAGTTTAAAAAGAACTTTATTATTAAAACGTATATAACTTTTATAAATATCTAGAACCACTTTTGACAACTCATTACTTAACTAGTATGATAAAGATAACGATATTTATATTTTATTTTATTAAATATATATAACAATTTAAATTAATATTATATATATTTATACGCGTATTATACGTACATAATTTTATACTTTTACTATAAACTTTACCTTTACTTTATTTTTACTTTACTTTAACTTTAATAATTCACTTTAATAATTCATACTTTAATAATTCACTTTAATAATTCATACTTTAATAATTCACTTTAATAATTCATACTTTAATAATTCACTTTAATAATTCATACTTTAATAATTCACTTTAATAATTCATACTTTAATAATTCACTTTAATAATTCAAAAATCTATTATAAATAGAATTCAATAGGTTTCATTATTTCATAGAAACTTGAAAATATTTTTCTCTAAACTCTCTCAATCGATTTACATATATATATTTACTCCGTATTATTTCAAGATATTATTAGTATACATAAAATATTACGACGGAGTGCTGTCCGAGTGATTTCGAAATTGTTTTTCGAGTAGGATAGGATTAAGGAAATTATGGGTTATAACTATGGAGGTGATTGAGTATGGTTCATGGGTATGCTCGTGAGGTCAATATAGTGTTTATCATTTCCGTTGCGTCTACGTACCTTTCCTGCAATATTAAATCTCAATATTGATACGTGAGTACTCATAATTTAACTTTTACATACTAATAGTGTATCCCTGACTAGTGCTCGAGTATTTAGGATTATGCATGCTTGTACTTTTGATATTGCCCTTAGACAGGTTAGGTTGAATCTTGAATTAGTTACACTTGCGGTTGAGATAAGGTATAAGATATGCATGTCCTTGGAAAGCTAGCGAAAAATTAAGAACTTTTCCTTTAGATATCGAATAGTTTCGATGAACGGATTAGAAGTTATAATCAATTGAATTTTTGATATTTTTATTAAAAATGATTATTATTATCGTCGTTTTTATCGTCGTTTTAGTTTTATCTTATTATTATCATTATTATTATCTTTATCAATAAAAGGGATTTATCATTAAAAATTGTTATTTTTTATTATTATTACTATCATTATTATCATTAAAGTTATAATTAGTATTATTATTATTATCCAATTATTATTATTATTATCCAATTATTATTATTATTATTATTAGTATTATTATTATTATTATTATTATTATTATTATCATTATTAATATATATATCATTATTTAAAAATGGTTATTGTTATTGTTATTATTATTATTACTATATTATCATTAAGATAATTATTAGTATTATCGTTAATAATGTTATAGTAACTATCATTATTAATATTAGTGTAATTAAAACAAATATTTATAACACCTAATTATTTAGATTACTATTATTATCATTATTATGAACACGATATAAAAGACGATTAAAAGCTATTAAACGAAACGATTAGGAAATAATGAGTAAGAGTATCATGATGAAATTAAAATATTATAAGATATTGATTTAGATAAAATTATCGTTCTTATTATTTTTATCATTACTATTATTATTAAAAGTATCGTTAGTATTAAAACTATCATTTTAACAAAAATTATCATTTTAATATAAATGTCATTGTTACTATAAAATATCATTATTATTATTATTTTAAATAGAATTATTATTTTAAAGATAATATTAAAAATTATCGTAAATATTAAAGTTATCATAATTAGAATTATCGTTTTATCATAATGTCATCTTAGTAATTATAAATATTGATATTTTTATAATAATAATTATTATTACAAAATAATACAACTTTTACTTACTATCATTATAGATATTATTTTATCAAATAAATATGTGATACAAACATATTTTACTACGTGTAATAACTTACTTTAATAATACCTATCATATTATCTTTATGATATTAAATGAACCCTATAAATTTTATTACTTAATATATATAAAAGTATATTTTATTATATAAATTTAATATAAAATTTTATTTATTAATAAATAAATTATATTATTTATCTAATAAATCTTTTAAAAATATTTAAAAATATAAAACGGCGATATTTAAACTATATATTAATCATGTATAGATTTTTGGAAATTATTTTGAGTTAAATTTACTTTTGTTGACTTTTGCATATTAGTCTCGAGCATTAGGATTGTAGTACACTATGACTTGACCTAATTTGTTAGACAAATATTGACCAACACATAAATATATATAATTAATTTAGGTTCATGAATCTGAGGCCAACCTTGCACTTGTTCAATGACGTTATATGTATTTTTACTACGAAATACAGTATGGTGAGTTTCATTTGCCTTTTTACCCTTTATATTTTTGGGACTGAGAATACATGCGCTTTTATAAATGTTTGACGAAATAGACACAAGTAATTGAAACTACATTCTATGGTTGAATTATCGAAATCGAATATGCCCCTTTTTATTAAAGTCTGGTAATCTAAGAATTAGGGAACAGACACCCTAATTGACGCGAATCCTAAAGATAGATCTATTGGGCCTAACAAACCCCATCCAAAGTACCGGATGCTTTAGTACTTCGAAATTTATATCATGTCCGAAGGAGGATCCCGGAATGATAGGGGATATTCTTATATGTATCTAGTTAATGTCGGTTACCAGGTGTTCACCATATGAATGATTATTTTTGTCTCTATGTATGGAACGTATATTTATGAGAACTGGAAATGAAATTCTTGTGGTCGATTAAAATGATGAAAATAAATGATTATGATAAACTAATGAACTCACTAACCTTTTGGTTGACACTTTAAAGCATGTTTATTCTCAGGTGTTAAAGAAATCTTCCGCTGTGCATTTGCTTATTTTAAAGATATTACTTGGAGTCTTTCATAGCATATTTCGAAGTTCGTTGCATTCGAGTCATTGAGTTCATCAAAGATTATTATTAAATCAATTTATAGTTGGATAGTGGATATTATGAAATGGTATGCATGCCTGTCAATTTTCGATGTAAAGAAAGTTTGTCTTTTAAAAACGAATGCAATGTTTGTAAAATGTATCATATAGAGGTCAAATACCTCGCAATGTAATCAACTATTGTGAATCGTTTATAATGTATATGAACGGGTCCTTTCAGTTGGTATCAGAGCGGTGGTCTTAGCGAACCAGGTCTGCATTAGTGTGTCTAACTGATAAGTCGATAGGATGCATTAGTGAGTCTGTACTTCGACCGTGTCTGCATGTCAAAAGTTTTGCTTATCATTTTGTGTCAAAAATTAACTACTTATCATCCTCAGGAAATTACCTGCTTATCATTTTTAGTCTAAGACACGTCTTGCTGCATTGATTGCATGAATAGTGTATAGACAAAAATTCATATCTTAGCATATCTGCTAAATCATATCTTATCGTATCTGTTACTTTAAACTTTGTCTGACATATCCCGCAAAGTCCTCCGTAATCTACGAAATCTTTTGATCTATATATATATATATATATATATATATATATATATATATATATATATATATATATATATATATATATATATATATATATATATATATATATATATATATATATATATATATATATATATATATATATATGTATGTATGTAATTAGAATACCATCCGTTAGCCAAAATCATTTCATATCGAGAAAAAAATCCTTTATCCAATCGTACGAAATGGAATTCGTCATCAGTTCAAGTCACTCAGATTCCGAAATGGAATCCCATTCAAGCTCCGAAAGCAGTGTGACCGGAATAGATCAACCAATCAGTCATCACCTATTCTGGATGAATTGGGGATGGGTTCGTAGCCTCCTCAATCATTGGAGACAAGAAGAAGGTGATCCCTTCCATCCACCACATTGCCCTCTTGACGAAGAACCTGAAGCACTTACCGGCGAACCTGTCCGAAACACCATTTTCTCGCTCATTTCCAGAGTATCTCGTCACGATTATTTATTACATCAAATTTTAGATTTTATTTATCCGCTCATCCGAACCGACAATCACCCCGGTGTAATAGAAGAAGTCAACGAGCTTCGCGCTCGGGTAGTGGCTTTGGAGAATATGGTGCAGAGATTACAAACACCAGCAGCAGCATCAGCAGCATAACCAGTACCACCATCATCAACGTCAACAGTACCATTACCACCTCCAACAACAACCGCGTCGTAAACCTCAACTTCACAATCTGTCCCACTAGCATCAACGTCATACGCACCATAGATACCAAGGAGTACCAACAATAATAACTGACGAAGTATTAATTCATAACTTCATTGGAGAAACATTCCGCGGCGATTATGTAATCTCTAAAGTCTTAGAGATTATCTAATCTAGCCCTAACCATAAATCAGTTAAGCGAACCAAAATGATAGAAGGAAGAGTAGAAACCCTGACAAAAATGGTGTGTGATTAACAAGCTAAACTTGCTTTACCAACAGCATCAACAGTACCGTCAGCGTTACCAGCATCGTCAGTACAGTCAACATCCGAATCAACAACACCGATAACATCACAAACTCCGTCAGTTCAAGAATCACTGTGGACATCATTACGAATCAATAACGTGTATATTGTATCAACGAGTTATGAAGAATTAACTCATTCCCTCTGAAGAAATTATATGTATATATATTTTATATATATATATATATATATATATATATATATATATATATATATATATATATATATATATATATATATATATATATATATATATTTGAAATAAATCTTTCCGTGCTAAGCTATTGTGTGTGAATCTTAACTACTCGGTTAATTCATATTACAAATATGCAATAATGTACGTCCTTCGGCCGCAACTTAACCAGCGTTAACTACAATCTCTGTCGCAATTCAACAAATTCCAATTCATAATAAATCAAGTATATATTTGATTTTACACTTTCATCATCGATGTACCCGAAACTTTTCAGATAACATCATTCGTACTCTGCAAAATTCACAAGAATTCCACGAACCGAACATCATACATCAACAAATAACGAAGTATTAATTCATAATTTCAATGTCATTAAAGAAATACTGCGTAAAAGTTATATACTTTTTAAAGCCTTTGGGGATTATTCAATTCTAGTTTCAACCGTAAATCAAATGAGTTTAATTTAACATTAACTCATTAACATCTGAAGAAAATATACATATATATTTTTTCATAAAGACTGTAATCAAATTCTTTTGTACAAAATATTAATTGTGAAATTTTTTTAACGGGTAGGTAATACCCGAGAGATATATAAATTCACAATTAATATGTTACATTCTTCTTTTCTGATTCAGCAAATCATCCATTATACTCCCTACTTTCACAACAATATACATTCTTTTATAGAAATCAAAACAACCATACTCATTCAAAATTTAATTACATATTCTGATTTTGAAATCTCAAAATTCAACTTGAGATATGACCAAAATCATCACTCTTAGATCCTTACATCTTTCACAAGCTATATTTTGACTTCAAAACTGTGTTAGAATATCAAATGTATGTTAACGATTACAATCTGTGTTCAAACCCTTCGAAAATTTCTGAAGACCTTCGAATGATGAGCAATCGAGATGATGATCCAACCACATGTTACCCACAGTTATGTACCTGAAAAACTCTTGAAACCAAAGTAAAAGTTTAAACAATGTATCCGCGTCAGATTCTTTGGTATTTATTAGCAAAAATAACTTTGCGACTCCTATTCAAAGTAGCCAGTTTTGTCACAGCTCCAGCAAGTCAACTTCGACTTTTTAGTCAGACTAACCTTATTATAACCTTGAGATATACACCATCGTTACCAGGGAACCTTTTATATTCCACCACATTATTAGCAGATGTACCAATAACTTCATTACCCTTTGACTTTAGCCTCTCCAAAAAGTCATTATAATTATTCATTGAAACCCCATCATTTACTCATTTGCATCTTGTAATGAGAATTGCCATACGAATTATTGGGAATTAGCAATCAGTATTTTGAAATCTCGCAGCATGTCTACGCCAACAGTTATATGTGTATATATAACGTCTATCTTCTGGACTTAATTTGAATGTGAAGTTTCTAAAAAACACTCCGAACTACGAATTGGTACTCCGAAAATGGAAAAAATGCTGATGAAGCAGCAAAAATTATAAACGACTTTAAATGGTAAAAGCTGGATGATAATGATGAAGTGTGCTGGCAAAGCGCAAAAAAAGAGAAGTTTTGGAACTGGAAAACGGATTGAGCAAAGTAGGAAGAAGGCTGTGGACAAATTACAAAGACTGAACCTGACTTCAAAGGATCCAAATGATTCAGTACCTGCTGAAGTCATTAACGAATACCTTGCTCCTGACTCTAAACCCCTGCGGACAATATTCTTCATCATCCTCTGATATTAGAAATTCTAAAATATCATCATATCTTTCATTATAAATATCCTCCATATTTCTGAAGATATTTTCTTAATTTTTCTTATTTCAAATCATTTACCTCTTCGCGCTATCTGTATTACATCATAAAAGAAACTATTTTAGTTTCTGAATTCTGAAACATTCAAGTTTAAAATAGGAATATTTTGAAGTAGTGTTGGGAACTGAAGCATGAATTAGTATAATATAATGACACTTGATCAATGTGATTATATTACAGTAAGTCATGTTGAGTTTCTAAATAGAACGTGATGATTCACAGATCATAACATCATCATGTGCCATGTTATACGACTCTTGTATTCTATTTAACCTCTAAAATATCAAGAAAATATTTCTCGATGATTCGGTCTTTTCCAAGGTATTCTAGTAATTTGACAAGTCAAGATCGTGCCATCACAATTTCCTTCCTAGAACATTAACAATGTTCATTCCGAAATTCATATCTGTGAATTCTGGACCATTACAAGCGGTGCTTAATCGCAAGAAGAAGAAAAGAAAGGACAAAACTCCGAAATAGAAATTGGGGTATAAATTGCAGCAAATAAAAGAGAGCATTAACTGTGAATGATAATGATTATAGAAGACAGAAGCAGAGACTTTGAAATATAAGGGAACATATAAAGCCCAACGACAAATCAGAAATTATAAACCATATATATCGATGCATATAGCAATATAAAGGGAGAACTAGAAACACTATAAACCCAAGAGTATAGTAGAAGTAAATAGATTATTCCTGCGGTAGATGAAAAAGAAGAATGACCGATATGAAAGTTAGAAGTATATCGAGAATCAGAACTGGATGGAGCATATTGATGAATACTTTAAAATATGAGTTGAGGGAGAAAGAATAGAAGGTGATGAAACATGACTAGGAACTTAGAAATCAATAGATTTAACTCACACAATGGCGGAATAAGTGAATCAAACCCTCTAGTGAATAGGTTAAGTTTTTTTTTTTTGATTAATTTAGTCAAACCACAACTAAATCAAGTGTGATTAGATCAACACCTAGAGCTATTATTCACCACCTGGGTGATTTGGACTGAGAGAGAATCGGAGGAGCTCACTAGATCTGAGTGTGTGTAATAAATGAGAGGCTTAACCTAAAATGAAGAACATAAGACTTTATATACCCCTGCTGTTGACTCACCCATACGATTCATTCATCACACGTACGAGTTGGCTTCATCAGCCGTACGGGTGATCACTCACTTGTGTCTTCTCATTTAGGTTGTAATTGTGACTTAGCTCAGCATCAACCGTGCGTATGAGCCTATCAGCCGTACTAGTGAGGCTTCACTCGTACGTCTGACTAAGTCTAACATAGTCAAACATCTAAATCTCGTTCCTGCAGTTCCTGTAACCACATACAAACACGGATAGGATAATAACGAGCAATCATGGTGGCCTGTAAACTGTTGTACCTGCAATGGACGTGGGTAGATGTCTAGGGACTTGCATAAAATGCATCAACAGAAGGTGTGAGTTGTAAGGAAACGAAGGAGGTGAATTTATAAGAAAATCTCCGACAGAACAATTAAAATGGACGATCGCATTTAAAGCGGATCCTAATTCCCTTGATTACCGGAGAGTCAAATCTTATTAAGAAGATTTTCTTCAAATCCCTTGAAATCTGGGAATCAATCATATCTACGTCAAATGATAAGATGAATCTACACTTACTCATTTCACTCTTCTATGTTAGCTTCATTCGTACTCTTCATATAAATGGATTGTTTATCCAAATTATTCGCTGATGATAAAACTCTAATTTTCAGCCCGTATGCATCATGAAAACATACTTATTATCATTCACGACCTTTCCACCCAAATTTCGGGACGAAATTTCTTTAACGGGTAGGTATTGTGACAACCCGGAAATTTCCAACCAAATTTAAACTTTAATCTTTATATGTTTCCGACACCGGAAATTTCCAACCAAATTTAAACTTTAATCTTTATATGTTTCCGACACGATAAGCAATATTTATTAAGTTAAATTTCAAGAATTTTAAACTATGTTCATACATTCATTCAACCTCGACCAAGTTCCAACGATTCACGAACCATTAAACGAATATGATTATATATGTATATGTGTATATATATTATAACTTGAAACGTAAACAAAATATTAGATTAAATACTTTATATGATTGTATCTGTTTCAAAATGTTTATCAATGGAATTAGAAGATAAGATCAAATGATTGAATTAACAGATATATTGAATTATGATTACAAGTCTCTGTTGAAAGGCCCACGTTGATTTGAGAAATCTTTCCATTTTAACAATATTCGGAAAATGGTAAAGTGATTTATAAATAAGAACAAATTGTCAATCATTGAGAACTAGACAAAGGATAGTGGAAGATTGAATCTCATAAAGACTCGATTGATCTATTTAGTTTCAAACGTACAAAAACGTTTTCAGTTTAAAAAGAACTTTATTATTAAAACGTATATAACTTTTATAAATATCTAGAACCACTTTTGACAACTCATTACTTAACTAGTATGATAAAGATAACGATATTTATATTTTATTTTATTAAATATATATAACAATTTAAATTAATATTATATATATTTATACGCGTATTATACGTACATAATTTTATACTTTTACTATAAACTTTACCTTTACTTTATTTTTACTTTACTTTAACTTTAATAATTCACTTTAATAATTCATACTTTAATAATTCACTTTAATAATTCATACTTTAATAATTCACTTTAATAATTCATACTTTAATAATTCACTTTAATAATTCATACTTTAATAATTCACTTTAATAATTCAAAAATCTATTATAAATAGAATTCAATAGGTTTCATTATTTCATAGAAACTTGAAAATATTTTTCTCTAAACTCTCTCAATCGATTTACATATATATATTTACTCCGTATTATTTCAAGATATTATTAGTATACATAAAATATTACTACGGAGTGCTGTCCGAGTGATTTCGAAATTGTTTTTCGAGTAGGATAGGATTAAGGAAATTATGGGTTATAACTATGGAGGTGATTGAGTATGGTTCATGGGTATGCTCGTGAGGTCAATATAGTGTTTATCATTTCCGTTGCGTCTACGTACCTTTCCTGCAATATTAAATCTCAATATTGATACGTGAGTACTCATAATTTAACTTTTACATACTAATAGTGTATCCCTGACTAGTGCTCGAGTATTTAGGATTATGCATGCTTGTACTTTTGATATTGCCCTTAGACAGGTTAGGTTGAATCTTGAATTAGTTACACTTGCGGTTGAGATAAGGTATAAGATATGCATGTCCTTGGAAAGCTAGCGAAAAATTAAGAACTTTTCCTTTAGATATCGAATAGTTTCGATGAACGGATTAGAAGTTATAATCAATTGAATTTTTGATATTTTTATTAAAAATGATTATTATTATCGTCGTTTTTATCGTCGTTCTAGTTTTATCTTATTATTATCATTATTATTATCTTTATCAATAAAAGGGATTTATCATTAAAAATTGTTATTTTTTTTTATTATTACTATCGTTATTATCGTTAAAGTTATAATTAGTATTATTATTATTATCCAATTATTATTATTATTATTATTAGTATTATTATTATTATTATCATTATTAATATATATATCATTATTTAAAAATGGTTATTGTTATTGTTATTATTATTATTACTATATTATCATTAAGATAATTATTAGTATTATCGTTAATAATGTTATAGTAACTATCGTTATTAATATTAGTGTAATTAAAACAAATATTTGTAACACCTAATTATTTTGATTACTATTATTATCATTATTATGAACACGATATAAAAGGCGATTAAAAGCTATTAAACGAAACGATTAGGAAATAATGAGTAAGAGTATCATGATGAAATTAAAATATTATAAGATATTGATTTAGATAAAATTATCGTTCTTATTATTTTTATCATTACTATTATTATTAAAACTATCATTTTAACAAAAATTATCATTTTAATAGAAATGTCATTGTTACTATAAAATATCATTATTATTATTATTTTAAATAGAATTATTATTTTAAAGATAATATTAAAAATTATCGTAAATATTAAAGTTATCATAATTAGAATTATCGTTTTATCATAATGTCATCTTAGTAATTATAAATATTGATATTTTTATAATAATAATTATTATTACAAAATAATATAACTTTTACTTACTATCATTATAGATATTATTTTATCAAATAAATATGTGATACAAACATATTTTACTACGTGTAATAACTTACTTTAATAATACCTATCATATTATCTTTATGATATTAAATGAACCCTATAAATTTTATTACTTAATATATATAGAAGTATATTTTATTATATAAATTTAATATAAAATTTTATTTATTAATAAATAAATTTTATTATTTACTCTAATAAATATTTTAAAAATATTTAAAAATATAAAACGACGATATTTAAACTATATATTAATCATGTATAGATTTTTGGAAATTATTTTGAGTCAAATTTACTTTTGTTGACTTTTGCATATTAGTCTCGAGCATTAGGATTGTAGTACACTATGACTTGACCTAATTTGTTAGACAAATATTGACCAACACATAAATATATATAATTAATTTAGGTTCATGAATCTGAGGCCAACCTTGCACTTGTTCAATGACGTTATATGTATTTTTACTACGAAATACAGTATGGTGAGTTTCATTTGCCTTTTTACCCTTTATATTTTTGGGACTGAGAATACATGCGCTTTTATAAATGTTTGACGAAATAGACACAAGTAATTGAAACTACATTCTATGGTTGAATTATCGAAATCGAATATGCCCCTTTTTATTAAAGTCTGGTAATCTAAGAATTAGGGAACAGACACCATAATTGACGCGAATCCTAAAGATAGATCTATTGGGCCTAACAAACCCCATCCAAAGTACCGGATGCTTTAGTACTTCGAAATTTATATCATGTCCGAAGGAGGATCCCGGAATGATAGGGGATATTCTTATATGTATCTAGTTAATGTCGGTTACCAGGTGTTCACCATATGAATGATTATTTTTGTCTCTATGTATGGGACGTATATTTATGAGAACTGGAAATGAAATTCTTGTGGTCAATTAAAATGATGAAAATAAATGATTATGATAAACTAATGAACTCACCAACCTTTTGGTTGACACTTTAAAGCATGTTTATTCTCAGGTGTTAAAGAAATCTTCCGCTGTGCATTTGCTCATTTTAAAGATATTACTTGGAATCTTTCATAGCATATTTCGAAGTTCGTTGCATTCGAGTCATCGAGTTCATCAAAGATTATTATTAAATCAATTTATAGTTGGATAGTGGATATTATGAAATGGTATGCATGCCTGTCAATTTTCGATGTAAAGAAAGTTTGTCTTTTAAAAACGAATGCAATGTTTGTAAAATGTATTATATAGAGGTCAAATACCTCGCAAAGTAATCAACTATTGTGAATCGTTTATAATGTATATGAACGGGTCCTTTCAAAATGACTTAAAGGACTCCTAAAACATATCCAAAATCCAAACTAATATAATTAAGATATATTAGTTACTTTATTTCTCATAAACTCTTCTTTTTTTTAAAAAGCCGATTTCAAGAGCTTTTTTAGAGTTTATTTTCTTTATAAGTTAGTAGTTTTTGTTGTATATCAAACAAAACTTATGATTTCTAGCTTATTAAAATTATACGTTAAAGCTCTTTTAAGTTCACATAAACTCTCATAAGTCCGTTAGTAAATCATACCATAAATAAGGAAAATGGAAAAAATGTAAAAATGTAAGAAAAGGAAATTATTCACGGTCGTATAAAAGGTAAATGTAATGTGATACATAAAGAAAATAATGGATAAGATAACATATTTTAGTATGTATATTATTCATGATCGTATAAAACTTTGTCTTCTAGATTATGTTGCAGTGATATGTCTCTTTGAGCGAGAGGTTATAAGTTCGACTCCCGTAGGGTGCAGCATTGCGCACAAGATTGCCCATTAATCATTGAATTTCACCCAAAGTTGCTTTCCGCACATCGCGTTACGGGGGCAGCGGGTGGGGGGGGGGGGGGGTTGATGCTTATGTCATCGGATTGAGCCGGGTTTCCTTCTGGTCAGCAGTTGAGGCGGGTTATGCAACTGCAAGAGATGAATGCGTTAGTGATTTAGTCCCTCTGAGTGATCCCGAACTGCTATTCAAAAAAATAAGTATGTATATTTAAATTCGAGTTACAATCGGGTAAGAGTTAAAAAAATACACACAAGGGAGTTAACTTTTGATATTTGAACTTTGTTTATTATTTAATCTATTTATTTCTTTTAAAAGTAAAATTTTAATACGGAGTATCCAATTACGACAATTTCAATTAAGAGTGAGAATAAAATGTGACCAATACGATTAAATCTAATCAATTTTTTAATCGTAATAACCTTGAATAGACTTAATACAATCGTTTAACTCGGAATACGTACATGCACTTTTTTCTGCCTTATACTGTCTAAACTTTTTATGTATAGTATAAACTAGTTATTGAACCATCGCTTCGCGCCCAGTGGCGTCTTTGGACATAGGCAAGATAGGCGATCGCCTAGGGCCCAAAATTTTTGAAGGGCCCAAAATTTTCAATATATATATATATATATATATATATATATATATATATATATATAGAGAGAGAGAGAGAGAGAGAGAGTGTTAAGTAAACAAAAATAACGTGTACAATAAATTTAATTATAAAAAATAGTAGTTAACTTATGAGTATTAGTCTATATAATTTTAGGGCCTTTTTTCCCTCTTTTCAAACTCAGTTCTCAAGCTCACACATCCTTACTCATGTTTATGAGATTTTCGTGTACAAGGGCCCATTTTAATTTTCGCCTTGGGCCTTCGAATTGTTGAGACGGCCCTGTTCGCGCCGGGGGTTCGATTTTTAATGTATTTTATTGCGTTTAGTACAATTATTTTGTGGCTAACGATGATGTCGTTAAACGTAACTCGAGTCGAACTAAAAGGTATAACCCGTGAAAGATTTAAATGTTATTTTAAATTAACAATATATGTGCATCTCCGCGTTTCGCTATGGAATTGTCGACTTTTAAAAATTTAACGCAAAATCAACGTGTATGAAAAGTACCCCAAATATTTAGCGGTTTTTAAAAAACGTCCGTTTTGCGTATAGCTAGTGACATCGTGTTCCTAAAATTATTTCGAGTTTAACGATGGTGTCGAAAAAATTTAACTCGTTGCGAGCGAGAAGATATGACCCGTTGAATATTTGGGTGGAGTTTATTTAAGATTTTTTATGAAAATGATTATTTAACACTTTACCCCCCTGTTTGGGGGGTCGATTTGAATTTTTCAAAAAAGTGTGGGAGCCTTTGTTTGTAAAATGAAATTTAGTTAAAATTAAAATAAAAAAAAGGTAAAAAGTCGAAAATGCCCCTAGGACTATTCATAACTTTTGTCTATTAGTTAATACTAGGGATGGCAAAAAGACCCGTACCCGACGAAAAAACCCGAAACCCGATATTTTTGGGCCGGGTTCGGTCCGGGTTTGCGGGTCCGCGGGCCGGGTTTGGGGATGATATTAAAATTTTATCCGGGTTTGGGTTCGGGTATGGTTTTAGATACAAACCCGGTTACCCGGCCCGTATACCCGAAAAGAGACCTGTTTAAATTTCAATAATTGATCATATATATATATATATATATATATATATATATATATATATATATATATATATATATATATATATATATATTATGTAGATGGTTTAGTCACTTAGTTGGGTTGTATGTTGAGCTCTCACCAAGTCAATATATATATATATATATATATATATATATATATATATATATATATATATATATATATATATATATATTATGTAGATGGTTTAGTCACTTAGTTGGGTTGTATGTTGAGCTCTCACCAAGTCAGGTCCTGTTTCTCAGCTTCATTACATATGCCATGAGTTGTATGTGTTTCTATTTATTTTATTTAAGTATTCCATATGCAGCTGTTAATCTGTTATGTTGCATTTGTTGTTGTATGATAAACTTGGATGGGATTTTATGGCCATAAAGTGCTTGGCATGGAATATACTGTACTCTTTTAAATTATAAAATAATGTAAATGTAAATGTAAATATAGTTTAACTTCCATAATTACGTGATTTAATGATAAAATTTTACAGCTTTAAAAAAAAAAAAAAAAAAGGGATAATTATCTACCATTTCAGGTACTTTATGTTTAAAGGTAATTAAAAAGCAAAAGATAAAAGAAAAGTGAAGTTGTCCTTTAGTTAGTTGTCATTGGAAGAGTGCAGTGCCTTGGGTGTTTTCTATCCTTTTAAGGATTGTATTTTTTTTTTTTTATTATTTTCGTATAAAGATGAAACAGAGGTAGTGGTTTGAACTCTGAAGTATAAACCCCACCAGTGACCAGACCATGGCTCAGTCCTCAGGCTCAGACTGTGGCTCTGTCTTAGAAGGACCATCGCCAATCGAATTCCTGTTAATTCATCATATGTCAAGTTTTGTACTATGTATGATCATTAATGTAATATTTTGATCTATATTAATGAAATATTTTTCTGTTAATTTAGTTACGTTGTGTTTCATATTGAATGTTTTATGTTTCATACTTGGTATTTGTATCATTACTTGACATTGTGTTTGAAATAAAAATTGGTATTTGTTTCATAGTGGATACTCTTTGAAGCCAAATACACTTTGATAGTTTGAAATACAAATAGTTTGTTATTGTTTGACATGTTTATTAGTCAAAATTTGACAGTCTGACACTCTTTGAAGCCAAATGCACTGACAGTTTTAAATACAAACCGTATGAATTACTGTAACTGATCAAAATACCCTCACATGTTAGTATGTTACTCACGTGAGCTGGCTTAACGATCAAAACTTAACGTTTGTTAAATCCGGCATCCTCCATGGACTTTCTCAAAAGATCAGGGTCAACAAAGTAAAAAATAGTAGTTTAAGGTTACCCACGATATTTAGTACAAAATTCATGGACCATCGACAAAATTTTGTCAATAATAAAAGAAGAAAAGCAGATTTTAACAAATGTTCACTACATTCTCATGTGACATTTTTTTTCAAATAATACTTCATATCTTATTTACGCCGGTATGTAGCTATAGACTTCGGTTTTACTTATGGTGCGTTTGATTACATCTTAATTGAATGTTTCAGCGTAAATGTGGAACCATTCAGTATCCAACATGTTTGTTTCTGACGTCTGAATGACATATGATAATAAATAGTTTAACATTCAGTGCTGAACTATTCGGAGTTTAAATACTCTCTTAACCATCAAACACTTAAATTTTACGTAATAACCATTTAAAAATATACTAAATGTTATAATTCAGTAGGCTTATAACTACCTTTAGTGGTCTGATTTTTTGGCTATAGAATATTAATTAAAGAAAGGAATATGAAATATGTATATTATATCAAGAAGTATGTGTGTGAATAAATTATCTCTGCACCACACACACATATATATACTACATAATTTTCACTGTACAATATTTGAATATTAATATATATAGCATCCATATTTGACTACAAAATTGTCTATACATTGCATGTAACTTTCGTAACACTCCCCCTTGGATAGAAATTTTGTTTTGGAGATCAACTATAAGTTACTGCCTCGTTAAAAACCTTTGCTAAAGAAAACCCAGTGGGAAAAAACTTTAGCTAAAGGAAAAAGAGTGCAGTATAGAGTTGTCTCCCCCTCAAGTAGACATCGTTGATCTTTTACATCTTTTGAACATGTCTCATTCCAATATTGTGAACGTGTGTTCTGAAAATAGCAGTTGGGAGTGCTTTGGTGAAAAGATCAGCAGAGTTTTTGCTGGATTGAACATATCTCATTTCAATCTGGTTGTTCTTAATGAGATCTTGAGTGTATGAGAAGAATTTAGGAGCTATGTGTTTTGTTCGGTCACTTTTGATATACCCTTCTTTCATCTGTGCTATGCAAGCTGCATTATCTTCATAGATAGTTGTTAGACTTTTATCGCGTTCTAGTCCACAAGAATCAGTAATGAGTTGTGTCATTGTTCTCAACCAAAAACATTCCCGAGTAGCTTCATGTAATGCAATCACTTCGACATGATTTGATGATGTTGCAACAAGTGTTTATTTTTGAGAACGCCATGATATTGCAGTACCTTCATTTTGGAATACATATCCATTTTGAGATTTAGCTTTATGTGGATCAGATAAGTAACCTGCATCTGCATAACCAACCAAATCTTGTTTTGATTTGTTAGAATAAAATAATCCTAAATCATTAGTTCCTCGAAGGTATCAAAAAATGTGTTTGATCCCATTCCAATGTCTTTTGGTAGGAGCTGAGCTGAATCTTGCCAACAAATTAACTGCAAAAGAAATGTCAGGTCTTGTACAATTTGTAAGATACATAAGAGCTCCAATTGCACTAAGATATGGTACTTCTGGTCCCAGGATATCTTCATGATCTTCACAGGGACGAAATGGATCAGTGTCAACATTAAGTGATCTAACAACCATAGGAGTACTTAATGGTATTGCCTTGTCCATATCGAAACGTTTTAAAATATTTTCCGTATAAGTTGTTTGATGTACAAGTAAACCATTAGGCATATGCTCAATCTGCAAACCAAGGCAATACTTGGTTTTTCCGAGATCTTTCATTTCAAATTCTTTCTTTAGAAGTCGAATGGCTTCATGGATCTCTTTATTTGTACCTATGATGTTAAGATCATCAACATAAACGGCTATGATCACATATCCAGATGTTGTTTTCTTAATGAATACACATGGGCAAATAAGATTATTGGTATACCCTTTGCTTATCAAGTAATCACTTAATCGTTTATACCACATGCGACCCGATTGTTTCAACCCATATAAAGACCTCTGTAACTTGATTGAGTACATTTCTTTGGGTTTTGCATTGGTTGCTTCTGATACCTTAAATCCTTCAGGTATGTTCATATATATATATATATATATATATATATATATATATATATATATATATATATATATATATATATATATATATATATATATATATATATATATATATATATATCACTATCAAGTGATCCATATAGATAAGCAGTTACAACATCCATGTGATGCATTTCTAAATTTTTAGAAACTGCCAGGCTGATTAAGTATCTAAAAGTAATTGCATCCATAACAGGAGAATAAGTTTCCTCATAATCAATTCCTGGTCTTTGAGAAAAACCTTGAGCTACAAGTCTAGCTTTATACCTTGTAACTTCATTTTTCTCATTTCTTTTTCGCACAAAAACCCATCTATATCCCACAGGTTTCACATCTTTAGGTGTGAGAACGATAGATCCGAAAACTTTTTTTTTATTGAGCGATTCAAATTCAGCTCGTATTGCTCCTTTCCAATGATCCCAATCATGTCTATTTTGACATTCCATGACAGATTTTGGTTCTGGATCATCATCATTCATGATGTCATATGCAACATTATATGAAAAGATCTCATCAAGATTTTTCATTTCATTTCGGTTCCATAATATTTTTGAATGTGCATAATTAATTGAAAATTCCTTATTGACATCATCAATCTCCTCTGCAGAAGGAGTATTGATTTGTGGTTCTTCTTGAACACTTTCTTTTACCTCATTATCAGCTGATTTTCTTTTTCGAGGATTTTTATCTTTAGAACTAATTGTTCTCCCACGTTTCTGGCGTGGCAAAGACTAAAAAGTGACATTATTGCCAGCTTTTGGAATTTCAATTCGAGCTGGAGCATTTGCTGCTGGTATATATGATTTAGTCACTCTTTTTGTATCTGTAAATGCATCCGGCAATTTATTCGCAAGTTCTTGCATATGCATTATTTTTTGAACTTCAGTCTCGCATTCTTTTGTGCGAGGATCAAGATACATTAATTGAGGTTCACACTATGAAACATCATTTTCTTTATTTTTTATTTCTCCCCCTAATCTAGGGAACAATGTTTCATTAAAGTGACAATCAGCAAAACGTGCTGTAAAAACATCACCCGTCATGGGTTCAATATATCTTATGATTGAAGATGTTTCATATCCAACATATATTCCCATCCTTCTTTGAGGACCCATTTTAGTGCGTTGTGGTGGTGCGATAGGAACATAAACCACACAACCAAATGTTCTAAGGTGGGAAACATTTGGTTGATGGCCAAAAGCAAGTTGCAAGGGAGAACATGTATGACTTGCATTTGGTCTAATGCGAATTAATGATGCAGCATGTAAAATTGCATGACCCCATACAGATACTGGGAGTTTTGTTCTCATTATCAATGGTCTAGCTATTAACTGCAATCGTTTAATTAGTGATTCGGCTAAACCATTTTGTTTATGCACATGAGCAACAGGATGTTCAACAACAATCTCAATAGACATGCAAAAATCATTAAATGCTTGATATGTAAACTCACCAGCATTATCCAATATCAACCTTTTAATAGTATAATCAGGAAAATGTGCTCTCAATTTAATAATTTGAGCAAGAAATTTTGCAAATGCCATGTTTCGACTTGATAATAGACAAACATGAGACCATCTATTAGATGCGTCTATTAGGACCATGAAATATCTAAATGGTCCACGTGGTGGATGAATTGGTCCACATATATCACCTTGAATTCTTTCAAGAAATATTGGTGATTCTTTTTCAACCTTAAGAGGTGATGGTCTTATTATCAATTTTCCAAGTGAGCATGATGTACATGGGATAATTGCATCATGAGAGATCTTTTGATCCATCAATGGATGTCCATATGTATTTTGAATTATTCTTTTCATCATTTTTGATCCTGGGTGGCCTAATCTTTCATGCCACAGATTGATCATTACAGGATCACATGCCTTTTCATTAACTACCATGTGTGTTTCTGGTACATTTATATATGTATAATGTAAACCAGAACTAAGTCTTGGTAGTTTTTCAATTACATGCTTCTTGTCAGTGATACTTAAATATTTATCATTTTCTGTAGTCACTGACTGATAATCATATTCATTTTGGTATATGTCAGAAAAGCTTAACAAATTTCTCTTTGACATGGGAGAAAATAAGGCATTTTTTATCAGAAAATTTGTACCATTTGGTAACATGAATTTTGCCTTTCCCATTCCTTTTATTAAATCCGCAGGACCTGATATAGTATGTACCGTTCCTTCTGTTGCTTTAAAATCAGTGAAATATTTTTTAGATTTGAGTATAATGTGCGTGGTACCACTGTCTGCAATACAAAGATCCCCACCGTTTGACTGATTTTGCACTCCAGTAGTGTACATCATGAACTTCAAAATATGAGAAATAAATAATGAGTACATAATTCATCAATATATTACATTCAGAAATATGTTATAAACGAAAGTCCATAATAAGGAAACATATAGTAAAGTAGATATGGCATAGATCGTAAATCTACATCCATTTATTTGATATGGACATATAATAGGAAATTTATTCATTAAAGTAGTCACTTGTTGGCTCAGTGATTTTTGTATCAAGGTCATCCACAAGGTTTGCCTCTTTTCCTTTTCCTTTTAGGGATTCCTGATATTGATTAACAAAATATTGATTTGTTCGACAGTTTTTAGACCAATGGCCAATTTTACCACATCGATAACAAGAATCTTCAATATTCTTTGAAGAGCTTCCTTCAACATTATGATTTGTGGGATTGTATGGTGGTTGAAATTTATAATTTTGTGGATTATTATTTCTTTGTCCACGACCACGACCACCATAACAATTACGACCACGACCACCACCACGACCATTACCATAAGGGTGATTTCGAACATAGTTATGATTTTTATTATTGTTATGGTAATTTCCATGACGATGTTTTGGCCAATATGACCACGTCCTCGTCCAGGTGCATTTCTTTTATTATTATTATTATTATTGTTAATAGCATTAGCTTCAGGAAATGCTAGCGCACCCGTAGGACGAGACTCTTGATTCTTCATCAGTAATTCTTTATTCACTTCTGCAACTAAGAGATAAGTTTGAAGTTTGGAAAAAGTTTTGTAATTCTACAATCTTAAATTTTCTTGTATAGTAATGTTTGCAGAATGCATTGTGGAGAAAGTTTTCTCCATCATATCAGCATCACTTATTTCTTGACCACAGAATTGAAGCTTTGAACGGATCTTAAACATGGTCGAGCTGTATTCACTTACCTTTTTAAAGTCTTGGAACCTTAGATTTCTCCATTCTTCCCTCGCAGCTGGGAGTAATATTTCTTTTTGATTATCGAATCTACTCTTGATACTTTCCCATAAAACATGTGGATCTTTGATAGTGAGATACATATGTTTTAAGGTGATATCAATATGTTTGCGAATAAAAGCAATTGATTTTAATTTATCTTGATCAGAACAAGTATTGTTTTCTTTTAAAGTTTCTAGAATACCCAATGATCCAAGATTTATTTCTACATCCATGACCCATGATGTGTAGTTTGTTCCCGATACGTCTAGGGCATCATACTCAAGCTTTGATAAGTTTGACATTTTCTATTTTCAGAAAGATGAACAACATAAATTATAATCATAATCAATTTCTAACAACATTAAATTAGAATCATTTTAAATTCATAAGTAGCAAACAACATAATAATGGTATGATTACAAATAACAAAACCATAAGGGCATGATAGAATATAGGTTCACCCGGTGGTATATTAGCAACAATGATGATAGTTAATATGACCAATACAATAGGAAAAATCATTCTTGTGTGAATCATCTTTACAAAAACTTTTTGAGAGTGGTAATCTGAGAAAATGAAGATTGATTTGTGAAAATGTGAAAACGGAGATGTTTATTTTATATTTGAAAAATATAGTCGTTGTAACGTCGTCAGTTGACGTTAACAACCGTTATGTATATATGACCGTTGTAGCGTCGTTAGTTGACGTTAACGACTGTTATGTATTCGTTATATTAATAATAATTTTAATAAAAGAATTTTATTAGTATAAATATGATTACTATAAAATACATTTAGTATAAGTACGTTTAGTATAAATACGAAAATTAAGGGTATAAACATATTATGCATAAATAATAAATTTAAGAATAAACATTAGTATGCATGAAATAAGTAATGATTAATTGCATAAGTAATCATAAATGTTAGATAACATAAATATAAATGTTAGTGAAGTTAATAAGAGTTAAATTACAGTAATATAATTCAGGCGGTATAACCGACCATATATAACATAAATATAAATGTTAGTGAAATTAATAATAGTTAGATTACAGAAATATAATTCAGGCGGTATAACCGACCATATGTAACATAAATATAAATGTTAGTGAAGTTAATAATAGTTAGATTATAGAAATATAATTCAGGCGGTATAACCGACCATATATAACATAAATATAAATGTTAGTGAAGTTAATAATAGTTAGATTACAGAAATATAATTCAGGCGGTATAACCGACCATATATAACATAAATATAAATGTTAGTTATGATGATAATAATATTTACCTTACTAATAAATAATAGAAGATATCGTTAAAGAATTTTTTATTATTATTATTATTACCTTGATTAGTGACTTGTGCTTGCTTAGATAAACCTTGATTATACGGAGCACTTCGTGCTGATAACATGTTATGATTCAGTAGGCTTATAACTACCTTTAGTGGTCTGATTTTTTGGCTATAGAATATTAATTAAAGAAAGGAATATGAAATATGTATATTATATCAAGAAGTATGTGTGTGAATGAATTATCTCTGCACCACACACACATATATACTACATAATTTTCACTGTATAATATTTGAATATTAATATATATAGCATCCATATTTGACTACAAAATTGTCTATACATTGCATGTAACTTTCGTAACACTAAAATCACTTGTTAAACAATTCTATTATTATTATTTTTAATTATGCAAAATGTTAATACATTAATTTTACACCATTCATATTATTCTTTCACTTATTATCAAACATGTTATTCTTATTCAAAATCAATTTTATTAAAAACATTTCGATTATTCAAATTATGAATCATTTAGCGTTTAATTATTCAATTTATAAAATGCACAATTAATTATATGTAAACTAGGTTGAGAACTAGTAAAGTTATTAGTAACTTTTTATAAATGAGAGTGATAAATTCGACGTAATCCATAAATATAATTAAGGGTGTTGATTCGTACACCACTAAGTTTTAGCCATACACCACTAAACGTGCATTAAAGCATTGTACTGTACAACAGTCTACTACATATTTAGTGGTGTATGGCTAAAATTAGTGGTGTACAAATCACCTCCCATTAATTAAACTATATGAATCTCCTCAAGAAGTCTTATCAAAATACCATGTGTTTGAAGTATGAAATTCATGCATAGAAGTTACCTCATGTCCCCATGGCTGAGAAACTGTATGTTAAGTAGTAGACGACAAAAATATTCAGTCTTTTAATTTACATGCTTAGAGAAATTAAAGGTTGTTTGTTTTCTTCTTAAATTGTACATTTGCTGTTGTATCGAAACTTAAAAAGTTTCTTCTAAGATATTATTCTCTTTTATTTAACCATACTCGATTTGTTTAATTGCAACAAGTGGTATAACTAAATTACCCCGTGACTGAAATCATTTCAAAATGTACCACTAGCAAAACTTAAATTAAAACCTCTTAACAATTATTAAATCATGTCAAAGTAATTTTTCAAATTATTTTATACTCTATGACTTTTCATCCTATTTTATACGAATCAAACTCACAATACTCCTCATGACTCAAACAAATTTAAGGACCTGTTTACTTTTTACTTAATGATTTATTTTTCTACAAATTTTTATTCATGTAGACGTTGTTTTGACGAATCTTAGGTTGCTTATGATCGTGACTAGAGGCGGAATACACTAGAGACGACTAACCTAGGGTTTAATCTTGATTCGGGTCGCGTTGGGTTCGTATTGGTCAAACATAGGGTTTAATCTAGATTAGAACGAGGCTTAAACGAGAGATTTCGGTGGTAATTGGTGTTAGGGATCGAATGGAACGGATACCAGTCGATTAGGGTTGATAGAATGTGTAACCTCACAATGGAGGCTTTAACCCGTATATATACTGCATGCCAGACATAGTCGGTCGACTGTGTGAGACAGTCGGTCGACTGAGTCACACAGTCGGTCAAGTATGTGGACACACTCGGTCGACTGTGTATGCAGTTTAACATATTGATTGTTTAACAAATTAAGCACGCACAATCACATACATAATCAATAGTCACCAATGTACGTTATTATATGACTAAATGTATTAAAACGATAAGCTATCTACGGCTGGGGATTAAATGCACAAACAATTCAGTAATTAAATTTATTACTCATTTGTTTACTTAATCTAAATATTGATCTATTTCTAGAAGACATATGCTCAGACATTTTTTTCTAAACAGAACATATGAAGTGTGACTTCATAATTTATGTGTTAATATTCAATATTAATGCTAACGATACAAATGTTATTAATAATAAATGGTTTTTCATTGTAATTGTATTATACATTTGAAAATATCATAACTAACGTTATTGAATACTAAAATATATAAATGTCGTGTAACACACAAGTTCACGTTAATATTCAATACTATGCTTTCGATACAAAACTTATTGGTAATAAGATTTTTTTCATTATAATTGTTTCATACATTTGATAAAATATTAATACTAAACGTTATCGAATACTCCGTATTATTTTATATAACTTATGTGCAACGTACGAGCTCATAAAACTAGTATATAAATATAAATATTAAAAATAGTGTATGTTTGGTTGTATAGAACTATAGATAATAGATAATTTATCACGGGTGTAATCTCATCATAAAAAGGAGAAAACATAAAAAGAGGTTGCTAATCACAAGACTAATGATTTTAGAATAATAATTCCCATCATGTACACCATCATTATCATTACTCTCAACATCCTCTTTTTGCACTCTTTCCCCTTTTTCCTTTTTTCACATACAGTATTTAAGTAAATTGAATTAAGTTTATTTTCCACATTCTTTATGTAAGTAAAGTATTTCTCGTGTTCAAAATTCAATCATGGGTGTAAGGTTTAAGTCATATAAGCGTTACTTGTATGGGAATGACAATGTGCAATGACAATGTTTACAAATAAAATTGTAAAAGTTTCTCTACATCTTAGTCAAGTAGATCAACAAATACAAAAACCACCCATATATATACATAACTAATGGCTCAACGTTAAAAGTTTAAATATTACTCCATACTTACTTAGTGGAAAAGTCTCAACTTCGAATTCTTTTTATGTGCAAACACTTTAAATTAGTCACCACCAACATTTAAAAAGAGTGGTTTTACTGGCTTAAGCGTTTGTGATGGAAATGTAGCTTGACTCCGTGAATTAGTTGGTGCAATGTAAAACTATGGTTAGAAAAATATCAATAATTAATAATATAAGCATTTTGCCACCTTTTATTAACTAATTACATTTGTAACGGCATATATATATTTTTTTCGAACGGCCAAAATATATAAAAAAACTAGTGAGAAGCTAGAGGAAAATTACAAAGAGTACATAGGATTTTGAAGCCACATCGTCCAATTTAAAGTGGACTTGTGGTATCTCGCATACAACCAATTAAAACTCGCAAGAACTATGTTATCAAACACATGAGATTTTTTAAAACTATGATCCTTGAAGATGATGCAATTTCGGAGCCGCCAAACATTCCAAAGGGTCGAATACACGATGACCATGATGAGTAATCTCTTGTTTCCACTTGCAAAGTTTGAATCTATCCAGGGCCAAATCTCATCAATTGAGTTCCAAATAGGAAAAGTGATGCCAAGCCATCTACCCACTCTGCACCAAATTTGATATGTAGAATCGCATCTAACAAACAAATGACTATGCGATTCTTCCGACACCTCACAAAAACCACAACAAGAGGTATCAAAAACCAAACCTCTAGCTTCCAAATTTCGCAACGTAGCGAGCCTATGAATCTTAAGACGCCAAATAAAAATATTGATCCTGATTGGAACTTGTTTACACCACAAAGAAGGAATAGAAAAAGGAGCGTAATTTTGAGCTTCTATTCTAGTTCTAGCAGACGAAACAGAGAATAACCCGGACGGAGAATGCTCCCAAAACCAACTATCTTGATCGTTAGATAAAGTAGCAACAGAGAGAGCATTAGACAAATTATTAAATTGAGCAAGCTCCTCTCCTCCCCTAATATCCCTACGCCATGACCATATCCACCCATTCGAGCCAAAGTGAGAAGCAACAGTTCCATCTTTAACCAATTCAAGAGCGAAAAGACGCGGAAAACGAACTTTAAGAGAAACTCCATCTAACCAAGGATCATGCCAAAAGTCAAAAGAAGTACCACTACCCAACTTACATCGAAAACATGCTGGAGAGATAACATTGTTGGAATGCATACCACTGATGCACTTATGGATTGAGGGCCAGGTGCCCGAAGCGTTAGAAGCACAAGGAATATGACCATTTGGGCAAGTGCCGTGAATGACTGAAATCACTCTCGCCCAACACGACTTCGGATTAGAGACGAATCTCCACGTCCATTTATAAAGAAGAGCAAGGTTAAGAGATTTGAGACATGAAACCGAAAGACCCCCACGATCATAAGGATTTTGAATAAGATGCCAATCTACCCAATGAATCTTGCGCTCATTAATCTTTGCTCCCCAGAAAAAGGAAGATCGAAGAGATTCAAGTTTCTTGATCACTTTACAAGGAGCAGGATCAATGGGGAAGTAACCAATCGGGGGGAAGCGGGGGGAAGCAAATTTTTTTTTTTTTCTTCTGTTTTTTTGGATTTTTTTTTTCCGGCATCAAGATCATACGAAAATATGAACATTTAGAAGAGACACTTTTGTGAAGTAAAATTTAGCCCGATTTAGAGTTTATGGTTTAAGGTTTAGGGTTTAGGGTTTGGTGTTTTGGGTTTATTCCATAAACCCAAAACACCAAACCCTAAACTCTAAACCCTAAACCCTAAACTCTAAACCGTTCGTGTTAAAAACTCAATCTAAATCCTAAATCTAAACCCTAAATCTAAACCCTAAACCCTAAATTTCTAAACCCTAATATCTAAACCCTATAAACCCTAATATCTAAACCCTAATATCTAAACCCCAATAGCTAAAACCTCAACATACGCTCGAAAAACACGATAATTGTTATATATTACTTCTTCGAGCGTTTTTCCGCCAAAATAAAAACATTTATTACAAAGTGCCTCTACTAAATGTTCATATTTTCATCCCATCTATAATGTTCGTGAACAAAGTTTTTTCAAAAAACGAAAAAAAAAAGTTTTTGCTTCCCCACCGATTGGTTACTTCCCTCTTGATCCTACCCATATATATATATATATATATATATATATATATATATATATATATATATATATATATATATATATATATATATATATTGAAAGGATTCATAGGAAACTAGAGTATGTAGAGAACCCATATAACTCATAGATTGAACTTCAATCTATGTGGAGATTGAGCTTCAATCTATGAGCAGATTGAGTTTTAGTTTGTGAAAAAAAAAAAATTCAATCTACACAAAAAAAATATTGCAAAAAAAAAAAAAACAGTCAATCTGCACACAAAAAAATTTTGCAAAAAAAAAAAAACAGTCAATCTGCACAGAAAAAAAGTCAATCTGCAAAAAAAAAACCTGCAAAAAAAAGTCTGCACGCAGATTGACTCAATTTGCACAAACAAAAAGTCAATCTGCACAGAAAAAAAGTCAATCTGCAAAAAAAAAAAATACTGCAAAAAAAAGTCAATCTGCACGCAAGTATGAAAGGTTAGTCGATGGTTCCATGAGTTCTCTACTACCTTTGGTTCTCCATGGATCCTCACTATATATATATATATATATATATATATATATATATATATATATATATATATATATATATATACATATATATATACATATGGGGAAGTAACCGATCGGGGGGAAACGGGGGGAAGCAAAATTTTTTTTTTTCGTTTTTTTGGAATTTTTTTTCAGACATCAAGATCACACGAAAATGTGAACATTTAGAAAAGACATTTCGTGATGAATGTTATTATTTAGGCGGGAAAACGATCGACAAAAATAACATTCAAGATAATATTGTTCGTGAAGAATAAATTCAAAACACCAAACCCTAAACTCTAAACCGTTCGTATTAAAAACTCAATCTAAATCCTAAATCTAAACACTAAATCTAAACCCTAAACCCTAAATTTCTAAACCATAATATCTAAACCCTATAAACCCTAATATCTAAACCCTAATATCTAAAACCTCAACATACGCTCGAAAACACGATAATTGTTATATATTAGTTCTTCGAGAGTTTTCCCGCCATAATAAAAACATTTATCACAAAATGTCTTTATTAAATGTTCATATTTTCATCCAATCTATAATGTTCGTGAACAAAGTTTTTTCAAAAAACGAAAAAAAAAGATTTTGCTTCCCCCCGCTTCCCCCAGATTGGTTACTTCCCTCTTGATTCTACCACTAAAATTGTTGTAAATTATGTGATTCTCGTTTAAACTTTTGAATATATATATATATATATATATATATATATATATATATATATATATATATATATATATATATATATATATATATATATATATATATATATATATATATATATATATATATATATGTATTCAAAAGTTCAAACGAGAACCACATAAAGGGCGAGAACTGCGAGAACTTTTAATTTACAACAATTTTCACATGTGAGTATATATAGTTTCTACATTTTAGGTTTAGATTTAGGATTTGGAGTTCATGGTTTAGATATTAGGATTTAGGGTTTAGCTTTTAGAGTTTAGATTTTGGGTGTAGAATTAACGTTTAACACAAACAGTTTAGAGTTTAGGTTTTATGGTTTAGGGTTTAAGGTTTAGAGTTTTATGTGACGACCTGATAAAATCGCCATTGACGCGTCAACTTAGGTCCCGTTACGTGGTCATAGTCCCTAAATGAGACGCGTTTGACCAAAATTATGTCGCATTCATTTGAAACGTGTATGACTTGCAAAGTTTTAAGTTACCAAACGGTTCGATAACGAGTTTAAGTTTACAGAAGTTGTAAAGTATAAATGAAATAACTTGCGACATAATATAAGTTGAAAATCACGAATGCTATCAATAGCGTATGCATGTAAACATTAAGTTTGAATCCAAAGGTGCTATCACTAGTGTATGCATGTAAACATTAAGTTTGAATTCAAAGGTGCTATCACTAGCGTATGTATGTATGCTTGACCCCAAGCAAGTAATCAAAGTGTGCGGAAGCATGTATTAAGTAGCCAAGTATGAACCTGAGAAACATATAGAAAACTGTCAACGAAAAATGTTGGTGAAATCATAGGTGTATTTGTAAACGTTGTTTTTGAACCACAAGATTTTGTATGAGTTGATTATCCAAATCGTTTGCATTCCAAAGTTGTTGTACATTCGCGAGCACCCAATTATCAAGGCTTAACTGTTATACGAACCCCGTTATCATAGTGTTAGAACCTACACGGCTACACTATACCCGAAAATATATTTCATCCTCTAACGGTAGCGAACTGTCCAAATGAGGGCGCCTCAAGCCCGTATGGATCCATACAACATAAGTTCACGTTTACTGTAATACCCCTCCCCCCCAGGTAACACGTTCTCCGTAACATGATATTGTCCGCTTTGCCCGTAGGCGCACGGATTTTTCTTGGCGACCAAACACGACGAGCACTTTCCCAGGAGGTCACCCATCCTGGTAGTGCTCTCTCCTGAGCATGCTTAACTGCAGAGTTCTCATGGGATCTGCTGCACTTGTGGTCCCAAAACGCGTCATGCTAGGAAAGGTCTCCACACCCTTATAAGGCATGCTTCGTTCCCCTCTCCAACCGATGTGGCACAGATGTAACACAGATGTTACAATCCTCCCCCCTAATAGGACACATCGTCCCCGCTGTGCACGTTGGTCCGGAACTTGGCTCTGATACCATCTGTAATATCCCAGGTAACACGTTCCCCGTAGCATGATATTGTCCACTTTGCCCGTAGGCGCACGGATTTTTCTTGGCGACCAAACACGACGAGCACTTTCCCAGGAGGTCACCCATCCTGGTAGTGCTCTCGCTTGAGCATGCTTAACTGCAGAGTTCTCATGGGATCTGCTGCGCTTGTGGTCCCAAAACGCGTCATGCTAGGAAAGGTATCCACACCCTTATAAGGCATGCTTCGTTTTCCTCTCCAACCAATTTGAGACGGATATAACACGGATGTTACATTTACACCCTACAAGTGTAACTAATGATAATTGAATTGAGGCTTTTTGTTCTAACTCGCATGTGGAATGTTTGTTTTTGTACTTGTGTTCAAAGCATAAAAGTATAATACGTATATGTTTCTCACCCCATGATTTAAAGAGTAAAAGTTGTTGAAAATGTGGGACTATGATCTCACCTCAAGTGCACGAGTATATAGGTACTTCACAAAGTAAACGTGTGCAAGAACGAATGCTAGTTTTGACCTAAACAATAGGTTGTATCAATATCGGTAAAGTATGAAGTCGGTCAAAGTTGTTCAATTAGTCCTATGGCTCGTTACGACTCGATTAATATAGCATGTGAGTCAAATTGTCAAGTTTCATGCAAGATATAAGTATAAAAGCATGTTAGAACGATTGCATACGTATTTGGTTAAGTTTGACTAAAAGTCAATATTTGGTAAAAGTCAAAGTCAACGCGGTCGGGTCGGGTGTCCGAAAATTTTTCCTTGATGAGAAATCATATATAAGCATGTTGGCCAAGTTTCATATTAATCGGAGTTGCGGTTAAGCGGGGGTGAAAACGTGAAATCACAAAGTGAGTTTGGTCAGCAGAAATCGGAGCCGAGCTCCAAGTGGTGCTCAAATAGGCATATGGAGGCCTTGAGCGGCGCTCCAGGGGCCTTGAGTGGCGCTCAGGGTGTCAGATCAGCAATCTGTGCAGTTTTGAACACTTAATGCACGAATCAAACTTCATTTTAACACAACTAATGAACCGTAAACACTCAAAACACTTATCTTATATCGTTGGAAATGTAATTTAACGAGGAATACAACTAAACACATTTCATCAACCAAAACTAGCATTGACAACAATTAAATCCTCGTCGAAAGATCATTGAATATTCATCATTCAATGTTTCAAGTTCAAAAAAAGCAATTGATGATTCGGGCACCCAATTTACACATACGATATGCCGTTTTGAAGGTAATTAAACATACATTGCAACTAAACACTTACCAACAACATTTCATAGCATTCAATGCATTAAAAGTTCATATTTAAGTCTATCGAACCCTAACCAAAAATCACAAAATCAACAATCATGTTAATGAGTTCTTACCAAGCCAACCAACATATTAAATTGAAGCTAATGATGCTAGTAACACATTTAATACATGAACTTTAACATATAACAACATAAAATCAACCAAAAACCAAGATTTAACAAACCCATTTCAAGTGTTCATGCTAGTTATGCAAAATAATGAGATCGAGCAAACAAATCACATATTCATGCTAGACTTGAGCCATAGACAATAATTAACACACTTTTAAGTTAAAAACATCAAGAGCAAGAAATATAGAGTTTTTAGAAAGTTACCCACTAGAGATAAAATTGGTATCAAGCTGTAGAGGATGAAGAGAGGATTCCAAATATATAATTTGTTTTGTTGTGAGTTTGCTAGATTATATTTAGATGATGATTCTTTGATTTGTGAGTTGAGAGCAAAAACATGAAAGTATCAAATGTGGGAGGTGAATGAATGAGTGGAGGAGGAGGGATTGACTAGTTGACCTAATCAACTAGTTTGATCCCTTGGCAAGTTTAGTCCCTCGAGTTTTAAAGCGGGTGCGTGAATTAACCATACGAATTATTTTAAATAAGCGAGAGTAAACGGAAGATGTTATAATCCAATAACGGGAATATTAAGAACGTTAGTTAACGGAAGGTACGAATTTAGATAACGAAAGATATTATCTAAAAAGAAAAGACGGGCGTTAAAATAATTTAACGGAAAAAGGCGAGTTATTACATTTTGGGTATAAGAATCTAAACTTAAAACACTAAACACTAAAGGCTAAACCCGACCTAAACTCTAAATCGGGCTAAATTCAAAAAAAAAAAATATTATTTCGAGTAGTTCTAAAACATAGTAGTTCTAACAAAATTGGAAGAATTCGAACATGTTGTACAGGTTTATGTTCTACACTTTTTTGTTCTATAAGAAAGTTGCACCAAAATTTATGTTCGAACAAACTCAAAATTGTTCGCATGTCTCATGTTTTTGTTCGATTTGCGAGTTCCCAGAGTTCTCTTCGATTTAGAGTTCTCAGAGGATCCTCACTTATAACACCCCATCAAAATCCATTAACGGTGATGTTAACTCTGGTCCCAGTGCTTCGCTTGACTTCTACATAACAGCAAAGTTTTATAGCGGAAGAAATTAATACCTAAGATAAAACATGTAAAACGGGTCAACATAAAGTTGAGTGAATCTACAGGTTTAAGTAAACGGTTTCCAAAAATCATTTATCGAAAATCAGTTATCAAAATCGTTTATCAGTAATCGGTATCCGAAAATTAGTATTCAGAAATCAGTAAACATTTATCAATATTAGACCCCAAATATTTCGTATCAAAAATTTATAGACACACCGTGTCTGGTTTCAAATGTTTGTAGACAATACCATATCTAGTTTCATCATATGCTAGACCACGAGATTTCGTTCAAAGCATTGTAAAAATTATACATCTGTTATGAGCACTTGAATATAAAGCTTTAACCCGAGGATAGCTAATGTGCTACATGACTTCCTTTACCATATATAGCATATACTGATCAAGTATATGGTTACGAAGTAATAAGCACTCGTTCGTTGAGCGAGGTTTGTCAAACCTACGGATCCGTTCTTATAGTTTAAGCCTTACGTATGTAATAAATATATTTAAGCTAAGGGCTTTTTGATCGAACTCATATGTATATTCAGTTTTTGTACTTGTGTCTAATTAGAAATACAGTTTAAGAAACAGTTCAAAAACAACATGTATCTCATCCCCAAAATGTTAATGAAAATGGGTCTGTAGACTCACCTTGAGTGCACTTGAATAAAATACAAGTAACGAGTAGTCGGATTACTACGATCGAGTAATGTAACCTAAACATACCAATATATAGTTACATAAGTCTATTTCAATAGAGTGATCCACAGTACAGTTATCCTATTGCTCAGACCGACGCATTTGTAAAGTAAAAGTCAACACAAAAGTCAACTAGTTCATGCAAGTCAAACAAAAGTCAAACTTGGTCAAGTTGGTCAACCTAAGTCAACTACATTAGTAGGTCATGTCAATGATATCAAAAAGTCAAACCAAGGTCAAATCATAAGTTTTACACATTCGTTTAGCAATTTAACATTTACTAGTTTGGTCACCGTACGTGTTCAAAAAGGTCATGCAATCGGACAAGCATTATTCACAAATGACATATCAAGAAATTATGATAAAATCCAGATCACAAGTACATGTCATAAGATTTCTAAAAAGACCAATCACACTATCATACGATTCCTAGAACTCACATAGATGCAAACCTTTCTATCAGTTCTCGTTTACGCATCAGTTTTAGAAAACTTCTCATTTAATCTAGAAAATAGTAAATCACAAAGGGCCAATTGGAGATGGTCAAAAACATCCGAAAATATCAGTGATCAAAAGAACTAAGCAAACTATGTAGCCAATTTGTACAATTTTGCCAACCAAGTAAGACTTTCGGATTTAGACAGAATCCAGACCAATGGTTTCGGCATGCATGTAGCACATAGCAATTAGAGTTTTCAGAACTAGACATATAAATGTGATATGCTACATAACATACATTTAACAATGTATCAGAAGCTCAAGCTCCAAAACAATTTCTACTTGATGCTAGACAACTATATGTACAAACGAGACATATCTGATACCATTCAGGTAGTCATTTTCGAGGTCAATTATAGGAGCATCTAGAAACAATTAGCACATAATTTCCACATGAAAGATTAAGTACTAATAATTTAATTTCCAGAATACAAAGGCTTATTTTCTAGAAATCATGTTAAGTGGTCGTTTGACTCAAAAGTAAATCGTTGTTTAGCAAGTTTTACTGTGAACGATCAATCATAAAATGAGTTTCACAAATCCAATAGACATGATATCCTAGTCCATTTTATGCGTTTTTCAATTATCTATCCAATAAACATCAGTTCATGAACCAATTACAAAATAAAAAAAATTGCAGTTTTAAGATTAGAGCATAATTACACCTTGAAACTTCAATTAAGCATAACTAGAGCTATACATAATGAAATCACACGATTCTTGCGAGCAGAGTTATTAATTTTTCGATAGTTTTTCATCTAGACCCTTTATATTTATAGGAAACAAACTCATCATATCAGTAGCATAGCAAACAAATTCGTGATTTAACCCTAGCATGCAATCCGAGCATTATAACAACTAGTAACGCATATGTAAGTAACTAGAGGAGGGTGAATAGTTACTTAATACGATTTTTAAAACTTTTTCAATGATCAATATGATATGAACGATACTTGATCACGTTAGTCAACTCAAACTCATGTGTGATGTGTTTATGTTTGTAACGATGCGGAAAGTAAAGTAATGAACATAAACACAAGGATTTATAGTGGTTCGAGTGGATGTTAACTAATCCACCTTAATCCACTCCCCAATTCACTAATCGGGATTTGTTGCTTCACTAAGAACTTTTCTCCAAATCCGATGGAGATCCGATTTACAAGCCTTGTACTTCTCTTTAGACAACAAACCTAATCCCTCTATCCCTTTGAAGGATTACCTCCAACTTAGATCAACTTTTCTTCAACTTGGACAAGTATTTATCTCCAATGAGATTAATCAACTCCCTAGTTCCCTTTAAGGAAGATGATAGCTAAGCTAGCATATGCCTCTAATTACAAAGTACAAAGACTCTTCCTTTTTCAGTGATGACAATCTTAAGACAATTCTAAGGATTAATACAACACCATGTAAACTTACAAAGATAGAAATTTGAAAGTAAGTTTACAATGACCCCTTTTATAATCTATGAGATTATAAAAATTCTCTTTTTTTAATCACAAACATATGTAGAAGTATTATGTTCTTGTGATTCTCTGATGATTTTGAGTTATAGCATGGAAGAGGTCCAAGTCTTTAAAGTTCTCTAAGTCTTGCTATTTATATGGAGAGATAAAAAGGCCAGCCCTATCTGCGGCTTGGCTCACGGTCGACTGCAGGTCGACCGCGCGTGCTTCAGTCCAAAATATATATCCGTTGTATAGCCGTTTGAATCAGTTTTGGACATCACTCTTTGGACACTTTACTTCATTTAACACCTGCAAAAGATAACCAACATCCTATACAAGTACTATATGCATTAAATGTCCATTTACCTTGCATGGATTGCTTTGATAGTGACTTATTGTAACGACTCAAATTTTTCGACTTATATTTTTTTGTGCTCTATACTTTAACGAATATGCGTATATATGCGTACTGAGCTAGTTTATGCTCTGGGATCTTATTTCATGATAATTACTTTCGTTAATACTTTACAGCGTGTTATTAAGTGCTTAATCACTTAACTTGATCCTCGAATGATTTTATGACCGTTAGTGTCACTTGACGTTTAGATCGAGCTATGTACTTGGTACACGTTAAAGTTTTGTCGTAATTGGAATATTATGACTATGTAATACTAATTGTTATTTTCTAATGACAATTACTTGGCTTATTGGTTGCTTAATTACGCTTAGCAATTTACTAATGCACATTAGTTAGTCTTATTGGACTTTTTACTTTAATGGACTTAGGCGCACCCTACTCTAGTTAATGGACCATTAAATTAGCCCAACTTTAATGTATTTATGATCCATTAAGATGGTAGGATAAAAACCCATTAAGATGAGCCAACATACTAGCATTTTTGTTAACCATTACTACATATGTTGCATGGGATCCCAACAACAAGCACCACCTTTAGACCACCACCATGCAAAGAGCAAAAGTTTGTCTCCCCCTTGTCCCCCAAACTTACGTCCTAGACCCCCACCACCACCACTATAAATACAAGCCTTATTCTTTCATTTCACACTTGATCTCATTCTCATTTTACAGAAACTTGCTCTCTAATTTTCTATCTAGTCTTTCTCACACTAAAATTGTAAGTTCTTGAATTTTATTTCTTCTTCTTTTTCTTCTTTAATTTTGACATCATCATCATCATCATCAAAGGATCAAGCTTTTTAGCTTTTTGATCTTGTTACATCTTGTAGATTCAAACTTTGATTTGAAATCTTCAAGAACATGAAAGATTCAAGCTTTTTAGCTTTGAATCTTCATTACTTTGTTGGATCTAAGTTTTGAAGTTTAAAATCCCTTTATTTTGTTAAAAGATCAAAACTTGTGTTTATGATCTTCATGTAACTTTGTTAGTCCCTTGATAACAACAGGAGTATTGTAGAGGGGGGGGGGGGGTGAATATAATTTATTTTAATTAACTTAACAGTTAAACACGATTAGTATTCAATCATGAAAATTAAATAGAGTCACAGGTAATTTTTCAACGGTTATTCTTTATTGATTGAATCACAAAGAATCACAACTATCCTTGGAAGAATGATAGTTGGTTGATACATACTACCTAGAATATAGCTAAGAGGTAAACTAAAAGCTATTACACGTTTTTGACTCTAAATAAATAAACCCACACCACTAGTTGTTACAATAGTGGATACAACAATTAATAGTAGTCCTATTAACCGTGTAATGGTTCTATTGTCCACTGGTACATAGGATGTCTGTACTTGTGGGGACAACTGCACCAGAGAGCATGCTCTCCTCTTTCCTCTTTGGTAGCTATTTGCAGGAACACCCCAATTCAGTTTGGCACCACTATTTAATTAAAAAAACAGAATGTTGTGTTCCCTAGGTATTGACAAAGTATAACCCATGTCTGCAAATGCGTTAAACTTTTGCATTCCCACGTGGTCTTGTAAGGTCACTTGTCAGCCGCCGACGCATATCCTTTTCTGTTCAACTTTGTCTTTGACTTCTGTTGAATAGTACAATTGATGTAGACTACTCGGGAAACTACTATGCTTATAATGGAGCATAGCTGTCTTGTATAGTAAGCTGCATTCCAGCTGTGCTGGTTCTTTATTGCTGAGACACTTGATATTCTTAAACTGCTGAGTACACATCCTGTGCTGATTGAAGAACACTGTCTACCTTGTGCTGGTAGACTGAGCAGCAAACTACACTCGACACAGCAATATCTGCTGTCTATACACAAACAAACTTGTGCTGGCTGCACATAACATTTTAGTGCAAATAAATTACAGTTTTGTCATAATTAAATCCTTAATTATTTTGAGGACTCAACAATCTCCCCCTTTTTGATGATGACAAAACCTATGACATATAGAGAAAACACTAAAGCTAGCATAGAGGGACCTAATGAAAAATGGGCAGTAAATTTGTCCCTTTTAAGTTTGTTTTCGGGATCTTTTGCTGAGTTATCTATATCTTATAATTTGAAATGATTTTGAAGATAAACTCATTTCACTTTCATTACAGCAGAGTATATACAGTAATTACAAGAACATCATAATGAAAAATGAAATAAACAAAAGATACAATTTGAGCACTAGAGGGCTATCTATCTTTATCTTTATCTAATTCCTCTTCAGATAGCTCATCTTGTTTGATTTTTTAGGCTTCATGAAACGACCCGTTCATATCACTATAAACGCAGTACGTTATTCATTGGTCCCATAGCGAGGTATTTGACCTCTATATGATACGTTTTAGAAATTATTGCATTCGTTTCATAAAAAGCACACCATTATTATACATAATGCATGTTTTAAACAAGTGGGCGATTATTTAAGAAATAATTCCCATAATACATCGGTTTCCAAATACTACACACATGACATAAAAGTTGAATATAATACATGACGAAGGTTTTATTGAATGCAACACTTCATTTAAACAAAAACATGAGACTCCATGCACAGCTTGCTCAGATAATGCAATAGTGGAAGACTTTCTTAAGGACCTGAGAATAAACATGCTTAAATAGTCAACACAAAGGTTGGTGAGATATATAGGTTTAGCATCGATATAAATATAGACCACAAGATTTCATAGTTATAAATATATGTACACTCGCAAGTGTATAAAAGTATTCTATAAGTTGTTGAGCGCTTCGTTAACCATACTTAACCATTAATGTGGCATATTCCCTTTATTATGAAATCTCCCTACACTGTACCAAGTGTAGTAAAAATGAAGTACTATGCAACCGTTTACGATACTAGAGCGACTAGCCCGGTTGGGGTTGTCAAACCCGATAGATTTATCAATAGGATTTGCGCTTACATGTTCTTACAACATGTAAATATTAGTTACCAAGCTATTAGGGAAGATATGCAAAGTGGTACAACTCAACGTAGAATATATTTTAAGTACTTGTGTCTATGGCGTAAAATATAAAATGCATGTATTCTCATCCCAAAATATTTGTAGAGTTTAAAAATGGGACTATATACTCACAGTAGTAAAAGTATATTAATAATAAGTTTTCAACTTATTAAAAATATGACCGTCGTCCTTGGATTCACGAACCTATAACAATAATAACGATTCAGATAATAATACGACATATGAATAAAATAAAGAAAGTTCATAGAATACTTGTATAATAATTTTTAACATTTTATGTTAGTAGTCCATTGTTAGTAGTCCTTTGTTAGTAGTCCAAAATAGTCCGAAAAGTCCAACAGTCCAATAATCGGTATATATATATATATATATATATATATATATATATATATATATATATATATATATATATATAGAATTACCCCATGACGTACTGTATACGTATTGTCTTTACATCAACCCAGAGACGTATTGTATACGTATTGTCTTAAAATTAACTAAGACGTATTGTGTACGTATTGTCTTAGGATTTATCAAAACGTATTGTATACTTATTGTGTTAGGACGTACCAAGAATATTATTATACATATATAAATCACAGAATTAACCAAGATTATAATATTTTGTTACACTACTGATAACATGTCCAAATATATATATATATATATATATATATATATATATATATATATATAGGAAAAATTAACAAGGATATGGTTAATATAGTTTTTATAATATAAATTTCGTCCATACAACGTTAATTTTAGCAGATTTTGTTTTGTTCGCCAAATATTCATTACAACTCCGTTTAAAGTGAATCAAATTGCTATGGATTCATTAAGAAGTAAATTTTACAAAACCAATTCGAAAAGTTCATCCCATGTAGTAATTTTTAGAGCTTTACCCTCTTTTTATGTCGGTGGATAGATTAGAAAAAATCCCGGCATCCACCCAATATATGATTTTTGATAAAATACTTCCACTTTGTCTAAAATCATGAAAAAATACTGGAAGTCTTATTTACATATATTAACATATTTCCAAAGTCTTAGCCTCGAACTCAAAGTCTAAGATAGGTTTTTAATTCCCAACCTAAAACAGCCCGCTTTTTACCGAATGAAGATTAAAGGATATATGTTAAGTTTCAAGGTGTTCTTCATATGTACAAGTTATAAGTTCTTATATTAACTTAATATAACATCATAATACATATAAATAAGTGTTATTAGAGTTAAGTTAGAAAGATTAGATTAGTTTTTCAAACAAGCTTGGTGTTCACCAAAACAAGTTCTAGTTTTTACAAGTTTTATAAATATAATAAGATAGCAACTATACAAGGAATTGAACAAGGATTTTGAGAAGTATTTTACCTTGATTATGAAGAAGAAAGTTGCTGAGATTAAAGTATGATATGAGAGCATTCAAGTGTGTGTTTTTAGTTTAAGAAAATGTGGAGTAAAAATGTGTTAAAATGGTCCTTATTTATAAGCTTATAATTTTGGCTTTTAGTGAAAATATCTAAGATAAGTTAAATTGTATTAAGTCATGCATGACATATTAAATTTATTAGGTCATGGATGAAATATTACATAAATAATTGCAGATTTCTATTGGTATATACCAATAGTAAATACTTCTAGAAGCTGTGTATAATACGGGTAAAAATACCGTATGAATGCGAGTAGAATTCTTGAGGAAATTGAACGAAAATACGAGTATAGCTATCCTTTATATGTATTGGTATATTATAAATTGTATTCAATACTTGTAAGGATGTATTTACACTCGTAATACATTATATGTAAATACATTTTAACATAAGTTAATTACGTCGCTTAAATAGTAATATATATATTGTTTGAAAACTCTTTAAATTAGTAGTATGAAAATATATATATAATACTTTGTTAATATACTTAATGAGATATTTAATTATCATATTTTCAAGTTAAATATATATAAATCCATATATATACACAATAATTAAACAATTAAACAATTAAATCAAGTTATAACGTTCGTGAATCCTCGGAATCAAAGGGTGACCAAAAGCTTGTGTAAAACTATTTCCGGAGGTTCAAGATTTATTAAAATTCATTGCTTATCAAGTCAAAATTATATAAAGATTAAGTTTAAATTTGGTCGGAAATTTCCGGGTCGTCATAATACCTACCCGTTAAAGAAATTTCGTCCCGAAATTTGATCGAGGTCATCATGGCTAACAATAAGAATGTTATTATGACGAATATAAGTTGATTCATAGGGTTTTATCATGATTGAGAAATATGGATAAAATAATTCGATTACTCGAAACGTATGAGTGAAGCTATCGTAAAAGAGTTAAATGAGAAAATAGGGATTCGTCTTATCTTTTGACATCATCACGGTTGATCTCCGGATTAAAGAAAATCTTTGTAATCTATATAAGATTTGATTCTTCGGCAATTAAGGAAATTATGATCCTCTTCGATTTAATGCAATAATATGTCTCGATTTCTCTGTCGGATATTTTACTATAAATCAACCTCCTACGTTTCCTTATTTCCACATCTCCCATCTTTTACAGTTCTTCCTTTCTTCGTACTTCCAAAACATTCATCAATATGCTCCATCCAGTTTTAATTCTTGATATATTCTTGACTATCACATCTGTCATTCTTCTTTTTCATCTTCCACCGGAGAAATCCGTTAATTTCTACTATGCTCTTGGGTCTATAGTGTTCTTAGTTTTTTCGTGTCTTTATATTGCTATACGCATTGATATACACGGTTTGTAATTTCTGCGTTGTCTTCGTGCTTATATTTTTCCTTATATTTTGGAGTTTCATGCTACCGTCTTCTTTTCCCGACTTCAAGTCAAGCGAATAATGGTCTAGAATTCATAGATATGAAATTCGGAATGAATATAGCTAATGCTCTAAGAGAGAAATTGTAATAGCACAATTTGACTTGCGAAATTACCAGAATCCAAAGGAAAAGATAGAACTATCAATAGAATATTTTCTTGATATGTATAGAGATTAGATTGAATGTAAGAGTCATATAACATGGCACATGATGACGTTATGGTCTGTGAATCATTACGTACCATTTAGAAACTCAACATGACTTACTGTAATATAATCACGTTGATCAAGTATCATTATATTATACTAACTCATGCTTCAGTTCTCAACATTACTTCAAAAACATTCATACTTTACACTCAAAGGTTTCAGATGTTTAGAAACTAAAACAGTTTTCTTTATGATGTGATACAGATAACGCGAAGGTATAATTGATTTCAGATAAGAATGGTTATGAAAATATCTTCAGAAATATGAAGGATATTTATAATAGAAGATATGGTGATATCTTAGAATATTTAAGATAAGAGGATGATGAAGAATATTGTCCGCAAGGGTTTTAGAGTAAGGATCAAGGTATTTGCTAAGGATTTTAGCAGATACCGAATCATTTGGATTCTTTGAAGGTAGATTTTGCCCTTGTGATTTGTCCACAGCCTCCTTCAGGGTTTGCTCAATTCGTTTTTCAGTTCCAAACCTTCTCTTTTTCTGTGCTTTGCTAACACAATATTCTTTATCATCAACTTTTGACTGTTACAGTTGTCTACAGTTTCTGCTGCTTTATTCAGCTTTTTCAAAACTTCATAGTACTGATTCGTAGGCTAAAGTGATATTCCGAATTTCAGAATTATAATTCCAGGAAATAACGTTATATGTATATGCAGAAATTGAAAGGACCCGTTCATATACATTATAAACGATTCACAATAGTTGATTACATCGCGAGGTATTTGACCTCTATATGATACATTTTACAAACATTGCATTCTTTTTTAAAAGACAAACTTTCTTTACAACGAAAGTTGACGGCATGCACACCATTTCATAATACATCCAACTATAATTGGCTTAATAATAATCTTGATGAACTCAATGACTCGAATGCAACGTCTTTCAAAATATGCCATGAATGACTCCAAGTAATATCCTTAAAATGAGCTAATGCACAGCGGAAGATTTCTTTAATACCTGAGAATAAACATGCTTTAAAGTGTCAACCAAAAGGTTGGTGAGTTCACAAGTTTATCATAACAATCATTTCAATATATTAATAGACCACAAGATTTCCATTTATAAATATATGTACACTCGCAAGTGTATAAAAGTATTCTATAAGTTGTAGGCACCCGGTAACAAGCCTTAACGTTCATGTTTTACCCTCTGAAGTACACCAGATCAGGTGTGTTTAAAATAACCTCGAAGTACTAAAGCATCCCATAGTCAGGATGGGGTTTGTCAGGCCCAATAGATCTATCTTTAGGATTCGCGCCTACCGTACATAGACAAGTAGTTTAATGTTACCAAGCTAAGGGTATATTTCTGGTTTAAACCCACGTAGAATTAGTTTTAGTACTTGTGCCTATTTCGTAAAACATTTATAAAAACAGCGCATGTATTCTCAGTCCCAAAAATATATATAAAAGGGAGCAAATGAAACTCACAATACTGTATTTCGTAGTAAAAATACATATAACGTCATTTAATAAGTGCAAGGTTGGCCTCGGATTCACGAACGTATCAATATTGAGATTCAATATTGCAGGAAAGTACGTAGACGCAACGGAGATGATAAACACTAGATTGACCTCACGAGCATACCCATGAACCATACCCATCACCTCCATAGCTATAACCCATAATTTCCTTAGCTTCGACTCATTCAAAAAACTATTTTAAAATCACTCGGACAGCACTCCGTCGTAATATTTTATGTATACTAATAATATCTTGAAATAATATAGAGCAAATATATATATATATATATATATATATATATATATATATATATATATATATATATATATCAATTGAGAGAGTTTAGAGAAATATATTTTCAAGTTTCTATGAAATAATGAAACCTATTGAATTCTATTTATAATAGATTTTTGAATTATAAAAGTGAATTATTAAAGTATGAATTATTAAAGTGAATTATTAAAGTATGAATTATTAAAGTATGAATTATTAAAGTGAATTATTATATTATGAATTATTAAAGTGAATTATTAAAGTATGAATTATTAAAGTGAATTATTAAAGTATGAATTATTAAAGTTAAAGTAAAGCAAAAGTAAAGTAAAGGTAAAGTTAAAGTATAGTAAAAGTATAAAAAACTATGTATGTATAATACGCATATAAATATATATAATATTAATTTAAATCGTTATATATATTTAATAAAATAAAATATAAATATCGTTATATTTATTATACTGGTTAAGTAATGAGTTGTCAAAAGTGATTCTAGATATTTATAAAAGTTATATACGTTTTAATAATAAAGTTCTTTTTAAACTGAAAACGTCTTTGTACGTTTGAAAATAGATTAATAGAATATTATGAAAACCAATTCTCCACTAACTTTTGTCTAACTTTCGTAAATGACACTTTTTGTTTTTATTTATAAATAGCTTTACAAATTATTCTGAATATCGTTAAGAGGAATAGATTTTCTCAAATCATAGTGGACATCTCAATAGAGACTTGTAATCATAATTCAATGTTTCTGATAATTCAATCATTTAATATATTTTTTTTTTCGTCGAAAATCATATTGAAACAAATACATTCGTGTAAAGTATTATACGTTTAATACTTTATTGATATTCTCAAGTTATAATATATATATATATATATATATACATATACATATCTATTTATATATAACGGTTCGTGAATCGTCAGAATTTGGTTATAATGAATGTATGAACACAGTTTAAAATTCTTGAGATTTAACTTAACAAACTTTGCTTACCGTGTCTGAATAATATAAAGATTAAAGTTTAAATTTGGTCGAAAATTTCCGGGTCGTCACAGAAATGATGTGAGATTCAAGAATAATTATTGATGCTTCCTGGGGTTTGGTATGACAATTATTGTTACAAGATGTAGATGGGAACATGACAAGGTTTTATAGTGATCTTTCAGAGCGATTTAAGTCAAAGAGCAATAAAGTTGCTGGTAAGCTTAATACTAATGTGGTGGAATATAAAAGGTTCCCCAGTAATGATGGCGAAAAGACAACGTATATATCAAGGTTATAATAAGGCTACTCTGGATGAAAAGTCGAAGTTGTCTTTTTAGAGCTGTGACAAAATTCGCTATTTTGAAAAGGGATTGTAAAGTTATTTTGGATAATAATAATGCTAAAGGATCTGACACGGATACGTGTTGAACCTTTGCTTAGGTTCAAGTGTCCTTCGAATGCATATCTATATGCATATATTCTTTGTATGTATCGTGTGATTGGTTCATTCTCTCGATTGTTCCTTAGTTGAGATGTTTTCAAGAATTTTGAAGGGTTTAGACGCAGGTTATCATCGTCAATATCCGTATAATGAATTCGTCGTGAATCTTGAATGATACGAATATCTTTATGAGTTCTGTGAATGAAAGTGATGTTCTAGTATAGTTTGAATTTAAAGTATGATTTTGAAGGATGTAGGATTTTAAGATTGATGGCACTTCTTAAATCTTGACTTGGATTTTGATATGTCAAAATTAGAATATGTAATTGAATTGGTATGGAAAATGGTTGTCTTGAATTTTGTGAAATAATGTATATTGCTATGAAAGGAGAGAGTATAATTAACGATTGTCGAAACATCATTGAAAATGTACAGTGTAACATATTAATGTGAACTTAAGTATTTCTCGGGTATTACCTACCCGTTAAAATAAAATTTCACAAGTAATATTTTGTACAAAAGAATTTTTATTACAGTCTTTATGAAAATATATGTATGTATATTTTCTTCAGATGTAATATGGATTTAATGAGTTAATATTATATTAATCTCATTTGGTTTACGGTTGGAACTAGAAATGAATAATCCCTAAAACTTTAGAGATTACATAATCGTCGCGGAATATTTCTTCAATGTAAATGAAATAATGAATTAACACTTCATCACTCATTATTGTTGGTATCCCTCAGTGCCTGCGGTGCGTATGATGTTGATGCTCGTAATACGGCTTGCGATGTTGAGGCTTGTGATGTTGTTGGTACTGCTGGTGCTGGTAGTGGTTTGATGTGAGTATAGATGATGAGAATTTGTTTTGTTTTGTATTGTGAAAGAAGATGTTTAAATTTTCTTAAATAAAAAGAGAGGTCAAGAGCTTTATAAAGGGAATGAAATGATGTAGGATGCACTTGCTAATGAAGTTTTGCTTTTCATGACAGTAAATTTTTTTTTTTACTAAATAATTCACCATGCAAGATACGGAGTAAAGGTCGGATAGCCTCAATAATATTAGTAATATTATACTCGTTGCGGCATATCCTGGAAATGAGAGAGAAAATGGTGTTACGAACGGGTTCGCCGGTAAGTGCCTCATGTTCTTCACCAAGAGGGCAATGTGGTGGATGGAAAGGATCACCTTCTTCTTGTCTCCAATGATTAAGTAGACTACGAACCCATCCCCAATTCATCCAAAATAGATGATGGCTAATTGGTTGATCCATTCCAGTCACACTGGTTTTGGAGCTTGAGTGGGATTCCATTTCAGAATCCGAGGGACTTGAAATGACGAATTCCATTTCGTTCGATTGAATAAAGGATTTTTCGATATGAAATGATTTTAGGCTATCATATAGTGTTCTAATTATATAGAATATCTATATATATAGAGCAAAAGATTTCGTAGATTACGGAGGAATTTACGGAATATGTCAGGAAAAGTTTACAGTAACAGATACGCTAAGATATGATTTAGCAAATATACTAAGATATGAATTTTGTCTATACACCATTCATGCAATCAATGCAGTAAGATGTGCCTAGACTAAGAATGATAAGAAAGTAATTTCCTATAAGAAATGATAAACAAAACTTTTGACATGTAGACATGACCGAAGTCCAGACTCACTAATGCATCCTAACAACTATCAGTTAGACACACTAATGCAAGGCCTGGTTCGCTAAGACCACTGCTCTGATACCAACTGAAACGACCCGTTCATATCACTATAAATGCAGTACGTTATTCATTGGTCCCATAGCGAGGTATTTGGCGTATATATGATAAGTTTTAAAAATTATTGCATTCGTTTCATAAAAAACACACCATTATTATACATAATGCATGTTTTAAACAAGTGGGCGATTATTTAAGAAATAATCCCCATAATACATCGGTTTCCAAATACTACACACGTGACATAAAAGTTGAATATAATACATGACAAAGGTTTTATTGAATGCAACACTTCATTTAAACAAAAACATGAGACTCCATGCACAGCTTGCTCAGATAATGCAACAGCGAAAGACTTTCTTAAGGACCTGAGAATAAACATGCTTAAACAGTCAACACAAAGGTTGGTGAGATATATAGGTTTAGCATCGATATAAATATAGACCACAAGATTTCATAGTTATAAACATATGTACACTCGCAAGTGTATAAAAGTATTCTATAAGTTGTTGAGCGCTTCGGTAACCATACTTAACCATTAATGTGGCATATTCCCTTTATTATGAAATCTCCCTACACTGTACCAAGTGTAGTAAAAATGAAGTACTATGCAACCGTTTACGATACTAGAGCGACTAGTCCGGTTGTGGTTGTCAAACCCTATAGATCTATCAATAGAATTCGCGCTTACATGTTCTTACAACATGTAAATATTAGTTACCAAGCTATTAGGGAAGATATGCAAAGTGGTACAACTCAACGTAGAATATATTTTAAGTACTTGTGTCTATGGCGTAAAATAGAAAATGCATGCATTCTTATCCCAAAATATTTGTAGAGTTTAAAAATAGGACTATATACTCACAGTAGTAAAAGTATATTAATAATAAGTTTTCAACTTATTAAAAATATGACCGTCGTCCTTGGATTCACAAACCTATAACAATAATAACGATTCAGATAATAATACGACATATGAATAAAATAAAGCAAATTCATAGAATACTTATATAATAATTTTTTACATTTTATGTTAGTAGTCCATTGTTAGTAGTCCTTTGTTAGTAGTCCAAAATAGTCCGAAAAGTCCAACAGTCCAATAATCGGTGTATATATATATATATATATATATATATATATATATATATATATATATATATATATATATATATATATATATATATATATATATATATATATATATATATATATATATATATATAATCTTAGAATTACCCCACGACGTATTGTATACGTATTGTATTTACATCAACCCAGAGACGTATTGTATACGTATTGTCTTAGAATTAACTAAGACGTATTGTGTACGTATTGTCTTAGGATTTATCAAAACGTATTGTATACTTATTGTGTTATGACGTACCAAGAATATTATTATACATATATACAATCACAGAATTAACCAAGATTATAATATTTTGTTACACTACTGATAACATGTCCAAATATAGATATAGGATATAGGGAAAATTAACAAGGATATGGTTAATATAGTTTTTATAATATAAATTTCGTCCATACAACGTTAATTTTAGCAGATTTTGTTTTGCTCGTCAAATATTCATTACAACTCCGTTTAAAGTGAATCAAATTTCTATGGATTCATTAAGAAGTAAATTTTACAAAACCAATTCGAAAAGTTCATCCCAAGTAGTAATTTTTAGAGCTTTACCCTCTTTTTGTGTCGGTGGACAGATTAGGAAAAATCCCGGCATCCACCCAATATATGATTTTTGATAAAATACTTCCACTTTTTCTAAAATCTAGAAAAAAATACTGGAAGTCTTATTTACATATATTAACATATTTTCAAAGTCTTAGCCTCGAACTCAAAGTCTAAGATAGGTTTTTAATTCTCAACCTAAAACAGCCCGCTTTTTATCGAATGGAGATTAAAGGATATATGTTAAGTTTCAAGGTGTTATTCATATGTACAAGTTATAAGTTCTTATATTAACTAAATATAACATCATAATACATATAAATAAGTGTTATTAGAGTTAAGTTAGAAAGATTAGATTAGTTTTTCAAACAAGCTTGGTGTTCACCAAAACAAGTTCTAGTTTTTACAAGTTTTATAAATATAATAAGATAGCAACTATACAAGGAATTGAACAAGGATTTTGAGAAGTGTTTTACCTTGATTATGAAGATGAAAGTTGCTGAGATTAAAGTATGATATGAGAGCATTCAAGTATGTGTTTTTAGTTTAAGAAAATGTGGAGTAAAAATGAGTTAAAATGGTCCTTATTTATAAGCTTATAATTTTGGCTTTTAGTGAAAATATCTAAGATAAGTTAAATTGTATTAAGTCATGCATGACATATTAAATTGATTAGGTCATGGATGACATATTACAAAAATATTTGCAGATTTCTATTGGTATATACCAATAGTAAATACTTCTAGAAGCTGTGTATAATGCGCGTAAAAATACCGTATGAATGCGAGTAGAATTCTTGAGGAAATTGAACGAAAATACGAGTATAGCTATCCTTTATATGTATTGGTATATTATAAAGTGTATTCAATACTTGTAAGGATGTATTTACACTCGTAATACATTATATGTAAATACATTTTAACATAAGTTAATTACGTCGTTTAAATAGTAATATATATATATTGTTTGAAAACTCTTTAAATTAGTAGTATGAAAATATATATATAATACTTTGTTAATAAACTTAATGAGATATTTAATTATCATATTTTCAAGTTAAATATATATAAATCCATATATATACACAATAATTAAATAATTAAACAATTAAACAATTAAATCAAGTTATAACGTTCGTGAATTCTCGGAATAAAAGGGTGACCAAAAGATTGTGTAAAACTATTTCCAAAGGTTCAAGATTTATTAAAATTCATTGCTTATCAAGTCGGAATTATATAAAGATTAAGTTTAAATTTGGTCGGAAATTTCCGGGTCGTCACACTTCAGGGAATAGGATAGGTATATCAGCAGGATCAAATATAGGGATATGAGGAGGTAGAATGATGGGATCTCTTCTTTGTGGGCCTTCACCAGTAGATTTCTTTCCTTTAGGTTTTTGAGAAAGTACTTCTTCTAAGTTTACTACTGGTGCATTCCCAAATTTTGTAGCTCTGTTGAAGAGCTCTTGGAGTTCTGGCTTCAATGTCTTTTTAATACTACTTTCAGCTTTACCAATGAAGTACTCCAATATCTCCATCCATTCACTGAATCCTAAGGATCGTAACTCATCATAATTTATCCTTTCTTGAACATTATTCTCCCTGCTGACATTGAAAGCTCTTTTTGAGCCTCTGTGCACTTTGATGATCTTGCTGGGGTTTGATCTTCTGTTCATCACATCACCATACCTGCTCCTATAATAATGATCAGATAGTTCTATGGTTCGGGCAGTTTCTATAGGAGCAATAGCAGGTGCTTTCTCAGCAGCTTCTAGTTCATCAAGAGCCTTATCCTGTTCCATGACAATGGCTTTAGCTAATTTTAGGGACTCAGCCTCTTGCTTTCTTTCAGCACCCAATTTGTCTTCTACTTCCTGAAGCCTTTACCTCTCAGCGAGTTCAGCATCAGCAGCCTCCCTTCTTTGCCTTTCTTCTTCTAAGCCTAACAGATAATCATCGGTAGTAATTTTCAGAGACTTTGCTGTTTCAATCATCTTTCTACCCTCTTCAGTTCTAAGGGCAGCACGATACTGCCTTAGATCCATACCCAGCTGGCGAGCCTCTTGAAATTGAGCTTTCTCCTCATCAGTAGAGAGCCTTTGACCACCGTTATTTAAGTATATACCAATTTCAATGCCATAAGTCAAGTCAGTGATGTAGAATGGATGATCAAGAGGATGATGCGGCAATCTAACTTGGCGTATCCTTTCATTAATAGCTGCTTGTCTTTGCTAAAGCAATTCTGGTACAGTGATCTCCAGTCTGTAAGCCTCTCTTTCATCTGGATTCATTCTAAATAGATCTGGCTCACCACGGGCAACTGAATCATCTTCCCAAGATCTGTGTTTACCATGACGTTTTGGGGAAGATGGAGGATACATGATTGATTCACCTATGCCAGATGAACTCACTAGAAACTGAGTAACACGATTATCATGTGTTCTGTTAAAATAAGTGAGGGTCCGGAGAGAGATAGGTGATTGAAAAAATAAGTGATCTCTTCTACCCCAGACTGTAAAGTCAGTAGGATTAACCATATCATCATCTTGATTAGCACCCAGCACATCCACCTTTGCTGGGTCTTCAACACTTGTTTCACCCAGCAGCACACTACTGGCTGGGTCTTCATTCACATCACTTCTTGATGTGTCTTCAGTACCAGCTGACTGATTAGTATCAGCTGGCATAACTGCCACAGTATCTTCATCAGTTACCTCAAATAGGGGTCCTTTCCTTAGGGGCTGGTTGTCCCTAGGAGCAGATTTCACCCTTTGTTTGTCAATTGGCTTGGGTTCAGCTGATGGTTCTTGTGTTGATACTGGTTCTTGTGGTGGCAGATAGGGAACAATAGCAAGATGCTCCCCCTGAACATCAACATCTGCTGGCTGTTGTTGTGTAGCTGGCTGAGTAGACGACACTGGTTGAGAAGATGAGCTGGTTTCTTTGCATCTAGCCATTTCATAAATACATCAGCTCTAACTCCTCCTGACTCAGTAGAAGCTAAATAGTCTTTCTGTCATAACCCGTCCTTAACCATAAGAACGCGTTAGATAACGTATGATTTCATTGCGAGGTATTGACCTCTATATGAGACATTTTTGAAAGAAAACTGCATATATTATACATTACAAACCATAACCATTATTTTTGTTACAAGCTTAAGACAATAAAAAGAAGATTAACGTTTAGCGATAATCTTCGACTTACAAACTTTACAAATGATGACAACAACACGGTTTCTAGCATATTTTACAATACAACATCTCGGATATGCAGTTTTATTTTTGACACAAACATGCGTACGCAAGATCCTGGTTAGATCCAACATGATGCAGCGGAAGCTTTAGAAATCACCTGAGAATAGACATGTTTTAAAAGGTCAACATAAAGTTGGTGAGATATAGGTTTAATGCCGGCTGCAATATATATATAGACCACAAGATTTCGTATATAATCAGTTTAATAAAAGTATTCTAAGTGGTTGAGCACTCGGTAACCATACTTAACATTTTCACGTCGCATATTCCCTTTAATATGAAATCTTACTACACCGTACCAAGTGTAGTCACAAAAACGAAGTACTGTGCAACCGTTGAATACTGGTCGTCCAGTCCGGTTGGGGTTGTCAGGCCCGATAGATCTATCAACAGGATTCGCGTTTACAATACCGCTGTAAATATTAGTTACCAAGCTACAGGGAAGTATGCCAGTGGTACAACTCAACGTAGAATATATTTTTCAGTTACTTGTGTCCATATCGTAAAACATAAAATACATGTATTCTCATCCCGAAATATTTAGAGTTTAAAAGTGGGACTATATACTCACTCTTGTCTTGATGATATATATATTTTGACTCGGTCTTCCGGTTGATATCACGAACCTATCCATATATAATATATCAATACCTTTTCTTTTTAAACAAACGTTATATATATATATATATTTGTTATACTTTTAATACTTTGAATATTTCCTTAGTCCGAAGTTAGCAGTCCGAGGTTAGCAATTCAATTTTAATGGTTCATTTTTAGATGTTTAATATACCCGCAATGAATAAATACAACCCCCAATGAAATAAATAAAACTCCCGTAAAACCCCATCATAAATGTATTGGTCGAGATTAATCTTGACCCATGGTACCGGTGTTGTCAAATGACGTGTTGCGTACAATCATGGGATCTTATGATTAATCTTCTCGTGTTGTTTACGGGTGATCCTGAACCATATAAAAATTGAATTATAAGTACATATATATAAAATATCATGTTAACTTATAAAGATGTGATTTTATGTAAATTTTTCCAATGAATCCCGAAGTCAATTAAGTCTTGGATAACCAATTTTGTTTCGGTCATAGTTTCTTCGTTACAAGTCCGTTTTCGTTGATTCAAATTGCCATCTTCTTGGATCGAGTTCTTCTTTAAGACTATGAACTGTAAATACCTTGGTTTGTATTCAAAATCATACGGCATAAGTGAAAGTTTAGTGAAACATATGAAGTTAAACATTTTGTTACAACAAAATCATTTAATGACCATTTTTCCAAAAATACTTATACTTTGAAAAACCAAGTTTTACCTTGTTAAATTAACATATAAATAAGTTATGTTACATGTCTTGAAGTATTTTAAAAGTTAAGTTAGAAGGATCTATTTAGTTCGCAAACAAGTTTGAAAACATTCAAACTATGTTCTTGTTGTTAAACTTTTGTACCACAAAATAAGATAGCTATATATATATGAATCAAATAAGGTTATGAACATAGATTCTACCTCAAGTTCCTTAGATAAGTTTGCTGTAAAAGAGAAGTAAGAAGCTAGAATCAAAAGGGTGATAGAAGTGGATGAAAGATTGGAAGTAAGTTGGTGTTCTTGGAGGGTTTTCTTGAAGTGTTTTTGTATGGTTTTCTTTATGGTGTTTAAGTAAGGTTTTTATGGCTAGATCTTCTTGGTAAGTTACTGAATTGTTATGGAGTTCAAAGGGTAAGAGAGAATGTGTGTTTAGCTTAAGAAATTTGAAGTTAAAATGAATGAAAATGATGATACATATAAGCTAAAAAAAACGTGGCCTTTAGTATACATGGACAAAATTTCAAGTGATAATTTTATGTATCTAGTCCTAATTGCTTCCAAGTTCAATTACCTAGCCCTCATGGCATGAATAATGGCTGGTTAGGTGGTGATTTTGATGTGTATTTACTATTAGTAAATACGTATAGGAGCTTGGTATGATACGAGTACAAATACTCTAGGTATACGTATAGAAATTTTGTGAAAAATGGAATGAGGATTCAAATATAGCTATCTTTTGTGAATACACTTATATGGTTTTATGTATTTAAGTCTTTAAAAGTGATTAAATACATTACTTATACAATATATGTATAAACATTATATGTCTTAAGTATTTATGTCAAATAACGTTACGTATAGTTATCGTTTTGAAAACTTAAGTTAGTAGTTTCAAAATACACATATAACTTGTTGTTATTAATACAAAATGAGATATTAAAACATTTATTAATCATGTTAAATATGTATATATATACATTTATATACACAAACGTATAATTATCATATATTGTATAGTTCGTGATATCATCGGTCAAACTAGACGGTCAAACGTTGTGTAAAACTCTTTTCGGAAATATAAATCTCGACAATTTGGATTACTTATCATGTTGGTAAGGTTTAATTTATGTAAATATTAATCTTATAAGTATAGTATGATCGAAAAAGTGCGGGTCGTTACACTTTCATCTCTTTAGGAGTCATCTTCTTTATTCTATCTGCTCGCTCAGCATACAGCTTGGCTTTCTTTTTATCATACTTGATCATGAACTTAGCATTTCTTTTCAGGGTAGCCCTTTTATATTCTTCAATGCTGATCAGATCATCATCAATTTCAAGCTTATCAGGAGTGAGGGTTCGTCTACGCTCAATTTTAAGTCTTTTTAGAGCAGCATAGGACCCAAACTTAGCGTTGAAAGCAGCATCTAATACCTGATGTCTCTTCTGATGTCTCTCCATTTTGCTTTTCATTTTACGTTCAATGGTTTGAGAGACAACAAAAGATTCAGCAACAGCCAATTCAGAAATGTCACTGGGCTTACTGCCAGAACCAATATCATCCACTGATGTGGTAGACACACTGGGTTGAGATTCACCAGCTGCCTGTACACCAGCTTCAGTATGAGCGTTGCTGGGCTTAGTGCCAGTACCATCACCACCATCATCACCATCTCTCCTTTGCTGTTTAAGAGCCTTTTCATGCTCATGCTCCCCCTCAGATTGTTTTCTCTTTTTGAACTTCTTTCTAGACTTCTTCTCCCCCTTTTTGTCATCAGCAGGGGCAGAAGGTTGAGCAGGGGATACCTGTGCATCAAGGTCACTATCTGACTGAGGAACAGAGAAAGCAAAATTATTCTAGTCAGCATCAGCAGGAGAAAGATGGGCACCAGGATCTACGCCATATTGTCTTAGGCAGAGGTTGGAAGTTCAAACTTTATTTCTAGCAACACCCATGGCCATTTGTTGGGCATCAGCCCTAACATCAGCTTGAAGAGCAGCCATTCGTTGCATTACCTCCACCATTTGAACATAAGCTGATGCAGGAATCATAGTAGCCATTTGCTATTCCTGCGAATCCAATCTCTCTGACAATACCCTATTCTCCTCATTAAGAAAGAGAATTCTGCGATTAGCAGCATCCAAATCAGCTTGAAGACGGGCAATATCCTCAGTATACTCATTGTGAGAGATGATTCGCTTCTTTAAATCCTCCTCCTCTTCATGTTGTTTGACAATGGCTTCCACCACAAGATCTGCAAAGGCACATACTTGTTTGAGCTGGGCTTCAATGGGTGAAGTTGTAACTTGCCCAGCTTGTTGTATGGCTTTAGTCATTCTATCAACAATGGCAGAGCGGATGGTGTTTTGTAGATCTGGTGTAACTTCAGCTAATGTCTTATAGACATCCAAAGTGGAGATGGCAACCACCTCATCAGCATTAAACTTAGTATAGCTGATGGAGGGGCGATCACTAGCAGCTAACATAGGAGTACCTCCATGGGGTGGTGGAGGTGGAAGGTCAGAGTCTGACTCGTCACCATGATCACCATCATTTTTACCTTCACCCGAAGGTTTAGAACCACTGGTATCCTTGTCAGCATCATTATCAGCATCATCAGTGAGATCCACTGGTTTATCTTTGGAGCCAGTCACATTAGCATGAATGACTGGCTCTTCCTTACTAGTACTTTTATCAGCATCACCATCAGATGAAGAAGATAATGAGGAAGAAGCTGATGACTCAGAAGGTACTGGCGAATTAGGAAGTTTTTGCATGATAAATTTACCAGTAGTGGGATCTCTAATGAACTTGAGAGGCCTCCATGTACCAGGCCATGGAGAAGCAGCTGGAGCCATACCAAAATAGTGATAGTATGGCTGCTCATTGATCTATTCTAACGTGGCCAGCCTCTCATCTACCTCTTCTCTTGCGGGTCGATCAAGCTGAGACAGCATTTCAGTCAGCTCTTATCTAGGTAGTTTACTGGCTGACACCAGAGCACTTTGGGGATCAATAGTCAGCTGATCCACCAGCAAGGCAACTCTGGGAGTGATGGATGCTCCCCGATAGATGAAGTTATGTATAACTTCATCAGGATCTGGTACCTGGCATGAAATGTCCCGTTCTTATTGATTAAAAACGTTCCATATTAATTGATTTCGTTGCGAGGTTTTGACCTCTATATGAGACGTTTTTCAAAGACTGCATTCATTTTAAAACAAACCATAACCTTTATTTCATCAATAAAGGTTTAAAAAGCTTTACATAGATTATCAAATAATGATAATCTAAAATATCCTGTTTACACACGACCATTACATAATGGTTTACAATACAAATATGTTACAACAAAATAAGTTTCTTGAATGCAGTTTTTACACAATATCATACAAGCATGGACTCCAAATCTCGTCCTTATTTAAGTATGCGACAGCGGAAGCTCTTAATAATCACCTGAGAATAAACATGCTTAAAACGTCAACAAAAATGTTGGTGAGTTATAGGTTTAACCTATATATATCAAATCATAATAATAGACCACAAGATTTCATATTTCAACACACATCCCATACATAGAGATAAAAATCATTCATATGGTGAACACCTGGTAACCGACATTAACAAGATGCATATATAAGAATATCCCCATCATTCCGGGACACCCTTCGGATATGATATAAATTTCGAAGTACTAAAGCATCCGGTACTTTGGATGGGGTTTGTTAGGCCCAATAGATCTATCTTTAGGATTCGCGTCAATTAGGGTGTCTGTTCCCTAATTCTTAGATTACCAGACTTAATAAAAAGGGGCATATTCGATTTCGATAATTCAACCATAGAATGTAGTTTCACGTACTTGTGTCTATTTTGTAAATCATTTATAAAACCTGCATGTATTCTCATCCCAAAAATATTAGATTTTAAAAGTGGGACTATAACTCACTTTCACAGATTTTTACTTCGTCGGGAAGTAAGACTTGGCCACTGGTTGATTCACGAACCTATAACAATATATACATATATATCAAAGTATGTTCAAAATATATTTACAACACTTTTAATATATTTTGATGTTTTAAGTTTATTAAGTCAGCTGTCCTCGTTAGTAACCTACAACTAGTTGTCCACAGTTAGATGTACAGAAATAAATCGATAAATATTATCTTGAATCAATCCACGACCCAGTGTATACGTATCTCAGTATTGATCACAACTCAAACTATATATATTTTGGAATCAACCTCAACCCTGTATAGCTAACTCCAACATTCACATATAGAGTGTCTATGGTTGTTCCGAAATATATATAGATGTGTCGACATGATAGGTCGAAACATTGTATACGTGTCTATGGTATCTCAAGATTACATAATATACAATACAAGTTGATTAAGTTATGGTTGGAATAGATTTGTTACCAATTTTCACGTAGCTAAAATGAGAAAAATTATCCAATCTTGTTTTACACATAACTTCATTTTAAATCCGTTTTGAGTGAATCAAATTGCTATGGTTTCATATTGAACTCTATTTTATGAATCTAAACAGAAAAAGTATAGTTTTATAGTCGGAAAAATAAGTTACAAGTCGTTTTTGTAAAGGTAGTCATTTCAGTCGAAAGAACGACGTCTAGATGACCATTTTAGAAAACATACTTCCACTTTGAGTTTAACCCTATATTTTGGATATAGTTTCATGTTCATAATAAAAATCATTTTCTCAGAATAACAACTTTTAAATCAAAGTTTATCATAGTTTTTAATTAACTAACCCAAAACAGCCCGCGGTGTTACTACGACAGCGTAAATCCGATTTTACGGTGTTTTTCGTGTCTCCAGGTTTTAAATCATTAAGTTAGCATATCATATAGATATAGAACATGTGTTTAGTTGATTTTAAAAGTCAAGTTAGAAGGATTAACTTTTGTTTGCGAACAAGTTTAGAATTAACTAAACTATGTTCTAGTGATTACAAGTTTAAACCTTCGAATAAGATAGCTTTATATGTATGAATCAAATGATGTTATGAACATCATTACTACCTTAAGTTCCTTGGATAAACCTACTGGAAAAGAGAAAAATTGATCTAGCTTCAATGGATCCTTGGATGGCTCGAAGTTCTTGAAGCAGAATCATGACACGAAAACAATTTCAAGTAAGATCATCACTTGAAATAAGATTGTTATAGTTATAGAAATTGAACCAAAGTTTGAATTTGATTATTACCTTATATTAGAATGATAACCTACTGTAATAAACAAAGATTTCTTGAGGTTGGATGATCACCTTACAAGATTGGAAGTGAGCTAGCAAACTTGAAAGTATTCTTGATTTTATGTAACTAGAACTTGTAGAATATATGAAGAACACTTAGAACTTGAAGATAGAACTTGAGAGAGATCAATTAGATGAAGAAAATTGAAGAATAAAAGTGTTTTTAGGTATTTTTGGTCGTTGGTGTATGGATTAGATATAAAGGATATGTAATTTTGTTTTCATGTAAATAAGTCATGAATGATTACTCATATTTTTGTAATTTTATGAGATATTTCATGCTAGTTGCCAAATGATGGTTCCCACATGTGTTAGGTGACTCACATGGGCTACTAAGAGCTGATCATTGGAGTGTATATACTAATAGTACATACATCTAAAAGCTGTGTATTGTACGAGTACGAATACGGGTGCATACGAGTAGTATTGTTGATGAAACTGAACGAGGATGTAATTGTAAGCATTTTTGTTAAGTAGAAGTATTTTGATAAGTGTATTGAAGTCTTTCAAAAGTGTATAAATACATATTAAAACACTACATGTATATACATTTTAACTGAGTCGTTAAGTCATCGTTAGTCGTTACATGTAAGTGTTGTTTTGAAACCTTTAGGTTAACGATCTTGTTAAATGTTGTTAACCCAATGTTTATAATATCAAATGAGATTTTAAATTATTATATTATCATGACATTATCATGTATGAATATCTCTTAATATGATATATATACATTAAATGTCTTTACAACGATAATCGTTACATATATGTCTCGTTTAAAAATCATTAAGTTAGTAGTCTTGTTTTTACATATGTAGTTCATTGTTAATATACTTAATGATATGTTTACTTATCATAGTATCATGTTAACTATATATATATCCATATATATGTCATCATATAGTTTTTACAAGTTTTAACGTTCGTGAATCACCGGTCAACTTGGGTGGTCAATTGTCTATATGAAACATATTTCAATTAATCAAGTCTTAACAAGTTTGATTGCTTAACATGTTGGAAACATTTAATCATGTAAATAACAATTTCATTTAATATATATATATAAACATGGAAAAGTTTGGGTCACTACAGTACCTACCCGTTAAATAAATTTCGTCCCGAAATTTTAAGCAGTTGGAGGTGTTGACGTATCTTCTGGAAATAAATGCGGGTATTTCTTCTTCATCTGATCTTCACGCTCCCAGGTGAACTCGGGTCCTCTACGATCATTCCATCGAACCTTAACAATCGGTATCTTGTTTTGTTTAAGTCTCTTAACATCAAGATCCATTATTTCGACGGGTTCTTCAATGAATTGAAGTTTTTCATTGATTTGGATTTCGTCCAACGGAATAGTGAGATCTTCTTTAGCAAAACATTTCTTCAAATTTGAGACGTGGAAAGTGTTATGTACAGCCGCGAGTTGTTGAGGTAGCTCCAGTTGGTAAGCTACTAGTCCGACACGATCTATAATCTTGAATGGTCCAATGTACCTTGGATTTAGTTTCCCCCGTTTTCCAAATCGAACAACGCCTTTCCAAGGTGAAACCTTAAGCATGACCATTTCTCCAATTTCAAACTCTATATCTTTTCTTTTACTGTCCGCGTAACTCTTTTGTCGACTCTGGGCGGTTTTCAATCTTTGTTGAATTTGGATGATTTTCTCGGTAGTTTCTTGTATTATCTCCGGACCCGTAATCTGTCTATCCTCCACTTCACTCCAACAAATCGAAGACCTGCACTTTCTTCCATAAAGTGCTTCAAACGGCGCCATCTTAATGCTTGAATGGTAGCTGTTGTTGTAGGAAAATTCTGCTAACGGTCGATGTCGATCCCAACTGTTTCCGAAATCAATAACACATGCTCGTAGCATGTCTTCAAGCGTTTGTATCGTCCTTTCGCTCTGCCCATCAGTTTGTGGATGATAGGCAGTACTCATGTCTAGACGAGTTCCTAATGCTTGCTGTAATGTCTACCAGAATCTTGAAATAAATCTGCCATCCCTATCAGAGATAATAGAGATTGGTATTCCATGTCTGGAGACGACTTCCTTCAAATACAGTCGTGCTAACTTCTCCATCTTGTCATCTTCTCTTATTGGCAGGAAGTGTGCTGATTTGGTGAGACGATCAACTAATACCTAAATAGTATCAAAACTACTTGCAGTCCTTGGCAATTTAGTGATGAAATCCATGGTAATGTTTTCCCATTTCCATTCCGGGATTTCGGGTTGTTGAAGTAGACTTGATGGTTTCTGATGCTCAGCTTTGACCTTAGAACACGTCAAACATTCTCCTACGTATTTAGCAACATCGGCTTTCATACCCGGCCACCAAAAATGTTTCTTGAGATCCTTGTACATCTTCCACGTTCCAGGATGTATTGAGTATCTGGTTTTATGAGCTTCTCTAAGTACCATTTCTCTCATATCTCCAAATTTTGGTACCCAAATCCTTTCAGCCCTATACCGGGTTCCGTCTTTCCAAATATTAAGATGCTTCTCCGATCCTTTGGGTATTTCATCCTTTAAATTTCCCTTTTTTAAAACTCCTTGTTGCGCCTCCTTTATTTGAGTAGTAAGGTTATTATGAATCATTATATTCATAGATTTTACTCGAATGGGTTCTCTGTCCTTCCTGCTCAAGGCATCGGCTACCACATTTGCCTTCCCCGGGTGGTAACGAATCTCAAAGTCATAATCATTCAATAATTCAATCCACCTACGCTGCCTCATATTCAGTTGTTTCTGATTAAATATGTGTTGAAGACTTTTGTGGTCGGTATATATAATACTTTTGACCCCATATAAGTAGTGCCTCCAAGTCTTTAATGCAAAAACAACCGCGCCTAATTCCAAATCATGCGTCGTATAATTTTGTTCGTGAATCTTCAATTGTCTAGACGCATAAGCAATCACCTTCGTTCGTTGCATTAATACACAACCGAGACCTTGCTTTGATGCGTCACAATAAATCACAAAATCATCATTCCCTTCAGGCAATGACAATATAGGTGCCGTAGTTAGCTTTTTCTTCAATAACTGAAATGCTTTCTCTTGTTCATCATTCCATTCAATTTCTTCCCTTTATGCGTTAATGCAGTCAAGGGTTTTGCTATTCTGGAAAAGTCTTGGATGAACCTTCTATAGTAACCAGCTAGTCCTAAAAACTGGCGTATGTGTTTCGGAGTTTTTGGGGTTTCCCACTTTTCAACAGTTTCTATCTTTGCCGGATCCACCTTAATACCTTCTTTGTTCACTATGTGACCGAGGAATTGAACTTCTTCCAACCAAAATGCACACTTTGAAAACTTAGCGTACAATTCTTCCTTCCTCAATACTTCTAACACCTTTCTCAAATGTTCACCGTGTTCTTGGTCATTCTTTGAGTAAATAAGTATGTCATTAATGAAAACAATGACAAACTTGTCAAGGTATGGTCCACACACTCGGTTCATAAGGTCCATGAACACAGCTGGTGCATTAGTTAAACCAAACGGCATGACCATAAACTCGTAATGACCGTAACGTGTTCTGAAAGCAGTCTTTGGAATATCATCTTCTTTCACCCGCATTTGATGATACCCTGAACGTAAGTCAATCTTTGAATAAACAGACGAGCCTTGTAGTTGATCAAATAAGTCGTCGATTCTCGGTAGTGGGTAGCGGTTCTTGATGGTAAGTTTGTTCAACTCTCGGTAGTCGATACACAACCTGAATGTACCATCTTTCTTCTTGACAAACAAAACAGGAGCTCCCCACGGTGATGTGCTTGGTCGAATGAAACCACGCTCTAAAAGTTCTTGTAATTGGCTTTGCAGTTCTTTCATCTCACTGGGTGCGAGTCTATAAGGAGCACGAGCTATTGGTGCATCTCCTGGTACAAGATCTATTTGAAATTCAACAGATCGATGTGGAGGTAGTCCCGGTAATTCTTTCAGAAATACATCGGGAAATTCTTTTGCTACGGGAACATCATTGATGCTTTTTTCTTCAGTTTGTACTTTCTCGACGTGTGCTAGAACAGCATAGCAACCTTTTCTTATTAGTTTTTGTGCCTTCAAATTACTAATAAGATGTAGCTTCGTGTTGCCCTTTTCTCCGTACACCATTAAGGGTTTTCCTTTTTCTCGTATAATGCGAATTGCATTTTGGTAATAAACGATCTCTGCTTTCACTTCTTTCAACCAGTCCATACCGATTATCACATCAAAACTCCCTAACTCTACTGGTATCAAATCAATCTTAAATGTTTCACTAACCAGTTTAATTTCTCGATTCCGACATATATTATCTGCTGAAATTAATTTACCATTTGCTAATTCGAGTAAAAATTTACTATCCAAAGGCGTCAATGGACAACTTAATTTAGCACAAAAATCTCTACTCATATAGCTTCTATCCGCACCCGAATAAAATAAAACGTAAGCAGATTTATTGTCAATAAGAAACGTACCCGTAACAAGCTCCGGGTCTTCCTGTGCCTCTGCCGCATTAATATTGAAAACTCTTCCGCGGCCTTGTCCATTTGTGTTCTCCTGGTTCGGGCAATTTCTAATAATGTGGCCCAGTTTTCCACATTTATAACAAACTACATTGGCATAACTTGCTCCGACACTACTTGCTCCGCCATTACTCGTTCTGACACCATTTGTTCCTTTCGTTCTATTAACCCCTGGTCCGTAGACCTCACACTTCGCTGCGCTATGACCATTTCTTTTACACTTGTTGCAAAATTTGGTGCAGAACCCCGAGTGATACTTTTCACACCTTTGGCATAGCTGCTTCTGATTGTTGTTGTTGTTGTTGTTATTGTTGTTGTTGCGGTTATTATTGTTGTTGGGATGATTGTTGTAGTTGCTGTTGTTGTTGTTGTTGTTGGGTCGTTTGTTGTAGTTGCGATTGATGTTGCGATTGTTGGGATAATTGTTGCGATTATTGTTGTAATTGCTGTTGTTGTTGTATTGGTGATTCTTATCACCGTTTTCCTCCCACTTTCTTTTGACTTGCTTCACATTGGCCTCTTCAGTAGTCTGTTCTTTAATTCTTTCTTCAATCTGGTTCACTAGTTTGTGAGCCATTCTACATGCCTGTTGTATGGAGGCGGGCTCGTGTGAACTTATATCTTCTTGGATTCTTTCCGGTAATCCTTTCACAAACGCGTCGATCTTCTCTTCCTCATCTTCGAATGCTCCCGGACACAATAGGCACAATTCTGTGAATCGTCTTTCGTACGTGGTAATATCAAATCCTTGGGTTCGTAACCCTCTAAGTTCTGTCTTGAGCTTATTGACCTCGGTTCTGGGACGGTACTTCTCGTTCATCAAGTGCTTGAATGCTGACCACGGTAGTGCGTACGCATCGTCTTGTCCCAATTGCTCTAGATAGGTATTCCACCATGTTAACGCAGAACCTGTGAAGGTATGCGTAGCGTACTTCACTTTGTCCTCTTCAGTACACTTACTTATGGAAAACACCGATTCGACCTTCTCAGTCCACCGTTTCAATCCGATCGGTCCTTCGGTTCCATCAAATTCCAAAGGTTTGCAGGCAGTGAATTCTTTGTAGGTGCATCCTACACGATTTCCTGTACTGCTAGATCCAAGGTTATTGTTGGTATGTAGCGCAGCCTGTACTGCGGCTATGTTTGAAGCTAGAAAAGTACGGAATTCCTCTTCATTCATATTCACGGTGTGTCGAGTAGTCGGTGCCATTACCTTCAAAATAGTCAAATGGAACAAGTTAATCATACAGAATATTAAGAGTAGTTAATAGTATTTCGTAGCATAATATGAACTTATTTATAAAAGCTTTTTCTTCATATTAGCGTTTTATAAGTTTAAATTCGGGTAGTACCTACCCGTTAAGTTCATACTTAGTAGCTAATATACAATTCAACTACTACAATTCTATATGAAAAACTGATTATAATAATATTTCGCGTTCAAACTTTTACACAATATTTTACAAACTTACAATACCGCTTATTTTACATATAGCATGAAATATAGCACACAATAAATTTGATACAAGATGGTTGTGAAGATAATTCTAGCTAGTATACAAGTCGTTCAGCAAAGGCAATAAAGACACGTAATTCATACGTCCAGAAACAAGTCATGCATTCTGGTTTTACTGGGATTACTTCCCATCCTTGGTCTTGTGGAACATAACCGTTATGGCCGTTGATAAGACAGCGTGTTGTAACGTCGTCAAAGGGACGAGGGTTACGTAATGTCCAACAGTCCCGTAACAATCTAAAAACCTCATTTCTTACCCCAATTACCGACTCCGTCACTTGTGGGAACGTTTTGTTTAATAGTTGTAGCCCGATGTTCTTGTTCTCACTTTGGTGAGAAGCGAACATTACTAATCCGTAAGCATAACATGCTTCTTTATGTTGCATGTTAGCCGCTTTTTCTAAATCACGAAGTCCAATATTCGGATATATTGAGTCAAAATAATTTCTTAACCCATTGCGTAAAATAGCATTTGGGTTCCCCGCAATATATGCGTCAAAGTAAACACATCGTAACTTATGGATATCCCAATGTGATATCCCCCATCTTTCGAACGAAAGCCTTTTATAAACCAAGGCATTCTTGGAACGTTCTTCGAATGTCTTACAAACTGATCTCGCCTTAAATAGTTGTGCCGAAGAATTCTGACCGACTCTAGACAAGATTTCATCAATCATGTCTCCGGGTAGGTCTCTTAAAATATTGGGTTGTCTATCCATTTTGTGTTTTTATACTGTAAAATAGACAAGAGTTAGATTCATAAAAAAAATACTTATTAATACAAGCAATTTTTACATATATCATAAAGCATAAGCACACTATATTACATATATTACACCACACGAATACAACTATCTTATTCCGACTCGCTTGTTTCTTCTTCTTCGGTTTTGGTTCATTTTGCCAAGTTTCTAGGGATATATGATGTTCCCCTAATACGAGCCGTCGTTTTCCACATTGGTTTAGAAAAACCTGGTGGTTTAGAGGTTCCCGGGTCATTGTTACAACTTAAGGACTTCGGGGGTTGACGATACATATAAAGTTCATCGGGGTTGGAATTAGATTTCTCTATTTTTATGCCCTTTCCCTTATTATTTTCTTTTGCCTTTTTAAATTCAGTTGGGGTAATTTCTATAACATCATCGGAATTCTCGTCGGAATCCGATTCATCGGAGAATTGGTAATCCTCCCAATATTTTGCTTCCTTGGCGGAAACACCATTGACCATAATTAACCTTGGTCGGTTGGTTGAGGATTTTCTTTTACTTAACCATTTTATTATTTCCCCCACCGGTTCTATTTCTTCATCCGGTTCCGATTCTTCTTCCGGTTCCGATTCTTCTTCCGGTTCCGACTCTTCTTCCGGTTCCTCTTCGGGAACTTGTGAATCAGTCCACGAATCATTCCAATTTACATTTGACTCTTCATTATTATTAGGTGCGTCAATGGGACTTGTTCTAGAGGTAGACATCTATCACATAATATCAAACGCGTTAAGAGATTAATATATCACATAATATTCACATGTTAAAAATATATAGTTTCCAACAAAATTTGTTAAGCAATCATTTTTCAAGTAAACACGGTCGAAGTCCAGACTCACTAATACATCCTAACAAACTCGATAAGACATACTAATGCAAAATTCTGGTTCTCTAAGACCAACGCTCTGATACCAACTGAAATGTCCCGTTCTTATTGATTAAAAACGTTCCATATTAATTGATTTCGTTGCGAGGTTTTGACCTCTATATGAGACGTTTTTCAAAGACTGCATTCATTTTAAAACAAACCATAACCTTTATTTCATCAATAAAGGTTTAAAAAGCTTTACGTAGATTATCAAATAATGATAATCTAAAATATCCTGTTTACACACCACCATTACATAATGGTTTACAATACAAATATGTTACAACAAAATAAGTTTCTTGAATGCAGTTTTTACACAATATCATACAAGCATGGACTCCAAATCTCGTCCTTATTTAAGTATGCGACAGCGGAAGCTCTTAATAATCACCTGAGAATAAACATGCTTAAAACGTCAACAAAAATGTTGGTGAGTTATAGGTTTAACCTATATATATCAAATCATAATAATAGACCACAAGATTTCATATTTCAACACACATCCCATACATAGAGATAAAAATCATTCATATGGTGAACACCTGGTAACCGACATTAACAAGATGCATATATAAGAATATCCCCATCATTCCGGGACACCCTTCGGATATGATATAAATTTCGAAGTACTAAAGCATCCGGTACTTTGGATGGGGTTTGTTAGGCCCAATAGATCTATCTTTAGGATTCGCGTCAATTAGGGTGTCTGTTCCCTAATTCTTAGATTACCAGACTTAATAAAAAGGGGCATATTCGATTTCGATAATTCAACCATAGAATGTAGTTTCACGTACTTGTGTCTATTTTGTAAATCATTTATAAAACCTGCATGTATTCTCATCCCAAAAATATTAGATTTTAAAAGTGGGACTATAACTCACTTTCACAGATTTTTACTTCGTCGGGAAGTAAGACTTGGCCACTGGTTGATTCACGAACCTATAACAATATATACATATATATATATATCAAAGTATGTTCAAAATATATTTACAACACTTTTAATATATTTTGATGTTTTAAGTTTATTAAGTCAGCTGTCCTCGTTAGTAACCTACAACTAGTTGTCCACAGTTAGATGTACAGAAATAAATCGATAAATATTTTCTTGAATCAATCCACGACCCAGTGTATACGTATCTCAGTATTGATCACAACTCAAACTATATATATTTTGGAATCAACCTCAACCCTGTATAGCTAACTCCAACATTCACATATAGAGTGTCTATGGTTGTTCCGAAATATATATAGATGTGTCGACATGATAGGTCAAAACATTGTATACGTGTCTTGAGGTTGGATGATCACCTTACAAGATTGGAAGTGAGCTAGCAAACTTGAAAGTATTCTTGATTTTATGTAACTAGAACTTGTAGAATATATGAAGAACACTTAGAACTTGAAGATAGAACTTGAGAGAGATCAATTAGATGAAGAAAATTGAAGAATGAAAGTGTTTGTAGGTGTTTTTGGTCGTTGGTGTATGGATAAGATATAAAGGATATGTAATTTTGTTTTCATGTAAATAAGTCATGAATGATTACTCATATTTTTGTAATTTTATGAGATATTTCATGCTAGTTGCCAAATGATGGTTCCCACATGTGTTAGGTGACTCACATGGGCTGCTAAGAGCTGATCATTGGAGTGTATATACCAATAGTACATACATCTAAAAGCTGTGTATTGTACGAGTACGAATACAGGTGCATACGAGTAGAATTGTTGATGAAACTGAACGAGGATGTAATTGTAAGCATTTTTGTTAATGATGTGTTAAGACGTAACCTTTAAAATGTAGACAATATGCTTAATAATTAACACATAATACAGGCAACTAAACCCGATCATGTAGTAACTAGCAAGTAAATTGACCAGTTCGATCCACAGGGAGAAGTTTGTTTAAATAATTTTACCACGATTAATTATTCTAAAAAAAGGAGTTTATATTTGAAGTTGTGTTTTTGTTTAACGAAACAGTAAATAAATATAATGAAAGACAATAATGAGAATGCGGTGTTTACTTCTATGCTTGATAGATGACAGGGATTGTTCTTTTATAATTAAAACCTTTATGCGATAGTTACAATAGAGTAGTTTATATCAATTTCACAATATCTATAAATTTAAGAACTATGTTTAATCAACAGGATTCTTTCTTGGTTAAATTCACATAAAACCTAGTTTACTAAGATCACTCTAAGTAAACTACATGATTGTAAAACCTAAATATCATCCAATTACCATCCTATATTCACATATAGGTGTCTAGATCACTAGGTGTTGAAGTACAAATTATAGCCTTAGATAAATTCACATAAATCAAGTCATAACTCGTATAATTGAACTAGAATATAAAGATAGTTACAACAATGGATTTCTTGAAAGAACATGGTGATTTAGATTGATTAACTAACTAGATTCAACCCGGTTAAACTCACGTGAAACCTTAATTACAACAATCACTTGAGGTAATTTCATAACTATGTTGCTTTGGAACTTATTCAATTACCGAATTAAACACATAACAAAATCACTTAAGTGTATGTATCTAATCGTCTAGATTACTAGATGTATTGAAGTATAGATTGTTTTCCTAGTTAACTCACATTAATAGGTTGCAATCTATATAATTGAAGTAATGATCTAAACATGCATAACAATGGTTCTTACGGTTGAACTAGATAATTAAATCAATCAAACATATGTATAACTAGCATAACATCAAAGTATAGAACAATCCCAAGCCATAAATCTTACATTGAAGCAAACACACAAGGCTTTTAGCCTAACATAATCATAGTAGAACTAATGAAACAGTAAATACAAGTTGAATTCATGTTAAAAAGATATAGAACAATAGTACCAATTGCGATAAACGATCCTAGCTTAATATTGATGTTGAAAAAGTGGAGATTAACTTGCAGCCTTCCTTGGACCTTGAAAATCGTCTTAAAACTGGGGGATAACGTAGTAGTGAAGTTTTTTCAAGTAAGTAACCATTTGCTTCATTAAATAGCCTAAAAAGTTAGGTATTTTGGCCAGAAAGTGACCAGATGCGCCGCATCTCTTTGGGATGCGCCGCATCTCTTTACGTTTAGTAGATTCCAGCTCGATTCTGCACTCAGGACTGTCGGCAGGGGGCCAGATGCGCCGCATCTGTTGCTGTTTTGGCCCAGAAGTCTTCATGCTCCGCATCTGAAACTGTCGGGAGTTATTTGGTGTAAAGATGCGCCGCATCTAAGAGAGATGCGCCGCATTTGGACCTGTTTCAGTGGTTTCGGGATGTTTTACGCATTTGATCTTCGTTTTAACTCTGTTTTCGCTGTTGGTCTTCATTTATTCATTCACAATGGACTTTTTACAAATGTACATGAATTACAATACATACGTATAACAATTACATACAAATGGAACAACATTGGATCGAAATAACGACAATAAACATGTATAATTTTGGCGTTATCAAAATCCCCACACTTAAACCTTGCTTGTCCTCAAGCAAGACTTACAAGAAATTAAAATTTACTACATTAAACACACTTATTTAAATGAGAACACAAAAAAAATGGGACTCACACTCTCTCGATATAATACACAAGACACACAAGTTATTTAGTAACACAATAACTCACGCTATATGGAAATCACACTCGGGTCAAAATATATCACACTCACACTTAATTCACACACGAATCAAACTCACGCGTTTTGAGTACACACGCCTTTGGAGTACACACGCGAAATGAAATCACGCCAAAGTCGAAAGGTGGGTTTTAAAGTCCACATTTCTTGAAAATTTGGATCCTTAGGGAAATTAGGACCTTTGCTAAAAACCTTTTATGTTTTGAAAATTATTCATGTTAGTTTTTACACTAATCAAGTTTTCCGGTTTTAACCTCAAAGTTCGGTTGAGGGTAACTGAAAACCGGAGCCTCAGTCGGCGCTTAGCAAGCTACTCGCCCCCATGATTGAAGTATCATGGAACTTGAAACCGGATGTCCTAAAAATGGTTTTACACAATATAGTTCATAAAATAGCATAAGTTTTTAGAAGAAACTATATCATGTCCAAATATCATCGGTGAACCATGAGTTTGCACACCTCAATTTGTTATGGCATATGTATGTTGACCGCGGTCAATATAGATGCGGTTGATCTTTACGGAGATCATCCATCTGGGGATTAGATTCATTAGTCTTAAAAGCTAATTTGCACTGTGCCCCCCCATTGTACGAGACAGATCCATCTCATGGTTAGGATAAGTCTGATCACCAAAAACCCTGTTTGATGCTGAGGTGAGGTGGATTTCCAGCCGATGATAGAGATGACTTTTCAAGATTTTTCGTCAACCTACAGCTGTTCTGGACTACGACTTCTAACATAAGTTAGCAAGTGTGTCATATTTGGAAGACTTGACTTCCATCACAATCATTACATGGATGAGCATTGGATTAGATTGTTAGAACAACAAATTACTTGATGACTTTCATTTCATCCAGAATGTGGTATAGCATGATGATTATATCTTTTATATGACAAACTCAATCATTTGGTTGTTTCTTAATTTGTTTTGTGATAATAATTTCGGTGTATACACCTAGTTTTAAAATCTACAAATTTTAAACAAAATTTGAATTTATGAAGATAAAAGTTTAAAAATTTTCACCATTTTAAGCCTTTTTAACTAAAATTAAAAACCCGAAAGAATTTATAACTTCCTCCCCACACTTGAGTTCATGTATCGTCCTCGTTACATGAAATCAGAAAAATTTAAATTCAAGAGGGTCAAAGAGTGTAAGAGAGTTTATTACTTTCAAGGTTTAAAACTGAAGTTCACGGGATGATGGCGCTGAACTGAATGCCAGCATAAGAACATCATCCGCTTCTTGCAACCACAAAACAATCACCAATCAAGTATGTGCTGAACTTACTGCCAGTCTTTGTAAAAATGCAGCATATAGCACAATGCTCACCTGTAGCAATTCAAACAAAGGTACCATACGATTCACACAAAAAAAAAAAAAAATGGGGGTGTACTCCATGTACTAAAAACCCCACTTTCAATTATCTAAATTATTCAAATCACAATTATCCAAAATATTATCTAGTTATTACACACCAAACTTGAAAAGAAATTGTTTTTGAAATAAACCAACATCAACCAAACCTGTCACACATCAGGAAAAATTACGTCATCCTCAGAAAAATCCCCAAAATGAGTTACTTGGGCCAGCTCCACCTTCGCTTTGATTTCCCGCGTCGTCGTCCTGAAATATTGAGGGGTTGTACCCCTGATAAGTTCCTTGAGCAGGGACGACCGCAGTGTCTTCAGTAGGCGGGTTAGGAGGAGGAGGATAAGGCGCACGATATGGATCACCCATTCGAACCCAAGGATTGTATGCAGGCCAAGGAGAGGGGGTATAGTTAGCGGGATCTGCAGCGTATGACACTGCCTGTTCATGTATCCAATTAAGCTGATTTTGCTGCCCTGCTTGAGTATACCATGTTCGATCATTCCCAACATCGATGTAATGTTGCATCTCCCTGTTACCTGCATCGTAGTGATCAATTACCTTTTGGGTGTTTTGATCACTATGGAGTCGCATATCTGAAAACTGGCGCGCCATGTAAGCCTCCCAATCATTTCCCGGACCCGAACTACTTCCAACATGCGGCTGTGGATCTGGTTGGTGTTGGGGTTGTTCTGGTTGCCTGTTCACGGGATCCTCATACCTAGTTAGAAGGCCGTTCGACCCCCTCATCAAAATGTTCGCCCTTGTATAACTCACTCTATCAAAAGCAATCATATGTTTCTCCTCTAACCCACTTGTGTTGATTCGAAAATGTTCGGCAATTCTGGTTACAAAATGACCGCCCATGATTGGTGTAATCTTTTTCCTTTCTTCGAGGAGGAAAGTGAGAATCATTCGTGGGATATGAACATGGGAGTGATCCATTATTGCGTGAATGTACCATATATCCAAGTTGGTGACCTTTTCACTACTGTCTTTTCGACAGTTTATGGTACTTGAAATGAATCATTGGACGCATCGGTGCTCGTAGGTACGTAGCTTGCTACAAGTCTGCTTGCTTGCACTATATGCGGTATTGCTCATGTCCACCCATGCTTCTGAATGATTAAAAGAAGAAACATAGTATATACACTGATTAAAGTAATTTTGCATCAGTTGATGTGGCAACCCTTCATAAATATCCAACGCCTTCACAAATTGCAGCAGCGTTAATGTCCTGTCTTGCCCTCCAAGACGAAATCTCATAAATGTACCCGATGTTGGTGACGTGTAATCAACCCTAAGTGAACCAACGAATTCTTTGACTAAAAGTGGATACACTTTTTCTTGCATTCTGAACAGGTTTTCCCAAGCATATATTCGATGGCCGTGATACGTTACTCGGAAAAGGTTGCGAAAATTTTGATATTCGCCGGCTTCCTCTAATGGTGTCCAATCGATATATTTCCCCGGGTATACATCTTTGTGTAGAAGTGCCTTCATCCGTTCATGGTATTCTGGATGCCTCAAAACTGCATTGATCCATGGATCCGGAGTGGTTAATCCACGGACATTTAACTGCCGGTTATCAATATCCATTTCTTCCTCTTCAGCAGCATGTTCTTCTTCACTTGTATCCTCATCTACAATTGCTGGGGCTTTTTGCTTTTTTGATTTAGGGTTTGATGATGATGCTCTAGTCTACAAAAACACAACAAAACCAAACAAACAAAATAACAAACCAAGTTGATTAGCGTTAAAGAATTTCAAAACATCTTTCATATTGTACCTAGCGAAAACCATGTGGATATATTAAGTTCCAATTAAATCTCAATGTTTATGTTAACCAATATCTTAACATGGTATGAACTATTTTCACTCTTTAGCAAACATGAACTAGTATGCCAATTGATTCAAATCACTTTACAAGTATAATCATACATAGCATGTGTGACGCCCCGTACTAAATCATCATGTACGGACCATCAACAACAGGATCATTACAAGGTTAAGTACTATATGCGTTTTCAAAACAGAGTTTACATTTATAAATAAAAGTGACGTCATAACATACGTCAATTGTTTTACAAATCAAAAGTATGCTTCGCTAAGTAGAAGCATTAAATAAGTGTACGTGACCATAATGGTCGTTACATAACATAAGTTCATAAGTAAAAAGTTTGAATGCAACATAAGTAGTCATGCGATAACAACTCTAGGCAGCGGGTTCTACAGCACGACTAGTAAGATAGCGGAAGCGACTTCAAACACCTGAGAAAATACATGCTTAAAAAGGTCAACACAAAGGTTGGTGAGCTATAGTTTAAGTATAACAGTAATGTAAGTAGGCCACGAGATTTCAGTGCTACAACGAGCGTTTCAAAAGTATGTAAAAGTATATGCTTAACCGTGGGCACCCGGTAACTAACTTAACGTTTAATGTACCCCCTTAAAGTGCACTTGGCAAGTGCGTATAACCTCGAAGTATTAAACACTCGTTAAATGCTAGCGCTACTAGCCCGAGTGGGGATGTCAAACCCTATGGATCCATATCTAAGATTCGCGTTCACGGTTCAAAAACCAATGATTAAACGTTACCGAGCTAAAGGGAATGTTTCTGCCGTTATATAACCCACACATATATAAAGTTTAAGTACTCGTGCCTAGTATGTAAAACATAAAATCCGCATGTATTCTCAGTTCCCAAAATAAGTTAAAGTAAAAAGGGAATGCTATAACTCACAATGATTAGTAGTAATGGTAAGGTAGTAGTCGGAAAGTGGTGTGCAAGTAACGGTCCAAACGTCCTCAACCTAAGTCAAATAGCACTAAGTCAATAAGTCGTCTCAAAAGGTTTACAAGTACGTAATTAAGGTCATAAGGGTCATCATCAATCATCATTAAACAAAAGGTAACAAGTAAGACTCGTTTATGAAAGTCGTTTAAAACAAAGGCTGACTTCGGTCAGTCACCACGGCCTCTACCCTTACTGAATTAAGGTGAGACCAGTGGTCACGGCTCCATCTATGAGTCCCTTAAGTGTGGTAAAATTTACAGAAGCAAACTCGTCTTGGTTTGACCGTGGCGACGGTCTAAGTGTTAGTAGGTCAGAAATTTCTGCACAACGTTAAAGGACATGGTAACGATCGGAGGGCCATAAATCCTAAACCGTAACTCGGATTAAGACGAGTCCTATATGAAAAGTTATCTACTCGAAAAGTTCTATCTAAAAATCAAGGTTAGAACAGCCCAGGTCTGCTGGTCTGTTCCAGAAGCAGTAGGTCAGAAACTTTTGGACAGAATGCAGTGGGTTTTCAAGGGTTCCGGTGATCTTGGTGTTGGATGCTCATCATGGTTCTCATCCTTGATGCGTCTAGCTTCAAGTGCACCACTCATGGATGTGTATACATCATCTTAACCAAGATTTGTCCATCATAACCTTAGTGCAAGTCTAAGACATGAATTTGATGAACCAAAGTTACATCAAGTCCTAGATCTACACACACATGAACTTTTAAAACAATAATAAGTTACAAACTTGAATTGAACTTAAGTAGGCAAGATCTTAGCTTGTAGAACATAGTTCTTAGTTAGGTCTTGAAGATTCAAGACTCAAAGTCTAGATCTATAGTTCTTAAGTCAAATCAACACAAGTTAGAGAGTTTAAAGTGTTGTTCTTGAACTAACAAGTTAGATCCAAGAAATATAAGATCAAGATTAACTAGTAATCATGACCAAGGTTACATGTAAGTTTAGGAACAAGTTCATGAACACTAAGAAAGATCACAACCAAGTGTTGGATCCATGATACTTGCACCAAAGTGTAAGCTCTTGTTGGTTTCATGTCCTTGTTCAAATGTGTAGTAAGCAACTAACAATAAGAAATAAAGAAAATGAATGATAAGCCTAAACCAACCATGAAGGTGGTATTCTAGTAACATACAACAAACAAGAACACAAGTAACAATTATAAAGATTATAAACTTTAAATCTTTTGAAACAAAATATGTAGAACATAACTAGATAGATTATGTTCTTGGATGTTCTTGATAAATACAAGATATTATGAAGAATCAAAACTAGGAAGTTAGATTCTTGAAAGTTAGTAAGTAAGTAACAACAACATGTAACAAGAATCAAACAACAAACAAAGATTGATGATGATGAATGCTTATGAAATCAGTTTTTACCAACAAAGAAAAGAAGAAAAGAAGTTGTTTCAAACACTTACAAGTATGAGAGAAAAAGAGAAGAAAGTTTGAGGGAATTTGCAAGTAAAGTGTGTGTGTTTTTGAGAGAGCATACAAGTGAGAGTAATGAAGGAAAAATGAAATCAAAACACCACTAAATGGTCTTCATGGATTCGGCATTCAGCAGAAAAGAGAGGGGGAGAGGTTAAGTTTAATGGTTATTAGCATGTAAAGTTCATAAAGGTGGATATAAGAGTTGATTTCATGGGGATTATGTGTCAACTAGATTCCAAGTCTTCCTAAACCAACTAGTTGCATGTTAAATGGTACTTACAAGTTGCAAGAGTGGGCTAAAGGTTCATTAATAAATGTAGGGTGGGCTTATAAGCCCAAGTTCAAGAGTCCATTTACTAATCAAAGCCCAAGTTCAAATAAATCACAAGTTAAACCAATTAAAGCCCAAGTAACTAACTAATAGCCTTAGTTAATTAAAATGATTAATAAATTTAATCATGAATGTAAATAATATCTAAAAATATTATTCGTGAAAGTTCCGGGTGTCACAAAGACGTTTCGGGCCCTTAAAAGTCAAGTACGGGCAATCATGGCAACATGTAAATGTAATAACGTACATTCGTTTAATCACACGTATTAATAATAATAATTATTAATAAATAAATGTTGGAAATTCCAGGGTCGTTACATTACCCACCTGTTAAAGAAAATTTCGTCCCGAAATTTAAGCTGAGGTAGATGGAGGAGTCGGGAAAAGGTGAGGATACTTTCGCATCATTTGATCCTCTCGCTCCCAAGTAAACTCAGGTCCTCGTTTGGCATTCCATCGTACTCGTACAATCGGAATCTTGTTGTGTTTCAAAGTTTTGATCTCACGATCCATAATCTCAACAGGTTCCTCCACAAAGTGGAGTTTGTCATCAATAGTAAGTTCTTCCAATGGTATGATGAGTTCGGGTGCAGCAAGACACTTCTTCAAGTTTGACACATGGAAGGTAGGATGAACTGAGCTCAATTGTGCTGGTAGATTCAAACGGTATGCAACTGGTCCAACACGTTCCAAGATTTCGAAAGGACCAATGTATCGTGGGTTCAACTTTCCACGTTTTCCAAAACGGATCACACCTTTCCAAGGTGCAACTTTCAACATTACACGATCACCAACATTAAATTCAAAGTCTTTCCGTTTAAGATCGGCATAGCTCTTTTGGCGATCACGGGCAGTCTTAAGTCTAGCTTGGATCTGAGCAATCTTCTCCGTGGTTTCGTGAACTACCTCGGGTCCGGTGATTTGTTTTTCGCCTACTTCGGCCCAACAAATAGGAGATCGGCACTTACGACCATACAATGCTTCAAAAGGTGCAGCATTAATGCTTGAGTGATAACTGTTATTGTACGAGAATTCGGCGAGTGGCAAATGCCTTTCCCAGGCCTTTCCAAAATCAATGACACATGCACGCAGCATGTCCTCCAAGGTCTGAATCGTTCGTTCACTTTGCCTGTCAGTCTGAGGATGATAAGCAGTACTCATGTCAAGACGAGTTCCCATGGCTTCTTGCAAAGAACGCCAAAATCTGGAAGCAAAACGGGGATCGCGATCGGAGATGATTGATAAAGGTACACCATGACGAGATACAACCTCTTTGATGTACAGCTGAGCAAGTCTTTCCATTGTATCAGTTTCCTTCATCGCTAGGAAGTGTGCAGATTTGGTGAGGCGGTCAACAATAACCCAAATAGTATCGCATCCGCCCACCGTCTTCGGCAGCTTAGTAATGAAATCCATTGTGATCCTTTCCCACTTCCATTGTGGGATTTCCGGCTGTTGAAGTAACCCAGAAGGTCTCTGATGTTCGGCTTTAACCTTCGAGCAAGTCAAACACTTACCAACATAAGTCGCAACGTCTTTCTTAAGATTCGGCCACCAATACTGTTCTTTAAGGTCGTGGTACATCTTACCTGCACCGGGGTGAATCGAATATCTCGATTTGTGTGCTTCATCAAGTATCAGGCTTCGTAGATCTCCATAGTAAGGTACCCAAATTCTTCCGGCATAACATCGGAGTCCAGACTCTCTAACCTCGAATCGAGAGACAAGTATGTTCAAATGCTCGTGAGATATGTTCTCCTCCTTGAGAGCCTCAACTTGGGCTACTCTGATTTGGTTGTTGAGGTTCGAATGGATGGTGATGTTCAGAGCCCTAACACGGAGAGGTGCCGTCCTCTCCTTTCGGCTTAAAGCGTCAGCTACAACATTGGCCTTGCCAGGGTGATAACGGAGTTCACAATCGTAGTCGTTGAGCGTCTCGATCCATCGACGCTGTCTCATATTCAATTGCTTCTGATCGAAGATGTGCTGGAGACTCTTGTGATCGGTGAAGATAGTGCTCTTAGTTCCATACAAATAATGTCTCCACAATTTGAGTGCAAAGACAACGGCTCCAAGTTCAAGATCATGTGTAGTGTAGTTCCGCTCGTGAATCTTCAATTGGCGGGAGGCATAGGCAATAACCTTTGATCGTTGCATCAGTACACAACCAAAACCACTCTTCGATGCATCGCAATAAACAACAAAGTCGTCACTGCCTTCAGGAAGTGATAGGATAGGTGCGGAGGTTAACTTCTTCTTCGAAATTTGGAATGCTGATTCGTGTGTGGGTTCCCAAATGAACTTCTTGCCCTTGTGAGTCAGTGCGGTCAAAGGACGCGCAATCAGAGAAAATCCTTCGATAAACCTTCGATAATAACCGGCGAGACCTAGAAATTGGCGAATATGCGTTGGAGTAGTGGGGGTCTCCCACTTGCTGATGGCTTCAATCTTGGCGGGATCAACTTTGATACCCTGGTCGCTCACAACATGACCCAAAAACTGTACTTCCTTCAACCAAAATTCGCACTTGGAGAATTTGGCGTAAAGTTGCTCTTGTCTTAAGAGTTCAAGCACTAGCCGAAGGTGTTGCTCATGTTCTTCTTCGCTCTTAGAGTAGATGAGGATATCATCTATGAAGACGATAACAAACTTATCCAAGTAAGGCTTGCAGACACGATTCATGAGATCCATGAACACGGCAGGTGCATTGGTTAGACCGAATGGCATTACAAGAAACTCATAATGACCATAGCGGGTTCTAAATGCAGTTTTCATCACGTCGCTTTCTTTCACCCTCAACTGGTGATAGCCCGATCGCAAATCGATCTTTGAGTAAACACACGATCCTTGCAGTTGATCAAAAAGATCATCAATTCGTGGAAGAGGATATCGATTCTTGATAGTCAATTTGTTGAGTTCACGGTAGTCGATACACATACGGAAGGATCCATCCTTCTTCTTTACAAACAACACAGGTGCGCCCCAAGGCGAGAAGCTTGGTTGGATAAACCCTCGATCTAATAGCTCTTGTAGTTGACTCTGTAATTCTTGCATCTCGGAGGGTGCGAGTCTATAAGGTGCGCGAGCTACAGGTGCAGCTCCTGGCACTAAGTCAATCTGAAACTCTACTGCCCTCGGTGGCGGTAATCCAGGCAGTTCTTCGGGAAAGACATCGGAAAACTCGTTCACAATACGCACATCGTTCACGTTCTTCACCTCAGTTTCTACCGCTTTCACATGTGCTAGGACAGCAAAGCGTCCCTTCTTCATAATCTTTTGTGCTTTCACGCAACTAATGAGGTTCAACTTCGAGGTACATCTCTCTCCATAGATAACCAGTGGTTCGCCATCTCCTTGTGGTATGCGAAGTGCTTTATCTCCACAGATAACATCGGCCTTTATCTTGCTTAACCAATCCATACCGACGATCGCGTCAAAACTTCCCAGTTTGATAGGTATCAAATCAATTTCGAAATCTGCACCAGCTATGTTGATAATAGCTCCACGACTAATATGGTCGACCTTTTCAAGTTTTCCATTGGCGACCTCGACAAGCATACTTTCCTTCAAAGGAACTAACGACCAATCTAACTTATCACAAAAATGTCTACACACATAGCTTCTATCGGCACCAGTATCAAATAGGACAGAAGCTAAAAGATTGTTGATCTTGAATATACCTGTCACCAAGTCGGGGTTGTCGCGTGCATCTCTTGCATTAACATTGAAGGCTCTAGCACGTGGTGGTCCGCCATCCTTACGCTTGTTAGGACACTCGTTTCTGAAATGGCCCGTCTTTCCACATTCATAACACTTCTTAGGCCCATTGTTGTTGTGGTTTGGCTTCACATTCAAAGTGGTAACCTTGCAATCCTTGCCAACATGTCCAGATCGTTGGCACTTCTCACAGATAACATTGCAATACCCAGTGTGGTGCTTGTAGCACCTATTGCATTGTGGTAAGGTTCCTTTGTAGTTCGGATTGGTGCGGTTGTTGTTGTTGGGGTTGGTGTTGTTGTTGTGCATGTTGTTGTTTTGCCTAAACCCTTCATGTCGCTTTGCCGGGTTTTGATCATAGTTCCTACCCCTGTTGTTGTTGTGGTTGTTGTCCCATTTCCTCTTTTCACCGCTAACAGTTTCAAACTTAGCCTTCTCCGGCTCGTCAAGGATGATTTGATTCAAGAGAGTATGCGCCATGCGCATTGCTTCGGGAACACTTGGTGGCTTGGATGAGGTAACATTACCCTTGATGGACTTAGGAAGTCCCGAGAAGTATTTCTCCAAACGCTTAAATTCGGGGGTGACCATGGTTGGACACATAAGAGCCAATTCCAAAAACCTACGGTTGTAGCTGTTAAGGTCGTTCCCTACGGTTTTCAGTTGCATAAATTCGATTTCCATCTTTTGAATCTCGGTTCTCGGACAGTATTCCTCGATCATAGCACATTTAAATTCTTCCCAAGGCGTAGCATACGCCTCATCAATTCCTTTCGCTTGGGCCATGGTATTCCACCATGTGAGTGCGCCATCAGACAGCGTGCAAGATGCAAATTTCATTTTGTTAGCCTCAGAACAATTGCTAACCCTGAATACCGATTCCAATTTTTTGAACCATCTAGTGAGACCGACGGGTCCCTCAGTGCCACTGAAGTAGTGTGGCTTGCAGTTTTGGAATTCCTTGTAAGTACACCCATCTCGGACGACAGGTGGATTGACAGGCGGTGGTGGTGGAACTTGGGGTTGTCTTTCAGCTAGTGCAGCAGCGACTCGCTCGTTAATCATTTCCTCAATTTGTGCCGCGGTGGGGATAGATCTCCCGTTGGCCATGATGTTCTATACAAACATTTTGACTCAAGTCAAAATCCATTATGCAAATAATAATAGTACATTATATAACAACCAACATGAAAACAGCACAACACATGTTGATTAAATAACGCAAGCAGATATAGGTACCACAAAACCATGAGATGATAACGTAAATAGAACACTTGCGCAAGAAGTAAGCAACACAAATTCCATTCATTACTGATAATAAGTTCATACATTACAATAAGTTCGTACATTACATAAGTGAAATATGAAATTACAAAAGAGATTACAATACAGAATCTAGTACAAAGTCCTACGGCGATGGTGGGTACAAGATGTCCAAAACATGAGCCATCTGCTCCTCGAGCTCAGTAACTCGAGTCTGGAGAATCTCAATCTCCCGCCTCATTTCCTCATTAGAGGAAGATGGTGGGGCAGGTGGTGCTGGCGGTGCAGGTGGAGCCGGTGGTGCTGAAGTGGATGGTCCGGCTCTGGGTGGAGACGGTAATATCAGTGGGTCGGCGGGGTACGGCACCAGCCGTTTACGAGCAGTGATCCTACGACGCCGACCATAAGCGTCAGTGACAGTACGACCAGGAATTATGCCAGCGAAGCGATACCGCTTCTTCGGCGGGGTAGAAGGTGCCTGAATCGGTCGGTCAGCGGGATCCTCCTCATCACTGGAGTCGTCAGATGAGGTGTCATCTGAAGAAGCATCGGTGGAAGAACCGTCGTCTGAATCATGCGGTGGTGGCGCAGGTGGCTCAACATATCCGAAAGCGGCCAACATCTGTCGGTGTCGGCCTGGCGTAATCACGGCTAAGCGGCCGTCGGCAGTGCGTCGGCAAGGTGTGCGCCAGTGATTACGGAAGGGACCTTCCCCGAACTCCGCGGGGATCTCCATGCCACCAATGCGAGCCAGTTGCCTCAGGGGTCTGGAAGAAGACGCCGGGATAGGCACACTAGAGCTAGCTCCAGAACTAGAGGCACCGGGGTCGCCAGTGGGTGTCGGGGCCGGAATGTCGGCAGCAGCAGCAGCAGCAATAGGTGCAGCAGTGGGTGGAACAACGGGGCCTGAGCCGCTCGGGATGTCAGTAGGTGGAACGTCCGACATCTGAACAAGGAAAAATAAATTTTCCATGTCAGTATGTCATAAAGCAAGCAAATAATAGGCCAACAGTTTATATCATGTATAACAATAAGTAGCATGGCAATATCAGTAATCGTACGAAACTAGCATGCAATCGAAAGCAAGTAATAGCATGCAGTAGTGAAATCACGTAGTAGCATACGACATATAGCAGTAACAGTAAGCAGCAGCATGCAGTAAGTTCAGCGGAAACAAGTAAACTAACAAGTTGTAGATTAGCCCTATTAGTGAATCCTACTCGGGTCGGTCTTAGACTCACTAATGCATCCTAATTCCCTACAACCAACGCTCTGATACCAAATGTGACGCCCCGTACTAAATCATCATGTACGGACCATCAACAACAGGATCATTACAAGGTTAAGTACTATATGCGTTTTCAAAACAGAGTTTACATTTATAAATAAAAGTGACGTCATAACATACGTCAATTGTTTTACAAATCAAAAGTATGCTTCGCTAAGTAGAAGCATTAAATAAGTGTACGTGACCATAATGGTCGTTACATAACATAAGTTCATAAGTAAAAAGTTTGAATGCAACATAAGTAGTCATGCGATAACAACTCTAGGCAGCGGGTTCTACAGCACGACTAGTAAGATAGCGGAAGCGACTTCAAACACCTGAGAAAATACATGCTTAAAAAGGTCAACACAAAGGTTGGTGAGCTATAGTTTAAGTATAACAGTAATGTAAGTAGGCCACGAGATTTCAGTGCTACAACGAGCGTTTCAAAAGTATGTAAAAGTATATGCTTAACCGTGGGCACCCGGTAACTAACTTAACATTTAATGTACCCCCTTAAAGTGCACTTGGCAAGTGCGTATAACCTCGAAGTATTAAACACTCGTTAAATGCTAGCGCTACTAGCCCGAGTGGGGATGTCAAACCCTATGGATCCATATCTAAGATTCGCGTTCACGGTTCAAAAACCAATGATTAAACGTTACCGAGCTAAAGGGAATGTTTCTGCCGTTATATAACCCACACATATATAAAGTTTAAGTACTCGTGCCTAGTATGTAAAACATAAAATCCGCATGTATTCTCAGTTCCCAAAATAAGTTAAAGTAAAAAGGGAATGCTATAACTCACAATGATTAGTAGTAATGGTAAGGTAGTAGTCGGAAAGTGGTGTGCAAGTAACGGTCCAAACGTCCTCAACCTAAGTCAAATAGCACTAAGTCAATAAGTCGTCTCAAAAGGTTTACAAGTACGTAATTAAGGTCATAAGGGTCATCATCAATCATCATTAAACAAAAGGTAACAAGTAAGACTCGTTTATGAAAGTCGTTTAAAACAAAGGCTGACTTCGGTCAGTCACCACGGCCTCTACCCTTACTGAATTAAGGTGAGACCAGTGGTCACGGCTCCATCTATGAGTCCCTTAAGTGTGGTAAAATTTACAGAAGCAAACTCGTCTTGGTTTGACCGTGGCGACGGTCTAAGTGTTAGTAGGTCAGAAATTTCTGCACAACGTTAAAGGACATGGTAACGATCGGAGGGCCATAAATCCTAAACCGTAACTCGGATTAAGACGAGTCCTATATGAAAAGTTATCTACTCGAAAAGTTCTATCTAAAAATCAAGGTTAGAACAGCCCAGGTCTGCTGGTCTGTTCCAGAAGCAGTAGGTCAGAAACTTTTGGACAGAATGCAGTGGGTTTTCAAGGGTTCCGGTGATCTTGGTGTTGGATGCTCATCATGGTTCTCATCCTTGATGCGTCTAGCTTCAAGTGCACCACTCATGGATGTGTATACATCATCTTAACCAAGATTTGTCCATCATAACCTTAGTGCAAGTCTAAGACATGAATTTGATGAACCAAAGTTACATCAAGTCCTAGATCTACACACACATGAACTTTTAAAACAATAATAAGTTACAAACTTGAATTGAACTTAAGTAGGCAAGATCTTAGCTTGTAGAACATAGTTCTTAGTTAGGTCTTGAAGATTCAAGACTCAAAGTCTAGATCTATAGTTCTTAAGTCAAATCAACACAAGTTAGAGAGTTTAAAGTGTTGTTCTTGAACTAACAAGTTAGATCCAAGAAATATAAGATCAAGATTAACTAGTAATCATGACCAAGGTTACATGTAAGTTTAGGAACAAGTTCATGAACACTAAGAAAGATCACAACCAAGTGTTGGATCCATGATACTTGCACCAAAGTGTAAGCTCTTGTTGGTTTCATGTCCTTGTTCAAATGTGTAGTAAGCAACTAACAATAAGAAATAAAGAAAATGAATGATAAGCCTAAACCAACCATGAAGGTGGTATTCTAGTAACATACAACAAACAAGAACACAAGTAACAATTATAAAGATTATAAACTTTAAATCTTTTGAAACAAAATATGTAGAACATAACTAGATAGATTATGTTCTTGGATGTTCTTGATAAATACAAGATATTATGAAGAATCAAAACTAGGAAGTTAGATTCTTGAAAGTTAGTAAGTAAGTAACAACAACATGTAACAAGAATCAAACAACAAACAAAGATTGATGATGATGAATGCTTATGAAATCAGTTTTTACCAACAAAGAAAAGAAGAAAAGAAGTTGTTTCAAACACTTACAAGTATGAGAGAAAAAGAGAAGAAAGTTTGAGGGAATTTGCAAGTAAAGTGTGTGTGTTTTTGAGAGAGCATACAAGTGAGAGTAATGAAGGAAAAATGAAATCAAAACACCACTAAATGGTCTTCATGGATTCGGCATTCAGCAGAAAAGAGAGGGGGAGAGGTTAAGTTTAATGGTTATTAGCATGTAAAGTTCATAAAGGTGGATATAAGAGTTGATTTCATGGGGATTATGTGTCAACTAGATTCCAAGTCTTCCTAAACCAACTAGTTGCATGTTAAATGGTACTTACAAGTTGCAAGAGTGGGCTAAAGGTTCATTAATAAATGTAGGGTGGGCTTATAAGCCCAAGTTCAAGAGTCCATTTACTAATCAAAGCCCAAGTTCAAATAAATCACAAGTTAAACCAATTAAAGCCCAAGTAACTAACTAATAGCCTTAGTTAATTAAAATGATTAATAAATTTAATCATGAATGTAAATAATATCTAAAAATATTATTCGTGAAAGTTCCGGGTGTCACAAAGACGTTTCGGGCCCTTTAAAGTCAAGTACGGGCAATCATGGCAACATGTAAATGTAATAACGTACATTCGTTTAATCACACGTATTAATAATAATAATTATTAATAAATAAATGTTGGAAATTCCAGGGTCGTTACAGCATGCTTCATTTCACCAAACACTTGCAATGTCATAACATATAGAACCATAGGCATTCATCAAAAAGCATGTTAAACAATATGCAATCAATGGTTTTCATACATTTAGAACATTAAATTCATCTCAAGTCAACAACTTCATCAAAATGCTTAATCATATAATCCTCAACTTATATAATAATTACTTTCAAATCGAAATAACACCAAGTTAAGGTTCACATGTGTTTACCATAAGTAATGATTTGCATAACTTCAACTTAGAACACTTACTAGTTAACAAAAGTCAAAATCCCTAATTCAAGAACCCTGAAATTCAATAATTTGTGTGTTCGTGTAATTCAACAAAGGTTCATGCGATTTTGTTAATGTATACTAGTAATCAAACTTCAAAATATCTCAATTGAATAATTTAATGGCCAAAAGTCCGAAACCCCTAAATTCATGAAGAACCCTAATTTCCAAAGTAAAGATTTAAGCAAATAATCATGAAATTAGAGCATGAATAAGGATTAGTAGCAACAATTTAAGCATATAATGACCAAAACATGAACATTCAAACATCCTCACACTAAGAACAAGCAAAATCTGATTTTTAGATTGAAGAACACAAGAATCATGAAGTGTTTAGGATTAATCTTACCTTTCTCATGTTGATAATCGGATTTGATGCTCAAAGATGGGATTAATCGGTTCAATTAGTGAGTAGAGATTGAAATTTTGAGAGAGAATGATATGGAATTCGGAGTAGTAGGTGAAAAAATGAGAAAAAAATGATAAACTCCCGTATTTGTGCAAAAAAATGGGGCAGAAACCAACATACAGACACAGATGCGGCGCATCTGTAGCAGATGCGGCGCATCTGAAGCAGATGCGGCGCATCAGATGGCCCAAATGCGGTGCATGACCCTTTCTCGGCGCATTCAAAGTTCACGGGGTTTTTCTTGTCTGCAGATGCGGCGCATCCATCACAGATGCGGCGCATCTGCACCTGTTGCACCAGTTTTTGACGTTTTTTCGCGTTTTAAACATTTCGGAAGGTCTCTAAACAACTTGGTTCGTATAATAACTTAGAAATCACTCAAAACACTCAAATATATTAAAATACGTACACGAGTGGGACTATATACATGTTGTGAAGTTTAACGAGTCGTTCACGCGACTCCGTCCCAAGCTAATTAGCGTTGGGGAATAGGATGATGTCATCTCGAAGCGTGGTGTCCACTCCATCGAAATAGAGTTTCAAGCGATGACCATTCACCTTGAAGGTATTTCCGTTTCCAAACAACTCAACATATCCCGATGGGAATGCTTGTTTCACCAAATAAGGTCCCGTCCATCGGGACTTCAACTTTCCGGGAGAAAATTTAAACCGTGAGTTAAAAACCAAAACCTTATCACCGGTTTTAAATTCTTTCACTTCTTTCAATCGGGCATCATGCCACCTTTTCGTTTTCTCCTTATACGAGCTCGAATTCTCGTACGCTTCTAACCTCAACTCTTCCAATTCATGCAATTGCATGAATCGGTTTTCACCAGCCTTTTCCATGTCTAAATCACAAAGTTTTAATGCCCAGTATGCTCTATGTTCCACTTCAACCGGAAGATGGCATGCTTTACCGTATACAAGTCTAAATGGTGTTGTACCGATTGGTGTTTTAAAAGCAGTCCTAAAGGCCCACAACGCATCATCCAACTTGCGTTGCCAAATCTTAGGGTTGTTATCAACCGTCTTCTCAAGTATGCGTTTCAAGGCACGATTTGTGTTCTCCACTTGACCACTCGTTTGTGGGTGGTACGGAGTAGAGAAACGATGAGTTACGCCAAACTTCTTCAACACCTTTTCAAGAAGGTTGTTGGCAAAATGAGTTCCTCGATCGGATATGAGCGCTTTTGGGATTCCAAAGCGCGAGAAGAGATTTTTCAAGAAGTTCACCACCACCCTAGCATCATTCGTAGGTAAAACTTTTGCTTCAGCCCACTTAGATACATAGTCAACGGCTACTAGGATGTATTTGCACTTATGGGAACTTGGAAATGGTCCCATGAAATCGATTCCCCAAATATCAAAGATTTCACAAACTTGGATGTCGGTTTGAGGCATCTCATCCTTTTTCATGATGTTACCCGTTCGTTGGCATGCATTGCAAGTCCGAACAAAATTATGGGCATCTTTAAAGATCGTGGGCCAATAAAAGCCTGAGTCAAGGATTTTTCTTGCGGTGTGGTTTGGTCCGAAATGACCGCCGGTGGGCCCTTGATGGCAATGCTCGAGAATTTGTTGAGCCTCTTTTCTGTACACACAACGACGAATCATTTGATCTGCACCAACACGGAATAGGTCGGGATGTTCCCAGAAATAGGACTTCAAATCCGCAAAGAATTTCTTCTTTTGTTGATAAGAAAGTCCTTTTTGAAGAATGCTTGAAGCAAGATAGTTTGCAAAATGGGCAAACCATGGGATTTCAGATTCCTCGTCAACCCTCATTAGAGATTCGTCCGGAAATGTGTCCTTGATGATTGTATCATCGAGTTTATCTAATTCGGGGTTTTCAAGTCAGGATAAATGATCGGCGGCTAGATTCTCGGCTCCTTTCTTATCACGTATCTCAATGTCAAACTCTTGAAGTAGAAGAACCCAACGTATGAGACGATGTTTTGCATCTAGTTTCGAGAATAAGTACCTAAGAGCCGAATGAACCGTGTAAACAATGGTTTTGGACAACACCAAATATGACCGAAATTTATCAAACGCATAAACAACCGCTAGGAGCTCTTTTTCCGTGGTGGTGTAATTAATTTGAGCTCCCGTTAGCGTTTTGCTTGCATAATAAATTGGAAGAAAATGATTATCGGGTCGTTGTCCTAAGACAGTACCTAAGGCATAGTCGCTTGCGTCACACATTAGCTCAAATGGCATACTCCAATCCGGAGATACGATAATGGGAGCTTGTGTGAGTTTTGACTTTAGAATCGAGAATGCATTTTTGCAATTAGAATCAAAGTCAAATGGAGCATCCTTTTCAAGAAGCTTGGTCAATGGGCGGGTGATTTTAGAAAAATCTTTGATAAATCGCCTATAAAATCCCGCGTGACCAAGAAAGCTTCTAATTGCCTTGACATTCGTCGGTATAGGTAGCTTAGAGATAACTTCAATTTTAGCTTTATCTACCTCTATTCCCGCACGAGATATTTTGTGACCAAGTACAATGCCCTCCTTCACCATGAAGTGGCATTTTTCCCAATTCAGGACCAAATTTGCTTTCTCACATCGGATAAGCATACGTTCAAGGTTAAAAAGACATGATTCAAAAGAGTCTCCAAACACGGAAAAGTCATCCATGAAGACTTCCATACAATCCTCTACCATATCATCAAAAATTGCCATCATGCACCTTTGAAAGGTTCCGGGTGCATTGCATAAACCAAATGGCATGCGGCGATAGGCAAAGGTCCCAAAAGGACAAGTGAATGTGGTCTTTTCTTGGTCGTTGGGATCAATTGGAATTTGGAAGTAACCGGAGAAACCATCTAGAAAGCAATAGTATTCTTACCCCGCTAATCGTTCAATCATTTGATCAATAAAAGGTAACGGGAAATGATCTTTTCTAGTGGCATCATTGAGACGCCTGTAATCAATACAGACTCTCCAGCCGGTAACCGTTCTAGTTGGAACGAGTTCGTCTTTTTCATTTACAATAACGGTTGTACCCCCCTTTTTGGTTACTACTTGTACTGGACTAACCCAAGGACTATCGGAGATGGGGTAGATTAACCCGGCTTCAAGAAGCTTGACTACCTCCTTTTTAACAACCTCTTTCATGTTGGGATTTAGCCTGCGTTGTCTTTGTACTACTGGTTTGAAGTCATTTTCAAGGAGAATTTTATGTGTACAATAAGACGGGTTTATCCCTGGAATGTCGATCGTTTTCCAGGCTATAGCCTTTTTATGGGTTTTCAAAACAGAGATTAACCTTTTCTTCTCGTTACCGGAAAGATGTGAAGCAATAATTACTGGCAATTTAGATGTACCTTCGAGGTAAGCATACTCCAAGTGTTTGGGTAGCTCCTTAAGCTCTAGTACGGGTGGTTCTTCCAAGGAATTCTTTATTCGGAATCTATCTTTATTTTCGATATCTTCAAATGATTCTTCTTCCTTAGGAAACTCTTCTTTCATGGTCTCATCATCCGTGACCGCTTTCATCAACTCATCAAAATCCTCATCAATATTGAAATATTCACTTTCACTCACCGGGGCAAACCCCGAGGTATCAATTTCAAGTAGCTCCTGTAATTCATTCTCAACACAAAAGTTTATAACATCAATTTGAAAACAAGAGTCATCGGTGGAAGTGGGTCTTTTCATGGCTTTGTCAATATTACAAACTATTCTCTCGTCTCCCACACCTAGACTTAATTGTTCTTTTTGGACATTAATGATAGCATCTGCAGTGTTAAGGAAAGGACGTCCTAAAATGATAGGAACTTTTGTGTCCTCTTGCATTTCTAGAATAACAAAGTCGACGGGAAAGACAAGTGAGCCAACTTTTACAAGAATATCCTCGGCTATACCTATGGGGGTATCAAATGATTGGTTTGCTAATCCAATACCCATCCGGGTTGGTTTCAAATCTCCTAAGTCAAGTTTCAAGTATAACGAGTAAGGCATTAGGTTAACACTTGCACCTAGGTCGGCTAGCGCATCATACACTACCGAATCACCCATCATACATGGTATGATAAAACTACCCGGATCTCCCAATTTTGGAGGTACATTTTGCTTTTTCAAGATGGCCGAACACTCCTCGTGGAGGAATGTGGCAGATACTTCTTGGTATTTTCCTTTCGAGGATATGAGATCTTTCAAAAACTTCCCGTAATGGGGCATACCCTTAAGAACCTCTGCGAGTGGCATGTTAATGCTGATTTGCTTGATCATATCCGCAAATTTCTGATATTGGCTCGCGAGTCTGTCTTTCTTCAATGCTTTTGGGTATGGAATGGGTGCCTTGTACACCTTCACTGGTGGTTCTTCACTTTTCTTCGATATGACCTCCGGTGGATCACCTTTCTCTTGCTCTTTTTCAACATGCTCATCTATATCAACAGGCTCCTGCAAAACAGAAGGAGACAAGGGAACTTCCGGGGACTTAAGGGTCTCCGGGTTAGTAGTTAAACCGCTTCTAGTGGTTATAGCATTTACATGCTCATTCCTTGTTTGATTGTTACTAGGATTCACTTGAGTATTTGAGGGGAGAGCACCAGGTGGTCTCTCTGCTAGTAACTGTGAGATCCTTCCAACATCCCTTTCTAAGTTTTGAATCGTAGCTTGTTGATTGCGAATTTGCTGAGTTTGAATTTCTGAATTTTGTTCGTGTTTAACCATAAAATCTCTCAACAGATCTTCTAAACCGGATTTCTTCTCAGGTTGTGGTTGTATAAGTGCTTGTGGTTGTGCTTGTGGTTGATTGTGTTGGAAATTATTTTGGTAATTTCGTGGCGGTTGATTACGATTGTTTAGATGATTGCAACCCGGTGGTGTATTTCTTTGATTTTGATTCTGGAAATTTCGGTTATTTTGGTAACCTGCATTCCCTCCGTGGTAGTTGTTGTTTGAACTTGAAGGTCCTCCTATTTGATAACTGTTGACAGGAGGATATTTCCGGTTATTTGCTTCAACCGCCGGAAAGTCGTCAAAATTCATCTCACCTTTTCGCATGTAACCTAGGAAATTTGCTTGCTCTTCCATCGTCGTTTGGTCGCAATCTCGTGTGAGGTGGGGACCTTGGCACAACTCGCACCCTACCCTAATAGCGTGCATTTCTTTGGTTACCTTCTCGATTTGCCTTGCTTGATTTGCCAATTGAACTTTTAATGCAGCGATTTCATCGTTGCTTTCGACATTAGCAACTGTTGACGATCTAGAGAATTCCATCTCCTGATGCCAATTATGAGAATGGGCTGCTATATCGGCAATTATTGTGTGAGCGTCTTCGGGCGTTTTTTTCATGATTGATCCTCCTGCTGCAACATCTATATCCTTCCGGGTAGCCACATTGACTCCTTTATAGAAAATTTGGACTTTTTGGAATGTATTCAACCCGTGTTGAGGACATACCCTAATCATTTTATTAAATCGGGTCCAAGCTTCATAAAGAGTCTCGTTAGACTTTTGCTTGAAGTGATTTATGTCACTTTGCAATTTTGCTGCTTTCGAAGTGGGGAAGAATTCTGACAAAAATTTGTCCATCATATCATTCCAGTTTTCAATATAACCTTCTGGTAATAAGTCTAGCCAATCTCTTGCATCATCCTTTAGGGACCATGGAAAGATTTTTAGACATGCAACTTCATCGGAGACATCTTTGATTTTGAAAAACTTGCAAATGCTTACAAACTTACGAAGATGCTCGTTAGCATCCTCATTTGGGGCTCCACCGAATTGACATGTATTAGTCACCATGTGGAGAAATTGTCCCTTTATTTCAAAACCATCAGTCATCGTAGGTTGAACAATTGCGTGGCCTTGTCCTGTCCTTGTTGCCTTCATCAAAGCATCCATCGTTTGATTTGTAGCAGTCATCTCTTCCTCTTCTTTAATGACTGGCTCGATGATTGGTTGAACAATTGGTTCAGAGTTAGAATCTAACGAAAGTGATTCTAAACCTTGAGCAAGAGATTCTACTTCTTGAGCTCTTAAGCGTTCGTGAAGTTTTCTTTCAGGTTCAGGATATGAAGGAATTAAATTAGAGTTGGAAGAACGTAGATTCATGCACTAATGCCTATCCTGCAATCACAACAACACAAACAAACCAATTGCAAAAATACAAGCTTACAATAAAAAGTAACTTTTCTAGGAATTGAATTCCTACAAAAGGATCGAATAATTCAAAGTTTATTAAAATCTTTTAACAAAACCGCTCCCCGGCAGCGGCGCCAAAAATTTGATGTGTTAAGACGTAACCTTTAAAATGTAGACAATATGCTTAATAATTAACACATAATACAGGCAACTAAAACCCGATCATGTAGTAACTAGCAAGTAAATTGACCAGTTCGATCCACAGGGAGAAGTTTGTTTAAATGATTTTACCACGATTAATTATTCTAAAAAAAGGAGTTTATATTTGAAGTTGTGTTTTTGTTTAACGAAACAGTAATTAAATATAATGAAAGACAATAATGAGAATGCGGTGTTTACTTCTATGCTTGATAGATGACAGGGATTGTTCTTTTATAATTAAAACCGTTATGCGATAGTTACAATAGAGTAGTTTATATCAATTTCACAATATCTATAAATTTAAGAACTATGTTTAATCAACATGATTCTTTCTTGGTTAAATTCACATAAAACCTAGTTTACTAAGATCACTCTAAGTAAACTACATGATTGTAAAACCTAAATATCATCCAATTACCATCCTATATTCACATATAGGTGTCTAGATCACTAGGTGTTGAAGTACAAATTATAGCCTTAGATAAATTCACATAAATCAAGTCATAACTCGTATAATTGAACTAGAATATAAAGATAGTTACAACAATGGATTTCTTGAAAGAACATGGTGATTTAGATTGATTAACTAACTAGATTCAACCCGGTTAAACTCACGTGAAACCTTAATTACAACAATCACTTGAGGTAATTTCATAACTATGTTGCTTTGGAACTTATTCAATTACCGAATTAAACACATAACAAAATCACTTAAGTGTATGTATCTAATCGTCTAGATTACTAGATGTATTGAAGTATAGATTGTTTTCCTAGTTAACTCACATTAATAGGTTGCAATCTATATAATTGAAGTAATGATCTAAACATGCATAACAATGGTTCTTACGGTTGAACTAGATAATTAAATCAATCAAACATATGTATAACTAGCATAACATCAAAGTATAGAACAATCCCAAGCCATAAATCTTACATTGAAGCAAACACACAAGGCTTTTAGCCTAACATAATCATAGTAGAACTAATGAAACAGTAAATACAAGTTGAATTCATGTTAAAAAGATATAGAACAATAGTACCAATTGCGATAAACGATCTTAGCTTAATATTGATGTTGAAAAAGTGGAGATTAACTTGCAGCCTTCCTTGGACCTTGAAAATCGTCTTAAAACTGGGGAAGAACGTAGTAGTGAAGTTTTTTCAAGTAAGTAACCATTTGCTTCATTAAATAGCCTAAAAAGTTAGGTATTTTGGCCAGAAAGTGACCAGATGCGCCGCATCTCTTTGGGATGCACCGCATCTCTTTACGTTTAGTAGATTCCAGCTCGATTCTGCACTCAGGACTGTCGGCAGGGGGCCAGATGCGCCACATCTGGCTTGGATGCGCCGCATCCATCTCAGATGCGCCGCATCTGTTGCTGTTTTGGCCCAGAAGTCTTCATGCTCCGCATCTGAAACTGTCGGGAGTTATTTGGTGTAAAGATGCGCCGCATCTAAGAGAGATGCGCCGCATTTGGACCTGTTTCAGTGGTTTCGGGCTGTTTTACACATTTGATCTTCGTTTTAACTCTGTTTTCACTGTTGGTCTTCATTTATTCATTCACAATGGACTTTTTACAAATGTACATGAATTACAATACATACGTATAACAATTACATACAAATGGAACAACATTGGATCGAAATAACGACAATAAACATGTATAATTTTGGCGTTATCAGTTAAGTAGAAGTATTTTGATAAGTGTATTGAAGTCTTTCAAAAGTGTATAAATACATATTAAAACACTACATGTATATACATTTTAACTGAGTCGTTAAGTCATCATTAGTCGTTACATGTAAGTGTTGTTTTGAAACCTTTAGGTTAACGATCTTGTTAAATGTTGTTAACCCAATGTTTATAATATCAAATGAGATTTTAAAATTATTATATTATCATGATATTATCATGTATGAATATCTCTTAATATGATATATATACATTAAATGTCTTTACAACGATAATCGTTACATATATGTCTCGTTTAAAAATCATTAAGTTAGTAGTCTTGTTTTTACATATGTAGTTCATTGTTAATATACTTAATGATATGTTTACTTATCATAGTATCATGTTAACTATATATATATCCATATATATGTCATCATATAGTTTTTACAAGTTTTAACGTTCGTGAATCACCGGTCAACTTGGGTGGTCAATTGTCTATATGAAACATATTTCAATTAATCAAGTCTTAACAAGTTTGATTGCTTAACATGTTGGAAACATTTAATCATGTAAATAACAATTTCATTTAATATATATATATATATATATAAACATGGAAAATTTCGGGTCACTACATGGCACACATATGGCTTCTTCTCAGCAGAAGCAGGAGCCTGAGACGAATTAGTAGTGGCAGTAGCAGAGGTACCAGCATCCATAATGAGTTCCGTAGAACCAGTAGCAGCAGTAGGTGACTGTGCAGTAGGTGAAGAAGCAGCATCTGCAGCACCTCTAAAGAAAGTATCCGGTGTTGAATCAAAAATCTGTAGATTACCAGCGGGATTCACAGTAATAAATTGTTTTGATTAAAGATCAGAAACATCCGGAATACTAATAGAACCAGTGACATGTGTAGAATATGCAGCATTTACTGCAATAAGCTCATCAGTAAGCACCACATCATCCTGGTCACCACCTGTAGTAATTTCCTCAGTAACAGCAGTTGGAGGAGCAACGGTGGTAGAACCAGTAACATCAATATCAAGAACCTCCTTAACAATATTACCAATAACCTTTTCAAGTGCAGGAGGAGGTTCCATTATCATCTCCTCAACCACTACAGAATCAGTAGTTGAAGCAGCAATACCAGAGATAGTAGGAGGAGTAGCAGAAATATCAGCAGTAGCTAACTCCTCATTATCAGTAAGAACAGTGGAACCAGCAACCACATTGTCTCCAGTAGAGCCAGCAGCAGTAGAGACAACAGTACTAGTATCAGCACCACCAATAGGCAATTCAGTAGCACCAACACCAGTAGCAGAAGCAGAGAGCTCATCAGTAGAAACATTAACATCCTTTTCTTGCTCCCCCTCTGCCTGTTCATCTACCCTGCTAAGAACTGAAACAAAAGAACATTTTATATTAACAACTGTAGAACCAAATAAACTTAACTCAACAATTGCATATGTTGTTAGTCTCTGGGGACAGACTGGTGGTTTAGTCAGCCCTTTGATTGAGACAGAGTTAGGTATCTGTAAGTGCAGCTGTGACTCTGCTGACTCATTGGCAACACATGTTGACCCAGATAGTGTAAGAGTTCTGGCTAGTAATGATGTAGGAGTGAGACTCTTATCATGATCCAAGTAACATATTGGCTGTGCCGTATCCTGAGCTGGTTCAACACGATGAGGACCCAGCTCAAGTCTGCTTTGGGGGTCAGTTATGTGCTCTGCTGGTTGTACTGTCAGCAGAGGATATATCATTAAGTTCAATTTAGAAAAATGTGGAAGTGTCTGGTTAGAAGAGTATGGGTTGCTACTCTTCTTAACACTAGTTTTAAAACCAGTCAGCTTGGGAGCCAAGGTTATACCTTTAACTCCACTTTCATTTTTCAAGTCAGCAGTTAAAATGTTTTCAATTAAGTTAAAATTTTCTGCTGTTTAGCCTAGAAACGCACCAGGTTCCATAGCCACATCCTTTGCAGGAGCAGCAGTTGAGACTGGTGCAATCTCCCCTGTGGTTTGCTTCGAGCCAGCCTTTGCACGTTTGAATTTTTCTGTTACCAAGAAATAGATGAGCAACGGATTCCAATACTAGAATTGGGTAGTCAGTATATAAGACTAGGGTTGTTCTTTATTATCAGAGGGCACTAGATTCTAATACAACTATTGCTTTACCAGTATGTGAGACAGTGGTTGTTCTAGTTGAGGTAGCTAGCTGCTTCCTTCGTGTAGCTGGCTTATGCTGAGGACCCTCCCCCTCAGCTGGTGCAACACCAGAGGTAGTCGATTGGTGAGCTCCACCCCGAGCAGCAAGATACTCGAGCATGCCTGGTGTTAAACCAGTATATGGAGCAGCAGGCGCATCTTTTGGCATACCCCCTTGTTTTAGAGGCAGGTCGTATGATTGATCAACAATCTGCTGGTAAGCTTCACCCAGCTCATTTTCAAAGACCAGGCTTAAGAACTTTGGAAAGGGGATTAAATGTGTTCATTTAGGTGCTTGCACCATCTCCCTTAGCCTCAAATAAATTTCCCCGACATAATCAATATTTCTGTTGAACAACAAACCATGACCAATTTTAAGCTCAAAATCTAAGCACTGGTCAAAACTTCCTTATTTCTGGCTGATGCACTGGGTTAGCAACCCAAAGAAGTAGTACCAAAGAGGTGCCATATGCTTCCTCAAAGGTGTATGAGCTATTGGTTAAGAAAACCCAATGATTTCTAGCACCTCCCATCTGAATACATCGCTGGTTGGTGAATCGACAAACGGTCCATCTGGTAATTAAAGGGCACGGCGGATGGCCTCAACGGTGACAGAGTAAGTTAGGGTTTCGGTTACCATGCCACAAATACATGGAACATTCTGGGGAGTGGTGGCAGTATACCAAAATCGTGCCAAGCAGGCAACATATAAGTGTGAAGGTACACCGGTGATAGCTCTAGCCAGAGGGGATTGCCGGATGTAGTCGATTAGCGTTTCATAACCCATATTAGCTTTTGATTTGGGAATGGAGAGTGAATGAGTAGCATTGCCTCTCGATAGGCGAATAGTCGTGTGTTCAGGTGCATTAGCAGCCCTAACCAGATTTGGGTGGAGATTGAACAGTGGTCCTTGAACAACCTGTTCCTCCGATGCCGTTGTGGTTGTTGATCAGGTTGTTGTATCAGTTGTTGTTGCTGTTGTTGTTCCTCTGGCTGGTTTTCAACATGTGGTGATTGTGGTTGGTATGCCATTGATGAAAGGTAAAGATGAAGATATGAAGTTGTAAAAGTTGGAAGATTGGAAGATTTTGAGAGAAAAGAGTGTGTGATTTTGAATAATGAATAATCGAAGGTTATTATGGAAGATAAAATACTCTTTTATTCTTTCTGATTGGGTGAAAAAGTGCAGAAGAGAGAAAATGGCAACTGTCATCTGCAGGCGCGTGGGCAGATGTGACAGACTGGCACATTTTTGAGGGAACACAGACTGTTGACATGACGTATATACGACTTGAACACTCATACCTCCCATTCAGCATTAAATGCAGCAGGTTTTAATTCAAAATTGATTTAAAGACCAAAAAATAAGTTTGTATTAAATACAAAATACTTTGTTACATTTAATATGTCATGAATTTAATTTAAATCACTGGGAGTAAATGAGTTTCAGTTTTAAGGAATCATTTAATTTTGTGAGCTATTTATTATTTCATTTAAAAAATTTTGAGTAACCAAAGTATAAAAGACCTTGTTGTGCTGAGTGTTTGACATGTAGGCAGTAAGTTAATAAATGTGACTTACTGGTTTGCCTTACATGTTGTAGAGCCAGCATACCAACAAAATTGTCTTTTATTTGAAGTTCAAGCATACCCAGCTCAGATATGAGATAGTTAAAACGTTTCTCATCTAAGGGCTTTGTGAATAGATCTGCTAACTGCTGGTCTGTTGAAATAAAATGTAGCTCCACATCTCCTTTTTGAACATGATCCCTTATGAAATGATATCGAACGTCAATGTGCTTCATCCTTGAATGCATCACAGGATTGTTGGTGATAGCAATTGCACTTATATTGTCACAGTAGATTGGAGTCTTTGTAACATGAACACCATAGTCCTTCAGCTGGCTTTACATCCATAGTACTTGAGCAGTACAACTACCAGCAGAAACGTATTCTGCCTCAGCAGTAGATGTGGACACAGTATTTTGCTTTTTGCTCGTCCAGCTGACTACCCTACCACCCAGTAACTGGTAACCACCAGTAGTACTTTTCCTGTCTATTTTACACCCTGCGAAGTCAGCGTCTGAATACCCAATTAGCTCAAAATCCTGGTCTTTGGGATACCAAAGACCACGTTTAGCAGTACCTTTCAGATACCTAAATATCCTTTTTACTGCTAGCAAGTGTGACTCTTTAGGATCAGCTTGATATCTGGCACAGAGACATGTGGCAAACATAATATCTGGTCTGCTGGCTGTAAGATAAAGTAGGGATCCAATCATACCTCTATATTCAGTGATATTGACTGGTTCACCATTGGGATCAGCATCTATTTTAATAGATGCTGCCATTGGGGACCCTATATCCTTTAAACAGGTCAGACCAAATTTCTTTAACATATCTTTGATATATTTATCCTGACTTATAAAAATTCCATCATCAAGTTGTTTAATTTGCAATCCCAAAAAGTATTGCAAATCTCTTTGTAAGCTCATTTTATATGTCTTTGACATAAGTTTTGAAAAATCTTGACAATGTTTCTCATTTTTAGATCCATAAATAATATCATCCACATATATCTGTACCAGTAAGAGATCACCATCTGTCTCTTTTGAGAACAGAGTGGTATCAATTGTTCCAACTTTAAAACCTATACCAGTGAGATACACATGAAGTGTCTCATACCATGCTCTTGGTGCCTGTTTGAGGCCATAAAGAGCTTTGTCTAGCTTGTAGACATGGTCTGGATATTTACTGCTTGCAAAACCAGGAGGTTGTTTGACATAAACTTCTTCTTGCAGCTTCTCATTTAGAAATGCAGATTTAACATCCATCTGGAATACCCTAAAGTTCATCTTAGCAGCATATGCCAAGAACAATCTGTCATAACCCGTCCTTAACTGTAAGAACGTGTTAGATAACGTATGATTTCATTGCGAGGTATTGACCTCTATATGCGACATTTTTAAAAGAAAAACTGCATATATTATACATTACAAACCATGATTCTTATTTTTGATACAAGCTTTGGACGAAATAAAGATGATTATCGTTTAGCGATAATCTTCGACTTACAAACTTTACAAATGATGATAACAACACGATTTCTAGCATATTTTACAACACAAGTTCTTGGATATGCAGTCTTATTTTTGACACAAATATGCGTACGCAAGATCCTGCTCAAATTCAACATAATGCAGCGGAAACTTCTAATTATCACCTGAGAATAAACATGTTTAAAACGTCAACATAAAGTTGGTGAGATATAGGTTTAGTGCCGGCAGCAATATATATATAGACCACAAGATTTCGTATATAAACAGTTTAATAAAAATATTCTAAGTGGTTGAGCACTTGGTAACCATACTTAACAATTAATCATGTCGCATATTCCCTTTAATATGAAATCTTACTACACTGTACCAAGTGTAGTCACGAAACGAAGTACTGTGCAACCGTTGAATACTGGTCGTCCAGTCCGGTTGGGGTTGTCAAGCCCGATAGATCTATCAACAGGATTCGCGTTTACAATACCGCTGTAAATATTAGTTACCAAGCTACAGGGAAGTATGCCAGTGGTACAACTCAACGTAGAATATATTTTTCAGTTACTTGTGTCCATAACGTAAAACATAAAATACATGTATTCTCATCCCGAAATATTTAAAGTTTAAAAGTGGGACTATATACTCACTTTCGTCTTGAAGATATATATATTTTGACTTGGTCTCCCGGTTGATATCACGAACCTATCCATATATAATATATCAATACCTTTTCTTTTTAAACAAACGTCACATATATATACTTGTTATACTTTTAATACTTTTAATAATTCCTTAGTCCGTAGTTAGCAGTTCGTTGTTAGTAATTCAGTTTTAATGGTTCATTTTTAGATGTTTAATATACCCGCAATGAAATAAATAAAACCCCCAACGAAATAAATAAAACTCCATCGTATATGTATTGGTCGAGATTAATCTTGACCCACGGTACCGGTGTTGTCAAATGACGTGTTGCGTACATAAAGTACCGGTGTTGTCAAATGACGTGTTGCGTACAATCATGGGATCTTATGATTAATCTTCTCGTGTTGTTTACGGGTGATCCTGAACCATATAAAATTGAATTATAAGTACATATATATAAAATATCATGTTATTTTAAAAAGATGTGATTTATTTAATTTTTCTCCAATTATTTTCGTGACTAAACAAGTCTTGGATATCCGATTTTGTTTTGGTCATAGTTTCTTCGTTACAACTCCGTTTTCGTTGGTTCAACTTGCCACTTCCTTGGATCGAGTCCCTCTTTAAGAATATGAACTGTAAATACCTTACTTTGTATTCGAAATCACAGGTCAAAGGTCAAACTTTGGTGAAACTTATGAAGTTAAACATTTTCCTTTATGTAAACAACCTTAAATGATTATTTTTCTAAAAATACTTATACTTTGAATTAAATCATGGAATTTTTATGTGTTATCATATCCATAGTAAAAATCATTTTTCCAGAACATAAACCTCCAATTCAAAGTTTAAGATAGTTTTTAATTATCCAACCCAAAACAGCCCCCGGTTGCACTCCGACGTCGTAAAAACAGTTTTTAAGGTGTTCTTTGAAAAACCAAGTTATACCTTGTTAAATTAGCATATATTTATGTTATATTACAGGTCTTGAAGTATTTTAAAAGTTAAGTTAAAAGGATCTATTTAGTTTGCAAACAAGTTTGAAAACATTCAAACTATGTTCTTGTTGTTAAAATTTTATACCACAAAATAAGATAGCTATATATATATGAATCGAATAAGGTTATGAACATAGATTCTACCTCAAGTTCCTTGGACAAGGTTGCTGTAAAAGAGGAGTAAGAACCTAGAACCAAAAGGGTGATGGAAGTGGATGAAAGATTGGAAGTAAGTTGGTGTTCTTGGAAGGATTCTTGAAGTGTTTTTGTAAGAGTTTTCTTATGGTGATTAAGTGATGTTTTTGAAGCTAAAAACTTATGAGGACCTTGAAGAACACTTGAAGGTTGAAGATAAGAGAGTTTAGAAGATCATTTAACTTGAAAGAAATTTGCTATGAAAGTGTATGTGTGTGTATATAGGCGTATATATGTATATGTATATATAGACTTTATTTTTTTGATTTTTAGCTCAAAAGTCCTCATATATGATCCCACATGTATTGACTAATCAAAGGCTGCTAAGATCATATAATTGAAGTCTAATAATTGGTATTTTTCAATAGTAAAACTTCTAGAAACTACGTATTTATACGGGTACATATACCCTAAGTATACGTATAGAAATCTTGTGAAAACGGAACGAGGATTCAAATATAGCTATCTTTTGTGAATATACTTATATTGTTTTATGTATTTAAGTCTTTAAAAAGTGATTAAATACATTATATATACGATATATGTATAAACATTATAGGTTATAAGTATTTATATCAAATAACGTTACGTATGGTTATTGTTTTGAAAACTTAAGTTAGTAGTTTCAAAATATACTTATAACTTATTGTTATTAATACAAAATGAGGTATTAAAACATCCTTAGATCATGTTAAATATGTATATATATATATATACACAAACGTATAATTATCATATATTGTATAGTTCGTGATATCATCGGTCAAACTAGACGGTCAATCGTTGTGTAAAACTCTCTTTGAAAACATAAGTCTCAACAATTTGGATTGCTTATCATGTTGGTAAGGTTTAATTTATGTAAATATTAATCTTATAAGTATAGAACGATCGAAAAAGTGCGGGTCGTTACATTACCTCCCCGTTAAATAAATTTCGTCCCGAAATTTTAAAATTGTACCTATTTTGCGTCATCGAGAAACAAGTGTGGATACTTTTGTTTCATCTGATCCTCCCGTTCCCACGTAAACTCGGGACCTCTTCGAGCATTCCAACGAACCTTAACGATCGGTATGTTGCTCTGCTTGAGCTGTTTAACTTCACGGTCCATGATTTCGATTGGTTCTTCGACGAATTGTAGTTTCTCGTCGACATGGATTTCTTCAAGAGGAATGGTGAGATCTTCCTTTGCAAGACACTTCTTAAAGTTTGAGACGTGAAAGGTATTATGTACTCCGGCGAGTTGTTGCGGTAACTCGAGTCGATAAGCTACCGGTCCAATGCGTTCGATGATCTTGAACGGGCCTACGTACCTTGGGTTCAATTTACCCCTTTTGCCGAAACGTATTACACCTTTCCATGGTGACACTTTTAACATAACCATGTCCCCAATCTGAAACTCTAATGGTTTCCTTCGGACATCGGCGTAGCTCTTTTGGCGACTACGGGCTGTTTTCAATCTCTCCTTGATTTGTACTATCTTCTTAGTCGTTTCGTGTATGATCTCGGGACCAGTTAATTGTCGATCTCCTACTTCATTCCAACAGATAGGAGATCTACACTTCCTTCCATACAATGCTTTGAATGGCGCAGCTCCAATGCTCGCTTGATAACTATTATTATACGAGAATTCTGCTAACGGTAAATACTTATCCCATCCGTTTCCAAAATCGATCACACATGCCCTGAGCATATCTTCAAGAGTCTGAATTGTTCTTTCACTCTACCCGTCCGTTTGCGGATGATATGCGGTACTCATATCTAAACGAGTTCCTAGTGCCTCCTGTAGTGATTGCCAGAATTTTGAGGTAAATCTACTATCACGATCGGATATAATGGAAATAGGTATTCCATGCCTTGAAACAATTTCCTTTATATACAATCGTAATAGTTTCTCCATTCTATCCATTTCCTTTATAGGCAAGAAATGTGCAGACTTGGTGAGACGATCAACAATCACCCAAATGGTGTCGTATCCCCAGGCAGTCTTTGGTAACTTCGTGATGAAATCCATGGTAATACCATCCCATTTCCATTCTGGGATTTCTGGTTGTTGAAGTAACCCTGACGGCTTCTGGTGTTCAGCTTTGACTTTGGAACAAGTTAAACATTCCCCAACATATGTTGCAACGTCTGTCTTTAAATTAGGCCACCAATAATGTGTCTTAAGATCTTGGTACATCTTTCCAACTCCAGGATGTATCGAGTATCTTGTCTTATGTGCCTCATTCAATATCAACTTCCTTAATCCACCCAACTTCGGTACCCAAATACGATTTGCAAAATATCGAATTCCATCTTCCCGTATAACGAGTTGCTTCTCATACTTCTTCATTATTTCATTTCCTATATTTTCTTTAGTAAGTGCTTCTCGTTGAACTTCTTTGATTTGTGAGTTTCATGCGGATTTTTATGTTCATCGCTCGTACTCGAATTGGTTCTCGTTCCTTTCTGCTTAGAGCGTCGGCCACCACGTTCGCTTTCCCGGGATGATAACGAATTTCACAATCATAGTCGTTTATTAACTCGACCCACCTACGTTGCCTCATGTTCAACTGTTTCTGATCAAAAATATGTTGAAGGCTTTTATGATCAGTAAACACAGTGCATTTAACCCCATACAAGTAGTGTCTCCATATCTTCAGTGCAAAAACGACTGCTCCCAGTTCTAGATCATGCATCGTATAATTCCGCTCGTGAATCTTCAATTGTCGGGATGCGTATGCAATAACTTTCTTTCGTTGCATAAGAACACAACCAAAACCTTGTCGCGAAGCGTCACAATATATTTCAAAATCATCGTTCCCTTCTGGTAACGATAAAATAGGCGCCGTAGTCAACTTCTTTTTCAGTAATTGAAATGCACTCTCCTGCTCAGAAGTCCATTCATATTTCTTCCCTTTTTGCGTTAACGCTGTCAACGGCTTAGCTATTCGGGAAAAATCTTGAATAAACCTTCTATAATAACCGGCTAAACCCAAAAATTGGCGTATCTGCATTGGTGTCTTAGGAGTCTCCCATTTTTCAATGGCTTCAATTTTTGCTGGATCAACCTGAATTCCTTTGCTACTAACAACGTGGCCAAGAAATTGCACTTCTTTCAACCAGAAAGCACATTTAGAAAATTTAGCATATAGCTGTTCTTTTCTTAACAACTCTAATATCAACCTTAAATGCTGCTCATGCTCTTGCTCACTCTTGGAATAGATAAGAATATCATCAATGAAAACGATAACAAACTTATCTAAATATGGACTACAAACTCGATTCATGAGGTCCATGAATACAGCTGGCGCATTTGTCAACCCAAACGGCATGACCAAAAATTCGTAATGACCATAACGTGTCCGAAAAGCAGTTTTCGGAATGTCCTCTTCTTTGACACGTAATTGATGATAGCCCGACCTTAAGTCAATTTTTGAGTACACACATGATCCTTGGAGTTGATCAAATAAGTCGTCAATTCTCGGTAGTGGATACCGATTCTTGATAGTTAACTTATTTAATTCACGATAATCTATACACATCCTAAAAGATCCATCTTTCTTTTTAACAAATAGAATCGGAGCTCCCCACGGTGAAGTACTTGGTCGTATGAATCCATGATCCAGTAATTCTTTTAACTGACTCTGAAGTTCTTTTAACTCGGACGGTGCAAGTCTATATGGAGCACGAGCCACTGGTGCAGCTCCTGGTACTAAATCTATTTGAAATTCTACAGATCTAAATGGAGGTAATCCCGGCAACTTTTCCGGAAAGACTTCAGGAAAATCTCTTGCCACAGGCACGTCATTGATGCTCTTCACTTTTTCCTTTGTTTCGACTTTATTAACATGTGCTAAGATAGCATAGAACCCTTTCTTCAAGCACTTTTGAGCTTTCAAATAACTAATGAGTTTTAGCTTTGAGTTACCCTTCTCTCCATAAATCATTACTGGCGTTTTATCCTTACGAGGAATGCGAATTGCCTTCTTGGCGCACACAACTTCAGCTCCTATTTTGGACATCCAGTCCATGCCGACTATTACATCAAAACTTCCTAATTCTACGGGTATCAAGTCAATTTTAAACGTTTCTCCGGCTAAATTTATTTTACAATCACGGCAAATTTTATCGGCTTTAATTAGTTTACCATTAGCTAACTCAATCATGTACTTAGCATCGAGAGGTAATGATGAACAATTCAATTTAGCGTGAAAGTCTCTACACACGTAACTTCTATCAGCACCAGTATCAAATATAATAGATGCGGATAAGTTATTAATGGTAAACGTACCCGTAACAAGCTCCGGGTCTTCACACGCCTCTCTAGCATTAATAACAAATGCTCTTCCTCGTGCAGATCCATTATTCTTCTCTGGATTCGGGCACTGGCTCTTATAGTGACCTTGTTTTCCACACCCAAAACAAGTAATGGTAGCCAAAGCAGTTCTATTTGCATTGGTGGCAGGAGTCTTGGTACCATTTGTATTTGTAACAAGAGCCCTACAATCTTCAGCAAGATGACCCTTTCGATTACATTTGTTGCATACCACATTACAGTAACCAGAGTGATGTTTGTGGCATCGGTTGCATAAAGGATTTTGTCCTTTATAACCAAAGCTTAAACCACTACCCGTACCTTGCTTGTTTTCTTGTTTCTTAAAAGATTGTTGTTGGTTACCTCGATCATAATTTCCATTCCACTTTCTTTTGTTACCTGATACCTTCACATCAGTATTGGATACTTTCTTATCCATGATGACCTGATCCATTAGCTCGTTTGCCATGGTTATAGCTTCATGAATTGTCTTAGGTTTCGATGCTGTAACATTTGCCTTGACCTTTTTGGGCAAACCATCTTTGTACATTTCAATCTTCCGTTCTTCGGTTGGAACCAATTCAGGACATAGCAAAACTAATTCCATGAATCGCTGATTGTAGTTGGTGATTTCAGTACCAATAACCTTCAGACTTCGTAACTCATCTTCCAACTTCCTAACCTCGTTCCTTGGACAATATTCATTGATTAACATTGTTTTGAATTCTTCCCACGGAGTATCATAAGCTACATCTCCTCCTACAGCCTTCACATAATTTTTCCACCACGTGAGTGCACTATCTTGTAAAGTGCACGATGCGTATTTGGTCATGTCCTTTTCAACACAACCACTGATTTTGAACACAGTTTCCATCTTTTCTATCCACCGGGTTAAACCGATCGGTCCTTCTGTTCCACTGAATGATGAGGGCTTGCAAGCTTGAAAAGTTTTGTAAGTGCACCCCACACGAGGATTTGGGTTAACTGCAGCACCTCTTGCAGCCTCGACCCATAACATTCTGTCGTTCACTCGCTGATTGATGAGTTCCTGGATTTCTTGTTCCGTCATTCGGTTCAATCGCGCCATATTCTTCTATAAGAATGAAAAGAAAATAATTATTCACATGGAATATTATAGATGTAGTGTATATTTACAGTACATTATAGCTTATTAATAATATGAACCAGGTATTATTATAAAAGCCTTTTCTTCTTATTAGCGTTTTATAATTATATCTAGGGTAGTACCTACCCGTTAATGTCCATACTTAATAGCTTAGTACAGAATCAATTACTACCATCTAAATAATACTTAACCATGGAAAATTATTGCATTTCACACTTCACTATTTTACATATGCTTATCTTACATCGAACATTAAGCAAACCACACTAATAATATTATACAAAACATTATATGATCCCATGGTTTAATACGACAGCGCATCGTTTGGTCTATTTTCTAAGACGTTTAGGTTCAATGAACCGCTTAACGCTTATCCTGGCTGTCTGCCTATATTTTGGCTGTGGGACTGAAGAACTGGATGCCGGGATAGAACGAATAGGAATAGCGGGAATAGGGGTGGTAGTGTCTAGTGGAGTTGGTGCCACATCATCCTTACTAAACTCGGGATTTGAATTTTCTAATTCATTAGCCTTTCGTTTCTTTCCTAGTTCGAACTCGTCTTTTGTAATTTCCTGTATTTCTTCCTCGGGTTCACTTTCCTCCTCGGGTTCACTTTCCTCCTCGGGTTCACTTTCCTCCTCGGGTTCACTTTCCGGGTTCTCTATAGTCGGTTCATCCGGAATTTGTGAGTCTTCCCCAAAGATATTATTTTCGTCATCGGATAGGTTAATGACTGGAACACCATCTGAAGATTCTGGTTCGGAGTCGCTGAACGTGATGACAAGTTTCGAGCCCGACATCTATCACACAACAACTAACCCATTAGTACTACATAATATTTACATATAAATTTTAACCAACAATGATAAGCAATGGTTTTTAAATCAGACCCGGTCAAAGTCCAGACTTACTAATGTATCCTAACGACTTATCAGTTAGACACACTAATGCAAACCTGGTTCGCTAAGACCACCGCTCTGATACCACATGTCATAACCCGTCCTTAACCGTAAGAACGTGTTAGATAACGTATGATTTCATTGCGAGGTATTGACCTCTATATGCGACATTTTTAAAAGAAAAACTGCATATATTATACATTACAAACCATGATTCTTATTTTTGATACAAGCTTTGGATGAAATAAAGATGATTATCGTTTAGCGATAATCTTCGACTTACAAACTTTACAAATGATGATAACAACACGATTTCTAGCATATTTTACAACACAAGTTCTTGGATATGCAGTCTTATTTTTGACACAAATATGCGTACGCAAGATCCTGCTCAAATTCAACATAATGCAGCGGAAACTTCTAATTATCACCTGAGAATAAACATGTTTAAAACGTCAACATAAAGTTGGTGAGATATAGGTTTAGTGCCGGCAGCAATATATATATAGACCACAAGATTTCGTATATAAACAGTTTAATAAAAATATTCTAAGTGGTTGAGCACTTGGTAACCATACTTAACAATTAATCATGTCGCATATTCCCTTTAATATGAAATCTTACTACACTGTACCAAGTGTAGTCACGAAACGAAGTACTGTGCAACCGTTGAATACTGGTCGTCCAGTCCGGTTGGGGTTGTCAAGCCCGATAGATCTATCAACAGGATTCGCGTTTACAATACCGCTGTAAATATTAGTTACCAAGCTACAGGGAAGTATGCCAGTGGTACAACTCAACGTAGAATATATTTTTCAGTTACTTGTGTCCATAACGTAAAACATAAAATACATGTATTCTCATCCCGAAATATTTAAAGTTTAAAAGTGGGACTATATACTCACTTTCGTCTTGAAGATATATATATTTTGACTTGGTCTCCCGGTTGATATCACGAACCTATCCATATATAATATATCAATACCTTTTCTTTTTAAACAAACGTCACATATATATACTTGTTATACTTTTAATACTTTTAATAATTCCTTAGTCCGTAGTTAGCAGTTCGTTGTTAGTAATTCAGTTTTAATGGTTCATTTTTAGATATTTAATATACCCGCAATGAAATAAATAAAACCCCCAACGAAATAAATAAAACTCCATCGTATATGTATTGGTCGAGATTAATCTTGACCCACGGTACCGGTGTTGTCAAATGACGTGTTGCGTACATAAAGTACCGGTGTTGTCAAATGACGTGTTGCGTACAATCATGGGATCTTATGATTAATCTTCTCGTGTTGTTTACGGGTGATCCTGAACCATATAAAATTGAATTATAAGTACATATATATAAAATATCATGTTATTTTAAAAAGATGTGATTTATTTAATTTTTCTCCAATTATTTTCGTGACTAAACAAGTCTTGGATATCCGATTTTGTTTTGGTCATAGTTTCTTCGTTACAACTCCGTTTTCGTTGGTTCAACTTGCCACTTTCTTGGATCGAGTCCCTCTTTAAGAATATGAACTGTAAATACCTTAGTTTGTATTCGAAATCACAGGTCAAAGGTCAAACTTTGGTGAAACTTATGAAGTTAAACATTTTCCTTTATGTAAACAACCTTAAATGATTATTTTTCTAAAAATACTTATACTTTGAATTAAATCATGGAATTTTTATGTGTTATCATATCCATAGTAAAAATCATTTTTCCAGAACATAAACCTCCAATTCAAAGTTTAAGATAGTTTTTAATTATCCAACCCAAAACAGCCCCCGGTTGCACTCCGACGTCGTAAAAACAGTTTTTAAGGTGTTCTTTGAAAAACCAAGTTATACCTTGTTAAATTAGCATATATTTATGTTATATTACAGGTCTTGAAGTATTTTAAAAGTTAAGTTAAAAGGATCTATTTAGTTTGCAAACAAGTTTGAAAGCATTCAAACTATGTTCTTGTTGTTAAAATTTTATACCACAAAATAAGATAGCTATATATATATGAATCGAATAAGGTTATGAACATAGATTCTACCTCAAGTTCCTTGGACAAGGTTGCTGTAAAAGAGGAGTAAGAACCTAGAACCAAAAGGGTGATGGAAGTGGATGAAAGATTGGAAGTAAGTTGGTGTTCTTGGAAGGATTCTTGAAGTGTTTTTGTAAGAGTTTTCTTATGGTGATTAAGTGATGTTTTTGAAGCTAAAAACTTATGAGGACCTTGAAGAACACTTGAAGGTTGAAGATAAGAGAGTTTAGAAGATCATTTAACTTGAAAGAAATTTGCTATGAAAGTGTATGTGTGTGTATATAGGCGTATATATGTATATGTATATATAGACTTTATTTTTTTGATTTTTAGCTCAAAAGTCCTCATATATGATCCCACATGTATTGACTAATCAAAGGCTGCTAAGATCATATAATTGAAGTCTAATAATTGGTATTTTTCAATAGTAAAACTTCTAGAAACTACGTATTTATACGGGTACATATACCCTAAGTATACGTATAGAAATCTTGTGAAAACGGAACGAGGATTCAAATATAGCTATCTTTTGTGAATATACTTATATTGTTTTATGTATTTAAGTCTTTAAAAAGTGATTAAATACATTATATATACGATATATGTATAAACATTATAGGTTATAAGTATTTATATCAAATAACGTTACGTATGGTTATTGTTTTGAAAACTTAAGTTAGTAGTTTCAAAATATACTTATAACTTATTGTTATTAATACAAAATGAGGTATTAAAACATCCTTAGATCATGTTAAATATGTATATATATATATATATACACAAACATATAATTATCATATATTGTATAGTTCGTGATATCATCGGTCAAACTAGACGGTCAATCGTTGTGTAAAACTCTCTTTGAAAACATAAGTCTCAACAATTTGGATTGCTTATCATGTTGGTAAGGTTTAATTTATGTAAATATTAATCTTATAAGTATAGAACGATCGAAAAAGTGCGGGTCGTTACACAATCTGATAGCTTCCATCCTAGCCACTGGAGCATATGTCTCTCCATAATCCAATCCTTCTTCCTGTTTGAATCCTTGAGCTACCAATCTAGCTTTGTTTCTGATCACAATCCCATCTTCATCCATCTTGTTCTTGAAAACCCACTTGGTACCAATGATCTTCTTAGTTTCATCATCAGGTTTAGGTACCAATGTCCAAACCTTATTCCTATCAAACTGGGAGATTCATCAGGACATGTAGGTTCAATGGTAGACACAAAATTTACATGCATACAAAAGTTGATGGTTGCATGTCTTCTTGTTTTAACACCACTAGCCAGATTACCAATAACTTGCTCAATTGGATGCTCTTTTGTCCATCTAGTGTTATGAACAGGTGAGCTTGACGTGGAACACACAGCATCTTGATCATCAGCTGGTTCAAAGGTATGAGCAGCAGTTGGAGACATCTGTTCATTATTAATATAACCAGTACCAGCTTGTGATCCTTCAGAACCATTTGGACTATGCTCAAGTTGTAGGACTTCAGTAGAGCCAGTAGGTCCACTTGGTTTAGACACAGATGGAACAGAGTGTTCCATCTCATCATCAGAGAACCCAGCAACATGGATTGGTGAGGGATTTGCAGCTGGTTCTTCTTCATCATCAAGAGCTTGCTGAGTAGGCTCTTCAAACAATAACTCTTCATCTTCTTGATTGGGAGATGAAGCTGGGGCAGTTTCATCAAATGTAACATTAATTGATTCTTCAAAACAACCCCTTCTTTTATTGAAAACCCTATATGCCTTTGACATGTTGGAATATCCCAAGAATATACCTTCATCAGCCTTAGCATCAAACTTGCCTAGCTGATCCCTATTGTTTAGAATGAAACAGGGAGTGCCAAATACATGAAGAAATGAAATTGAGGGTCTTCTTCCTTTGAGAACTTCATAAGCAATTTTTTGATGTCTTTTCCCTATTAAAGATCTATTCTGGGTAAAACATGCAGTGTTCACAGCTTCTGCCCAATATGAATTTTTCAGCTCAGACTCAGCTAACATAGATCTTGCTACTTCAATGAGAGTTCTGTTTCTTCTTTCTGCAACACCATTCCGTTGAGGTGTTCTCACAGTAGAAAAGTTCTGTGAAATACCTTTGTCAGCACAAAATTCTTCTAATGTAGCATTTTTGAATTCTGTACCATGATCACTTCTTAGCTGTTTCACCAGTTGCCCATTTAAAAGCTCCATTCTTTTGATAAAATTGATAATTTCATCAGCAGCTTCACTCTTTTGCTTCAAAAAGAATACACATGTGTATCTGGAATATTCATCAACAATAACCAGTGTATACTTCTTCCCACTACAGCTGGCCACATTAATAGGACCAAATAAATCCATATGAAGTAAATGAAATGGTTTCTCAACAGATGAGATTTGCTTTGATTTGAATGAGGCATGGTGATGTTTTCCCTTTTCACAGCCAGGACACAATCTGTCCTTTACATAAGACATAGTGGGTAGCCCAGACACCAAACTTCTACTGGATAATTTGTGAATGTCTTTGAAGTTGAGATGTGAGAGTCTCTTGTGCCATAACCACTTCAGGTTGTCTGCTGCCTTTGAATAGAAACAAGTATCAGTTGTTGTGACTGCTGTGTTCATGTCAATTTGATACATGTTTTCATGACGTTTTGCAGTCAGCAGTGGCTTCCCTGTCTTATCAAAAATAGTGTCAATTTTCCTTCTGAATTGGACTATCTTATTCTTACTTGTCAGTTGGCTTATGCTGAGTAACTTATGTTTAAGCCCAACGACATATGCAACATTTGAGAACGTGACATTCCCATTTGTCAAAGTACCAAAACCCTTTGTGTAATCCAATGAATTATCTCCATACGAAACAACTGGACCATCCTTTTCTTGATAGTCCATCAGCAGGGACTTACATCCGGTCATATGTCTCAAACAACCACTATCGAGATACCAGATTTGCTTGTTTTAAATGCCCTACACAGTAGCTAAGAGATTAGTTATTTTTGAGAACCCATCCAAGGATGGGTTCTCGAAGGGTCATCTTTGATGATCTCTTCATGTCTGCTGGTTTGCTTGAAGAAGCAGCAGCAGATGGGGTTAGGGTTAGAGTACATCGGTTGGCTAAGTGAAACTTGCTGCCACATTTGTAGCATTTTTTCACATTTGGTATCGGTGACTGGTCATACACTGAGTAAATGGGTGCAGTAAGATCGGGTCAACTTTTGGTTACTGCCTCAATTAGCTGGTCAAGCTTGACTGTCATAATCTCAGTGATAGACAGCTCATCATTCGAGTCCACTTTTGCTTTTCCCTTAAGGGCAGCTTTCTTCTTAGAACCAGTATCATAGTCATGGCATATTGCTTTGCCTTTATCACTTGACGAACCAGCGTAGGAAGTTACTGGCTTGTCTACTGAAGCTGATGAGCTAGAAGAATTTTTACCTGCTGCCTTGGACTTGCCAGTATTTCATTTGACTGGCTTGTCTACAGCTACTGGTTGACCAGTAAGTTTGTCATCAGCTGGCTCAGCACAATTGAAACTCGACCAAGAAGGGGAATCAGTTGGTTTAATTTTTCTTAGATTATTTTCAGTGATTTCCCTTTTAATACGTCTTTCTTTTGGAGTCATGTAGTAGATGCTTGAGGGGTCAGTAGTCTCATCAATTGAGGTACTGGCTTCTCTTGCTCTAACTTCATCCTCCAAAATCTCTTTCATGGCAGGTGGTGGGGACACAGCAGGTCTAACAAACGTATTTGTCAAGTCCTTTTTACCCTTAACTATCTTGGCAAAAGTATTTGGCAAGACAGCTTCAGGATCAGTTTCAAGAATTGGGTCCATGAAAGTAACTTCTGCAATAGCAGCATAGTCACCAGCAAAGAAAGCTTCAACTTGGGCAGGCACCTGCTTGTTAACACACTTGGCTGTGCGTTGAGCAGATGTACACCACGAAGCGACAACCTTTTTAAGATTATCCAGCTGGTTCTTGACTTCTGCTGCCTCAACGTGAAGAGACTTTAAAGCAAAGTTTTGTTTTTCAAGTTTGGAAATATCATCTTTCAAGATTTTAATTTCATCATTTTTGCTTTTAAGTTTCTCATTTAAAGATTTGTTGTCAGTTTTCAAAACTTCTTCACGTTTGCTGCCTCTACATAAGTCAACTCTTAGGTAGTCAAACATTTCGGCTTTTTCATCATCAGTATAAGTTCAAAAATTATCAACCTTATACATGATTTCAGTTTTCCGTTAAGGTGAATCTCTTTTCTAATCAGCTTCCCTCATATCAGCCAAAAACTTACTACCACTATCATCCTCATCAGACTCCTTGACCTCATTGGCCATTAAACACAACATTTTATCAAAAGCATAACCAGCACCATCATCATCAGTATCACTATCAGAGGATGACGATGAGGTGGTTTCATCCCAATCATGATGCTCAGCAACTAGAACCTTTTCTGGCTTTTTACCCTTCTTATCAGTCTTTGCACTTTCCTTCATCTGAGCTTTCATAGCTTTGTACTTGTTCTTGTACTTATCAGCTTTTGAGAAAGAGTTAGCATGTAAAGTTGAAGGTTTCCTGGACATGCATTCAGCAGCAAAATGTCCAACCTTTCCACAATTATAACACTCAGATTTAGGACCCTTGACTGACTTACTGCTATACCTAGCACTCGGTTTCTTACTCCCTTTGTATGACTTGTTGTATCTATTACGATTGAACCTTTTGAACTGCCTAGCCAGCAAAGCCATACCTTCAGCAAACCCTTCTACATCACTTTCATCATCACTGCTTTCTTCAGACCCAGTACCACTATCCACATCACTCTCAGCTGTCTCTTCTTCTGCCAACAACCTTTGAACTAGTAAAGCCTTTTGAGCTTTCTTTTTAGCAGCAGCAATCATCTGTCTTAGAAGATTTTGAAGTGGTGGGGGCAGACCTAAAGTTTTCTTTCAAGTTAAGTTCAAATTTAGCCTCTGCTTTCTCATGGTTCCATAGTGAACTGTAGAGAGAAGACATGATAAAGTTCTTTAAGGTCTGAGTGGTTCTTAAAGGGTCAGTAACAGATTTCCATTTAGTAGGCAATGAATCAATGAATTTGTTTACTTGTTCAAATTCAGTATAGGTGACATTCAAAGTGATCAGGTCTGCAATCAAGGAGTTAAACCTAATAAAGGTTTGCTTAAGGGTTTCATTCTTGTAGGCAAAGAACATTTCATATTTTCTTTTCAAAGTAATCATTCTGTTCTGCCTTATTTCTCCCATACCCTCATAGGTGACATCTAGATAGTCCAACATAAGCTTGGCATTTGCTTTTCCCCTAATCAGTTTGAACAGTGGGTTAGGCAAAGTTATAGCTAACAGAGTTCTAATTTTAGGGTCAAGTCCAACACGACGTTTATCCTCAGCATTCCATTTAGAAGGAGTGAGAATAACCTCTCTGCCAGGAATAGCAGGAGTGTCAGCTGTAGCTGGAGCACTACCAATAGTCTCAGTGGGAACAAATGGACCATCTGTGGCAATACCAGACATGAGTGGGTCAATAGACTCAAGGTGAAGCATGAATCTTGCCTTCCAAGTTTCATACTCATCTTCATCAAATTTGGGTGGTCTATTGGATGAGCCATTTTCAAGGTAAGCTGTATTTGAATATGCATCCATGAGAGAATTCAGATCCAAGATATTAATTATCAAGACTGAAGCTCTGATACCAGTTGTTGGTCCCTTGATAACAACATGAGTATTGTAGAGGGGGTGAATACAATTTCTTTTAATTAACTTAACAGTTACACACAATTAGTATTCAAGCATGAAAATTAAATAGAGTCACAGGTAATTTTTCAACGGTTATTCTTTATTAATTGAATCACAAAAAATCACAACTATCCTTGGCGGAATGATAGTTGGTTGATACAGATTACCTAGAATATAGCTAAGAGGTAAACTAAAAGCTATTACACGTTTTTGACTCTAAATAAATAAACCCACACCACTAGTTGTTACAATAGTGGATACCACAATTTATAGTAGTCTTATTAACCATGTAATGGTTCTATTGTCCACTGGTACATAGGATGTCTGTACTTGTGGGGACAACTGCACCAGAGAGCATGTTCTCCTCTTTCCTCTTTGGTAGCTATTTGCAGGAACACCCCAATTCAGTTTGGCACCACTATTTGATTAAACAAACAGAATGTTGTGTTCCCTAGGTGTTGACAAAATATAACCCATGTCTGCACATGCGTTAAACTTCTGCATTCCCACGTGGTCTTGTAAGGTCACTTGTCAGCCGCCGACGCGTGTCCTTTTCTGTTCAACTTTATCTTTGACTTCTGTTGAATAGTACAATTGATGTAGACCACTCAGGAAACTACTATGCTTATAATGGAGAATAGCTGTCTTGTATAGTAAGCTGCATTCCAGCTGTGCTGGTTCTTTATTGCTGAGACACTTGATATTCTTGAACTGCTGAGTACACATCCTGTGCTGATTGAAGAACACTATCTACCTTGTGCTAGTAGTCTGAGCAGCAAACTACACTCGACACAACAATATCTGCTGTCTATACATAAATAAACTTGTGCTGGCTGCACATAACATTTTAGTGCAAATAAATTGTAGTTTTATCATAATTAAATCCTTAATTATTTTGGGGACTCAATAAACTTGTAGATCTAGCTTTTTGCTTTAAGAATCTTCAAGAACATTAAAGATCCAAGCTTTCTAGCTTAGGGTTTCATTATTTTGTTGAAGATCTAAGCTTTTTAGTTTATGATCTCATTACTTTTACTAGATCTTAGCTTTCTAGCTTATGGTCTCATTAATCTTGTAAAGATCCAAGCTTTCTAGCTTAGGGTTTCTTAACACTTGAGATCTAAGTTATTATTGTAGATCTCACTTACTTGGAACCTTTTTATGATTTTTATGGTGATAAAAATCAAGTGTTCATCATCTCATATGACGAAGATGCATAAACTTGTATCAAAAGGACAAAGGTTGAAGCTTTATTGTGTTTATACAATAAAGAGACAACCTTGATGTTCAAAACTTGTAGAAAGTTAGCTTTTACTTTTAGTTGTGTGTTGATGGTTAAAACTTGGTCATAATGATGCTAAAACATCAAAGAGTTGTACACTTGAGGCTTATACGCATCAAGGATGAGAACCGTGATAAGCATCAAGCACCAAGAAACCCACCAGAGCACTTGTTTCTATTTTTCGGGGTCTGATCAGACTCCTAAGACTTCTGGAAAGTTGATTTTCAGATTTTTCGGTTTGAGTAGATGAATTTTCGTTCAAGACTCGCCTAAATACGATATACGGTTTGGGATTTATAGCCTTCCGAAAATCACTACGCCTTCATAACGACGTGCTGAAATTTCTGACCTACTCGCGCTTGAACCCTCGTAACGGTCAAAGAGACATCGTGTTAGGATCTAAAAATTTGATAGCGGTAAGAGGACTCACAAACGGAGTCTTGGCCACTGGCCGCGCATCATTTCAGTTTGTATAGAGGTCGTAACAGCTGTCCGAAGTCAGCCATTTGTTTCGATCTCTATTCTTGTTGAAAACCTTACTTTATCTTTTATGTATGATGATAACGATGATGATAATGATGATGCTTAAGACTTAACTTACGTACTTTTAAACTTTTGGGGACGATTTACTGACTTAGTAACCATTGACTTAGGTTGAGGACCTTTTGGATCGACCAACTTACTTGTTTGGAACGACTTACTACTTGCTTACATTTTCGTATCGATTTTACCGCACATTCACTGTGAGTAATAGCTCCCTTTTTACTTTAACTATTTTTGGGACTGAGAATACATGTGCTTTTTATGTTTTACATTCTAGACATGAGTACTTGAACTTTATATATGTGTGGGTGACATAACGGCACAAAGATTCCCCTTAGCTCGGTAACGTTTAACTATTGGTTTATGAACCGGTAGACGCGAATCTTAGATATGGATCCAAAGGCTTTGACATCCCCACTCGGGCTAGTCGCGCTAGCAGTCAATGGGTGTTTAATACTTTGTAAACATACACACTCGCCAAGTGTACTTTTAGGGGGTGATATACTACTTGTTAAGTTAGTTACCGGGTGCCCATGGATAAGCATATACTTTTCATACTGTTTTGAATATGAAATCTCGTGGTCTACATTACATTGTTGTTTACAATAAAACTATAGCTCACCAACATTCGTGTTGACATTTTAAAGCATGTATTTCTCAGGTGCTTAGACGTTGTTGCTTCCGCTGTTAGACTTGCTGTTATAGTCTTGGTGCTATAGACTTGCTGTTATAGACTCGCTGTGTTAGACTTCCGCTGCATTGTTTAGAGATGTCTCAATCATGGAACTTTTACTTTGCATTCACAACTTATGTTATATTTGAACAATGGTTTTATAATGACCTTTGTGTCACGTACTTATGTTAATGTTCTCTATTCGTAGAAGCACGTTATCTTTTGTAAAACATTTGACATTGGTAAAGACGTCATCTTTTGTAAAACATTTGACGTTCGTAAAGACGTCAAATTTTGTAAAACATTCGACGTTGGTAAAAACGTTATCTTTTCATGAATGCAAAACTTGTTTTAAAACAGCATATAGTGTTATACTGTGTAATGGACCTGTTGTTGATGATCTGTACACTTTGATTTTGTACGGGGCATCACACTTATCTTGTCCAAAGTGGAAAGTCTAACATTCTTGGATACAAGACATGATAATCATTTGAGGCAATCTCAGTTTTGTCATAATCATTTATTTATATTTAACACATTTGCTAAATCTCTATTGGTTGGTCAACATATCATTGATGACACAAACCCACTTTAATCACAAAGCATGCTAGTATTCAAATTTGACTTGTTTATAGTTAATTAAGTGTGTTAATGATGTCTTGACAAATTAAACATGTAGTAACAATTAAGCATTTTGCAAGACATCAAGTTAATCAAGTTTAAACTTATTCATAAACTTAATTTTAGACTTAAGTAAACCTATATGTGTTAATATTTCATTGTCTTTTAAGTTTACTAGATTATGACATTTTACAATTTATCCAAGTAGCACATGCATATATTGAAGTAGTCTAAATACTAGTTCCAACTTGTAACAAATAGCAAGACAAGTTTGATAAATATACATATTAACTTACTACTTATTATTTAGCACTTAGTCAAATAATCAAGTAATACACATGTACTAATAACAAGTAGTCAAGTAATATTCATGTAATAACTAGCAAGAGATTATTAAAATAATTTTAGAATTAAGAATATCATAGCATTAAACTATGAAAAGTAAGTTTTACTTGCAAAGTGGCATTTGCAAGATTAATGTATAAGCATACATTAATATTCAACACATGTACAAGGAAAGAGCAATTCTTGGTTGGGGCCTGGTGACCATTCTAAGAATGTCTAGATACATTTTAGATATACATGTTTTCTTATAACACTTATGTGTTATCCTTAATCTACGCTTAATCGTCATTAAGGTGTCATTAGGCGTGATTAATCAAGATTAGTGTTCTAGTGACCAAAACACCTTTGGGAATGAAGAAGGCAACTATCCTAAGCATGTTTGAACATTTTTCATAAATTATAAATGCCAGGAGGTGGTCAAACATTTTTCGATCAAAAACTGACAGAAGGTTTCTGTGGTCGACCCACGATCAGCTGTGGAGTCGACCGTGCATCCCCTGATTTCACAAATCTGGGTGCAGGTCTCCACAGTCTGACCTGCAGTCGATCGTGGTTCAGCCGTATTCCCTGTTTTTCATTTTAGGCTTTCTTTGGTTTTTGATCTTTTGCTAGATCAAGTGTGGATTAGTAAACTTGATTATTTATGTTAAGATGTCTACCATCACCTTTAGCTATGTGCATATGTCATCATCAAAACACTTATTGTTATGGGTTAAGGTTAGTATAGTCATTCAGCATAATCCCATGTTAACCCACATTTTCTTTCCCAACATTCTCCCCCTTTTTGATGATGACAAACATATAAGTGATGGTGGACATTTATCTATAAATACATGCAAGTGTTAACATCACTTATCAAACTTTCTCCCCCTTTTGTCGAAGTAAAAAGGTTAGCTCCCCTTGGAACTAAGTTCGCCCTAAGAAAAATGCTCCTCCTTGAACCGTACATGGTAGAAAACAATAACAACCACAACACATAAAACACACAACATTTTATTCATTCCTAAGAAAAAGTGCACACATAAACACCAAACATGGTGGGAACAAATAAAGAAACAAATTTAGAGAGCGAATGCTCTTATTCAAGACAACATACGAAGTTAACATGCATAGAATCTCACATGAGATAAGCATGGGAAATACAATGAGTTTGTTTTAGGGTTAATCATAAGGATGCGAAGTGCTTCCCCCACAAGTGAATTTGGCTAAGAACTTTCTTAGAAGCTTGTGGGTTTGTCGATTCTGACAATGAATTAATTGAAAAATTGAGCAATAGAACATCTAGACTATGTAATTAATAGAAAAATTCAGATTTAATAAATTATGGTTATGCAAATATACCTCAAACAAGCAATCAATTGGTATCACTAGATAGAGAACGACGAGATGCAACACTTTGATGTTAAGGGTTTAAGCAAATAACAAGTTTTTGATGGTGAATTGTGAGGATGAAGGTGTCGACTTGTTCTAGGGGTTTAGGGGATGTTATAGTCGTGGTTGGAAGGGAGGAGAAGTAGGGTTTTGTCTAATTTGTTAAATGTGCGGCTAAACTAGGTTTAAGTATGAACTAATTACACATATAACCCAAGAATTAAATCAAATGGGCATGGGGGTTTAAAATTCGACCCTTAGGGCCTAGAGGGAAGTATTTGGGCTTATTTTGACTAGTTGGTTCATTATATGTGTAGCCCGATTGGTGTCGTCAACCGAAAACGCGAACAGAATCGCTAAACGTTAATTTCTCGCGTTTTTAATCTATAAAAATTCTAATAAATCAAAAGTATTTTTAAAACATAATGATTATATAAAATAATTATTAAAAGTGAATTATATTACGTTTTGGCTTGCTGGTTCACTAAGTGTGGTTCGTTTTTAGTTGCCGTTAACCGTACCGAGTTCCCGGAACGTTAACCGATCGTTAAGACGCATCCCACCAAGTTTAATTGATTTGATATAATAAATTAAATATTTTTTTACTTAAAGTTAATAATTATTAAAAATAATTATTTTATTAAAAAAATCAAGCGTTTCGCAGTCCCGAAAGACATCTTTTGCAGTTCTTAAAACCGTATCGTTTTCTTTGTATTTCAAATCATGAAATAAGTTTTCCTGATTAATATATTTACATATTAATTATAGTAGTCCTCAAAGAACCAAGTATGCATTTAATTAAATTAAATACACAAAATTCAAGTAAGTACCGTTAAATAACTTAACGGACAGTTAACGAACCTTAACCGAAATAGCAGGTTTGTTACATTAGGGTTTATGAAATTCAAGTAAGTACCGTTAAATAACTTAACGGACAGTTAACGAACCTTAACCGAAATAGCAGGTTTGTTACATTAGGGGTTAGAAATCAGAGTTTAGAAATTAGGGTTTAGAAATTAATGTTAGATATTAGGGTTTACAAATTAGGGTTTAGGTCTTAAAAATTAGGGTTTAAGGTTTAGAAATTAGGGTTTACATTGAATTTTGACACGAATGATTTAGAGTTTAGGTTTTAGTGTTCTGGGTTTAGGAAACTCCAAACTCTAAACTCTAAATCGGTCTTATTTTTTTTTAAAAAAAAACTTCACATAAGATGGAAAAAAAAAACGATGAAAAAAACTTTAATTCAAACATTACGCATGTTATCATTTATTTCTTCGAACATTTTTCCGCCAAAATAATAATATTAATTACAAAGTGTCATTTTTAAATGTTCATATTTTCATGTGATCTTAATGTTAGGAAAAAAAATTTCATAAAAAATGAAAAAATAAAATAAAAAATTTACTTCCTACTTTACCTCAAAAAAGTGCTCCCTCTTGATGATGGCCATATATATCATTTTTTTTTAAATATCTTTTTAATTTAATATATATAGGAATGGGTTTTAGAATTCAATTTCAAAATTCAAGTTAAATTAACAAAATAAATTTCATTATTTTTAATTTTAATATTTAATAAAATATAATTTTTTATTTATAATCTACACACACACACACACACACACACACACACACACACACATATATATATATATATATATATATATATATATATATATATATATATACACTAAAAGTTTTTTCTTGATTGTGGTTGAAAGTTATTTATGGATTGTTATTTGTATGGTTTATATTATATATATTATTTACAATTATCTATACATATAGATATATATACTAATTAATTAATTAATTAATTAATTTTAACTCATGTTATATATGACTCACGTGATACATACGAAGCATTAGTTATTTAAGGGAAGTTATTTATGTGCTATATGGTAATTTGAACTCAGGTTTTGTGCCTCATCATCGATTTTTTAACTGATTTATCTTTTTATTCGCCGTGAGTTAAGTTCCATCCTCATCAAGGTTCAACTTGAAATAATTTTTACGAACTAAATGCAATACATTGTATTCGACACGGAGCTTCGATGCAGTATCAACGGAGCATTTCTTTTTAGCAATAAATATGGAAGTGATTTGAAGGTTTCCCATCACACGGCTCATCAACTTGATCTTCAGGGGGAACCGTATGTCCGAACAGGCCTGGAAAAAGAGGTAAGGTCTCGCTTTCCTTTTCCACTTGCCTCAACGGGATAAATTCACTTATTTCACACAATTCTTCTGGTCATGCCTTTTCTTCTTTACTTTCTATATTGCCATATGCAATGATGGAGATGGACTACTTGGGATCAGCAGAATTCTAAAACTACGTAACCAACTGCTTTCACACCATACGAACAACATCCAACGATAGATTCGTCCACAGAAATCTAAAAAGGCTGGTAAATAAAATATAATTATTATAATACTAATTATACATGACGACTCCCCCGAGTACCTTATTTTGCCGAAATAATTAAAAAAATTTTAAAATTAAACTCGAAGGTTACACTTTTATTTAAAAAATAATTTTATATAATAATTGTAAAATAATATAACTTATATTTAATAACGTTACATTCCATAACAAATTTTTAATGGACTCGTATTTTCTCTATATATTATGTAGTATATAATTTTTAAATTAATTGAAAACACATTAATGGTGAGAAATAAAAAAATATTGTAGATTGTTAAGTTACTAACACCATTATTAAAATTTATCAACATCACGGGCTCTTAAACTAAAATGAATTTTAAAATTTTTTGAACTCTTAAATAATTCTTAATTTTTAGTATCGTTATTTACATACCAATATGAACTCTAAATTACATTTTCTCACGATTTTTTACACACCCGTGCAACGCACGGGCTCAAAAACCTAATATATATATATATTTATATATATATATTATATATATATATATATATATATATATATATATATATATATATATATATATATATAAACTTAAATTACTATCTAACTTAGATTTTCAATAAAAAACGGACGGTTATGAAGATACCTTTGTATAAGTTGATTTTTAATCTAATTATCCTCTAATTTTCATAATGATGATGTCATAATTATATATTAATTTTATTAAAAAAATATGCGAAATCTTTTATAAAAGGAAATATTAATGTAACGACCCGGCTTTTTCGACTTACTTTTACGCTTTGTGCTTTCACGAAACTGCGTATATGTGTGTACTGAGCTAGTTTATGCTCTGGGATCTTATTTGATGATTAATTACTTTCATTAATATCTTACAATGTGCTATTAAGTGTGTAATCACTTAACTTGATCCCCGGATGCTTTTACGACCATTGGTGTCACTTGACGTTTGAAACAAGCTATGTAATTGGTACACGTTTAACTTTGGTCATATTCGGAATATTATGACTATGTAATACTAATTGTTATTTTATAATAACAATTACTTGGGTTTTTGGATGCTTAATTATGCTTAGTAATTTACTAAAACACACTAGTTAGTCTTGTTGGACTTTCTACCTTGTTGGACCTTAGCCCACCCTACACTAGCTAGTGGACTATTTAATTAGCCAAATTTTAATAAGTTAGTGACCCATAATAATGAAAGACAAATGCCCATTTATTAGAGGGAACATTGTGACGTCCTCCAGATAGGGTCTGGAAGAAAACGTCACTAATATCAAATAAACCAACATATTATAATACGAGAACAATACTAAATGATAAAAACAAACTTTTATTGAGTACGCAGCGGAAAATGAAATGTCGTTACAAGAATTTAAATTACAATGATGTAAATGTTTCAAATGCAAGAATAATAAATGCGATAGTTCTTGATCCTAAGTCCAAGTAGCATCACATAAGCAGTAAGTAAATAAGCTTGATTAATCAGCACCTGAGACAAACATGCTAAAGTGTCAACCAAAAAGGTTGAGTGTAATCATAGGTTTAAAAAGAGTAGTTATCGTTGTTTTTAGATCACAAGATTTTGTTTATAAAGTAGATCACACAGATCTTTAGTTGTCAAAGAAGATCACAAAGACCTTAAAAGTTGATCTCGCAGGGATCAAAAAGTTATGCCAGTTCGTGATATTTAGACTAAACGTTCAAAGTTTGCCCCAATGACAAGTTGTGTCTGTCCTTGTCTGTAGTGACCCAAACTTTTTCATGATTATATATTAAATGAAAACTATATTTGCATGATTAAATATTTCTAACATGTTAAGCAATCAAACTTGTTAAGACTTGATTAATTGAAATGAGTTTCATGTAGACAATTGACCACCCAAGTTGACCAGCGATTCATGAACGTTAAAAACTTGTAAAAACTACATGATTTTATATATATATATATATATATATATATATATATATATATATATATATATATATATATATATATATATATATATATATATATATATATATATATATATATATATGGTTCACATGAGATTATGATAAGTAAGTATCTTACTAAGTGTATTAACAATGAGTGATATACATAAAAATGAGATTATTGAATTAAGAAACTCGAAACAATATATATATAACGATTATCGTTATAACAACGTCTTACTAAATACATATGAATCATATTAAGATATAGATACACTATGTTTAACATGATAAAATGATAATTAAGTATATCATTAAGTATGTTAACAATGAACTAAATATGTAAAAACAAGACTACTAACTTAAGGATTTCAAAACGAGATATATATGTAACGATTATCGTTGTAACGACATTTTAATGTATATATATCATATTAAGATATATTCATACATCATAATATCATTATAATGTAATAATTTAACATCTCATTAGATATAATAAACAATGGGTTAACAACATTAAATGAGATCGTTAACTTAAAGGTTTCAAAACAACACTTACATGTAACGACTAACGATGACTTAACGACTCAGTTAAAATGTATATACATGTAGTGTATTAAGATGTATTTGTACACTTTTGAAAGACTTCAAGACACATATCAAAGTACTTCTACTAACAAAAATGCTTACAATTACATCCTCATTCAGTTTCATCAACAATTCTACTCGTATGCACCCGTATTCGTACTCGTACAATACACAGATTCTAAATGTATATACTATTGATATATACACTTCAATGATCAGCTCCTTAGCAGCCCATGTGAGTCATTAAACATGTGGGAACCATTATTTGGCAACTAGCATGAAATATCTCACAAAATTACAAAAAATATTATAAATCATTCATGAATTATTTACATGAAAAAAAACTTACACATCCTTTATATTTAATCCATATACCAACGACCAAAAACACCTACAAACTCTTTCATTCTTCAATTTTCTTCATCTAATTGATCTCTTTCAAGTTCTATCTTCAAGTTCTAAGTGTTCTTCATAAATTCTATAAGTTCTAGTTTCATAAAATCAAGAATACTCTCAAGTTTACAAGTCTACTTCCAAGCTTTCTAATCCATTTCAAGTGATCATCCAATCTCAAGAAATCTTTCTTATTTACAGTAAGATATATTTCTAATTCAAGGTAATACTCATATTCAAACTTTGGTTCAATTTCTATAACTATAACAATCTTATTTCGAGTGATAATCTTACTTGAACTTGTTTTCGTGTCATGATTCTACTTCAAGAACTTTCAAGCCATCCAAGAATCCTTTGAAGCTAGATCAATTTTTGTCACTTCCAGTAGGTTCACCTACTAAACTTGAGGTAGTAATGATGTTCATAACATCATTCGATTCATATATATAAAACTATCTTATTCAAAGATTTGAACATGTAATCACTAGAACATAGTTTAGTTAATTCTAAACTTGTTCGCAAATAAAGTTAATCCTTCTAACTTGACTTTTAAAATCAACTAAACACATGTTCTATATCTATATGATATGCTAACTTAATGATTTAAAAACTGGAAACACAAAAAACACCGTAAAACTGGACATACGCCGTTGTAGTAACACCGCGGGCTGTTTTGGGTTTGATAATTAAAGACTATGATAAACTTTGATTTAAAAATTTTTCTTCTGGGAAAATGATTTTTCTTATGAACATGAAACTATATCCAAAAATCATGGTTAAACTCAAAGTGGAAGTATGTTTTTCAAAATGGTCATCAAGATGTCGTTCTTTCGACGGAAATGACTACCTCTTTAAAAAATGACTTGTAACATGTATTTCCTACTATGAACTTATACTTTTTCTGTTTAGTTTCATAAATTTCAGTTCATTATGAAACCATAGCAACTTGAATCACTCAAAACGGATTAGAAACGAAGAAATGACGGGTAAAACAGAATTGGATAAATTCGCTAGTTTTAGCTACGAAAATTTTATAACAAATCTAGACTAAACATATCCTAACTAATTTATACTGTATTATACATATTATGTAATCTTGGGATACCATAGACACGTATGCAATGTTTTGACATATCATATCGACCCATCTATATATATATTTCGGAACAACCATAGACACTTTATATGCAGTAATGTTTGAGTTAGCTATACAGGGTTGAGGTTGATTCCAAAATAATATATATACTTTGAGTTGTGATCTAGCCAGAGACTTGTATATACACTGGGTCGTGGATTGATTCGAGATAATATATATTGATTTATTTCAGTACATCTAACTGTGGACAACTAGTTGTAGGTTACTTACGAGGACTGCTAACTTAACAAACTTAAATCATAAAAACGTAATAAAAAATATTGTGAATATATTTAAATCATACTTTGATATATATGTACATATTTGTTATCGGTTCGTGAATCGACCAGTGGCCAAGTCTTATTTCCAACGAAGGAAAAATCTGTGAAAGTGAGTTATAGTCCCACTTTTAAAATCTAATATTTTTGGGATGAGAATACATGCAGCTTTATAAATGTTTTACAAAATAGACACAAGTATGCGAAACTACATTCTATGGTTGGATTATTAAAATTAATATTGCCCCTTCAAGTCTGGTAGCCTAAGAATTAGGGAAATGACCCCTAATTGACGCAAATCCTAAAGATAGATCTATGGGCCTAACAAACCTCATTCTGGAATTTGGAATGCTTTAATACTTTGATTTATATAGTGATTGCGATTGCCAATTTATGACATACTTGCGAGTATGCGGGGAATATTCTATATGCATTATGTTAATGTCGATTATCAGGTGTTCATCATAGAATGATTTTTATACACTTGCGAGTGTAAGATTATTGAATAAATGAAATCTTGTGGTCTATTATATTAATTTGATAATATATAGGTTAAACCTATAACTCACCAACATTTTTTGTTGACGTTTTAAGCATGTTTATTCTCAGGTGATTATTAAGAGCTTTCGCTGTTGCATACTAAAATAGGGACAAGATTTGGAGTCCATGATTGTATGATATTGTGTAAAAACTGCATTTAAGAAAATTATTTTGATGTAATATATTTTTATTGTAAACCATTATGTAATGGTCGTGTGTAAACGGTATATTTTAGATTATCATTATTTGATAATCTACGAATTTTTTTTTTAAAAACCTTTATCGATAAAATAAAGGTTATGGTTGTTTTAAAAATGAATGAAGTCTTTGAAAAACGTCTCATACAGAGGTCAAAACCTCGCGACGAAATCAATTAATATGGAACGTTTATAATCAATATGAACGGGACATTTCATTGTCGGTTTAATTTCATTATTAAGTAATACAATGACTTGGTCAAATGTGTCGGGGACGTTACTCCCGATAGGCCTACCCCCAATAATTAAGAATGCGTTCAACGAGTAATTAAAAATATCACTGTAGGGACTTAGTCGGACATAGCCGGGTATAGCATAGTTTAAAAGTTGGTACTTGTGTCTAAATTGTAAATAGTAAAAGTAGCATATGTCTCACCCCAAAAAGTTAAATAAGTTGCTAGCAATAAAGAGAGTGGCTATGAGTTCACCTTAGTAAGTAGAGAAGAGCTGTTATTCCTCGGAATAGAAAGTTTAGATGGATGAGCAGAAAGTCAACCTAATGACATTTAAGAGTAGTTAAGTGTTTTACCCAAATTTAGGTTTAAGTATACAAGTGTTTTAAGTATAGTTTGTTTTACTAAGTTTCCATTCTTAGTAAGTTTTCACTTTTAGTAAGTTTCCACAGTTTCTACCTTTAGTAAGTTAGTGTCGAACACTAGTGAGTTGTCCTTAATAAGTCTACCACCTATTAAGTGTGAAGATAACTAAGTGTATGATTACTATAGTCGGGTTTGAGATTGTGCATCATACCTAAAGATTTATTCCACCGCCGAGTCACCAGAATGACCAGTTGATACCGGTTCGCCCAGGATTTCTTGACCAAAATCTAAGTTTGGCATTCGTAATCCACAAGCATCCCATAGTGGTACCAAGGATCACCCTAGGCCATAAGTAGCGTTGACGTTCGAGTAATCCTCACGTTATCGTGAATGACTATTGTAATTGTGTGTTATACTATAAGTAGTATATTATAAGTGTTAGTAGTAGTATAAGTGTATAGGTGTTAAGTAATATTAGTAATATAGTATAGGAGTATTAGGGTTTATTAGTTAAGTAGTATTAATAGTTAGGGTTTATTAATTAATTAATGATTAGGGTTTAAGTAATAAATATTTAATAGTATTATTAGGTTTAGGGTTTAGTGAAGTAATGATTAGGTAATGATTATTAGGGTTTAATAATAAAATTTTAGGGTTAAGTAATAAATTAGGGTTTAATGAATTAGGGTTTCATAAATTAGGGTTTAAGTAATATTAGTGTTTTATGTATTTAACATGTATGTATATATATATATATATATATATATAGAAAATATTTTTTATATATATACGTATATATGCCGTATGTATATATATGTATACATATTTTGTTTCCTTTTTAAACACTATCAAATCTTTATTAAATCCTTAGAGTTTTTAAGATTTAGCAAAAATCTTTTTTTTATATATATATACATATAGCCGTATATATGTATGTATATGTATATTTATATATATTTTTTATAGCAAACATATATATGTAATGTGTACATACTTTTCAATTATAATCACCTTAACAAAATCTTTACTAGGTTTTAGGTTATTTAAGATCTAAACAAAACTTTTTTTTTTTATCTAGGCCGTATGTATGTATATGTATATGCATATTATTTTTTTTTCTTTTACAATATGAATATGATTATGATTAAGATTAAGAACATGAACATGATTATGAACATAAACATGAATCGAAAAGATAAAATTTAAAAGTTTGGATCTAGGGTTTTACCTTGATGAAGATTAATGAAGATTAACAAGAAAAAGTTGATGAACACTTGAAGATGAAGATCAAAACCCTTGAAGATCGAAGAACACCTTGATGATCTTTGAAGAACGCGAAGAACACGATGAACAACTTGAAGATTACTTGAAGATCTTGATGATGTTGATGATTTCCGATGGGGGTGGTGGCGATTTTCGGTTTTTGGCCGAAAATAAGGAGAGGGAGAGAGAGATTTGAGAGAGAGATTTGTGAATGTGTTTTGGTACAAGATTAGCTCTAGCACAGGTCTCTATTTATAGGAGGGTTTAGATAATTCTAGAATTAGGGTTTAATTTGGAATTACTTAGAGAACAAGTTAGGTTAATGAGGAGGTGATGGGGGTGATTTTGGCGAAATTTTAGAGGGGTAAAAGGGTAATTTTCCCATTAAAATTTCGGCTAGGGTTTAGGGGAAGGAGTTTGGAACTTTTTCACTTTAGTCCTTATACTTTAGATTAGCTTAAATGGTTCCTTAATTATCCAAGTTTAATTATTTAAGTGTACAAGGTTTAAGGTTATTTATTTTGTTCACAAAAATTAATAAGCTCATTATTTTTATCTTTTATTAACTTGTCGTTTATTACACAAAGTTAATTATTATATTTTATAATTCTTAATGCTTAACAACCGTTAATTGAAGTTTAATTGTTAAGTTTAATTATATTGTTGGGCATTTAATATGGAAAAATATAGAATGGAAAAAATGAGGGTCGTTATAGTACCTCCCCGTTATTAGAAACTTCGTCCCGAAGTTTTAAGTAGATTCCTCGTTTGCATCTGCAGTTGAGAAGAGATGGGGATATTTCTGTATCATTTGGTCTTCACGTTCCCATGTATGTTAGGGGCTTCTACGCGAATCCTAACGGATTTTATCAACAGAGTTTGATTTTCACGTTCCCTGGTACAATCGGGGCCCTTACGTGAATTCCAATGAGTATTAACAATAAGTATATTGTTTTATTTACATGTTTGATCTCATGATCCTTAACCTTAATAGGTCTTTTACAAGTGCATTAAATGCGGAGTTTTTCCAAGGAATAACAAGAGTGTCGCTTGACTAGTTTTCCTTTAAAAGGAAAGATGATGCTATACCAGCATTAAATGTGTCGTGAAGCTCATTAGAGTCTTGAGTTGTTCATGCCACAATAGTAGGGCAGATAAAATAGAGTAGAGTACGTAAATATTTCAGTTACATAGTTTGATGCATGGCTGGTGTTTGTTAGAGATAGTACCAGCTTCAAGTTTCAAAAGGTAACCATAATACCTTTAGTTTTCAAGAGATGTCTAATAGACAAATGAGATGTTAGTTGAGAATTCATTGACCTCCGGATAATACGAGCGATTTAATGTAAGGCATCATTCAGTATACATGAGAACTTGTCTTTAGAAATAGTTTTAGAATGTAGCTTTAAGATTTATGATTTCAGTTTCATGTCGAATCATAGACTGAAACTTGACTAGAATAACATCTAGTTGCAATTCATGAAGAAAGAACTGTTTAGAGTACCTTCATAAAGGTAACTCCTTCAGGGTAGGAAAAGTGTTTTCGCACCAATGGCGAGTCGTTTTATTATTTACTTACGAGTTTAAACACGGATTCAAATAAATGTGAATCATCGTTTATAAGATATTGTTTATATCATGAAGGAACCTTTGCTTCCTTGTTCAAATGATCATAGATTTAACATTTACGAGAGCGTTGTGGTTTAGCCATGAAATATCGGAAGTAGAAACTTCTTAACGATTAGCATAGCACGGAAGAGATGATGTACGTAAAGTGGTAAGTCTCGTTCTTACACGGAGAATGAGAATAGAGGTGATTCAAACACATTGGAGAGCAATACGAAAAATAATAAGCCAAAGTAATTTTTGAAAAGGTGTGACATTTGAGGTGTCAATATAAACGAAGCAAAGTTATTAGTAAGACTTGAGTTATGTACAACACGTATTATTTTACGTGAAATAATTTGAACATTACGAAAAAAGAGTTGTTTAAAAGAATGTTTAATTTGATAAAACAAAGGTAAATTGATAAAAATGAGAAAGTTTTTATATAATTAGTGAAAGTAATTTTAGAGGAGGTGACAAAATGATGTTCATAGTAAAACTAGGGTTACGTAAAATTTTGTAAAGTAATTCCGATTTAATCAAAGTGAAAATTTGTAGAAGCAAAAATATAATTTGATATGTAATAGTCAAAGTACGTAAAGTAAAATTTATGTATAAGATTGTATAAATCGCATAAGTGAAAAATCATTTTTATAAATTCCGAGACAGTTTGAAAATAAAGACTCGTGTAAGAAATCTTTGGAAAACGGGGTACTTGTATTTAATAGTTTATTTGTTTGAGAAAAATTGATTGAAGATTTTAAAAATTCCGAGGATAATTGTGTAATAATTGTTTCAAGGTAGTGAAAACTAATGAATTGACTTTTATCAGGGCATGAGTTCTTGGACTCAAAATGTTAACATTAAAGTAAGAAGGAAGATAATGTGATTATCATCAAATGAGTAAATCCCTCGGATTTAGAGTTATTTATGAAAGAACTTCAAATAAGATTTGCAAACTTTGAATCGTTCGAGTGATAGTGAGAGTTCGAGAACTCGGCATGAATAATCCGGCAGTTGCATAGACAAGTATAAATAAATGCTAAAGCAGTGACTTTCAACTATGAAATGATCGTTTGAATTCAGCCTTAGTTGGTCCGAGAGGAGGATACGTTAAAGTATGATGGAATCATTTGAATTGTTACAACAGTTTTTCAGATGTGATGAGGTTAGCTCAAGCCACAACTTGAAATAGTGTATTTTACCTTTGATTTTCGAGTTGACAATGATCGATTATTGTCTGAGTATGACACCATTACTTGCATGATAGTCTATTATAAGTAGATGTACGAGTACATAAGTTTCTTGACTATGATAGTCAAAACGATACACGTATGGAGGTTCCATTCTTCAAAAGATTATGCATATGAGATATTTATCATCTCGACATAGATAATGTGATATTGGACATGGTGTTTGTAATATCGACATTTGAGGGTTCAAGTGACATGGGTTTTTGAAAGTCATATGAAAATTTACACCGAAAGTGTAATAACAGAGAGGATTTGGATATAACAAGTGATGATTAAGTATCAATGATCAGGAGATATCTATTTAGGATAAAGGAATGTAAAATTTCAAGATTCGATTGTTTACAACCTTTATGGTACATGAAAGTTTGTTAAATGAGTATGAGATAGATATATAGTTTGATTAGAATGAGTTCTTCATATCTACTAATATCATGATGATCATTTTTCTCCTTTCATGCCCTTATATTTGGGTTTTTGAACAGATAGCTTGAGAGTTTTCTTTGATTCACTTTCTATTCCATATGTCATGATATTGGAATATTTCTATGAATTACCGTAATATAATCACGTTGGCCACCGTCATTATATTTCACTAATTCATATTTCCATTTCAATATCACCCCATGAGGTCAGGATATGTGATCAATGATGATTTCTAATATAGTGTGTTAAGGATAGCAGTAATCTTAGCTGGATCGATAACATGTCGGTTTTAGCCAAAACTTGCACTTGGAAAAGTTTGCTTAGAGTTGTTCTTTTTCTTAAGAGTTCAAGAATAAATGTTGCTCATATTCTTTCTCACTCTTGGAGCAGATCGAAATGTCATCCATGAAAACAGTTACAAACTTGTCGAGTTATGCTTGGCTAGTTTTAAGTTGCAGTCTTTATTGACTTGGTCAACTTTCATATCTTTGAAAGTTATGGAAGTTGTGAAAGTTATGAAATGGACGTGGTCAAACGAGAAAGTTATGAAACATCGTGGTAAGAGTTGGTGCGGTTGGACGAACCATGATTCTTCACTACATAAGGGTGTATGGAGGTTTGATAAATCTGTTAGGTCATAAGTTTGAAAAATTTTAAGCGAGATAAAGGTGAATATGATATAAACGAAACACTTTATATTGTTAAGAACGAGGCATTAAATAAGCCTTTATTACACGAGTTGGAAATGTGAATAATTTAAGGCACAGCCTTTATATAGATAGGAAAATGGAAAATAAATAAATAGGAAAACAAAGAACAAGACACGCTTCATTTCTTCTCTTTCTCAGCCATCACTTTCTCCATCACTTTGTCCATGTTATTCTTCACAAGTTTCTCTAGCCTTTCGGTTTGAGAGTCGAAGGACTCTTTGATGATTTCCTTCAAGATTTTGTTTTCTTTTTCTAGGTTGTTTAGACGTACTTCTATCCGAGCAATATGGCATCTGCTATACTCTCTATTCTTCTCACAACTACTCTGAAGGTTGATGATATCACGCTTCACCATTACGTGCTCCATGTTATTACAAAATAATGGACTGGTTTCACCAGTAGTAGCGGGTTCGGGTTGCTTTCTCTTTAGAGTTGAGTTTTCAGATGATTCTTCAATAGATTCTTCTTTCGGCTCATAAATTGAGAAGTCACTGTCGTAGTTAGGGAGATCTTGAAGAGCGTTCCATTCAGGTGTACTCATCGGTTTATATAACAGTGAGTGATAAGAGCCAGAGTCGGCAGAATTAGCAGGGCTTTCAGATCCTTGAGTCGGGTGAAAATCAGGAGAAGTAGGTAGAGTATCCGGGCTATAATTTGGTGAGGGAGGACTACCAATGCCATAAGGTGGACTTTGGACTGGTCTTTCAGTAGAAGACCTTTCAGTATCTTTTTCGGTTGGCTCGAAAAGAGTCATTTTGTTCGCTTGATGAAAATTAGACATCCTAACATTAGGAAAGAGATTTCGATCAGTTTTAAGATAAGATTGTAAAGCATATGTTTTAAGGTTACAAGGCAATCCTAAGTGCTTTAAAGTCTAAGGCAGAAAAGGTTATAGTTTCCTAGATTGCTAAGGCACCCTAGCTAACAAGTAAGGCACACATAAAGATGCAAACCTGGTTCTAATACCACTCTGTGACGTCCTCAAGATAGGGTCTGGAAGAAAACGTCACTAATATCAAATAAACCAACATATTATAATACGAGAACAATACTAAATGATAAATACAAACTTTTATTGAGTACGCAGCTGAAAATGAAATGTCGTTACAAGAATTTAAATTACAATGATGTAAATGTTTCAAATGCAAGAATAATAAATGCGATAGTTCTTGATCCTAAGTCCAAGTAGCATCACATAAGCAGTAAGTAAATAAGCTTGATTAATCAGCACCTGAGACAAAAATGATAAAGTGTCAACCAAAAAGGTTGAGTAAAATCATAGGTTTAACAAGAGTAGTTATCGTTGTTTTTAGATCACAAGATTTTGTTTATAAAGTAGATCACACAGATCTTTAGTTATCAAAGAAGATCACAAAGACCTTAAAAGTTGATCTCGCTGGGATCAAAAAGTTATGCCAGTTCATGATATTTAGACTAAACGTTCAAAGTTTGCCCCAATGACAAGTTGTGTCTGTCCTTGTCGGTTTAATTTCATTATTAAGTAATACAATGACTTGGTCAAATGTATCGGAGACGTTACTCCCGATAGGCCTACCCCCAATAATTAAGAATACATTCAACGAGCAATTAAAAATATCACTGTAGGGACTTAGTCGGACATAGCCGGGTATAGCATAGTTTAACAGTTGGTACTTGTGTCTAAATTGTAAATAGTAAAAGTAGCATATGTCTCACCCCAAAAAGTTAAATAAGTTGCTAGCAATAAAGAGAGGGGCTATGAGTTCACCTTAGTAAGTAGAGAAGAGCTGTTATTCCTCGGAATAGAAAGTTTGGATGGATGAGCAGAAAGTCAACCTAATGACATTTAAGATTAGTTAAGTGTTTTACCCAAATTTAGGTTTAAGTATGCAAGTGTTTTAAGTATAGTTTGTTTTACTAAGTTTCCATTCTTAGTAAGTTTCCACTTTTAGTAAGTTTCCACAGTTTCTACCTTTAGTAAGTTAGTGTCGAACAATAGTGAGTTGTCCTTAATAAGTCTACCACCTATTAAGTGTGAAGATAACTAAGTGTATGATTACTATAGTCGGGTTTGACATTGTGCATCATACCCAAACATCTATTCCACCGCCGAGTCACCAGAATGACCAGTTGATACCGGTTGGCCCAGGATTTCTTGACCAAAATCTAAGTTTGGCATTCGTAATCCACAAGCGTCCCATAGTGGTACCAAGGATCACCCTAGGCCATAAGTAGCGTTGACATTCGAGTAATCCTCACGTTATCGTGAATGACTATTGTAATCGTGTGTTATACTATAAGTAGTATATTATAAGTGTTAGTAGTAGTAAGTGTATAGGTGTTAAGTAATATTAGTAATATAGTATAAGTAGTATTAGGGTTTATTAGTTAAGTAGTATTAATAGTTAGAGTTTATTAATTAATTAATGATTAGGGTTTAAGTAATAAATGTTTAATAGTATTATTAGGTTTAGGGTTTAGTGAAGTAAAGATTAGGTAATGATTATTAGGGTTTAATAATAAATGTTTAGGGCTAAGTAATAAATTAGGGTTTAATGAATTAGGGTTTTAATAAATTAGGGTTTAAGTAATATTAGGGTTTTATGTATTTAATATATATATATATATATATATATATATATATATATATATATATATGTGTGTGTAATCTTGTATATGTATATATATATATATAGTTTTTATATTTTTTTTATACCGTATATATATATATATATATATATATATATATATATATATATATATTTATATATAGAAAATAGTTTTTTATATATATGTATATATGCCGTATGTATATATATATGTATACATATTTTGTTTCCTTTTTAAACACTATCAAATCTTTATCAAATCCTTAGGGTTTTTAAGATTTAGCAAAAATCTTTTTTTTTTATATATACATATAGCCGTATATATGTATGTATATGTATATTTATATATTTTTTTATAGCAAACATATCAATGTAATGTGTACATACTTTCCAATTATAATCACCTTAACAAAATCTTTACTAGGTTTTAGGTTATTTAAGATCTAAACAAAACTTTTTTTTTATCTAGGCCGTATGTATGTATATGTATATGCATATTATTTTTTTTTTTTTTTACAATATGAATATGATTATGAATAAGACTAAGAACATAAACATGATTATGAACATAAAGATGAATCGAAAAGATAAAATTCAAAAGTTTGGATCTAGGGTTTTACCTTGATAAAGATTAATGAAGATTAACAAGAAAAAGTTGATGAACACTTGAAGATGAAGATCGAAGAACACCTTGAAGATCTTTGAAGAACGCGAAGAACACGATGAACAACTTGAAGATTACTTGAAGATCTTGATGATGTTGATGATCTTCGATGGGGGTGGTGGTGATTTTCGGTTTTTGGCCGAAAATAAGGAGAGGGAGAGAGAGATTTGAGAGAGAGATTTGTGAATGTGTTTTGGTACAAGATTAGCACTAGCCTAAGTCTCTATTTATAGGAGGGTTTAGATAATTCTAGAATTTGGGTTTAATTAGGAATTACTTAGGGAACAAGTTAGGTTAATGAGGAGGTGATGGGGGTGATTTGGCCGAAATTTTAGAGGGGTAAAAGGGTAATTTTCCCTTTAAAATTTCGGCTAGGGTTTAGGGGAAGGAGTTGGGAACTTTTTCACTTTAGTCCTTATACTTTAGATTAGCTTAAATGGTTCCTTAATTATCTAAGTTTAATTATTTAAGTGTATAAGGTTTAAGGTTATTTATTTTGTTCACAAAAATTAATAAGCTCGTTATTTTTATCTTTTATTAACTTGTCGTTTATTACACAAAGTTAATTATTATATTTTATAATTCTTAATGCTTAACAACTGTTAATTGAAGTTTAATTGTTAAGTTTAATTATATTGTTGGGCATTTAATATGGAAAAATATAGAATGAAAAAAATGAGGGTCGTTATAAACATACTAGCATTTTTGTTAAGCATTATCCTTAATGTTGCATGGGATCCTAACATAAGCATCAACTTTAGACAACCATTAACCAAAAAGCAAAAGTTAGTCCCCCTTATCCCCTCCCAAAGGCTACAGTTTTGGAGCCTCCCCACCACCCTCATTTCCTATAAATACCAAGCTATTTCCTCACAATTCACACTTGCTCTCATTTACAAATTACACACACTTACTCTTTAATTCTCTCTCTAGTCTTTCTCACTCTAAAAAGTGTAAGCTTTAAATTTTCTTCTTCTTCTTTTCTTCTTCATAAAGTCGACATCATCGTCATCATTTTATGGATCTAGCTTTTAGCTTTTGATCTTGTTATATCTTATAGATTCAAACTTGAGTTTGAATCCTTCAAGAACATGAAAGATTCAAGCTTTCTAGCTTGGAATATTCATTTACTTGTTAGATCTAGCTTGTAATTTCTTTGTTTTGTTATAAAGATCAAAACTTGTGTTTATGATCTTCATGTATCTTAAAGATCCAAGCTTTATGCTTCAAGATCTTCAAGAACACTAAAGATCCAAGCTTTCTAGCTTAGGGTTTCATTATTATGTTAAAGATCTTAGCTTTTTAGCTTATAGTCTCATTACTTTCATTATTTAGTTAAAGATCTTAGCTTTCTAGCTTGTGGTCTCATTAATCTTGTAAAGATCCAAGCTTTCTAGCTTAGGGTTTTCTTAATACTTGAGATCTAAGTTATTATTGTAGATCTCACTTGGAACCTTTTTGTGTTTGTTGTGATGATAAAGATCAAGTCTTCATCATCATATATGATGGAGATTCATAAACTTGTGTAAAATGAACAAAGGTTGAAGCTTTATTAGATCTATGCAATAAAGAGGCAATCTTGATGTTCAAAACTTGTAGAATGATAGATTTTACTCTTAGTTATGTATTTATGGTTGAACCTTGGTCAAAGTGATGCTAAAACATCAACGAGTTGTACACTTGAAGCTTACAAGCATCAAGGATGAGAACCGTGATGAGCATCAAGCACCAAGGACTTTACCGGAGCACTTGTTTGCTGATTTTCGGGGTCTGATCAGACTCCTAGGCTTCTGGTAAATTGATTTTCAGATAGTTCGTTTCGATTAGATGACTTTTTGTTTAGGCCTTGACTTAATCCGATATACGGTTTAGGATTTATAGCCTTCCGAAAGTCACTATGCCTTTGTAACGTTGTGCTGAAATTTCTGACCTACTCACACTTAAACCATCTTCACGGTCAAACGAAGACGAGTTAGGTTCTGAAAATTGGTCAACGGTTAGAGGACTCACATACGGAGCCATATCCACTGACTATACGTCTTTTTGATTTGTAAAGGGGTCGTAACAGCTGTCCGAAGTCAGCCTTTTGTTTCGATCTCTATTCTTGTTAAACTTACCTTAGTGTTGATGAATGATGATGATAATAATGATGTTGATGATGACACTTAAACGTAATTTATTCACTTTTAAACTTTTGGGGACAACATACTGACCTAGTGACCTTTGACTTAGGTTGACGACCTTTCGGACCGACTTACTACCTGCATACGTTTCATATCGACTTTTACTGCTTATTCACTGTGAGTTATAGTATCCCTTTACTACTTTTTACTATTTTTGGGACTGAGAATACATACGCTTTTTACGTTTTACATACTAGACATGAGTACTTAAACTTTACATATGTATGGGTTATATAACGGCATAAAGATTCCCCTTAGCACGGTAACGTTTAATCATTGGTTTTGAACCGGTGAACGCGAATATTATATATGGATCCATAGGGTTTGACATCCCCACTCGGGCTAGTCGCGCTAGCATTTAACGGGTGTTTGATACTTCGAGGACATACGCACTCGCCAAGTGTACTTTTAGGGGGTATCATTATTACGTTAAGTTAGTTACCGGGTGCCCACAGATAAGCATATAATTTATCATACTGATTCGAATTACTGATTTAAACTGCTTGTTGAAGCACTAAAATCTCGTGGTCTACTTTACTGATTACAAACAAACTATAGCTCACCAACATTCGTGTTAACTTTTTAAGCGTGTATTTCACAGGTGCTTAGACGTTGTTGCTTCCGCTCTTAGACTTGCTGTCTTGGTGTTATAGACTTGCTGTTACGGACCTGCTGTGTTAGATTTCCGCTGCATTACTTAGAGATGTCTCAATCATGGAACTTTTCTTTTTGCATTCGTAACTTATGTTATTTTCAAATAATGACTTTGTAACGACCTTTGTGTCACGTTATCTTTTGTAAAACGCTATCTTTTATGAATGCAAAACTGGTTTTCAAACAGCATATAGTATTTGACCTTGTAATGATCCTGTTGTTGATGATCCATACATGTTGATTTTGTACGGAGCGTCACAATTAATCTCTCCTAAATTGTAATTTTAATTTTCTAAAAAAAATATAAAAGGCAATTATTATTACTAATTATTATTATTATTAATAAAAATATAAATACTCAAATTTGAACGAACAATATTATTATTATTTACTTTTTTAACATAGTAATTAAAATTAAAATTATTATATTATTAATATTCAAATATGGATGATGTGTGCAGCGATGTTTACGAAATACTACTAATTTAAATATGAAATACGGCAAAATATGATACAAGTTTTATTTATTTATATAGATGGGATATACATAAACCTTGCTACAACACTTATAGGCAGTGTACCTAATCGTAGAGTAGTGTAGTTTTTAGTAAGTCCGGTTCGTTCCACAGGGAGACGGCTTATTGCGTACACTATATTTTTAAACAATTATATTTGTGTATATATATATATATATATATATATATATATATATATATATATATATATATATATATTAGTAATATAATAGTATTATTATTATTATAAAAGGGGGGTTTTACCGTTTAATGACCGGTTTGTCAATTTTAACTAAAGCGTAAAGATAAATGACGATAATATAAATGACAGAATTTAAATTGCGATAAAGTAAATTGTAGTAATTAAAATGACAGTAAATAAAGGTACGATAAAATATGAAATAAAAGTATTATGCTTATTTAAACTTCCGTAATCATGATGTTTGATGTTTTGATTTTAATTTATTACCCTAGGTTAATTGTCCTTTGTCCTGGTTTATTTGATACCTATCTGGTTTTTGTCCATAATAGTCCATTGGTCATAATTATAAAATGCTTGTCAAATTAACCTTATTCCCGAAGTCAAATATTCCAACAAATTAGGGATTCGAACTGTAACAAGGTTTTAATACTTTGTTAATAATTACACCAGGTTATCGACTGCGTGTAATCCAAGGTTTTAATACTTTTTTAACAATTACACCAATTATCCTTGTATGTAATCCACCCCTGCTTTAATTAGTCCATGATACATTAATTTATTCACTTTGGCCATAATGAGTAATCAATTACCCAATCCAATTGATTAATTAAATGATTGTAAACGATGTTGTATAAATGTCACTAAATATGACATTTATAATCATTTTAATAATTATTAGATTAACTAATTTGAAGATAGGTTCGACAGGTTCCAATGAATTGTCATTCAATTAGACAATACCCCCATCTATTAATAGTCCATAGTTCAATGTTCACAAGTGTCGGTCTTTTGTCCAAACCCGAATTATGGTACAAAATCCATTAACCCCGTCTTAATATTTAGTCTAACATCACGATTACTTCGGCTCAAATAAGCATAATAATAACTTAGTTACGATACATTAATTTAAAAAGGAAGAACATAGCTTACAGTGATTATTTATCGCGTAGCGTTACACGGATAGATTTCTGACTTTAAAACCCGTAAAACATTTCTTACAATAACTCAAATTATTATTAATATTAAATTAAACTTTAATATTATAAATATAAATATATATATCAAATATAGATAGAGAGATTGAGTGAAAAAGGGATTTGGATTCGGCAGAAGCTTGTGCCTTTTATAGGAGATTTCTGACTTTGGCTGCTCCGCGAGTGTGGTACTTTTGTGCCTTACAGCTCCGCGAGTGCGGAGCTTCGGATTCCAGCTCACCAAATTGAGTTAAACGTGGGCTGCTGAATATTATAATATATAATATAATAATATATATATTATATTATATTCTTGTGCATAGTTGACTTGTAATTTTAGCTCCGTTGAGTTGTACGTTGATGCTCGGTTTATGTCTCAGTTTTGAATTTTCGAACGCCTTTTCGTACGCTTAGATATCTTGTACTTTGCGTTTCGCGGTATGTACTCTTGTCATTTTTAGATGTTTCTCATCAATAAATTGAACCACTTGGATTGTATCTTGTACATTTGAGCTTTTTGGTCATTTGCGTCTTCAGATCGTCATTTTCTTCTTTTGTCTTCGCACTTATTTATTTAAATGATTATTACTTGAAAATAGAACAATTGCAACTAAAAGCTTTACATATTGGAAGGATATTGAGCCTAAATATATGTTTATTTGGAGCACTATCAAATATCCCCACACTTGAACGTTGCTTGTCCTCAAGCAATACAGAACTTGAAATAAAATCACACTTCACTCGAATCACTTTTTTTATTCTCACACTTTATACATCAGTGATTTTGATACAGCGGTATAAACAATGATAGTAACATTGTGGTTTACAGTCCCACATGACTATGAAAATTTAGATCCATTAAAGAAATTGGATCTTTATGAAAATATTTGATCTTTTGAAAATTCATTCTAGCTTTTACCCTAGATAAGTTTTTCGGAATAACCCTTCACCGGTGTTGCAAAATATTTTTTTTTTTTGGGGTTTTGTGGGTTTCAGATTTTAAAATTTTAGCTCAAAACTTGCGGTTTTGTGTCACGCACTTGCTAACCTTGTGTTAGAAAAGCAACACGTCCAGTTTACTTGTTCCATATATTACCTTTGGGTAAACTACAGTCCGGTTGTAAAGGAAAGCGTTGAACAAGCAACTGTTAAGGCAATGTCTAATGACATGCTTTTGATTATGGTCTATAATGTATCGGATGCAATTACTATCCTTTGTAGGAGCAATAGTAAAGATCACCCTATAGTTTTTCGGTCAGGCACAAGGTCCTGTCTTCGACCATGCTATGCAACCACCGTTCTTACGGTTGACACCCGATTTGGTTCAGGTGACCTAATGAATTCTGATGAATTCTCAGGATCTTACGTTCAATGGTAATGAACGCATTGAAAATAGGTTTCAGAAAACAAATCGGTTTTAATTTTGATCAAAATATTTTCTCGTTCAAGCTCGAGTTTAGATATCATTGAATTCCATGAGTTTGTAATTCTCAATCTTTATGGTCAATCTCAAGGATTGAGTAATATCAGGCTTAAAAACTGATTTTTAATCTTTTAGGAGATCATCCTTTCTGGGGGTCTGATTCATTAGTCTTATCAAGCTAATTTTTACGGCGCCCTCCCCATTTTACGAGACAGATCCTCTCATGGATAAGATAAGTCTGACCACTTGGTGACCCTGTTTGATACTGAGGTCCGTGGATTTCCTGCTGATTTTATAGATGACTTTTCTAGATTTTTCGTCAACCTAAAGCTGGTCTGGAAGACAACTTCCTGACCTAAATCAAGAAGCGCGTGTCTTTTTCGGAAGACTTTACTTCCTTTTAATGATGGAATTGATTCATCGTGTAGATCCATCTTTCTTTCAAATATATTACAGTAAATCGGGTAAAACTGATTAGTTTAGTCCAAAACAAAAGTACCTGCAATAATCTTGTACAAAAATATGTGATATCTATTTTAAATAACTTGGTGCATTCTTCCCACACTTAGCTTTTATTTATTCTTTTCTTTGCCTTTTTATTCTCTTCTATTCCATTTTAAATGAATTCAAGCGTTTTGAGTTGTTTCTCAATTTATGTCATTTCCAAGGTAACAATAATTTCGGTATTATTACCTAGTTTTATCGTTCATAAATATGTATAAACATGATTTTGAATTCATTTAGTTGAAAATTTTTTCAAATTTTCACAAAATTTGGCAATTAAACTAAGTTTAAACCCGGGAGAATTTATAACCCTTCCCCACACTTGAGATCATGCAATGCCCTCATTTGCATGAAATCAGACTATAATTATAAATTCATGAGGGTGATTAGTGTAGAAAAGTGATTAAAAATACCGAGTTTGCAAACATATTGTTTTATATTACATTTGATATTTTACGTATTGTCGTTAAAATTAGTAGCTTTTGCTGAACTTAATGTCAGTCTCTGAAAGTGCGATGTTTTATCCGGTTTTGTACATAAGATAAACTACAAACATACATATTATTATTATTATTATTATTATTTTTTTATAAAATCTTTATTTATTAAAACAATTAAAATGAATAATTTTTTAAAATTTTGTTTCCTTTTACTTTAGGTAGTTTCGGTACGTTTACCTAGTCCGTCCCTCGACAAAATTTAAAATTTGTCGTTTTTAAAGCGATTGTTTTAAAAGAAAAGATTTTTTGGTTTTTTTAATTTTTTTGGCATACTTTAGATCAATAATATTAAAATAATGATAATAAAATTTTTCGCCCCGCCCTCGGATAAAGCAATTTCGGTTCCATGACCTAGTCTTTAACTTACGACGAATTTTAGAAATCATTTTTTAAACTTAATGAAATAAAGTAAATTTTATTTTTAAATTCACACAAAACTTAAATTTAAAAAGCGTATTAATTTCATATAAAACCTACAAAAAAAATCAGAATGAGGGGAGAAAACTAGTTCTTTAGTGTCTGCTAGTGGAAAAGATCAATCGAATTCCATTCTCAAAACTACACGAGAACAGAACAACTAACTCTAGACAGCATTTTCTTTTTAGAACATTTGAATCTCCCCACACTTAGGTAGCTGTGGTGTCGAAATTGTGATTAACTTCATCGTCAATTTCTTTTGGACCGTAATCAACTTGCATATCTGTGACTTTTGCTTTAAGCCATTGGTCTGATTCCTGTGTAATATCCACAAATTCAACTAGTTTCGCCTTTTCTTTAGGTGATAGATTGGATACTAACCGGTTACATAACTTAAAGTTACCCTTGGTTCTAGCATCGCGCATCCGTTTAATAAGTTTCATCATTGAACTGTTAATAACGGGGTCATTTAATTTCGTATCAATAACGGGGTTTTTTGTTATCAAGTCATCATTAGGTGTTACTTCATCTTCCCCACACTTAGGCATTTTATTATTGTTAAGCACTACCGTTGGAGTTGGTAAAACAACATGGTTCTTACCAATCGTTTTTGTTAGTTCAACGGTTTTAGTTGGTGGAGATTTAGACTTTCGACTCCCAAAGGTGATCGGTTTTTCATTATTACTAAGTGTCATTCTACCTTTTATTACATCAAATAACGCCCCGGTGGATGCTAAGAATGGTCGACCTAAAATTAGAGGAATGTTTGAGTCCTCTTCTATGTCAATGACAATAAATTCGACTAAAAAGGTTAAATTACCCACTTGAACGGGTAGGTTGTCAGCAATTCCAACTGGGTGCCTAATTGTTTGATCAAAGAGTCGAACACTCATTTTCGTTGGACTTAACTCACCTACTCCTAATCTCTTATATAATGAAAGAGGCATAACACTCACACTCACACCTAAATATGCTAGTGCATCATACATGACACAATCACTAAGTAGACAAGGAACAATAAATTCACCCAGATCACCCAACCTTAGTGGAAGTTTTGGTGGAACTATCTTCACCGGGTTTATTTTTACGGTTTTTGTTTATTGTATTTTTTATTCTTCTTCTTCTTTCCAGAGGTATCACAAGTTTTATTACCTATCACTTACTCATACTCAACTCATTTTCCTGGAAACGGGATGAGTGGTCTGTATGGTGCCACTACTGACTTTACATACTCGGGTGGTGGTGGTGTTGTAACTTCTTCATTGTTACTCACATCTAAAACCTACCCATATTCTGGTGCTGATTTTTCAGAATTTGTTGAAACCATGTTAACATTCTCATTCCGAGGATTTACTTCAGTATTACTCGGTAGCTTTCCTTGTTCCCTCTCACTCATCATGCTAGCAAGAGTACCTACGTGTTTTTCTAGATTCAAAATGGAAGCTTGTTGAGTTCTTAATGACTGATCAAACCTCTCATTTGTTTGAGTTTGAGATGTAATCAATTGTGTTTGAGATTCCATTAGCTTTGCTATCATTTCTTTCAGATTTGGCTTTTTCTCTTCGGTTTGTTGTGGTGGTTTATATAAGCCAGGTCTTTGTTGATTGAAAGTGTTGTTTTGAGTTGGTTGGTTATTCGGACCTTGTTGGTTGTACGAGTTATTGTTGGGTCCATTTGGATTGTAAAGAATGTTTTGATTTCGATTAAAGTTTGGCCTTGGCGGTTGATAATTATTTTGATAATTATTTCCCGGCCTTTGGTTCATGTAGGAAACATTCTCTCGTTGTTCCATCGTTTGTTCAATGTGACAATCTTTCGTTAAGTGTGGTCCACCGCATTACTCACAAATGATTCGTATTGCGTGAATATCTTTAGTCATCTTTTCCATTCGTCTTTCAAAAGCATCTATTTTTAAGCAAACAGAATCAAAGTCATGGCTAGAATCGGCTCTAGCCGCTTTAGATGAACGAAAGATATCTTTTTCTTGATGCCACTCATGCGAGTGGGATGCTGTGTTATCAATGATTTTATGAGCTTCGGTTGCGGTTTTCTTCATAATGGAACCACTAGCTGCTGTGTCGATGTCTTTTCGTGTAGTAACATTGCAACCTTGGTAGAATATTTGTACTATTTGATAAGTGCCCAAACCGTGCTGAGGACATCCTCTCAACAACTTTCCGAATCTTGTCCACGCCTCATATAGAGTTTCATTTGGATTTTGCGTGAACGTAACAATTTCTCCTTGAAGTCTCACGGCTTTAGATGCCGGAAAGAATCTTTTAAGAAATTTTTCAACTAAAACATCCCATGTATCAATCGCCCCTTCAGGTAACGATTCTAACCAATCTTTGGCTTCTCCCTTTAAAGTCCAGGGAAACAACATGAGATAGATCTGCTCATCCTCAACTTCTCTTATTTTGAATAGAGTACAGATCCTATTAAAGGTTCGAAGATGTTCGTTTGGATCTTCTTTTGGCGTACCACCATATTGGCATTGATTAGTTACCATGTGTAGGATTTGTCCTTTGATTTCATAATCTGGTGCATTAATGTCTGGCTTAATAATGGCGTGTCATTGGCCCGTGCGTGTGGCTCTCATTTGATCTTCCATACTTAGAGGTTCCGTTACTTCCATAATTGAATTTGTTGAATACGAATCACTAGAGGATTCTGATTTAACGGTTTGTGGTTCAGGAGGAATGATTAGTGGTTTAGGATCTTGGAATTGTCCTTGAATATCCTCCGGGTTCTCAATTGTGAAGTCGGGTTCAAAAAATGGATTATCGGAAATTTGAATTGGAGTACTTGTTCGACTAGATGATGATTCTAAAGAAAAATCAACGTCGACAATATTGTCTAGATGTCTTGATCGAGTTACAGGTGGTGAACGTATAAAAGGTTGTGAACGTTTTGCTCGGTGCATTCACTGAATATCCTATTAGAAATTATATAAGTTATCAAATTAATAGACTTTTCTGCTTTTGCCCACGTTTCGAATAGTCAAAATATGCAGCAGGGAGCCAGGATCCTTTAAATCGGAAAATCCACAACTCAGCCACTAACAAATCCAACTATTACTACGAAGCAGAAAATTTTGGATGTTTATCAATTTAACCGCTTAAAATAATTTTTCGTCGAAATTTAAAGAAAACTTTGAAAATTCTATGTCCTAAAAACTAGAGCGTAGAAATGAAAAAGATAAAGCGCGTCGAAAAACGTCGAAAAATAAAAATAAGAAAGAAAAACGTCGAAACTTAAAAGATCTAAAAACTAAAAATTAAAACTTGCGTCTAAAGGTATTAAAACTTAAAAGGAATTCTATATCTAAAACGGCAATAACTTAAAAAGGCACTAAAATTTATAAACTGTGTCGCAAAATTCTGAAGCTCCTAAATCTTAATCTAAAGAAAAAGCACTTAAGGGATTTTACGGCAAAACTTAAAAATCTAGAAATATAAAAATAACTACGGCAAAAACTAACTTAAAACTAATTACGAACGACAAATATTACGAAATAAACGATAAATATATAAATCATAACTAAAATGATAAAAATACAAATTTTATAAAAATATTATTTTTATATTATTTATATAAAAGGATTAATATAAATATGTAAATAATAATAATTAAAAGTAAAAATACAAATTATATTAAAACTATATAATAATTAAACCCTAAATAATAAATAATAAATAAATTTTTACCCTAATTTCACATTTAATGATGGGGTTGACCTGTCAGACAACCTCCGCGATTGCGAGGGTTTCTGTGAGTGGTGCTCCGAGATCGCGGAGATATGCAGTTTCAGATTTGGTTGCAGGCTCAAACGCGTTTTTTTTATACATAATATATGATAGAATATATATATATATATATATATATATATATATATATATATATATATATATATATATATATATATATATATATATATGTATATATGTATATATATATAATAAAAATAAACTTATATTTAAAAAAAAATACTTTTTATAGACAAATCTTAGAAATATATATATATTTTTATATAATTATATTGTTAATAAAAATTAAAAATATAGCGTTTTAGCGTCCCTGGCAGCGGCGCCAAAAACTTGATGTGTGTAGCGGTGTATACGAAATACTACTATTTTTAATATGAAATACGGCGAAATATGATACAAGTTTTATTTATTTATATAGATGGGATATACCTAAATCTTGCTACAACACTTATAGGCAGTGTACCTAATCGTAGAGTGGTGTAGTTTTTAGTAAGTCCGGTTCGTTCCACAGGGAGACGGCTTATTGCGTACACTATATTTTTAAACAATTATATTTGTATATATATATATATATATATATTAGTAATATAATAGTATTATTATTATTATAAAAGGGGGGTTTTACCGTTTAATGACCGGTTTGTCAATTTTAAATAAAGCATAAAGATAAATGATGATAATATAAATGACAGAATTTAAATTGCGATAAAGTAAATTGCAGTTCTTAAAATGACAGTAAATAAAGGTACGATGAAATATGAAATAAAAGTATTATGCTTATTTAAACTTCCGTAATCATGATGTTTGATGTTTTGATTTTAATTTATTACCTTAGGTTAATTGTCCTTTGTCCTGGTTTATTTGATACCTATCTGGTTTTTGTCCATAATAGTCCATTGGTCATAATTATAAAATGCTTGTCAAATTAACCTTATTCCCGAAGTCAAATATTCCAACTAATTAGGGATTCGAACGGTAACAAGGTTTTAATACTTTGTTAATAATTACACCAGATTATCGACTGCGTGTAATTCAAGGTTTTAATACTTTATTAACAATTACACCAATTATCCTTGTATGTAATCCACCCCTGTTTTAATTAGTCCATGATACATTAATTTATTCACTTTGGCCATAATGAATAATCAATTACCCAATCCAATTGATTAATTAAATGATTGTAAACGATGTCGTATAAATGTCACTAAATATGACATTTATAATCATTTTAATAATTATTAGATTAACTAATTTGAAGATAGGTTCGACAGGTTCCAATAAATTGTCATTCAATTAGACAATACCCCCCATCTATTAATAGTCCATAGTCCAATGTCCACAAGTGTCGGTCTTTTGTCCAAACACGAATTATGGTACAAAATCCAATAACCCCATCTTAATATTTAGTCTAACATCACGATTACTTCGGCTCAAATAAGCATAATAATAACTTAGTTACGATACATTAATTTAAAAAGGAAGAACATAGCTTACAGTGATTATTTATCGCGTAGCGTTACACGGACAGAGTTCCGACTTTAAAACCCGTAAAACATTTCTTACAATAACTCAAATTATTATTAATATTAAATTAAACTTTAATATTATAAATATAAATATATATATCGAATATAGATAGAGAGATTGAGTGAAAAAGGGATTTGGATTCGGCAGAAGCTTGTGCCTTTTATAGGAGATTTCTGACTTTGGATACTCCGCGAGTGCGGTACATTTGTGCCTTACAGCTCCGCGAGTGCGGAGCTTCGGATTCCAGCTCACCAAATTGAGTTAAACGTGGGCTGCTGAATATTATAATATATAATATAATAATATATAATTTTATATAATTATATATATATTATATTATATTCTTGTGCATAGTTGACTTGTAATTTTAGCTCTGTTGAGTTGTACATTGATGCTCGGTTTATGTCTCAGTTCTGAATTTTCGAACGCCTTTTCGTACGCTTAGATATCTTGTACTTTGCGTTTCGCGGCTTGTACTCTTGTCATTTTAGGCGTTTCTCATCAATAAATTGAACCACTTGGATTGTATCTTGTACATTTGAGCTTTTTGGTCATTTGCGTCTTCAGATCGTCAATTTCTTCTTTTGTCTTCGCACTTATTTATTTAAACGATTATTACTTGAAAATAGAACAATTGCAACTAAAAGCTTTACATATTGAAAGGATATTGAGCCTAAATATATGTTTATTTGGAGCACTATCAATGGATTCTTTTTATGAAATTAATTACGTTACATACTTATGCGAAAATACATGTCTCTATATATTTGTAAAAATAACGATAAGTTTCTTAGTCAAACGGGTCATTAAAATAAATGACTTTAGTATTTACATTCACTTAATACCTAAAACATGTCATTAAATTATTTCGTTTAAACAAACCCGTGAATTCACGGGTCATTTAACTAGTTATTACTACGTAACTTATAATTTTAATTGTACGTCAATAACAATCCATCCTTAGACCATTATTAGTGGTGCCGGGTGATGAGACGTGATGTAGTGTTTTTGTTGAGTATAGTGCGGATTTGGCAAAAGTGATGACGTGATGAAGTTTGTAGTGGTAGACGTGATGGTTGTGTGATGAGTTAAATTGATCCCACATTTTAATTTCTTTTTCATTTTATTTTGAGCAATTTTTTAACTTGTTTCTTTTTTAATAAAAAATATTACATATATAAATGATATAAATTTATAAAAACACACACCTAAATTAATAAACATTAAACCATTACAACTTATAAAAGTCATAAAAATGAAAAATTACAATAATTATAAAATCATAATACAATTACTTTATTAAAATCCTAGAAATTAAAACGTACGTTTATAATAAAAGATAACAGATTACTCGTCATCACTTGAAAGATCGATATAATCTTTGTATTTATCGGCCATCTTTTTCTTGAACCTTAAAGCGGATTTCCTTTCTTTCGGATCGGTGATATCGTCTAAATTAAGTTTAAATAATTTTATGACTTCCATTACCGATCGTGCTCGTTATTTCTCTACAATTGCATCCATAACACTGTCTCACCTCTCCACTTCTTTGTCCTTTTTGTCAGACCATTGCGAAGTCAACTCTTCGAATCTTGAAGAGTTCAAAGAGTTCGTACCACGTGATGAAGTACACGCATCAGACAAACCGGATTTTCTAACAGCCTTCTTCGATCATTCTCTTCCCATTGAACGTTGAATCGCATCGTTTCCAAATAGCTCCTGGAGGTTACTTAACCAATCTTCCCCGAGATTGATTGTTTGGTTTTCGCCAACCACATCATCGCCTTCATTTCGAGTTCAAGTTGCGGACCTCTTCTTCTATGCACACCACTTCCACCAACAGCAGGTGGTGTATACCACTTTGGCTTCTTCTTCAAGAATTTCCAAACATCCTTGTAAGCCCACGGCTTCGCTGCCCATTGTTGCCATCTTTGCACCGTTAAGTTATACACGTCTTCTTACTTTCGACCGCTACGCCTTGGGTTACGTTCTTCTTCTTTATATAAGCCAGTGAAATCTTTGCACGCCTTATCTATATGAAGCCATTTCCCACTTAATTGATCGTCATTTCTTAAATAACCAGAATCGTTATTGTTAAACTTATTACGAACTCTAGCCTAAAATGCCGAACCTTTTTGTGAGTTACCATAAACACCATCTTTCGAACAATTAATCCAACATGACGCCAACCAAATTTCTTTGGGTGGAGTCCACAATTTTTTACTTTGTGGTTCTTTCTCAATTTATTTTCCTTTCGTTTATGACTTGTACGAAACCGAACTTGTGGTTGTTGACTTCCACCACGAATTTCTTCCACTTCATCATCATTTAGAGGTGTAAAAGTTGGTTGTTATTGTGACCATGGTTGCGTATTTGGAACTTGAAATGGTATAACACAGGTTTGCGAGTAATGAGAAAATTGTGATGGAAATGGTTATTGAAATGGTTGTTGAGATTGTGATAGAAATGGTTGTTGAAATTGTGATGGAAATTGTTGTTGTTGTTATAGAAACTGAGAAAAAGACGCATTATTAAAATCATTAAGAAGATTTTGTTGCGAGATATTTCCAGATGGCCGATTACCCCGAACGTTTTGAGGCGGATTTGAGCTAGAACCGGGCATATTTGGAGACCCGAAGTTGTAGAGATTATCAAAACCGGGCTCATTATGATCGGAATTTGGAGACATAATTATGAAATTTGAAATATTATAGAGAGTGTTTTGTAAATAAAAGTGATAGAAATGAAAGTGTTGTGTGACAAAATATGAATGAGATATGTTGTATTTATAGAGGTGTATAAAATTTATTATTTATAAAATTAAATTCATTTTATTTAAATTATTAATATGGGCAATGGTTGAAATGGGAGAGCCAATCAACACCATGCAATGTCAGAAACCTTCCCCGTGATCAACCCATCGCGTCGCTCGATTTTTTGCTTCATCACGCCGCACAGAGGCGCGATGGAGGCGTGATGGTGTTGTTTTTGTGGCCATCACGCTGCACTATTGATAGTCTTAGAGTTTCCCATTAATCATTATGTACTAACAACATTGAATTAGATTTTTATTTAGATAGTATTAACTAGAGATGGATCAGCCCGCGCGATGTGGCGGGACCTTTCGGATTGCATATTCATATTTAACGTAGCGTTATGTATTTACAGAATTAAAAACGCGTTGTTGCGGGTGTGTTTGGATATACGTGAGTAGTACCTAGTATACTTAATGGCGGGCGCTTTTTTGACGCCGTGAAAATTGCGTTAAAAAGGCGGACGGAACCATCAATATGATGTAGCTAGTTTGGGTTGTTTATCATACGTGTATGCATATGTACGAAAAATAGCCCGAAATATTTAACCTTTTTTAGAGCGTGCCCGTTTCGCGTGTAGTTAGTTGTGTTGCGTTGGTGAAATTATTTCGAGTTGAACGGTGGTGTCGGAGAAATATAACTCTTGGCGAGCGGGAAGATACGGTCCGTTAAAAATTTCGGTGGAGTTTAAGTTTATTTAATAAAATAGTTTATTTACAATTTTTTACCCCTAAAATTTTTTCACTTTGAACATAGTTTAGGGGGATGATTTGTAATTTGTTTTTGTTGTCGTTTCAGACTTTTTAAACGGTTTAGGGGGATGATTTGTAATTTGTTTTTGTTGTCGTTTCAGACTTTTTAAACGGCCAAAATCTGTGTGTGTTTTATAGTATATATAGAAATTTTTAAAAGAAATTTTGTGTTTTAAACACAATTTATACAAGGCCTTATATTTGAAGGGGTGTATATATTAATTGAAATCTCACCCTTAATAACCTTTTAGTTAGAGTTGAGCTGTTGAGTACACTAATTTGTAAGTTTTCTACAACACTAATTAATTTTTTTTTTTTTTTTTTTTTTTTTTTTTCGAACGGCTGCAATTTTATTAAATAAGCAAAAGCTAAAGAAAAAGATACAACAAAAACAAATATTTACAAGGAAAGTAAGGGAGACTGCATCCATTGATTCCAATTACAAGCCTTTTTTCGGAATCTAGCAAAGATCCAATTGAAGCTTGTCGCCACAATACTGTCAATCACGTGGCACTTCCGAAAGTTTTTTTCTTTGAATATGTAACTGTTACGCAATCTCCATATATTCCATAATGTTGCAATGATAATGATGTTGACAATGAGGCGCTTGTTATTGTGAATGGGAACACCATCTATCCAAGCCCACAAATTAGATAACGATGACCAATTAGGAAACGAGATGTTGGACCATTGTGCAATTTTTGACCATATTTGCTGACTGCTTTCGCACCGTAGGAATAGATGATTTTCATCTTCGATTGGCTCGTCACATAAACTACAACCTGCATGTTCGAGATCAATGCCACGAGAAAGAAGATTAACCTTTGTAGCAAGCCTAGATAGCTTCAGGCGCCACAAGAAAATGTTGGCTTTTATGGGAGCATAATTACACCATGTAGTACTGTTGACAAAAGGGGCTGCATCATGAGCATCTATCAGCTTGCGAGCTTTTGAGACTGAAAATAAATCGCCATTCCAAGTCCATCGGTCCTTGTCACTAGATAAGGTTATCGAATTAAGAATATCTTTTAGCTCTTGCAAATTTTCCACCTCCACTCCATATCTAGGATCTCTTCTCCATGAAAGTAACCATGAATGGTTAAGGTATCGGGATGCAACAGTAGCTCGCTGATCAGTATCCAAGGAAAGCAAACGCGGAAAACGGGCAGCAAGTGTTGTGCCATTGTACCATGGGTCAAACCAGAATTTTGCATTTACCCCATTGCCCAGATTCAACCGAAGGAGACCTGCATCAAAAGAGTAATCATTGTGAAGCATATCAATGGTTTTAGAGATAGTCGCCCATGTTCCAGAAGCGTATGGAGTACAAGGAACCATAGGACCTTGTGGCTGTCCATGTATCAACGTGATTAGACTAGCCCAACTTGAGTTTTTACTCGTGATAAACCTCCATCTCCACTTGTAAATAAGCGCTAAATTGAGAGAATTTAGGCTAGGGACGCCAAGGCCTCCTTGCTCCAAGGAATTGAGTATTAAACGCCATTTTACCCAATGTATTTTACGAGTATTTTCTTTTCCACCCCAAAAAAAGGCGGCTCTCATTGATTCAAGTTTGTTTATGACTTTCTTTGGAGCTCTAAACATTGAAAAATAATACGTGCCAACCGAACCTAGCACGGATTTTATGAGCGTAAGTCGACCTCCCATTGAAATAAGGTTGGATTTCCAAGATGCAAGACGTTTATTTGCTTTTTCAATAACAGGCTCCCAACTCTCCACCTTATGCATATTCCTGCCTACAGGTAGGCCCAAATGGACAAACGGGAGAGATGATGCTTGACAGCCAATAGCACTTGCTGCTTCCGAAACCAAAAAAGGGGGAATTTGTATCCCGTATAGAGATGATTTATGGGGATTAAGTTTTAAACCCGAGACAGAGTAAAAGCATGCGAGCATGATAACCAAATTTTCAAGGTTTGAATCCAACCACTCGCCTACGAAAATGACATCATCTGCATACATGCACGACGATAATTCATAGAAACAGTGTTCGTTACCAAATCTAAGTGGTTTGAACAATGATGCGTCAACAACATCTTTTAGAGCCACTTGAAGGCCCTCCATTCCAATTATGAAGAGAAAGGGTGATAAAGGGTCACCTTGACGAAGTCCTCTACCAATCCGGAATTCCAAAGACGGACTACCATTTAGAAGTAATGAAGCTTTTGAAGAGATGAGGCACGCCCGAATCCAAGAAATCCATCGATCGCCAAATCCCATGAATTGCATCATCGTGAAAATATAGTCCCAGTGAATGGTGTCAAAAGCCTTTTCGAAATCAATTTTGAACATCATAGCTTTCTTCTTTCGTTTCTTACACCACGTGATTGCTTCATTAATCATAAGAGGACCATCCAAGATTTGCCTACCTTTTATGAAAGCCGTCTGATTTGGACCTATAACAGCATCAATGACCGAGGCTAGTCTATTTGCCAAAATTTTTGCAATTATCTTATATTGGATACCAATTAGACTAATCGGTCTAAAATCTTGAACATGAATCGGGTTCTCTTTTTTTGGGATGAGGGAAAAGAAAGAACTATTGCAACCACCTGGAATAAAAGCATTGGACATAAAATCAAAAACCATGTTCAGAGTGTCCGATTTGATGAGATCCCAGAAATACTTCACGAATTTGAAGGTGAAACCGTCAGGACCAGGAGACTTATCATTCCCGCACGACCAAATCGCTATCTTGATTTCTTCTACTGTAAAGTCGCTACTGATTGCGTCACTTAGATCAGAAGGCAGTGTACGAATATGGGCACTTGGTTGCTCCAAAGAAGCATGCTGCACACACTTAAATTTGTCAACAAAAAAAGAAAAAAATGTTTCTTTAACTTGTACCGGATTGGTGATCCAATTGCCATCTGACATTACACCTTCTATTTGTAGTTTCTTTCTTTTTCGGTTAATCGCTGTGTGGAAAAAAGAAGTGTTTTCATCTCCCAACGAGTGCGCAAGCTTCTTATATTTTTGCGCCTTATTTCTTGCTTCCAATGAGTCTAGGTTCTCCACAGCAATAATATTTTCGCATCTTTTGGTTGCAAGCTGAAAAGGGTCAGCAGCCCCATTTAAGCTCATATCGATGTCTTCAATTTCCTGCATTAATTTAGTTCTTTCTCCGATTTGGCTCAGCTTGTGTGCATTGTACCAAGTCTTGAGGGCAGATTTTACTTGCTTTAACTTGTCTTTGAAGCGAAGTTGGGGATTGCTACTTCTTAACATAGAATGGTCATTCCATGCCTTACTGACCACCTCATCAAAACCATCAAGCTCGAACCAGGAGTGAAAAAGTTTAAACGGGGTCGGGCCATAATCAATCGTTACGTTGCGGAGAATGATCGGGCAATGATCTGACCACAAATTTGATAGAATACTTCCCGTAAGCGAAGGAAACAAACCCAAAATACCATCCGAGACGAAGAATCTATCAATCAAGGAGCGTTGCGTGAACGATTTGTTAAAACGTGTAAATGATCTTCCGCCCAATTTTATATCGATTAAATTACAGTCGTGAATAAAGCAATTGAAGTCGTTTGCTTCCAGGTGATTAAATCTCGATCCATATCTTTCATGAGGAAACCGAACTGAATTAAAATCCCCAAAAACAATGAATTCCCCTGAATTAATAGAAACAAAATTCCGGATATAGTCCCACAATCTCTGCTTTCTTTCCCTCGGTTGTGGAGCATAAATGTTGATAAGGAAGATCGAAGTTGAATTCCCCACAAACACTCCTTCCACAATAAGCATATTATCAAAGGAAATGATACGTCTACTAAGAAAAAATCTTGGGTCCCATACGGTGATAATGCCACCCGATCTTCCACGAGCAGATGCGGAAGCAACCTTAAAATTAAAATTGCCCCACATTGCTTTAACGGCAAAGTGACACAGGTTTTTAAGTTTGGTCTCTTGGATACCTAAAATATTAATACCATGTTCAACACATAGCCTACTCACCCATCTTTGTTTCATTTTGAGTTGCATCCCTCCACCAATGTTTAACGACATTAAATTCATGAGATGGTATTGAAACCTCTCATACTAATTACCACCTTGTTGAGATCAAAAGAAGAAGAATTTAAGTTGTATCCAAGAGTTTTACCCATCTTTAACATTTTGGATCTAAATACATTGTGAGTGTCACCTGAAGAATTAGTTGAACTAACGATAGGGGAATGAAAACGGACACCGTTGAGGCCTGGAGGCTTGGACAAGGAAGAGGAACCTGAATCTTCTAAAACCATATTGTTTTTTGCAGAAGTAGCAGGCTGCGAAGTAATGCTATCCGCAACAAAAGTTCCCTCGGTTGAACTCTGAGAATCTTCCACCTGATCTGCCAACTTTGTTTCTGATATAGTGTTCTCTATTGCAGGAGATACATTTTGCTCAAACATAGTTTCAATGGGTTGATCAACTTGCACTTTGTCCGAGTTTATCGACGAATCCTCCGAATACGCATCATCATCATCCGATGATTCTTCTTCTTCCAGATCAAGCACATTCACATTCCAGTTAGATGTTTCTCGAACTAGAACCTTGTAAGTTTTTTTCTTGATAACTACAGAGATCATATCATGAATATAATCCATCCTGGTGGTAATAATACCCAATTTACCGCACCCCACTTTCCCATTTATGGCAGCAATGAACGATTTGTTGCCAAAGGAGCTTGCAATTCTCTTATAAATTCCGTCTTTCCAGGCACATGCTGGCAGTCCAGTAATATCAATCCAGACTGCTCTTTCGTTAACCACAAAATTTTCGTCAAATTCTTTGAATTCTTCAATGTATGAGATAATCTTTTCGTTGCATTTAAACGCGTCTAAAGATTTTTCATTTGGGAATGTTACATCGACCCATGATCCACCAATATGATGAATATCCAGATTTTGAAACCCCTCAACATGCCAAATGCGTTTGATATGTGGAATTAAAGTAGTGTTTTTTACCTTCACAAATAGTAACAGAGGAGCATCAGTTCCTTGAAACAGTTCATCATCTGGAATGCTTAAGTATTTCAATCCTGTCTTAATCACCACCGGAGAAGGGAAAGACTTTCCATTTACAGCCGATACATAAGTACCTTTGACAAGTGAAGGGAAATCTTCAAAGTTTGGGACTCTAGAGGGATGAACTGGGTAAAAAACACCCTGCTTGTTACCCGTTTTATTTCGTATATCATCTCGACCAAAGCGGGCCTTTGCCGCGAACAAATGGTAATTACCAACCCAGACACTTGATAACCTCCTTTCAAGAGCGTTAATCGAATCAACATTCAAAAAACGAGCAAAAGCGAATCTATTACCTTGTTTAGACAATTTACGGGCGAAATAGATGTCCAATAAAGTACCATGGTCCTTGCAGATTCCTCGTAGATCATTGATGCCGAAAGTTGGAGGGAAATTCGTAATAAAAATCGATGTAGCAATTTTTGCAGTGTTGATGTGATCTTCTCGCTGAGACATGATGAAAGGAGAGGATTACACAGCGTTTGATCCCGCTGGTAATCGGACGGAAGCAGGAGAAAATGAATCGTCAAAATCGCCGTTGGGGAAAAAAACCCTAAAAAGCTACAACACTAATTAATAACTGTGATTTTTTTATATACATGATGAAAATTATTATTTAATGTATTTAAAATGTTTATTTTAATTTCAATAATTCAATGTAAGCTACTTGTCAAGTTATTTTACACTTAATAGTATTTTGTATGTTTAGAAATATACTGTGTATGCATGAACATAAAAATAATCATGAAATTATCCTACCACACGATTTGAGTAATCACTATAAAAGGAAGCATTATCCTATTTTGAAAGCATTTCATAAACATTAACTAATGTTACGAATCTAGGCTATCGTAGATAACATGATTTATTTGTTTAAGCATAATTATTTTAAGATTTTTTTTTGAACATAGCTCTTAAAACAATGCTTAAGATATTAATACATGTATTTTTGTAATGTAATTTGCTATTAATCATCGTTAAAACCTAGTACTTTACTAGTATCATGTACCATTATGTAACGCTTAAATTGTGTTTTTAAGCATATCCTTAATGGCTATGTTTATAAATCTGTTACTAAAAATAATTGTATTACAAATTAGTTAAATAACTTGAATTTTAATCGATGAAAATATCACTAAAATTTAAATAATTTATGCATTAAAAGACTTCTACTTATCAACATGTATTGTTTTATTTATATTTATATTATATTATTATACTTTAATAGAGTTGTTTTATTTATATTATATTATATTATTATACTTTAATAGACTGAAATATAATGTATAAATGATGGTAAAATATCGAGTTTAAATTAATAAAAAAAATTGTCCGACCTTTGTATATATTCAAATGCTTATTTAAATAAATAAACATTTTTTCATTCGATGCCCGTGATTATTTATGTGTTTCAAAATCAAATAAATGAAGACAGTTTAAATGACATTCGCGTGTATTCACAAGTTTGATTTAAGGTTGAAATATGTGTAGATAGTTTATATTAAATATGGGGAGTGATATGTACACAACCATTTTTTTCACATACATAATCAAATATGTTTTACAGTGTTGTACAGTACAATATTGTAAAACATGTTTGGTTGTGTATATGTGTAAAAAATGGTTATGTACATATCATCACTCATTAAATATATACATGCAAATTTGCGGGGTGCTACATTCACATAAGCAAATGAAAGTTCGATAAGAGATTGATACCTATTTACAAATTTAATATTTAAATGAATGAAACATGCTATTATACCCCACCTTTGTGTATACACGGGTCGATAAACTAGTATATATACTGTGACCAATATGTGAGGGAAAAATTTTTGTTTAACATTTCGAAAAGACCTCCCATTTGTTCATTTTTTAGGTTCACCACGTAATCATAAATAAGATCTACCGAGGTTCAACAAATTGAGATTGCTAAGACATCATATTATTGGAATAATTAACATGTATATTATTTTTTAATTTCACTTGTATTCAATAGTAATTGAGTAATTCTGTGAGTTAATACAAAACTGCATTTTACTGCAATAGGTATCCTGCTTCAGTCCATCAATGCAGGCGGTTATACTCTTGAGCCTCTATCGTGCTATTCTAGACATAGGTAGGCGACAAAGACAAGGGATATCTCTCGCTATAGACGGTTGCTGCTTGCAAGAAGCACCCAAAACGTAGCGTCCAAAACTTCTTTTTAAAAAATATTGCGAGTTAATCAAATCTTGGAATACTATTATCAAAAAATTATTAAGGATTAAAAATACTATATATTTGTTGCAACATGATGACCAATTTTAATTACTTTAGTCACATTTGGGTAGCGTTTACTCATATTTGAGTGTAAAGACTGACAACAGATTAAAAATTAAAAATACTTGATTAGGATGTTGTTAGTACAATGAAAAATGTAATTGAAAGGAGGTATTTCATTAATTATGAGACTTTGTTACGTTCACCGTAGCAAACTGAATTTATATTATCTTTACATATAAAGTATTTCTGATTATTTGATTATTTTTTATGTTTTCTTGTGAATTCACCGATCTTTAAACTATAAACTAGTTTGATATAAAATATATCAATTTTTCGGTTTCCTTGTGTTTTCACTGAACATATATAATATATTGTAACGTAAAAAATTAGAATCTATTATGTATATTTATATAAAAACGGACGTTAAAAAGAAAGACTTTAAGAGCATTGGGAGTGAGAGTTTTTTTCGGTGTTATTCTTCGGGAACGTTGGGAACTGAGTACCGACAGTTCCCCCACTCCACATTGCCATCGCCGGCCGCCTTTTCACAACCGACATCGCTGGAGCGACATTGACATTTAAATGTCTTTTTTTTTTTTTTTATTCTTTGTGTTTTGGTTTATTTATTTGCAAGTTTTTGTGTGTATATGTGTGTGTTTTTGGTTGTAGGTGAATAGAAGTTGTAGATGAAGATCACAAAGAAAGTAGTCGGTTGATGTAGCCTCTAGAGAATGTTGAGTCTTTTATATGTGTCAATTGTTTGGATCAAAATCATTAATTTAAATGGCACATTATTTGTACCATTTTTTTAAAATTAATATGGCCCAAATATAATTCGTGGGTTACTATTTTTTTTACTTTTTATTTTTTAATTTTGTATATTTTTTAATATTAATGAAATTTTAGTTTATTTTGTTTTTATTGATTTATATTAATTATTTACATTATTTTAACATTTAATATGGGACCAATAATAAATATTAAAAATTAGTTTATTTCTTTAGAATCTTGATCAAAGATACAAAACCACTCATCCACAAAATCACTTTCAAGGCACCAATTTTCATCTCTTAACAACCTTGCTTTTTGAAAAGCAACACTCGTAGCGTCTAAAATTAAAATAAAAGTTTGCCTGCTTTTTCATCACTAGTGGATATGGCTAGGTTTTCAGGGAGGTGTCTTGGTAGTTTCTCGATCATCCATAATTTGGGATTCGTCTGTATTAAGCTTCTAGGTGGTCCATTTTGATGGCGGGTGCATTTCGAATTTTAACTATAGGGATTTTTCTTTTTGGATTTCTGGTTGAGGTCTCGCTGAGGGTGTTTTAGGGCTCTCCGCGCATTTCTTGTTGCTTCCTGGACTAGTAGGGGTGGGTATGGCCGGCTTAGAGTTTTGGGGGAGTCTTGCATTGTGGGGCTCGATTTGATTCAGGATGTCTTTGATTTAATGACGGTCGTTGCAGTTTTGTTTGTTTATTATACAACATTTATGTTATAATTAATTGGTTATGTTTGTATTGTGATATAGCGTTCAGTAGAATGCAGTATTTGTTCACATGGTTGCAAAATTCGCTATTCGGGGATTAATCGGTCGAGACTTTGAAAAGATTAATCGGAGATTAATCGGATTGTACTGTATACATTGAAATATTAAATTATTAAAATTATATGTGTAAATATAGAAAAAAATCATACATATAAAAATAAACTTTAACATAATTGTCTAAAATTTTTCATTTTTGCTGCAAAAGTACGAAAACTATAAAGTTCTAGTTTAAATTCATGTTAAAATGATAATCATGTTTGACTTTGACCGACTCTGGTTACCAAATTCGATTTTGACCCATCAATTGACGTTGACCGTTTAATAAAACGGATTTTTGAAAATCGGAAGGAATTGCTCTTCAAAATGATTAATCGAAAATTAATCGGCGAATAATCGAATTTTTTACAACACTCTTTGTTCAAATAGATTGTGCAATCTGTTACATCGTAACTTAACGGATCATAACCGGATCTTTTCATATCATATAATAATATATAATATAATATGTATATGTAAATGTAAATATGTATTTAAAAAAAAATTAAAGATTATTAAAATAATAAATTCGTTAGCCGCTAGAAAAAAACTGGTCAATTGAGCTTGACTCTAGCCAAAACCTTCACCTAGCCCATTTCTCAAGGTTGAAGCTTGACTATTTTGTACAATATGCATCAAGTATTGTACGTTCATTTGATATGTTGAAACCCCATTTTTCTAAATCCAGGTTATTACTTCTTTAATAACTTGTACAACATGAGTTAAGATCTGTACAATACTACTAAAATAGTAATTTTAACTCTGGTAAAGTAAATTAAAATAATTACTACAAAAGCCCTTCTTTTAACAAAGCACATTTTTGAAGATTTATGTCTAACTAACTTGTACAACATGCATAGTGAGTGATACATATTATGTGAGTCTATTTTACCTCAATTTTCTTCTTTAAAATACCAAAGCTCAAAGCTTTTTTTGCTTCTTGAGTTATTTTAATCTTCACACTCCTCTCAGTTCTCACTATAAATCACTCAATTAATCTTTTGCATTTTTGCAACTTTTTGGTGAGTAAAAAACAAGAAGCTAGAGTTCAATGGAAGTGAATTACATTAAGGGTGTGAATATGATGATGGTTTTAAGTTTCATGATCACTATGTTTTTGCAACATTTTGTTCATTCTGCAACTCTTGTTGTTGATGGTGTTTCTGAATGGAAGAACCCTATTGTTCAAGTTGGTGACTCTGTTAGTAAGTTAACACTTTTTAAAAACAAACTAAAATTAAATTGTAACAATTTCATTTCAAGATAATGTATAACATTTGCACACTTTTTACAAATCCCCCCCTTCAATTTCTCTTTATTTTGTGGGATACTTGTAGAATAAATCCAATTTCTCTTTATTTTCAGTGTGTTAAGTCTATAATTTTTTTATTTTTTATTTTATTAATTTTTTTTGAACGACTTAGTCCATATATTTTTACAGTTCTTTTGGGGTAATTATAATTTCTTACATCCAACCTTTTTTTGTAAGTTAAAATTTATTTACTAGTAACAATTTTTGTTGCAAAACTAAAGCTAACACAAATTGTTTGTAACTTAAATTTTTTTTTTTTTTTTTTTTTTTACAGTATTCAGGCACAAATACAACTACAATTTGTACATTTTCAAGAACAGAAGAGCCTTCAACTTGTGCAACTTCACGGAATCCACACTTCTTACTCCTACAGGCCCCACATTTACAGTATGTTTCTCATAAATTATTTTCCTATATGTCAAGCTAAAAAAATAATAAATGGTTTCATGTACTAAACAGTTGTATCATCCTACTGGAATTTGTTGGTTGTACATTCCATTTGTTGGCGTGTTTCAGTTTTTTTTTAGTTACAGTTCAAGGGATAAACATTACACCATTTTACTAACAAATAATGAACATTAAACCAAATTTCACTATATCTCACATTATAAAATCTTACAATTATAAGGATGATTTTGCAAGTTTTGTAAAGTTTGGATGAGAAAGTGAAAAATCGCATCTCATTTGTAAATACGTAGTACTTTTTTTTTTTTTGCCTCATTAATTCCGCTTTCTCCTCCAGATTTGCAAGTTTTTTGGTAAATACGATATTGTGATATGCGGTTACCTTTTAATTTTAAGACATATGGAGCAATTGTTTTATCATTATAGAATAATCCCTTCCAATTTCTGGTAGTACTGGTGTAATTAATTGATTTGTGTGAAAATGATGGTTAATGGTGTGTGCCATCAAGCAATGAGTGCTTTAAATCACTGTACCATCTGCTTTATCTGTTGTGCACTTTCCTGCTTTAGTATTTTCCAAATTATTATAAGAACTTTTAAACCATGATTTCTACTGTTTTATATTCTTGATTAGTCTCTTGAGTTTGGATTAAAAGTTTATATTAATGTAAAACTTTAACCATAATTTCTTATGTTGTGTGTGAGTGGTAAGATTTGACTTGCTCTTAATTGTTTTCATAAGTTTTTGTATGTTGTACGGAGTAAAACCAACACTCTGGTGGCCCCACATTGACCCGTCTCACGGCCAACATGTGAGAGAAAAATTGCGTAACCCATCCTTAAAAAGACATAAGGTTGGGATTGAACCCATAACCACTTCTTCATGCTGCATGTACCCAATCTCTAGGCTACCATCTCCGGGACGTCTTTGTATGTTGTAAAACATCAAGTTTAGGGTTCATTTGTTCATGTGTTAATGTGTCATGCTCAGCTATGTTATTAACATGTAATGTATGTTTTTTTAATATGCATGAATGAAGTGGCATCCTTCACGGCTCGGTTCCTTCTACTTCGCGTTCAAAAACAACTCAACAAAAGTTTGCGATGATAACCAAAAGCTCGCGATACAAGTTTCCTCCTCAGTCACACCAGAATCCGCATCTCCACCTGTACCTCAACCACCAAAGCGGACATCATCACCATCACCAGCACCATCTCCGTCCATATCTGGCGGTAGTCACAGTACTATCGTGTCCTCAACCCCACCACCAATGAGCTCTAGTGGCGGTATTGGTGGTGGTGGAGATATTGTAGCGTCGTCTCCATCTTACCCGTGGCCTAATCTTCCACAACAAGAAACATCACCAAGCCCATCTCCAATGAATGCCATTTTCCCATCGGATGGTCCTAACGGTCAACCTAGAAAAGGCGGATCTTTACAGTTTATAAATAGCAATCCGGCTGTCCCGTTGCCAACTGGTGAAGTTGATTCCGCAACCATTCACCCTCCAACCAGTTCGGGCTACGATAGAATACAGGTAACCATACTTGAAGGCTAGTTGCATAACTTACTTGATACAACAACCAAAAACAAATTAAATTATTCAAAAAGCTAGTTTAAGGGCAAAATCCCATTATTGAATTGAACTTGGTATGAAAAGAATAGATTGTATGTTTAGTTATTAGAAATAGAATTGGGAGAATAGTACTTTTCATAATTATTCCTTTCATTTATGTTTGTTATTGTTGATAGTCATGACATAAGTTTCTAACAACAATAATTAGAATTGGATGCTAATATGGTGCATGTGGGGAGTAATGTGATGATGATGATTGGAATTTTGTGTTTTCTTTTTGCAGGATGTGGGGTTTGTTAAAGCTTTTTGGTATTGTGTGGTTTTGATAGTGGTGTTACTATGAAAAAGAATGGGTGGCAGCTAGCTAATGCATGCATGTAAAGAGAGAAATGAGTGTGGGAGTAGAAACTAGAAAGAAGGTAGTACTAAGTAGAGTGGGGGCATGTTCAAATTTTGAATCTAAATGGGTTGGTTTTGATTATCATTATAATTATTATTATTATTATTATTATTGTACCAACCTTCATTGAATCTTTTGGTGAGACCCTCCTTTTGAATATTTGTCATCTTTTGTTATGTTTTTTGTTAATGTTAATTTGTTAATCAATGTATTGTAGAAGCTACTAAGCTAGGATTTCAGATCAGTGGTGTCACACGTCTAACTTTGGGTTTTACTGGCGAGGTTGTCATAATTTTTACTCTAAAGCAGTTAACTACATGAAACAACAAAAATATAAACTGCATACAGTTTACAATGTTAACTGCAAACTAATCTTGATCTTTATTCTTTTGTTGCTTTACTGGTTTTTCGGTTTGGACCAAGTGAATAACCAACACGATAAGAGTCACTAAAAATGCCGAACCAAATATGGCCGGAGTACATATCTTGAACCTCCTTCGAGGTGATTTTGGTTGTTCCCTATCAGGGCTAACTTCCTCTTTTTGCGATTCGTTTGTAACATCTTGAACATTATCATTTTCAGCCTTTTGATCTTCTTGTTCTGATATCTCTTCATTAGTATAAACATGTATCGGTTTAGTTGATTTTGTCCTAATTTCTTCTGTTTCCAACTCTTCAATTTTAGCCCCAATGAGTCCTTTCGTCGCTTTTGGCATTCGTATTACGAGCTTCGAGTCGTTTTCATCGAACCTAGCATGGATTTTGTTCAACACCACTCCTTGTGGGACCCTAAATGATTTCTGAAATCCCCTCATCTCAACATGTTTCTTTACTACTTTTCCTGCAACATTCAACATATCTTGAAAGGGTTTTCCTCCTTTTATTATGATTCGACTCCCATCTTCGGTTCTCTCAACGTTTATATTCGTTCGTCTATACCCTGTAGAAATCCATTAGTCACTAAACAAGGATGAAACAAACTATTGCATTATTGTCCTATAATCTGCTCTATGATTCATTTCTATAAAGCTTCTATCAATCAATTAAAGTTTAACAATATAAATAGTACTTCAATTTTTAAGTAAGCTAGTTTCCTGCGAACCTTCGAGGTAAACGGTTATAATGTAGTTAGATTCCGTTTCTTGACTCTGAAATTCGGGACCAGGTTGGCTCTTTGGCTTTAAAAGGTCAAAATCGGCAAACTCATCAGCAACTTTCATGAGTTTCGGATCAAATTTGAGTGCCATTTCCTCACAAAATCCGTAGTTTGATACTTGTGAAAGTTGATGGCTTTGTATAAAATATAATTCTTGAAAACAAAGGAGTTTATACAATAATGTAAATTTCAATATATGTAAGAGGATATAGAGTTAAGAATATATGCATTGCTTCTCATAGTGTTCAAAATGGGGTATGCTATTTCTAAATGACTCAAATGTGGGTTGCTTTTGCTTTGGGTAAAAGCAATACTTATCAAACGGGCTGCAATCGAATATTATGGGCCGAACTTATTATGTTTTCAAATGGGCTGTTATCTGTTTAACTATCTATTAGAAAATGTGATAATAATAATAATAAAAGTAGCTCAATGATTGTTTTCATGTTTAAAAAGTTGTGTTTATGGTATGTATTTTGTATGATTGCTTGATGGTTAACAAATAACATGAGAAAATGAATAATGTTATAATGATACATGTTTTAATACATGTATTTTAAGATGTTATACGTAATAGTTGAGATTAGAAAACACAAAACAAGTTCCAAATAATATACTGATTAGGCATATTATTAGACCCATATATAACATTTGTGAAAAGAACAACACTGACTTTATCAAATTGTTATTTGTTGCACTTTGACTTTGACCGGTCATAATGGATAATGATCATGATTATGACGAAGCAAGAAGATTTTTGTTGACAATGATACAACTCTTAAACAATGAGACTATAAATGATCTATATATTATATAGATTTATAGTAGTAGACCAGTAGTTACCGAAACTACTTTTAAATTGTTTGTGGATGAAGTATAAAATTGGTGTGGTTGTTCCCCAACATCATATGGACTGGATACCTGGTCAAGTGGACCGGACCGGTCCAACTTATGACCATATCTTAGAGTTTGAATTACTCCTTGAACTTCAAGATCAAAATATATATAGAATACATGTATGAATGCAATATGGATGAGGCCTGAGGTAATATATAAATAATTGTTAACGTCTACTTAGACCCTAGGAAATATTGGCTTACCTGGTGGTAGTAGTTAGTTGTCCGAGTATGAAGTTTTATCAAATAATCATGATTTAAAAAATATTGGAAGTAGTTGACCAGGAACAAATCTGATTATGTAGAGATGAAGAGTGGCAACTGCTAGTATTATTATGTGTATCAAATTTTGACTCTTTCAACTTGGTATATAACTAGTCCGGACCGGCCCGCGCGATCCGGCGGGAGCTTTCGGCTGGCGTATTTATATTTAACGCAGTTTTATTTACAGAAGGGAAAACGGGCCATCTATTATGCGTCGTTGTTGGTGTCGTCGTCTTTAGTATTTTTTAAAATCTGTCCGGTTCGAACGTAGTTAGTTTCGTTTTGTTGATAAAATTATTTCGAGCCTAATGGTGCTGGCGAAAAAATGTAATTTGCAGCGAGCAGGAAGATACGGGCTGTCGTTGTGTTTAGTGTTTTTTTTTAAAAAGTGTCCGTTTCGAACGTAGTTAGTATCGTTTTGTTCATAAAATTATTTCGAGTCTGACGCTGCCCTCGAAAAAATTTAACACGTGCCGAGCGGTAAGATACAGGTTGTCGTTGTGTTTAGCGTTTTTTTGAGAAGATACAGGTTGTCATTGTGTTTAGCGTTTTTTTGAGAAGTGTCCGTTGCGCGTGTAGTTAGTCCCGTTTGGTTCGTAAGATTTTTTCGAGTTGAACGGTGGTCTCTGAAAAATTTAACTCGCACCCAGCGAGAAGATAGAGCCCGTTATAAATTCGGGTGGAAAAAGTTTCATATATTTTAATTAAATTATATATTTACAATTTTTACCCCTTAAAAAGTGTAAATTTGTAAATTTGAGGGACCGTTGTGGAAATATAAACAAAGTTGAGGGACCATTTGTAATGTGAACGCAAATTTAAAACTACAATCAAATATAATTAAAACTACAACATTTCCCATCTCTTTTATTAAATTATATATTTACATTTTTTACCTTTTAGAAAGTGTAAACTTGAGGGACCTTTGTGAAAATATATGCAAATTTGAGGGACCTTTTGTAATGTGAATACAAACACAAAACTACATTAAGATTTAATTGGAACTACAACATTTTGCATGGGTTTTAGTATAGAAAAAAGGTTAATGTTAAATGTTAAATGTTAAATGTTGGTTAAAGCCAAAAATAGGCTACAAACTTACACAAATGTACCGATGTCGCCCACAAACTCATTTATGTCCTACTGTCGCTTACAAACTTTCAAAAAATGTTCCAATATCAACATTTTATAGTTTTGACCTGTCACATATTAATTTTGACCTGATTTTTTTTTTTTTTTTTTTTTTTTTTTTTTTAAGAATTAAGATTCAATCCACGAACGACATATGTTGATTTTAACTAGTTTAGCCGGTAGGCAGTCATTTTTGTTTACATTGGTACACTTTTTGAACGTTTTTGTTTACATCGGTACACTTTTTGAAAGTTTGTAGGCGACAGTAGGACGGAAATGAGTTTGTGAGTGACATCGGTACATTTGTGTAAGTTTGTAGCCTATTTTTAGCTTTAACCCATAGTAATAATAGCAACTCTATCAGAGTATGTTAGACTCACTGTCTCTTTGTCTTTGATGAGAAGAAGAAAGAACAAGTATTTTGAGTCCTATACAATCTCTTTTGTTACACAAAGATCAAAGTTTGATCTAAAAGTAGTTTTTTTATTTATTTATTTTTATTTAATTTTTTTTAGTAAGCAAGGAAACCCTCCTATGAACGAGCATATTGACTCACTCATAGAAGGTAAAATCTCGGGTAATCAAGCCTCCCGAGCGCGAGACCTGGTACCGGGTGAATTGCGCATTATGCGTACCCTCTAGTCACACTCACATTTTAAACAATTTGGCATAGCCATAAATTGAACCCGGGTGGTGTGCTTCATCATCTAAAAGTAATTTATCTATGGATATGTGAGACACAACTTGGTAGGGAAACAGACTATAAACAAAAATAGCTAAGTATTTTTTTTTTAACTAGCGATTGGGATCACCCGAGGGTGACTAAACCACCCGTTGCGATCATCTCCCGTTTCGACTCTGCCGATGCATCGATAATAACCCCGCTCCATCGCTGCCCGGGAGAAAACCTTGAAACCCATCCAAGAGCACGGTCAAGTAAAAACCCCCATACCCTTTACCCGCAAACGATATGGGAAAGGTGCCATGGGTGGATACTTCATGGCAGGGATGAAATCGTGTTTTTAATATGTAGCCAACGGGGAGTTGAACTCCTGACCTCCCCTAAAGGAGGCAGACCACCAACTGCTGGACCACATCATTACAGTACAAAACATATTCATTAGGAATGGTTTAGTGACTTAACCACTTATTTTTATCCATGGATCACTAAAGTATGCATCACATTACTTGGAGTAAAACTTTGATTAATGATATATGGATACATTTTGTGATATGGATTTACATACATCGACAGAAAGAGTCTTAAAATGAGTTGCGTCTTGAGATGGAACCGAGCCCTTCAACTCTACATCGAACGATTAGATGAAAAACTTCCTTCACTTGCCTCTCGAATGGATCCAATTCATTCTTTAAAGAATCATAAACGGTTCTCAGTTCTTCAATTCTTTGCTTCATTTCTTTTTCATGTTCTTCCATTAATGGAAACCGAATCCAATCAATAAATCTGTTCATATAACAAGCATACATTTCAATAACTTGAGTCTCCTTTAATAATCCATGAGAATTTCTTATGTCCCTCTTCTTATATTCCACCATGATTCTTTCTTGGAGCGAATGTAGTGGGACCCACCAAGCGAAAACTTTAGGAGTGTTGACATGAGTGTGCAAGCCGCCGAAATCTTGACAAGGGAGCACAGCTAATAAAGCCCACATTACAAAAGATAACACATGGCTCATTGTGTAAAAAGCCAAAACCAGCCCGTTCGTGGCTAAAATCTCGCTACTTTTTGGTACGACAATGTTGCTTCCAATTGCTTGGAGTTGTTTCGACACTGACCAAGGTATCGAAACACTCCAAGACAATGATCTTGAAGCCCTAAAAAGTAAACTTTTTTCATGTTGCATTTCTTTTTGATTGAAAGATCGGTTTCTTTGAGCAAGATTCGTTTCTTTAATGTCCAAATCCTTTAAAGCCCTTTTCGCCCTTCGAATTTCGGCTACACCAACAAATCTTTGATTCCCTAAAACACATAAAACAGTCTCTACTTGATTTTTCCATTCCCTCATTTGTTCAATACCATCTCTAATTGCATTACAAACATCTAAAGCTTTTACACTCCTTTCAAAATAATCCGAAAACGGTTTCTCCATTGGTTGTTTGGCTAAGAAAGATTTGTTGTTTGATATTATAATTGTAAACTGTTCTTGAATACGAATGAATGCGTCCAAAAGCTTCGAAATCCATGAAACGGACAAAAGTTCATTGGAGTCAACTAATGATAAATTATGAAGCTTTTGAGTTACCAGTTTTTGAAAAGCCTCAAGCTCCTTTTCTTGAGCAATTTGTTTCAGGGTTTGATTGCCAATTGAATGAACAACTGGATTACGTTTCTGACAAAGAATTGTACGTCGAATTCGAGTGACATATGGAGATGATGATCCATGGCAATCTATTTCCATCTTCACTATTTGGAAAGAATCAAGAAACACACAAAAGATTAAAGAAAAAGATTGTTGATCATGAGAAAAGATAATAAAATAACAAAAATTTATAAACTTTGTAGTGAATTTGTAATGGGGTAATATTAACAAGAAGACAGGTAATCAGGTTTGTTTGACTGATTAAAACAAGGAAAACAGAGTGATGGAAAGCTATTGAAACGGGATCAAGAATCTTGAAATTTGGAATATTTTTTATGCGTGTGTGATGGATTTGAGAAAAATGAAGATGGCATAAACAGAGTGATAAAGAATGTTTGAAATCCTAAAAAGGGAAGAGGTTTATAAAGGGTGAACCTATGTGGACCAAGTAAATGAAAACGATACATTGTTATTTCTATTCTTTTTATTTTTGATGAATAGGAACAGAACTATAATTAAAGAATCATCAAATAATAAATTGTATTTATATATATATATATATATATATATATATATATATATATATATATATATATATATATATATATATATATATATATATATCAAAGAGCCATTTGTTATCCAGTGAGCCTTGAGCCTTTTTAACTATGAAGTTGAAGGCTAATTTATAAAATTTGTTAAGGAAAACATTCACTACTAGGGGTTTGCGTGGTACAGTTCTGGACCAAACTTGTTCGGTTCGGTTCCGTCCCGAATCCCAATTTGAAGCAAAAACATGGACCGAGGACCGGACCAAATATTATCGGTTCGGTTCGGTACGGTACGATTCGGGTATTTTTAGTGTTTTTTTCGGTTTTGGTCCGGTTCGGTCCGGATCGAAGACCGAAAATTCGTAAAATTATGGACCAAGGACCGGACCGAAAAAGCTCGATTCTGTTCGAAATCGGTTCGGTCCGGTACGGTCTTCGGTTCTTCCCGTACCATGCACACCCCTATTCACTACATTAATAGATTTGATGATTGATGATGATTAATCAAATTGATTTCCTATAATCAATTAAAGATATTCGAGATTTTAATAAATATTAAGGATTCAGTTTCCTAGTTAATCTATGCATTGAAATTCTATGAATAAAGAGTTCATAAAGTTAATGAGGTGTCTTTGTTTAGAGTAAAAATCTGATTTAATCACTTGAAATTGTCTCTCCTTATTTTTCTAAGTTGTTTGTAAATATTGCTGATCAATATATACATAAATAAATTTAGAAAATATCTATTGTGTTCTTCATTTACACAGTTACATTGTTTAGTTTTTTCGCTTGAAAGACAAAACGAGTCTAAGAATACTTTTCATAAATTTGGAAAATCTCTATCTCAGCCTCAGCTCCACTGCCATACCAGACCGGCAACATGCGAAGCTTGACCGACAGCTAGATTTTGCCTATATAAAGAGACATTGATTTCAGTTTTCAGATAACAGAAAAGTTATTATGTATTAGTAGTTAGGTTTACATTATGTCGATTTAATTACATATTTTACATTCAATTTACATTATCAAAGTTATTTTCAAGCATAGGTATTTGAAGATTCAAGTTATTTTCCGGTACAAAGTCGAGTATTGTACTTTTCATTCAAGACTCTTGAAGTTATTTTTCAGCTTATCTCCTTTGTTCATTTCATTATTTATTCAAGGTATAATTCCCATTTACATATTATTGTTCATAATGAATACTATGCTTATTTGCTTTATTTGCTGTCTTTATTTTATTGTAAGTAGCTAAACACCCATAGGGTGTTGGTTTGGGTAAAAGAGTATAAATTGTAACGCGGATTTGACACTTAGCTGAGTAGGGTCGGTGGCCTGAGTGGCGATGCCAGCAGCCCAGGACCTTTAAAATCAGAAAATTGTTTCGAACACTGTCTATGGTAATTAGAGCTGGTTTTTGTTTGTTAACGTTCTAAACCGGCGACTGTTTATGGCTAGCCGGCGGCGAAATTAAAGAACAATAGGTTGCAAAAGTCTGGTAAAAGCTTGATTTAGCCCGCGACTGGATAAAAATAGTTCACGGCTTTGGTTTAGACCGAAGACTGATACTCTATTTTTGAAGGTTTTTTGTTGAGAACTCTTACGGGCTTGGTTAAATAGACCCACTGTTCTAAATTGATCCCTTAGATTGGTTAGAATCGTGAGATTGGTACAATAATGAATTGGACCTCTTAATGTAATCGGCATGGGTGGGTGGAACCACCGGTTTAACTCTAGTAGTGTAGTCATACGTTTTACCTTAGTGGCATTTAAGTGACAGTTAGGTACACTTCGCGAATAGAGGGATTAACGACCCCTGTGTTCATGTTCATACACTCCAAAGTCATTCGAGAAGACGCTTTTAAAATTAGATCTGTTTAACTATAAAATCCCCAACCGAACTAGCATCCTTCCTTTCCTTTATTTGAATTAAATTCAAATTATCCATTGCTCCTATGATACAAAAACCCCCAATTAGATAAAAAAAAAAAAATCCACCGACTACATTTGTTGCCTACCTCTCTTGCGACGATCATGTACTTACACATACTACTCTACACTTATCGGGACTCTGCCCGTTAGTGCTAAAGTTGTAGTAGTATATGTTTACAAATTTAAGTTGTTGATTCCGCACTTGCATACGGCTGCACGCACGTCACCAATGGAAAATGCATACATGAAATTTGAACATGAAAATTGAAAATCGATATCAATTTTAATAGGAAGTGGATCGTTAGTCTTGCATCTCAAAAGTTTGAGGTTAGCTTTATTTTGATATCTTTGCTTTGGTTGTTTTGTATATATAATGATAAAAAATGAAATTGATATTTGATTGTAGTCTACATATATATTTTTTAATTTGCAAGGTAGCCCTTGTGGGTGATACATTGTTGAATTCTCATGTTTTGTCAAGGATGATGAACGAAATATGCAACATAGTTTTGTATATCAATGTATTATTACAATGTGTTCGAAATCATTGAAAGAGTTCATATAAATTTAAGCAAACACTTTTTGAGAAGAAAGTCAAAAGGCAAGCACTTATATGGGTTAGAAGGTTTTCGAGTGAGTGAAATTCATAACCCAATTATTTGATCTGCTTACTAAAAACACAAATAGTTATCTTTTTGCATTAGTTTCACCAATAATATTTATATTGTTACATTGTGCAATTGATTTTGTAGATTCCTTTGGCCCATGACCAAATTTTAGGCCCCCAACTTCTGCTATAACGAGTTCTTCCATAGAAGGCAATTATAATGTTGTTGCTGACATTGTCGTATTAGATAAGTCGGGTAAAACAACAAGTTATTTGCTATGAATAAAAGGTTAAGGAAATCATATGAACAAGAATATGAAAAACTAAATGTGTTGGATTGATTTCAAATGGTTACAATCAAATCCTTATATAGAGGATTAAATCAAAACATAATCATAACACACCAACAACTTGACCCACTAGTAAAGCTAGATGACAACTAGTATACATGTGAACACACAAATATGACAACTAGCATACATGTGAATACACCAACAACTAGACCTAATAAAACAAAATAAAAGACAACTTGATTATGCAAGTATGCCATAAAAGATAATGTCAAGTTGGCCACCAAACACCTTAATCATTAATTTGGTCAACAATGGCCTAAATTCACTTGGACAAGTTGAGCAACTTGAGCAATTAAGTTCGAAAATCAAATTGAACAAGTTGAGCAACTTGCGCCACTTGAGTTGTGCACTAACATTTTAACACTCCCCCTTAGTGCAAACTCCCGATCAAAAATTCCGACAACCTCTCGAAACTCTAGAAACTTGATCTTCATCAAAGCTTTAGTAAAGACATCATTCGTCTTAACCTTTGTGAGCTTTATATTCCCGCTACGAACCTTTTCACGAATAAACCAACAAAGCATTTCTACATGCTTAACACGTGAACATAACATAGGCATCGAAGCTACCTTGATTGCACTTCTGTTGTCACAATTCAATTTGACAACACCGTATACTTGTTGAAGTATATCACCAATCAATCCCTTTAATCAAGTAAACTATTTTGGCTCCTTTTCACAATCTTTCTCTTGCTTGAGGTTTGGTTCTATTGAAGTAATCATGTGTCCTGACTCCCCCATGTTGGAATGCTCCAAGATACCCCTTGCATAATCCTTGTTAGAGATTAAAAATCCATCTTCTAGCTTACCGGTTTCCACCCCTAGAAAACAACCAATCTCCCCCAGATTCTTCATTTTACAATGACCCGAAAGATCATCACTAAACCGAGCCTTGAACCTATTAATGGTTCCATATGAGTTCTTCTTCAAGAGGTTAGCCCACTTACAAGTAACCGGATTATTTTCTTCCGGCTTTTTATCAACCTCCCATGTTTCAATCTTCTCCAATGCACCATTCTCTTCTTGCATTGCTATTCTCCAATCCAGAGAATCTTTGCCATCCTTGTAACTTGTCGGCTCCTCGGAAACGCCACCTGAAGAAAAACATGTAAATACCTTGTTGATGTCCATCTCATCATCATTGAGATGCCCGGGTTGTCTTTCCTCCTTTGTTGATTTCTTCTCCTCCGGTTTGTCACTTACTTCTTCATTTTCAACTCCATTTTCAGCATCATAACTCCTTGATTCTAAAATTTCTGTAGAGTCTTCACCATGAGAAGTTCCAACCGAATCATCAACTTCGATAGAAAGACAATGCTCCCAACTTTCATCAACACTTAAACCTTTCTTTTCTTTCGAGAAAAGAGCATTACTAACAACTTCCTTATTACAAAGGATGGTTTCATCACTGGTCATACAACGAGAGCTACCCGAATCAAAATCCCATTGATTCGTCTTCTTAACAGTGTCATTGGTAAAACATTGTTCCCATTTCACTTCATCATCGTTTCTTGTGCGAGCCACGTTTGCTTTTGTGACTTTAGAACGATAAAATCTCTTCATATGACCAATCTTTCCACATTTGTAACATGTTGGAGGTTTCCTTCCTTTGTATTCACTTTCATCATCACTTGGCGACTCTTTCTCCCCTTCATTCTTCTTGCGGAATGAATCTTCCTTGTCGTCTTTATTGGATGAAATCTTCTTCTTGTTCTTTCCTTTCGAGAACAATACCACATCATTTTCAAATCCTTTAGCCATTTGCTTGGCCAAAGCTTCTTGATTAGAGAGTAAATTCTCCAATTCTTCAACTGAAGGTTGAGTAGTCCACCCCTGAATAGAGGTTATGAACGGGACATACTCTTTCTTCAAACCGCGAATTAGATATCTTCACAAACGTGCTTCACTAATTTTCTCGTTGGCATCAATCTCTGATATTTCAGAACAGAGATTTTTGACCCGTAAGAAATATTCGAAAATAGTCATACCTCTTGTCTTAAGATTGCTAACTCGTTTTCCAAGAATTGCAACCTTGTGGTGTTTTTCTTAGAAAAGAGTTTCTCAAGAGTATCTCATACTTCTTTTGGAGAAGTAATATCACGAACGTGTTCTATGAACTCTTTGCTAATTGAAGTTCTCAATGTAAAGAGAGCCTTTCCACACCTTACCTTCCATTTTCTTCTTGACTCTATGTTCTCTAGAGTTTCTACGGGAATTATGGCATCACCTCCGGCCACAAGTTCCCATAGATCATGACCTTGAAGAAAAGCCTCCATACACATCTTCCAGTACTTGTAGTTGTTGCCTACAAGTTTCTCCATTCCATTGACCATACGACCATTGTTTCCATTTGTGCCTTCTATTTTTGATAGCAAGATAGCTAGTTTGGAACTTTTGAGTAAACTTTGAGTATTTGCACACAAGAGTTAAATAGAACCAAGCTCTAGATACCATAAAACAACAAGTTATTTGCTATGAATAAAAGGCTAAGGAAATAATATGAACCATGTTACATAACTCTTTCATTCTATTTAACCTCTAAACATATCAAGAAAATATTTTTCTTGATGATTAAGGTCTTTTTCGAGGTATTCTGGTAATTTGACAAGTCAGATTGTGCCATTACCGTTTCTTTCTTAGAATATTAATTATGTTCATTTCAAAATCCATACCTACGAATTTTGGACCATTATTCGCTTGGCTTAAAGTCGGGAAAAGAAAACGAAAGCATGAAGCTCCGAAATATAATGGAAAATATAAAGCCCGAAAACAACCCCGAAATTACAAACCGTGTATATCAATGCGTATAGCAATATAAAGACACGGGAGAATGAAAAACACTATAACCCCAAGGTAATAGTAGAAGAAAATAACTTCCTCTGGTGGCAGATGAAAAAGAAGAATGAAGGATACGATAGCCAGGAAAATATCAAGAATCAGAACTGGATTAAGCATTTTCACAATCTATTGGGATGTATGAAATAATAAAGAAAATTATAGGAGTGTTGAAAATAAATGAAACGGAAGAGGTCAATTTATAGCAAAATATCGGACGCAGTAATAGAGTCAGATTACGCATTTAATCAAAGAAAATCCTAATTTCCGCAAATTCCAAAAAATCAAATCTTATTTAAATTATGAAGATTTTCTATTCCTTAAAATCCGGAAATCAATCGTTACTACATCAAGAGATAAGACGCATCTCTATTCTCCATTTCACTTGATTACGATAACTTCTCTCATACGCTTCGAGTAACTGGATTATTTTATCCATATTATTCAAACATAGATAAAACTCTATTATCAACTCATATTCGTCATTAAAACATTTTTATTGTTAGCCATGACGACCTCACTCAAATTTCGGGACGAAATTTCTTTAACGGGTAGGTACTGTGATGACCCGGAAATTTCTGACCAAATTTAAACTTAATCTTTGTATGATTAACATTTTCGACACGATAAGCAAAGTCTGTAAAACTGAATCTCAAAATTTTTGAACTACTTTTATATATTTAAATACCCTTCGGTTATTTTCGACGATTCGAGAACAATTATATGTAAATAGATACATATATACTATAACATGAAAAGGTAACAATGTATTAATTGTTTGATACCGTACATTAAACTTATTGGTTTAAATATCTATTTGAATGTATATGATAAGTTGAAATATTTATTATTAAAATTTATTTATAAATATCTTCCAATGTGTATTTAAAAACTGATTTATGTATATTAAAAAGATATATACATATATATAATAAACGATAGTAACATTCGTTTATTGATTCAATTGATATTTAGATAAGTTAACTAAAGCGTTTAAGATGAACCAGTTAAACACTAATTTGTTACAGTGTTTTCAAATTTCCACATTACTCAAAATGCTACAGTGTTTTCGAAAATCACTATTTGCTACAGTGAATTGCTACAGTAAAATTTGACTTTGCTACAGTAACTTTGCTACGGTAAAACGCTATTATAAAAATGTATTTTAACAAATAGCGAGACGATGATTTATAGAAGTAAATGACCAAAACACTCGAAAGTTTAAGATACACTTTGAGTGATATAATTAAGGGATAATTTAAGGCTATTGCTAAGGCTAAAAAGGAACATATATTTCATAGCATTATCCCCCAAGAAAGACAGGATTTTAGTTGTAATTGTTCCATATTCAAGTAATATTCGTTTATATTTAATAAGTGCGAAGACAAAAGGCGAAAACGAAGAATTGAAAACGGAAAGGTCCAAAATGCTCAAATGTACAAGATACAATTAAAAAGGTTCAAATTATTGATGAAGAACGTCTAAAAAATGACAAGAGTACAAGTTGCGGAACGCAAAGTACACGATATAAAATAGTACGCAAGGACGTCTGAAAATCCGGAACCGGGACCCGAGTCAAGAAGAAACGCCCGACGCAACGGACCAAAAATATCTAGTCTACTATGCACAAGAATAAAATATAATATATAAATAATTATATTAATTATTTATATATTTATATTTATTTTATATTATGTCGACAAGCTAGGAGCCAAAACAATGTGAGCTGTCCCTGGTCCTCATGCGAGTCGCATGGCCAGAAGGCCATTTCCATGCGAGTCGCATGACTCCAGATTTCAGGCCACATCTATAAATTTCAGTGTTTTCGCTCGATTTAAATCACACACATACACAAATATATATATACTCCGTAATATTATTTATTATTTATTATTATTATTATTATTATTATTATTATTATTATTATTATTATTATTATTATTATTAATAAGATTATTATTAATCTTATTATTTTTTATTATTATTAGTGTTATTATTTTTGCGATACAAAAATAATAATGTACAAAAAATATTACGACGGAGTGCTGTCCAAGTAATTTTCAAAATGAGTTTTCGAGCAAGCTAGAGCTAAGGAAATTATGGGTTATTGCCAAGGAGGTTATGGGTAATGTTCGGGGGTATTTTTTTTTTTGTGAATCAAACCTCGTGTTTATCATCTCCGATGCGTCTACGTGCTTTCCTACAATATTGTATATCAATATTTAACTGTGAGTTTCATAAGATCCCTTTTACTCTCTACATTTTTGGGCTGAGAATACATGCAAATGTTTTATTAACCGATATACAATATTTATATGTGTGAGTTTCATATGCTTCCTTTTTAATTGCTTTTGCAATCTATATTTTTGGGCTGAGAATACATGCACTTTATTTTAAACGCAATGGATACAAGTACATACTAAATTCTACACCGAGTTTGAACCGAAAATCCCTTAGCTTTGGTAACTAGTAACTGCCGGTTATAAGAACTGGTGGGCGCGAGTAGTATTATATGGATCCATAGGGCTTGATATCCCCGTCCGAGCTAGAGCGCTAGCCTTTTAACGGACGTATGCTATTTGAGAAGCGTACACGTTGGTTTGCGTGTATTATTAAGATGATTATACAAAGGGTACAAATAATATAAGCATTAAAGTTTAGTTACCAGGGTGCTCAATTTTGTAGAACCGATTGATAAACGTTTCGGATGAAACAACTGAAATCTTGTGATCCACCTTTTATGTAAAACCTATTGATAACGTTTTAAATAAAACAACTAAACTTTTGTAATCCACATTGATATACGGATTATGTGTAATATTAAAACTATGAACTCACCAACCTTTGTGTTGACACTTGAAGCATGTTTATTCTCAGGATTCTAGAAGTCTTCCGCTGTTTGCTTATACGTGATACAAGATATGTGCTTGGAGTCATACATGCTATATACAAGAAACTTGCATTCACCAAACCATTACCATGTATCTTATTTTGACTGTATTGTCAACAGATGTATTATTGTAAACCATTAAATGGTGATTGTCTATACGTAAAAATCATCAGATGTTAAAAACCTGGAATTTATATATTCATTTATGAAATACCTTTTCAAACGAATACAATGTTACAAAATGTATCACATAGAGGTCAAATACCTCGCAATGAAATCAATGAATGACGTGTTCGTCCATATGGATTTGGAGCGATCGTCACAGTTGGTATCAGAGCGTTGGTCTTAGCGAACCAGAATTTGCATTAGTGTGTCTAACCGGTTATTGTTAGGATACATTAGTGAGTCTGGACTTCGACCATGTCTGCATGATAAAAGTTGTTGCTTATAAATTTTTTTGTTAAAAATTACCTGCTTATCATTCCTTGTGTGGAAAATTACCTGCTTATCATTTGTAGTCTAGACACACCTTATTGCATGGATTGCATGACTAGTGTATAGACAAAATGAATATCTTAGCGTATCTGTTACTGTTACCTTTACTTGACAGTTTCCGAAAGTTTCTCCGTAATTTGCGGATCCTTTGTACTATATAAAGGTATTCTATGTAATTAGAATATCATCCGATATCCGAAAATCATTTCACATCGAAAATTCTTTATCTAACCGTATAAGATGAATTCTACAAGTAATTCGAGTTCTTCGGATTCCGATATGAATTTCCACCTGAGTTCCGAAAGCAGTGTAACCGGAATGAATCAACCAATCAGTCATCACCAATTCTGGATGAATTGGGGATGGGTTCGTAATCAACTTAATCAATGGAGACAAGAGGAAGGCGATCCTTTCCACCAACCGAATTCACCTCTTGGTGAGGAACCTGAGGCACTTACCGGCGAACCCGTTCGAAACACTATCTTTACCCTAATTTCCAAGATATTTCGCAACGATTATATGATAACTAGAATTTTAAACTTTATTCATCCTCTCGTACCAACCGCCAATCATCCCGGAATAATAGAAGAAGTTAACGAGCTTCGCGCTCGAGTTGTGGCTTTGGAGAATATGATGCACAATTTGCAGGCATCACAGGCAGCACCGGTAGCACCACCAGTACCAGCAGCACAACCAACAACAGTACCATTACCACCAACAACAACATCCGCACCGGAAACCTCAACCTCACAATCTGTTCCACGAGTATCAACCTCATATGCACCGTAGGCACCGAAGAATACTAATAACCATAAACGATGAAGTATTGATTCATAACTTCATTGGAGAAATATCCTGCGACGATTATGTAATCTTTAATATAGAAGAGATTATTCGTTTCTAGTTCCAACCGAAAATCAAATGAGTTTAATAACTCATTAAATTTATATTACATCTGAAGGAAATATACATACATATATTTTCATAAAGATTGTAATTGAAAATCCTTTTGTACAAACTGTTAATGATGAGAATATTTTAACGGGTAGGTAATACCCTAGAAATATATAAATTCCACATTAATATGTTACACTATACATTCTTCAATTTTGATTCAACAATCATTAACTATACCGCTCAAACCTATAGATATACGTATCTGTTCATCGCAGAATAACCATTTTCATTCAATTTCATATTCTGATTTCGATAGATCAGAATCCAAGTCAAGATTAAACGAAAAACATCACTCTTAGATTCCTACATCTTTCAAAACCATGCTTCGAAAACCATGCTTTGAATTCAGAACAGTACTAGAACATCATATGATTACATTTTGCGTTCAAACCCATCGAAATTCTTGGAAACACTTCAACTAATGAACAAACGAGAAGACAAACCAACTACACGATATCTACGAGAAGAAAGATTTGTAATTATAATCATATATCTGGAAAGCTCTCGAAACCTAAGTAAAACTTTAACACGTATCTGTGATAAATCCTTCGGCATTATCATTACTGAAAATAACCTTGCAATTCCTTTTTAAAAGTATCCAGTATTATCACCCATTCAACTAGTCAACGACGACCTTTCAGACTTATAACTTTGGCATATACGTTTTTGTTACTGGGGAACCTTTTATGTTCCACCATATTAGCAGTAAATGTACCAGCGACTCCGTCACTCTGCTATTTGAAACTCTCCGGAAATCACTATATATACATTGAAACCCTATCATGTACTCATCCACATCTTGTAACAATAGTTGCCATTCCAACTATCGGGAATTTGCAATCAGTATTTTGAAATCTTGCAGCACGTCTACGCCAACAGTTATATGTGTACATATAACGTCTACCTCCTCGAATTACATACTTCGAATGTGAAGTTTTTGAAAAACACCCCAAACTATGAAACTAGTTCTCTGAAATTAGAACAATGCTGATGAAGCAGCAAAAACTGTAAACGACCTTAACAGTCAAAAGTTTGATGATAAAGAATAATATGATGGTAAAGCTGAGAAAAAAAAGAAGGTTTGAAACTGGAAAACGGATTGAGCAAAGTATGAAGGAGGGCTGTGGATAAATCACAAAGACTAAACCTGCCTTCAAAGAATACAAATGATTCAGTATCTGCTGAAGTCATTAACGAATACCTTGCTACTAACTCAAAATCCGTTACGAACAAATCTTCTTCTTCATTCTTCGATATTAGAAATTCTAAGATATCATCGTATCTTTTAAATATCCTCGATATTTCTGAAGATATTTTCATAAGCATTCTTATCTGAAATCATTCATCTCTTCGCGCTATCTGTATTACATCATAAAAGAAACTATTTTAGTTTCTAAATTCTGAAACCTTCAAGTTTAAAATTTGAATGTTTTGAAGTAGTGTTGGGAACTGAAGCATGAATTAGTATAATATAATGACACTTGATCAACGTGATTATATTACAGTAAGTCATGCTGAGTTTCTAATGGAACGTGATAAAGGTTCACAGATCATACCCTCATCATGAACCATGTTACATAACTCTTTCATTCTATTTAACCTCTAAACATATCAAGAAAATATTTTTCTTGATGATTAAGGTCTTTTTCGAGGTATTCTGGTAATTTGACAAGTCAGATTGTGCCATTACCGTTTCTTTCTTAGAATATTAATTATGTTCATTTCAAAATCCATACCTACGAATTTTGGACCATTATTCGCTTGGCTTAAAGTCGGGAAAAGAAAACGAAAGCATGAAGCTCCGAAATATAATGGAAAATATAAAGCCCGAAAACAACCCCGAAATTACAAACCGTGTATATCAATGCGTATAGCAATATAAAGACACGGGAGAATGAAAAACACTATAACCCCAAGGTAATAGTAGAAGAAAATAACTTCCTCTGGTGGCAGATGAAAAAGAAGAATGAAGGATACGATAGCCAGGAAAATATCAAGAATCAGAACTGGATTAAGCATTTTCACAATCTATTGGGATGTATGAAATAATAAAGAAAATTATAGGAGTGTTGAAAATAAATGAAACGGAAGAGGTCAATTTATAGCAAAATATCGGACGCAGTAATAGAGTCAGATTACGCATTTAATCAAAGAAAATCCTAATTTTCGCAAATTCCAAAAAATCAAATCTTATTTAAATTATGAAGATTTTCTATTCCTTAAAATCCGGAAATCAATCGTTACTACATCAAGAGATAAGACGCATCTCTATTCTCCATTTCACTTGATTACGATAACTTCTCTCATACGCTTCGAGTAACTGGATTATTTTATCCATATTATTCAAACATAGATAAAACTCTATTATCAACTCATATTCGTCATTAAAACATTTTTATTGTTAGCCATGACGACCTCACTCAAATTTCGGGACGAAATTTCTTTAACGGGTAGGTACTGTGATGACCCGGAAATTTCTGACCAAATTTAAACTTAATCTTTGTATGATTAACATTTTCGACACGATAAGCAAAGTCTGTAAAACTGAATCTCAAAATTTTTGAACTACTTTTATATATTTAAATACCCTTCGGTTATTTTCGACGATTCGAGAACAATTATATGTAAATAGATACATATATACTATAACATGAAAAGGTAACAATGTATTAATTGTTTGATACCGTACATTAAACTTATTGGTTTAAATATCTATTTGAATGTATATGATAAGTTGAAATATTTATTATTAAAATTTATTTATAAATATCTTCCAATGTGTATTTAAAAACTGATTTATGTATATTAAAAAGATATATACATATATATAATAAACGATAGTAACATTCGTTTATTGATTCAATTGATATTTAGATAAGTTAACTAAAGCGTTTAAGATGAACCAGTTAAACACTAATTTGTTACAGTGTTTTCAAATTTCCACATTACTCAAAATGCTACAGTGTTTTCGAAAATCACTATTTGCTACAGTGAATTGCTACAGTAAAATTTGACTTTGCTACAGTAACTTTGCTACGGTAAAACGCTATTATAAAAATGTATTTTAACAAATAGCGAGACGATGATTTATAGAAGTAAATGACCAAAACACTCGAAAGTTTAAGATACACTTTGAGTGATATAATTAAGGGATAATTTAAGGCTATTGCTAAGGCTAAAAAGGAACATATATTTCATAGCATTATCCCCCAAGAAAGACAGGATTTTAGTTGTAATTGTTCCATATTCAAGTAATATTCGTTTATATTTAATAAGTGCGAAGACAAAAGGCGAAAACGAAGAATTGAAAACGGAAAGGTCCAAAATGCTCAAATGTACAAGATACAATTAAAAAGGTTCAAATTATTGATGAAGAACGTCTAAAAAATGACAAGAGTACAAGTTGCGGAACGCAAAGTACACGATATAAAATAGTACGCAAGGACGTCTGAAAATCCGGAACCGGGACCCGAGTCAAGAAGAAACGCCCGACGCAACGGACCAAAAATATCTAGTCTACTATGCACAAGAATAAAATATAATATATAAATAATTATATTAATTATTTATATATTTATATTTATTTTATATTATGTCGACAAGCTAGGAGCCAAAACAATGTGAGCTGTCCCTGGTCCTCATGCGAGTCGCATGGCCAGAAGGCCATTTCCATGCGAGTCGCATGACTCCAGATTTCAGGCCACATCTATAAATTTCAGTGTTTTCGCTCGATTTAAATCACACACATACACAAATATATATATACTCCGTAATATTATTTATTATTTATTATTATTATTATTATTATTATTATTATTATTATTATTATTATTATTATTATTATTATTATTATTAATAAGATTATTATTAATCTTATTATTTTTTATTATTATTAGTGTTATTATTTTTGCGATACAAAAATAATAATGTACAAAAAATATTACGACGGAGTGCTGTCCAAGTAATTTTCAAAATGAGTTTTCGAGCAAGCTAGAGCTAAGGAAATTATGGGTTATTGCCAAGGAGGTTATGGGTAATGTTCGGGGGTATTTTTTTTTGTGAATCAAACCTCGTGTTTATCATCTCCGATGCGTCTACGTGCTTTCCTACAATATTGTATATCAATATTTAACTGTGAGTTTCATAAGATCCCTTTTACTCTTTACATTTTTGGGCTGAGAATACATGCAAATGTTTTATTAACCGATATACAATATTTATATGTGTGAGTTTCATATGCTTCCTTTTTAATTGCTTTTGCAATCTATATTTTTGGGCTGAGAATACATGCACTTTATTTTAAACGCAATGGATACAAGTACATACTAAATTCTACACCGAGTTTGAACCGAAAATCCCTTAGCTTTGGTAACAAGTAACTGCCGGTTATAAGAACTGGTGGGCGCGAGTAGTATTATATGGATCCATAGGGCTTGATATCCCCGTCCGAGCTAGAGCGCTAGCCTTTTAACGGACGTATGCTATTTGAGAAGCATACACGTTGGTTTGCGTGTATTATTAAGATGATTATACAAAGGGTACAAATAATATAAGCATTAAAGTTTAGTTACCAGGGTGCTCAATTTTGTAGAACCGATTGATAAACGTTTCGGATGAAACAACTGAAATCTTGTGATCCACCTTTTATGTAAAACCTATTGATAACGTTTTAAATAAAACAACTGAACTTTTGTAATCCACATTGATATACGGATTATGTGTAATATTAAAACTATGAACTCACCAACCTTTGTGTTGACACTTGAAGCATGTTTATTCTCAGGATTCTAGAAGTCTTCCGCTGTTTGCTTATACGTGATACAAGATATGTGCTTGGAGTCATACATGCTATATACAAGAAACTTGCATTCACCAAACCATTACCATGTATCTTATTTTGACTGTATTGTCAACAGATGTATTATTGTAAACCATTAAATGGTGATTGTCTATACGTAAAAATCATCAGATGTTAAAAACCTGGAATTTATATATTCATTTATGAAATACCTTTTCAAACGAATACAATGTTACAAAATGTATCACATAGAGGTCAAATACCTCGCAATGAAATCAATGAATGACGTGTTCGTCCATATGGATTTGGAGCGATCGTCACACCTTAACCATTAATTTGGTCAACAATGGCCTAAACCCACTTGGACAAATTGAGCAACTTGAGCAATAAAGTTCGAAAATCAAATTGAGCAAGTTGAGGAACTTGCTCCACTTGAGTTGTGCACTAACATTTTAACACTCCCCCTTAGTGCAAACTCCCGATCAAAAATTCCGACAACCTCTCGAAACTCTAGAAACTTGATCTTCATCAAAGCTTTAGTAAAGACATCATCCGTCTTTACCTTTGTGAGCTTTATATCCCCGCTACGAACCTTTTCACAAATAAACCAACAAATCATTTCTATATGCTTAACACATGAACATAACATAGGCATCGAAGCTACCTTGATTGCACTTCCGTTGTCACAATTCAATTTGACAACACCATATACTTGTTGAAGTATATCACCAATCAATCCCTTTAACCAAGTAAACTCTTTTGGCTCCTTTTCACAATCTTTCTCTTGCTTAAGGTTTGGTTCTATTGAAGTAATCATGTGTCTTGACTCCCCCATGTTGGAATGCTCCAAGATACCCCTACCATAATCCTTGTTAGAGATTAAAAATCCATCTTCTAGCTTACCGGTTTCCACCCCTAGAAAACAACCAATCTCCCCCAGATTCTTCATTTTACAATGACCCAAAAGATCATTACTAAACCGAGCACTTGTGCCCAATATTGTTAACTCTATATGTGTCAAACTGGGCAACTCAAACGTGTTAAAATAATTTGTTAATTATTGGATGACACTTCACTTAGGTATAACTATGATTTCATTGGTATGGAACATAGAATTTGCCATATTCTATTAGAATTCTTTTAGATTTTTTTTCAACAATTAAATTGTATTACCAAAAAGTACCTCTAGCAATGAGCTAGAAAAATGACAATGACTTTAAAATTCATTCGTTCCAACTAACAAAATTACTACCTATATGATTTAACCATCTATAAGAATACATACAAATAACATAAAAATGTCCGACTTCTTCATAGAAGAAGGGGAGTATATGTCTACATTAAGATATTTCCGTTCCACCCAAATTGTATGTAACAGCGTATTTTTTTATATCAAAAACTAATATAAACACATTACATATATTAAATATACTAAATATATAATTACAGAAACACATGTGTTACTCTATATAACAAACCACAAGTTTCTTATTGTTTATTCAAAACACATCAGAGTATGTGAAATGTCAAACATCACGATCATCCCCTACAACACCAATTTATAAGCATGCTATAATATAACTGTAGGTCAAAACACACTGGGGGAATTAGCTACCGCTAAGTGAATGGAAATATTTAATAGAATATCACTATAAGCTAAGGCACAACTTGCTGTCATGAGTCATTAGGCACTGAGTCACTAATCACTTATCACAAACAGAGGCCAGGCATCCCAATCTGGTCTGGGTACACGTAATCAACATACTTCCATCACGACAACAACAATGATGGAAGGGTTGCTCATCGTTAAGACAACATCACGACGTAACATTCCGCGTCAAGACAACATCATGACGGGAATCACATGGTGCGCACATTGTCATAAATAGTCACTAATACTAATTACAACTATAAGGCACGATATAAGCATATCATATCACTGATCACTAAGCATGTAATATTAATCACTAATCACTATACTTATCACTGTATAATCATATACGAAAAGATAGTCCCACTCACCTGAAAGCACAAGAACTCAGTTGTCTTATATCATTGAGCCTTCACGTCTCCGTTTATCACCTGAGAACATCATATAGAAAGTTAATATAATGTTCTATACACCACAAGACACTCGAGCAGCATAACGACTTAGAAATAGCACAAAATGGAACAACACCTCAACTAATACACATCCGTACAGATCCAGCCCTATCTGTACGGATATAGGTCTATCCGTACGGGTATAACTCTATCCATACGGATGAAACATCAAATGTATCTGTATGGTTACACTTGTATCCGTACGTACACCACTCATTACGTCACTCATCTGTATGATTGCAATCTGCATCCGTACAGATGTTGTTCATCAGCTACATTAGCAGTTTCACGAGGGTTCAAGCTCCAAATCTCAATTTTGACACTTTTTAACACTAAAAGTAGTTAGGAAATCAGGCATAAAGCATATACAACTGATTCCTAGTACCAATTTGACACCACTAACAATTTAACATCAATCTTTGATCCCAACCCACTTAAAAACCACTTTTTACCCAAAATACGCATTTTAATCATCAATTTCTTTACAAATCAAGCTATTAATATGTAACGACCCGCACTTTTTCGATCATTCTATACTTATAAGATTAATATTTACATAAATTAAACCTTACCAACATGATAAGCAATCCAAATTGTCGAGACTTATGTTTTTCGAAAAGAGATTTACACAACGTTTGACCGTCTAGTTTGACCGATGATATCACGAACTATACAATATATGATAATTATACGTTTGTATATATATATGTATATATACATGTTTAACATGATTTAAGGATGTTTTAATACCTCATTTTGTATTAATAACAATAAGTTATAAGTATATTTTGAAACTACTAACTTAAGTTTTCAAAACGATAACCATACGTAACGTTATTTGACTTAAATACTTATGACATATAATGTTTATACATATATCGTATAAGTAATGTATTTAATCATTTTTAAGGACTTAAATACATAAAACCATATAAGTATATTCACAAAAGATAGCTATATTTGAATCCTCGTTCCGTTTTCACAAGATTTCTATACGTATACTTAGGGTATATGTACCCGTATAAATACGCAGTTTCTAGAAGTTTTACTATTGAAAAATACCAATTATTAGACTTCAATTATATGATCTTAGCAGCCTTTGATTAGTCAATACATGTGGGATCATATATGAGGACTTTTGAGCTAAAAATCAAAAAAATAAAGTCTATATATATATACATATACATATATACGCCTATATACACATATGCACACTTTCATAACAATTTTCTTCAAGTTAAATGATCTTCTAAACTCTCTTATCTTCAACCTTCAAGTGTTCTTCAAGGTCCTCATAAGTTTTTAGCTTCAAAACATCACTTAATCATCATAAGAAAACCCTTACAAAAATACTTCAAGAAAACCTTCCAAGAACACCAACTTACTTCCAATCTTTCATCCACTTCCATCACCCTTTTGGTTCTAGGTTCTTACTCCTCTTTTACAGCAACCTTGTCCAAGGAACTTGAGGTAGAATCTATGTTCATAACCTTATTCGATTTATATATATATAGCTATCTTATTTTGTGGTATAAAATTTTAACAACAAGAACATAGTTTGAATGTTTTCAAACTTGTTTGAAAACTAAATAGATCCTTCTAACTTAACTTTTAAAATACTCCAAGACCTGTAATATAACTTAAATATATGCTAATTTAACAAGGTATAACTTGGTTTTTCAAAGATTATCTTAAAAACTGTTTTTACGACGTCGGAGTGCCACCGGGGACTGTTTTGGGTTGGATAATTAAAAACTATCTTAAACTTTGAATTGGAGGTTTATGTTCTGGAAAAATGATTTTTACTATGGATATGATAACACATAAAAATTCCATGATTTAATTCAAAGTATAAGTATTTTTAGAAAAATAATCATTTAAGGTTGTTTACATAAAGGAAAATGTTTAACTTCATAAGTTTCACTAAAGTTTCACCTATGCCGTGTGATTTTGAATACAAACCAAGGTATTTTCAGTTCATAGTCTTAAAGAGGGACTCGATCCAAGGAGATGGCAAGTTGAATCAACGAAAACGGATTTGTAACGAAGAAACTATGACCGAAACAAAATTGGTTATCCAAGACTTGTTTAACTTCGGGATTAATTGGGAAAAATTAAATAAAATCACATCTTTCTAAGATAACATGATATTTTATATAATTCAATTTTATATGGTTCAGGATCACCCGTAAACAACACGAGAAGATTAATCCTAAGATCCCATGATTGTACGCAACACGTCATTTGACAACACCGGTACTTTATGTACGCAACACGTCATTTGACAACACCGGTACCGTGGGTCAAGATTAATCTCGACCAATACATATACGATGGGGTTTTATTTATTTCGTTGGGGGTTTTATTTATTTCATTGCGGGTATATTAAACATCTAAAAATGAACCATTAAAATTGAATTACTAACAACGAACTGCTAACTACGGACTAAGGAATTATTCAAAGTATTAAAAGTATAACAAGTATATATATGTGACGTTTGTTTAAAAAGAAAAGGTATTGATATATTATATATGGATAGGTTCGTGATATCAACCGGAGACCAAGTCAAATTATATATATATATATATCTTCAAGACGAAAGTGAGTATATAGTCCCACTTTTAAACTCTAAGTATTTCGGGATGAGAATACATGTATTTTATGTTTTACGTTATGGACACAAGTAACTGAAAAATATATTCTACGTTGAGTTGTACCACTGGCATACTTCCCTGTAGCTTGGTAACTGTTATTTACAGCGGTATTGTAAACGCGAATCCTGTTGATAGATCTATCGGGCCTGACAACCCCAACCGGACTGGACGACCAGTATTCAACGGTTGCACACTACTTCGTTTTGTGACTACACTTGGTACGGTGTAGTAAGATTTCATAATAAAGGGAATATGCGACGTGATTAAATGTTAAGTATGGTTACCAAGTGCTCAACCACTTAGAATATTTTTATTAAAATGTTTATATATGAAATCTTGTGGTCTATATTTATATCGCTGCCGGCATTAAACCTATATCTCACCAACTTTATGTTGACGTTTTAAACATGTCTATTCTCAGGTGATAACTAAAAGCTTCCGCTGCAACATGTTGAACTTAAGCAAGATCTTGAGTATGCATATTTGTGTCAAAAATAAAACTGCATATCCGAGGAATTGTAATGTAAAATATGCTAGAAATCGTATTATTATCATCACATGTAAAGTTTGTAAGTCTAAGATTATCGCTAAACGATAATCATCTTTATGTTGTCTAAAGCTTGTACTAAAATAAGAATCATGGTTTGTAATGTATAATATATGCAGTTGATCTTTTAAAAATGTCGCATATAGAGGTCAATACCTCGCAATGAAATCATACGTTATCTAACACGTTCTTATGGTTAAGGACGGGTTATGACATGTGGTATCAGAGCGGTGGTCTTAGCGAACCAGGTTTGCATTAGTGTGTCTAACTGATAAGTCATTAGGATACATTAGTAAGTCTGGACTTTGACCGGGTCTGATTTAAAAACCATTGCTTATCATTGTTGGTTAAAATTTATATATAAATATTATGTAGTACTAATGGGTTAGTTGTTGTATGATAGATGTCGGGCTCAAAACTTGTTATCACATTCAGCGACTCCGAACCAGAATCATCAGATGGTGTTCCAGTCATTAACCTATCCGATGACGAAAATAATATCTTTGGGGAAGACTCACAAATTCCGGATGAACCGACTATAGAGAACCCGGAAAGTGAACCCGAGGAGGAAAGTGAACCCGAGGAAGAAATACAGGAAATTACAAAAGAAGAGTTCGAACTAGGAAAGAAACGAAAGGCTAATGAATTAGAAAATTCAAATCCTGAGTTTAATAAGGATGATGTGGCACCAACTCCACTAGACACTACCACCCCTATTCCCGCTATTCCTATTCGTTCTATCCCGGCATCCAGTTCCTCAGTCCCACAGCCAAAATATAGGCAGACAGCCAGGATAAGCGTTAAGCGATTCTTTGAACCTAAACGTCCTAGAAAATAGACCAAACGATGCGCTGCCGTATTAAACCATGGGATCATATAATGTTTTGTATAATATTATTAGTGTGGTTTGCTTAATGTTCAATGTAAGATAAGCATATGTAAAATAGTGAAGTGTGAAATGCAATAATTTTCCATGGTTAAGTATTATTTAGATGGTAGTAATTGATTCTGTACTAAGCTATTAAGTATGGACATTAACGGGTAGGTACTACCCTAGATATAATTATAAAACGCTAATAAGAAGAAAAGGCTTTTATAATAATACCTGGTTCATATTATTAATAAGCTATAATGTACTGTAAATATACACTACATCTATAATATTCCATGTGAATAATTATTTTCTTTTCATTCTTATAGAAGAATATGGCGCGATTGAACCGAATGACGGAACAAGAAATCCAGGAACTCATCAATCAGCGAGTGAACGACAGAATGTTATGGGTCGAGGCTGCAAGAGGTGCTGCAGTTAACCCAAATCCTCGTGTGGGGTGCACTTACAAAACTTTTCAAGCTTGCAAGCCCTCATCATTCAGTGGAACAGAAGGACCGATCGGTTTAACCCGGTGGATAGAAAAGATGGAGACTGTGTTTAAAATCAGTGGTTGTGTTGAGAAGGACATGACCAAGTATGCATCGTGCACTTTACAAGATAGTGCACTCACGTGGTGGAAAAATTATGTGAAGGCTGTAGGAGGAGATGTAGCTTATGATACTCCATGGGAAGAATTCAAAATAATGTTAATCAACGAGTATTGTCCAAGGAACGAGGTTAGAAAGTTGGAAGATGAATTACGAAGCCTGAAGGTTGTTGGTACTGAAATCACCAACTACAATCAGCGATTCATGGAATTAGTTTTGCTATGTCCTGAATTGGTTCCAACCGAAGAACGGAAGATTGAAATGTACAAAGATGGTTTGCCCAAAAAGGTCAAGGCAAATGTTACAGCATCGAAACCTAAGACAATTCATGAAGCTATAACCATGGCAAACGAGCTAATGGATCAGGTCATCATGGATAAGAAAGCATCCAATACTGATGTGAAGGTATCAGGTAACAAAAGAAAGTGGAATGGAAATTATGATCGAGGTAACCAACAACAATCTTTTAAGAAACAAGAAACCACGCAAGGTGCAGGTAGTGGTTCAAGCTTTGGTTACAAAGGACAAAATCCTTTATGCAACCGTTGTCACAAACATCACTTTGGTTACTGTAGTGTGTTATGCACCAAGTGTAATCGACAGGGTCATCTTGCTGAAGATTGTAGGGCTCTCGTTACAAATACAAATGGTACCAAGACTCCTGCCACCAATGCAAATAGAACTGCTTTGGCTACCGTTACTTGTTTTGGGTGTGGAAAACAAGGTCACTATAAGAGTCAGTGCCCGAATTCAGAGAAGAATGTCAAACCTGCACGTGGGAGAGCATTTGTTATTAATGCTAGAGAGGCACGCGAAGATCCGGAGCTTGTTACGGGTACGTTTACCATTAATAACTTATCCGCATCTATTATATTTGATACTGGTGCTGATAGAAGTTACGTGTGTAGAGACTTTCACGCTAAATTGAATTGTTCATCATTACCTCTAGATGCTAAGTACATGATTGAGTTAGCTAATGGTAAACTAATTAAAGCCGATAAAATTTGCCGTGATTGTAAAATAAATTTAGCCGGAGAAACATTTAAGATTGATTTGATACCCATAGAATTAGGAAGTTTTGATGTAATAATCGGCATGGACTGGATGTCCAAAATAGGAGCTGAAGTTGTGTGCGTCAAGAAGGCAATTCGCATTCCTCGTAAGGATAAAACGCCAGTAATGATTTATGGAGAGAAGGGTAATTCAAAGCTAAAACTCATTAGCTGTTTGAAAGCCAAGAAGTGTTTAGAAAAGGGATGTTATGCTATTCTAGCACATGTTAATAAAGTCGAAAAGAAAGAAAAAGAGAAGTGCATCAACGATGTGCCTGTGGCAAGAGATTTTCCTGAAGTTTTTCCGGAAGAGTTGCCGGGATTACCTCCATTTAGATCTGTAGAATTTCAAATAGATTTAGTACCAGGAGCTGCACCAGTGGCTCGTGCTCCATATAGACTTGCACCGTCTGAATTAAAAGAACTTCAAAGTCAGTTAAAAGAATTACTAGACCGTGGATTCATACGACCAAGCACTTCACCGTGGGGAGCTCCAATTTTGTTTGTTAAGAAGAAAGATGGATCTTTTAGGATGTGTATAGATTATCGTGAATTAAATAAGTTAACTATCAAGAATCGGTATCCACTACCGAGAATTGATGACTTATTTGATCAACTGCAAGGATCATGTGTTTATTCGAAAATCGACCTAAGATCGGGTTATCATCAATTACGTGTCAAAGAAGAGGACATTCCGAAAACTGCTTTTCGGACACGTTATGGTCATTACAAATTTTTGGTCATGCCGTTTGGATTGACGAATGCGCCAGCTGTATTCATGGACCTCATGAATCGAGTTTGTAGTCCATATTTAGATAAGTTTGTTATCGTTTTCATTGATGATATTCTTATCTATTCCAAGAGTGAGCAAGAGCATGAACAGCATTTAAGGTTGATATTAGAGTTGTTGAGAAAAGAACAGCTATATGCTAAATTTTCTAAATGTGCTTTCTGGTTGAAAGAAGTGCAATTTGTTGGTCACGTTGTTAGTAGCAAAGGAATTCAGGTTGATCCAGCAAAAATTGAAGCCATTGAAAAATGGGAGACTCCTAAGACACCAACGCAGATACGCCAATTTTTGGGTTTAGCCGGTTATTATAGAAGGTTTATTCAAGATTTTTCCCGAATAGCTAAGCCGTTGACAGCATTAACGCAAAAAGGGAAGAAATACGAATGGACCTCGGAGCAGGAGAACGCATTTCAATTACTGAAGAAGAAGTTAACTACGGCGCCTATTTTATCGTTACCTGAAGGGAACGATGATTTTGAAATATATTGTGACGCTTCGCGACAAGGTTTTGGTTGTGTTCTTATGCAACGAAAGAAAGTTATTGCATACGCATCTCGACAATTGAAGATTCACGAGCGAAATTATACGACGCATGATCTAGAACTTGGAGCAGTCGTGTTTGCGTTAAAGATATGGAGACACTACTTATATGGGGTTAGATGCACTGTGTTTACTGATCATAAAAGTCTTCAACATATTTTCGATCAGAAACAGCTGAACATGAGGCAACGTAGGTGGGTCGAGCTGATAAACGACTACGATTGTGAGATTCGCTATCATCCCGGGAAAGCGAATGTAGTGGCTGACGCTTTAAGCAGAAAGGAACGAGAACCAATTCGAGTACGAGCAATGAACATAAAAATTCGCATGAATCTCAACACACAAATCAAAGAGGCTCAACGAGAAGCTCTTACTAAAGAAAACATAGGAAATGAAATAATGAAGAAGTATGGGAAACAACTCATTATGCGGGAAGATGGAATTCGATATTTTGCAAACCGTATTTGGGTACCAAAGTTGGGTGGATTAAGGAAGTTAATATTGAATGAGGCACATAAGACAAGATACTCGATACATCCTGGAGTTGGAAAGATGTATCAAGATCTTAAGACGCATTATTGGTGGCCTAATTTAAAGACAGACGTTGCAACATATGTTGGGGAATGTTTAACTTGTTCCAAAGTCAAAGCAGAACACCAGAAGCCGTCTGGGTTACTTCAACAACCAGAAATCCCAGAATGGAAATGGGATGGTATTACCATGGATTTCATCACGAAGTTACCAAAGACTGCCTGGGGATACGACACCATTTGGGTGATTGTTGATCGTCTCACCAAGTCTGCACATTTCTTGCCTATAAAGGAAACGGATAGGATGGAGAAACTATTACGATTGTATATAAAGGAAATTGTTTCAAGGCATGGAATACCTATTTCCATTATATCTGATCGTGATAGTAGATTTACCTCAAAGTTCAGGCAATCACTACTGGAGGCACTAGGAACTCGTTTGGATATGAGTACCGCATATCATCCGCAAACGGACGGGCAGAGTGAAAGAACAATTCAGACTCTTGAAGACATGCTCAGGGCATGTGTGATCGATTTTGGAAACGGATGGGATAAGTATCTACCATTAGCGGAATTCTCGTATAATAATAGTTATCATGCGAGCATTAAAGCTGCACCATTCGAAGCATTGTACGAAAGGAAGTGTAGATCTCCTATCTATTGGAATGAAGTAGGAGATCGACAATTAACTGGTCCCGAGATCATACATGAAACTACTGAAAAGATAGTACAAATCAAGGAGAGATTGAAAACAGCCCGTAGTCGCCAAAAGAGCTACGCCGATGTCCGAAGGAAACCATTAGAGTTTCAGATCGGTGACATGGTTATGTTAAAGGTGTCACCATGGAAAGGTGTAATACGTTTTGGAAAAAGGGGTAAACTGAACCCAAGATATGTAGGCCCGTTCAAGATCATCGAACGCATTGGACCGGTAGCTTATCGACTCGAGTTACCGCAACAACTCGCCGGAGTACATAATACCTTTCACGTCTCAAACCTTAAGAAGTGTCTTGCAAAGGAAGATCTCACCATTCCTCTTGAAGAAATCCATGTTGACGAGAAACTACAATTCGTCGAAGAACCAATCGAAATCATGGACCGTGAAGTTAAACAGCTCAAGCAGAGCAACATACCGATCGTTAAGGTTCGTTGGAATGCTCGAAGAGGTCCTGAGTTTACTTGGGAACGAGAGGATCAGATGAAACAAAAGTATCCACACTTGTTTCTCGATGACGCAAAATAGGTACAATTTTAAAATTTCGGGACGAAATTTATTTAACGGGGAGGTAATGTAACGACCCGCACTTTTTCGATCATTCTATACTTATAAGATTAATATTTACATAAATTAAACCTTACCAACATGATAAGCAATCCAAATTGTCGAGACTTATGTTTTTCGAAAAGAGATTTACACAACGTTTGACCGTCTAGTTTGACCGATGATATCACGAACTATACAATATATGATAATTATACGTTTGTATATATATATATATGTATATATACATGTTTAACATGATTTAAGGATGTTTTAATACCTCATTTTGTATTAATAACAATAAGTTATAAGTATATTTTGAAACTACTAACTTAAGTTTTCAAAACGATAACCATACGTAACGTTATTTGACTTAAATACTTATGACATATAATGTTTATACATATATCGTATAAGTAATGTATTTAATCATTTTTAAGGACTTAAATACATAAAACCATATAAGTATATTCACAAAAGATAGCTATATTTGAATCCTCGTTCCGTTTTCACAAGATTTCTATACGTATACTTAGGGTATATGTACCCGTATAAATACGCAGTTTCTAGAAGTTTTACTATTGAAAAATACCAATTATTAGACTTCAATTATATGATATTAGCAGCCTTTGATTAGTCAATACATGTGGGATCATATATGAGGACTTTGGAGCTAAAAATCAAAAAAATAAAGTCTATATATATACATATACATATATACGCCTATATACACATATGCACACTTTCATAACAATTTTCTTTCAAGTTAAATGATCTTCTAAACTCTCTTATCTTCAACCTTCAAGTGTTCTTCAAGGTCCTCATAAGTTTTTAGCTTCAAAACATCACTTAATCATCATAAGAAAACCCTTACAAAAATACTTCAAGAAAACCTTCCAAGAACACCAACTTACTTCCAATCTTTCATCCACTTCCATCACCCTTTTGGTTCTAGGTTCTTACTCCTCTTTTATAGCAACCTTGTCCAAGGAACTTGAGGTAGAATCTATGTTCATAACCTTATTCGATTCATATATATATAGCTATCTTATTTTGTGGTATAAAATTTTAACAACAAGAACATAGTTTGAATGTTTTCAAACTTGTTTGCAAACTAAATAGATCCTTCTAACTTAACTTTTAAAATACTCCAAGACCTGTAATATAACTTAAATATATGCTAATTTAACAAGGTATAACTTGGTTTTTCAAAGATTATCTTAAAAACTGTTTTTACGACGTCGGAGTGCCACCGGGGACTGTTTTGGGTTGGATAATTAAAAACTATCTTAAACTTTGAATTGGAGGTTTATGTTCTGGAAAAATGATTTTTACTATGGATATGATAACACATAAAAATTCCATGATTTAATTCAAAGTATAAGTATTTTTAGAAAAATAATCATTTAAGGTTGTTTACATAAAGGAAAATGTTTAACTTCATAAGTTTCACTAAAGTTTCACCTATGCCGTGTGATTTTGAATACAAACCAAGGTATTTTCAGTTCATAGTCTTAAAGAGGGACTCGATCCAAGGAGATGGCAAGTTGAATCAACGAAAACGGATTTGTAACGAAGAAACTATGACCGAAACAAAATTGGTTATCCAAGACTTGTTTAACTTCGGGATTAATTGGGAAAAATTAAATAAAATCACATCTTTCTAAGATAACATGATATTTTATATAATTCAATTTTATATGGTTCAGGATCACCCGTAAACAACACGAGAAGATTAATCCTAAGATCCCATGATTGTACGCAACACGTCATTTGACAACACCGGTACTTTATGTACGCAACACGTCATTTGACAACACCGGTACCGTGGGTCAAGATTAATCTCGACCAATACATATACGATGGGGTTTTATTTATTTCGTTGGGGGTTTTATTTATTTCATTGCGGGTATATTAAACATCTAAAAATGAACCATTAAAATTGAATTACTAACAACGAACTGCTAACTACGGACTAAGGAATTATTCAAAGTATTAAAAGTATAACAAGTATATATATGTGACATTTGTTTAAAAAGAAAAGGTATTGATATATTATATATGGATAGGTTCGTGATATCAACCGGAGACCAAGTCAAATTATATATATATATATCTTCAAGACGAAAGTGAGTATATAGTCCCACTTTTAAACTCTAAGTATTTCGGGATGAGAATACATGTATTTTATGTTTTACGTTATGGACACAAGTAACTGAAAAATATATTCTACGTTGAGTTGTACCACTGGCATACTTCCCTGTAGCTTGGTAACTGTTATTTACAGCAGTATTGTAAACGCGAATCCTGTTGATAGATCTATCGGGCCTGACAACCCCAACCAGACTGGACGACCAGTATTCAACGGTTGCACAGTACTTCGTTTTGTGACTACACTTGGTACGGTGTAGTAAGATTTCATAATAAAGGGAATATGCGACGTGATTAAATGTTAAGTATGGTTACCAAGTGCTCAACCACTTAGAATATTTTTATTAAAATGTTTATATATGAAATCTTGTGGTCTATATTTATATCGCTGCCGGCATTAAACCTATATCTCACCAACTTTATGTTGACGTTTTAAACATGTCTATTCTCAGGTGATAACTAAAAGCTTCCGCTGCAACATGTTGAACTTAAGCAAGATCTTGAGTATGCATATTTGTGTCAAAAATAAAACTGCATATCCGAGGAATTGTAATGTAAAATATGCTAGAAATCGTATTATTATCATCACATGTAAAGTTTGTAAGTCTAAGATTATCGCTAAACGATAATCATCTTTATGTTGTCTAAAGCTTGTACTAAAATAAGAATCATGGTTTGTAATGTATAATATATGCAGTTGATCTTTTAAAAATGTCGCATATAGAGGTCAATACCTCGCAATGAAATCATACGTTATCTAACACGTTCTTATGGTTAAGGACGGGTTATGACATAATACCTTTAAAACGTTTAAGAGATCACAAGGAACAAATTACAAACTTGATCTTTGCATAAAACTGAGGTTTAGAAGATTAGGGTTTATGATAGGGAACGAATTTGTGTCTGAGAGTGCAAAATGAGAAAAGGAAGTTAAAGCAGGAACTTAAACACTTAGGGGTTTCTTAAGAGTAAGGAAACCCCACTCCGTACAACACACGGGTAGTTATCACTTATATGGAACACAATGTACCTCATTTGGCAGCCTTAGTGAAATCCAAATCATTTAATGAGATATGTTCTGTGACCCTTGTCATAAAATGCACTTTTACCCATACACAAATAATTATAAACACATAATTATTAACACAAAGGGGTAAAATAGTCATTTACCATTATGATCGATTCAGAGTTGTTACACTGTAGTTGAAACAATGATTCTTCCTTGCAATCTGCAACTGTGATGGCTTCCAAGTTACTTAGGAAAATGTTGAAAGAATTATTGATTGGGAGAAAGTACCAGAGCAAGTTGAAATTCCTTTCAGCCAACTCGTGTTCTCTTTTGCAAGTGCTTTGAATTTGACATTGCATGCTCTTACATACAGTATTATTTATGCATTTGGGAGGGTAACTGTAACACCCTGAGATTGAGCCTAGTTGTAATGACCATATTACTCTTGTGTGGTGTTAATTAATGATTTAAATAATTATATGTTTATGATTATTTGGTTGTTTAGTTAAGACCAGTTCGTGACAAGGGTCACAGAAAAGGTTCGTTTGTCTAAATTGGACTCTATTAGGGCTGCCTAATGAGGTACAAAAGATATCAAATAACTGGTAAATGCTCATGTGTTGTGGGGTATGGATTTTTAACACCCATTTAGAGTGTAATCTACTTCTTAAAATCATTTCTAGAAATATCTTAAAAGACCCCGTACCTAACTTCTTTGACACTTGAAACCCAAATTGATCATAGCTTGTTAGATTGTTGAATTTGAGCTTGTAATTTGTTCTATGTTCAATTGTGATCATCACAAGGTAAGTTTTATTTAGATTCATGTATTAATCTTGTTACAATTTAGGGTTTATGTTCTTATGGGTTTTTGTATATTTGATGCTTGATTCTTGATCTAAATGTGTTTGTAAGTGTTAATTGTTGTTATAAATAGCTTTTATATGTATTATATCATGTTTTTGAAGTAGTTTCATGATCAGAATGGCTAAAAATCAAGATTTGGGGTCAAAAAACACGAAAACAGTGTGTTGGTGCTGTTCTTCAGCATCCGTACGAGTGACAGGCTCAACCATGTGGTTGAAGGCTCAACCATATGGTTAAGGGCTCTACCACACGGTTAAGCACTTGTCAGCTTTTGGAATAATTGAAAAGGGCATAACTTTCAAACCGTAACACCGTTTTTAATGAAGAAACTATTGTTGGAATCGTATTGACGAGTACTTTTCAATGGTAAACTTTTAAAAGGCTGAATCAAACTATTTTTAGGGCAGGAATATAAGTTTTAGTGTGTATGTCCCGTTTTGCACGCACTTGTATGACGATATTGATTGAATTGATGTTGTAGACTTATATTATAACGAATATAAGATGATATGACCTAGTTTATAGTATGAATCGATTATATTATTAATTTAAACACTATACTGACTTTGTTCATGATGTTTCTAGGTGATTAGGAGAAGTGAAGACTCAGAAATATAAGACCTCTGAGTTCTTCTCGTGCTGGTATTCGGTGAGTGGGTTAATCTAGCTGTTAAGGCATATAGTGAAATGACTTAGACCGTTGACCTAGTTTCTATGCTTTGAACCTATGTTGTTGTGTATTACAGATGGTGGCCTCGCGCTCAGTTGGACCAACCTTGCTTCTGATTAGGTCAGGAGAGATCAACCTTGCTTCTGATCAGGTAGGGCTCACCGATGTTTTATGAACAGTATAAGTCAGAATCACGCGTTCGTCGCATGTGGAAGACTTATACTAGTGATACAGGGTTATGAGTTTTCGGTAGTGTGACGACCCGAAAATTTCCGACCAAATTTAAACTTAATCTTTAAATGTTTCCGACACGATAAGCAAAGTTTGTAAAGTTGAATCTCAAAAATTTTGAACTATGTTCATGTATTTATTTAACCTCGACCAAATTCCAAAGATTCACGAACCATTATATAATTGGATATGAATATATATGTATATAGATATTATAACTTGAAAATGATTGATTTAGTAGATACTTCAGCACTTATAAATCCCGTAAATATTATGATTTAATTATGGGTCTCTGTTGTAAGGTCCACGTCGATTTGAGAAATCTTTCCTTTTTAACAATATTCGGAATAAATGGTAAAGTGACTTACATGTAAGAATAAAAGTGTCAATTAACAGAAAACTAGACAAAAGTTAGTAAAGATTCATGCTTAACTTTCAAAGTGTGCTTTACAATAATTTTCTCGTGACTCTTGTTAAGTTAATTATTTAGATTTCATAATATTTAACCATGTAGAGTAAATAATTGGGTTAATGGTTGTCGACAGGGTAAACTCTTTTGACAAGGCTACATTAAAATGATTTCATACATTGATTTACTTCTCGATTTACGAACGAACTATAATTTATAAACCGAAAATTGTTATGAGTTTTATATGATTTTACTTTCTTAAATAAAAACATTTTATGATTATAACCTTTCAATAAAATGATTTGTTTTGGAAAACCAACATTTATAATATTTATTTTAGAAAACATTTTCAAGGACTGAATTATTTAAACTGGATTATTTAAATGATTTTAAATTTTATAACTAGATTTGAAAAACTAAATATTAAATAAATATTTTAATTATATATATAAATTATATATATATTTTAAAATGTAATATTAACCTGATTTAAATAATATTTTAAACATATTATTAAATATATTTTAATAAACAACGAGAAGTTGATTTATAGAAGCAAATGACTAAAACACTCAAATAATCAAGTTTCACTTTGAGTGGGATAGTTTTTCATTGATTTGAGTCTTGTTATTGATAAAGGTATAATACACGAAACGTAAAGTACAAGATTTTAAAGCGTACGAAACGACGATCGAAAAACCGGAACTAGGACATTAGCTGAACACTAGCGAACAAGACATAGGAACTAAAATTATAGGTTAACTATGCACGAGAATATAATATATATATAATTATATAAATTATATATATATATATATATATATATATATATATATATATATATATATATATATATATATATATATATATATATATATATAAAATATAATATATTAAAAAAACGTCGGCAGCCCACGAGGAAAATGGGTTTGAGCTGGAGAGGTGGGCTTCGCGATCGCGGGCCCGATACACCTTAAACCTCAGCGATCGTGGAGGTGTTCTGGACTGGAAATCAGATACCATGTGATCGCATGGATTTATGTCTTGGTCCCCATGCGAACGCATGGGAAGTAGGTGAAGGAAACTTGCTATAAATCGAACGTTTTCTGGTTAAACTGATTCATTCCTTCACACACATATCTATCTTTGTCTATATTATTATTATTATTATTATTATTATTATTATTATTATTATTATTATTATTATTATTATTATTATTATTATTATTATTATTATTATTATTATTATTATTATTATTATTATTATTATTATTATTATTATTATTATTAATAAGATTAATATTATTAATCTTATTTTTATTAGTATTAGTAGTACTAGTATTATTAGTATTATACCCAAAATACTACGACGAGGTTATGTTCGGGTTATTTCAAAACGGGTTTTCCGAGCAGGATAGAACTAAGGAAATTATGGGTTATAGCTATGGAGTTTATGGGTATGGTTCATGGGTTTTGTTCATGAGGCCAAACTAGTGTTTATCATCTCCGTTGTATCTACGTACTTTCCTGTAATATTGAATCACAATATTGATACGTTCGTGAATCCGAGGCCAACCCTGCACTTGTTCAGTGCCGTCATATGCATAATTGCTACGAAATACAGTTTTGTGAGTTTCATTACTCACCTTTTAAATGCTTTTGCAATATATATTTTTGGGACTGAGAATACATGCGCTGCTTTTATAAATATTTTACGAAATAGACACAAGTACTAAAAACTACATTCTATGGTTGGATTATTAGACCGAATATAGCTCCTTTTAGCTTGGTAACCTAAGAATTATGGAAACAGATGAGAGGATTCTGTTACCTAATTGACGCGAATCCTAAAAACAGATCTATGGGCCTTGACAAGCCCAGTCAGAGAATTTGAACTGCTTTAGTACTTTGATTTTTATACAGACGAGAGGATTCTGTTATACAGATGAGAGGATTCTATTTTGGGGATATTCTATATGCATTATGTTAATGTCGGTTACCAGGTGTTCACCATATGAATGATTTTATCTTTATGCAGACGAGAGGATTTGATATCGGGCAAAAAGTCACGTTTTTACCCCCTAAATTAAGCCATAGAACAATAAAGATTAAAACTTTGCCAGCAAAATTATCGCTTTTTTGGTTGATTTTGTAGATTAAGTAATTACAAAGGCGATGCAAAAAGAATCAAGTAAAACGGAGCTAAAACGAAGATTCTAGAGTGAAAACGGTGAAAGACAAGAAATCAAGTTACGATCCAGTGAATCAAGGCTGACCAGCACCAAAAACGGCCTGCCATACGACCTGCCATACGACCTGCCAGTATGGGGTACGGCCTGCCAAACGGTCCAGCAAACGGCCCCTTAATACGGCTTGCCATGCAAACGGCCTGCCAAATACGGCCTGCCAAACGGCCTGCCATACGGCTTGCCGGCCGTTTGCAGGCAAAAATGAGGTCTATTTAAAGGGCTCTCTCCATCCATTTTAACACACACTCAACTTGCAATTCATTTTATATTTTCAATCTTTTAGTTAGTTTTAGTAGTAGTTAGCTCAGCTTTTATTTTCCGGAGAATATCCCGGCGAGTCCCTGCGATCTCAGGCAGATTTGTTCGGCCTTTTCAGGTTTTTATCCGAAACGCTTGTCTTTTGTATTAAAAATGTATTCTTAGTTTTTATGTTTAATAATGCGTTCCGATATTGCCATGATATCTTAATTAATCTGTATGTTGCCATGATAGAAGTTTGGGTTAGCGTAATTATGTTAATTTAGTACGATTACTGTTATAATACTGAACTAGGAAGTCTGATAGATTTGTATGCTAGCATTTTAAGGATTAACCAACCTAAGTTGTGATCAGGACTTGTACTTCATAGGATTAAGACCCCTGGTTATACTGTATCTGAAGATTCTATGAACTCGGTATGGCCGGAGTTCCCGAGAGGCATCTGATGCACTTTTAGGACACGGAACTTAGGAATTGAGACATGAATGACCTAGTATGCCTATTGACTGTTCTGAAGAGACCTCTTATGAGCTGTTAAGATCTAGTTAGTACCTTTACTGTATGATCCAAGCCTATTGCATGTTCTTGTTTGATTGTTGCCCTAGGTCTTAGTCATACCATCTGTTTAGGTATTCATTAGGTTTCTATCTACTTTACTATCAGTATATTAACTGTGATGCTGTATAATGTTTGAATTGTTGTGATCTCATTAGTATGATGAAATGGTTGCTAGTTTTCACCTAAGGTTTTGCCAACTTAAACCGACGGACTCCTTCCGTTTGTGATCAGTGTTCAATCAACACGGCACGTTGTTATTCAGTTACCTAAACTAATAACGAGGTTTAGGATTAGAGCTTAACTCACTAATAAACCTAGTACTCTACTAAGGATAACCTCCGAGGTATTGTTACACTTCAGTTGTATGATCAAGTGACATACTTCTCACTGCTCAAAGAGAACTCCGAGAGTTCAAAGATAAGTAGGTCTGTGTAATTGGCTCATCCAACCAGATCTACATCATTCCAAGCATAGTCTTAACATAAGCATAATTACCTTCCCTAACCCAATACTGATATCTTGGTCAACATTTCCCTGATCTTCATACTCCGGATATCCTTCCACTTTATTTACTTTTCTGCATTTAGGACCTTTAGCTAAAATCAACTACTATATTTTATCCAGGTAATTTAACTAAAAGACAATTATTCACTTGATCTTCAATTCGTTAATCAGCATAAAATACGACACTAGGTTAACTTACACCTTCTACACCTTAGAAAGTAAAAGTAAATTTAGGCCCCGCAAAATATAAATAAACGAAGACACTGTGTGCTACCGAATCGGACATCCTGCGACTTAACGACACCGCACAAATAAAACCATCCGTTAGTGGCATATCAGTTGTTTACTCTTCTTCTTGGCGCCGCTGCCGGGGATCGAATATTTTGATCGAGAAAGATTTTAAACAGACGAAGTATTGTTTGGTGGTGTCTAAGAAAGACAATTATACACGGACTTGGTTGTTGAATTTTCCGAACAGTCTTCAATTATATTGGAACCAAAAGGATCCTGCCTCTCCGTAGTCGGCCTGGCCACCTCGATACGAGTAATCTGTGAGAAGTCCTATCAGTTAAGATATCCGATCTGGTTAGCGACCGAATTTCAAGAATAATTGTTTTTATTAAATTATCGATCCTTTTAGTAAATTAATATTTTCTAAAAGTTACTTTTAAGTATTTTTAAAACAGAAAATCAAAAAAATGGAACAACAAGATACCCTTGTTTCTATGCATAAGTCATGCTTAGAGGAAAGAGGAGGACCAATCACCTTAGGAACCGAAGGAATTCCTGAAATCAGTTCACACATAATTAAACTAGTCAGTATGATCTGTAAATTTCAAGGATTACCGACTGACGATCCGAACTTTCATATAAACAAATTTATCAGTCTGGTTGACTCTTTTAAGAAGGAATCAAACGAGAAAAACATTTTAAAACTTCATCTTTTTCAATATTCACTTTCTGCACACGCTTCAGCATGGTTTGACGAACTTAACCCGAATTCAATCCATACATGGGAGGATTTAGCCACTAAATTTCTAAACAAATTTTATCCACCCTCCCTGCAAACCTGTTTAAGAAATGACATCAACTTTTCTCAAAAAGAAAATGAGTCATTATGTCTAGCATGGAATAGAGTAAAGATGATGCTTAAAAGATGTCCGAATCATTCGTTAATTCGGGCAGACATAATCTGTACGCTTTACAATGGTTTGACCAAAGATGATAAGTCTCTCCAAGACATGGCCTCGCAAGGCAATTTCATGTCCGGAACAGCAGATGAAGCATGTGATCTCTTGGACACAATAGCTGCACAATAGGAAGATTGAAACAATGAAGCTGCTGAAAAGGATGACGTCTTCACTCATACGGTAAAAATGCTGGAAACCAGGTTACAAGATCTCACCCTCACTCTTCAAAGTTTACCAATTCCTAGAAACTCCGATGCTACTAGAACCAATCTAAGGTATCCTTACCCTAGATGGGCACACAAACAGTAAAATAGCTCGGAGCATAATATAATTTTTCCGTTGCACAAACCTACTCTCCACTCTAAGGAAATTTTAGTTGAATTTATGAAAAAGCAATACATGATAAACCTTCAAGTCATAGAATGCCAGAACAAGTTCGACACTTTACTAAAGAATTTTGAAGAATTAATTACTAATTTTCAGCTTACGCTTAAACGATTAACCACTAAAATTGATATAGAGTGTAGTGAGTTTGATGCCCTAGTAATTACTAGAGGAGGGAAGGAGACAACTGTTAATATACCCATACAAGATTTTTCCGATAAAGATCCTGTGCCAATTGACCAAGTCGTCAATCCACCAGAACCTATCTCTCCTAAGGCCCCAGAAATTATTCCGCGCACCCGTATACCTTTCCTAGGTAGACTTAGGAAGGAAAAACAAGAAGCGCAATTCGCTAAGTATTGGGATATTATTAAGAATTTGCATTTGAATGTACGTCTAGTAGATGCTTTAGTAGAAATGCCAAACTGCACTAAATTTTCAAAGAACTGCTTTCAAATAAAGAGAGATTAAGAGAGATAGTTAGCATGCCCTTAAGTGAAGAATGCTCGTTAGTGTTACAACATGGAATTCCCCCTAAGTTAAGAGATACAGGAAGATTTACGGTACTTTGCTACCTGCAAGATGTCCAAATTAGCAATGCGTTAGCAGACTTAGGAGCCAGTGTAAACCTAATACCCTATTCGTTATTCAAAAAGCTGGGATTAAATGACTTAAGGCCAACCAGAATGACTATCCAACTCGCGGACAAATCAGTTAATATTCCTCGGGGAATAGCTGAGGATGTCCTAGTTAGAGTGGATAAGTTCGCGTTTTCCGTTGATTTCGTCATTATGGATATTGAGGAAGACACGAAGGTCCCACTCATTCTTGGCAGACCATTCCTAAATACTGCCAAGGCCGTAATTGACGTTCACGAGAAATCATTAAAGTTAAGGGTTGGAGGAGAAGAAATCACATTCAATGTTGATCGCCTCATGAACCATCCTAAGGAAAAAGATGTGAATCTCTCCGATTCTTTTAAAGAACTCATCAACGAATACCTGGAAGAGACTATGGCTATATGTAGTCAAGTTCAAATTTCTAAGGATCTGTTCTTTACAACTCCTGAAGGAAACCTTGATAACCATTCCGCCGTAGACCTTAGTCAACACATATCCCCCCTCTCTGAAAGTAACTTTCTTGGCAATACTATTCAAATAGCACCAGTAGGACAAGACATTCCTTTACCTCTGTTAAGGAGAAGACCGAATGAAGAAACAGATTTCATTCCGGTATATCAGGAACCCCAGTCAAGGGAAGACTGTGAGGAGTTTCCCGAACCTACCTTCGAAACTAAAGAAGACGTTTCTGAAGAGGAAGCATTAAGAAGGATAATTTCCAGAAATGAAGAACAGATAGCATCAGTGACCACTACTGAAGAATCAAAATTCCAGGAGAAGTACGACTCGTTAGACCGAAAGGAGATAGCTAGGATGAAGCCATCTATCGAGGAGCCTCCGGAATTAGAATTGAAAAAGTTACCCAACAATCTGGAGTATGCATTCTTAGAAGGAGAATTGCAACTCCCTGTGATCATATCGAAAGACCTCACGTCACAAGGGAAGGCAAAATTGATTCAAGTTTTGAAATCACATAAGAAGGCAATTGCTTGGAAGATCTCCGACATCAAAGGGATCAGCCCCAACTATTGCACCCACAAGATCTTCATTGAAGATGATTTCAAACCTTCAGTTCTGAGGCAAAGAAGGGTCAACCCTATGATTCAAGAAGTCGTCAAGAAAGAAGTAATCAAACTTCTGGACGCCGGTCTGATCTATCCCATCTCTGATTCACCATGGGTTAGTCCTGTTCAAGTGGTACCCAAAAAGGGAGGGACGACCGTAATTCATAATGAGAATAATGAGCTTATTCCAACTCGGGAAGTCACTGGTTGGAGGGTTTGCATAGATTATCGTAAACTAAATGATGCAACCCAGAAGGATCATTTTCCATTACCTTTCATCGATCAAATGTTGGAACGTCTATCAGGAAATGAATACTACTGTTTCCTTGACGGTTTTTCGGCTACTTTCAAATTCCCCTCGATCCAAAGGACCAAGAGAAAACAAACTTTACCTGTCCTTATGGAACATTTGCGTATCGACGCATGCCCTTTGGGTTATGCAATGCACCAGCTACATTCCAGTGATGCATGGTAGCAACATTCCACGACATGATTGAGCGTTGTATGGAAGTCTTCATGGGCGAATTCTCAGTCTTTGGTAGTACCTTTGATTCGTGCCTTTCAAACCTTGACAAGATGCTCACCCGGTGTGAAGAGTCGAATTTAGTTCTGAATTGGGAAAAATGTCACTTCATGGTAAAAGAAGGGATAGTTTTAGGACATAAGATCTCAAAAGCAGGAATAGAAGTTGATAAGGCTAAGATTGAGACCATTACTAAACTTCCAGAACCTACCACAGTAAGAGCGGTAAGGAGTTTCCTAGGACACACCGGTTTTTACCGACGCTTCATTAAGGATTTTTCAAAGTTCACACGACCTCTCATTCATCTCCTAGGGAAGGAAGTCACGTTTGTCTTCATTGAAGAATGTCGAAAAGCATTCAACTATCTGAAAGAGCAGCTAACACATGCACCCATCATGATAGCTCCTGATTGGAGTCTACCCTTTGAGATCATGTGTGATGCGAGTGATTTCGCAGTTGGATCTGTGCTTAGACAACGGGTAGGTAAACACTATCATCCAATCTATTACGCAAGCAAAACCTTAACCGGAGCTCAATAGAATTACACTACCACGGAGAAGGAGCTGCTAGCCGTAGTATTCGCCTTTGACAAATTCTGTTCCTATCTCATTCTGTCCAAGACTACAGTCTATACAGATCATTCAGCCCTCAAATATCTATTCACTAAGCAAGACGCGAAACCAAGACTCCTACGATGGATCTTACTCCTTCAGGAATTTGATATTGAGATTAAAGATAAGAAAGAGCTGAGAACGTCGCAGCAGATCATCTTAGTCGTTTGGAGAACCCAGCGATGGAAAAACTTGCTGAACAAGATATCAGAGATAAATTTTCGGAAGAACAACTTATGAGTTTAGGAAAAACTCACATAGGATCACAATTTACTGACACTCCTTGGTATGACGACATGGCCAAATACCTAGTTTCCGGAGTAGTACAAAAGGGAATGAGTACCTCCCGAAGAAGGAAGTTCTTCAGGGATGCCAAGTACTACTACTGGGAAGATCCTTACCTGTTTAGAATTTGCCCTGATCAGATAATTAGGAGGTGCGTAGATGAAAAGAAAGCAGCAGGGATTCTTCACCAATGTCACTATGGACCAACTGTAGGTCATCATGGAGCAAATTTAACCCCGAGAAAAGTCTACGAATCAGGATTCTACTGGCCGTCTATATTCCGAGATGCGCAAGAGCTTGTAAAGCGTTGTGACGCATGCCAAAGGCAAGGTAATATCTCTATGAAGAACGAGATGCCTCGAACTAATATCCAAGCTTTTGAGATCTTCGATATATGGGGATTAGACTTCATGGGCCCATTCCCAAAGTCTAACGGGAAAGAATATGTCCTCGTAGGAGTAGATTACGTCTCCAGATGGGTCGAAGCTCAAGCATTTCCAACTAATGATGCCAAAGTTGTCACAAATTTCCTGAAGAGACTTTTCTGCAGATTTGGAGCTCCCCGTGCGATAATAAGTGATAGAGGCACACACTTCTGTAATACTCAGTTTACGAAGGTGATGCAACAATACGAAGTTACCCACAAAATGTCCACTGCTTATCATCCGCAGACCAACGGACAAGCAGAGGTCACGAACAGAGTACTCAAAAGAATCTTAGAATGAACTGTTGACCATCATGGAAATAAATGGGCCGAGAAGCTAGATGATGCTCTGTGGGCATTCCGGACTGCCTACAAGAATCCTCTAGGAACTACACCCTACCGCATGATCTATGGAAAAGCTTGTCACCTTCTGCTGGAACTTGAATATAAAGCTCTCTGTGCGCTGAAGACCTGCAACCTCGATCCCTCAGTTACGGGAAGACATAGGAAAATGCAAATGAACGAACTCGCCGAATTGAGAGACCAAGCATATGAAACGTCATATATCTACAAGGAACAAACAAAGATTACGCATGATGTAAAATTGATCCCTACAAAGTTCGTTCCTGGAGATAAAGTTCTTCTCTTCAATTCTCAGTTCAAGAAGTTCGCGGGAAAATTTAGATCAAGATGGAGTGGCCCATACAAAGTTGTACACGCTTTTCCACACGGAGCCGTGGAATTGGAAGGACCTACTGGTAACTTCAAGGTCAATGGCCATCGGTTGAAAGCTTATCTAGAAGACCACGATAAGGAGGATCACCTCTTTTCCTTTGATCCATTTTGAAGATCTGAAAAGGAAAAGTCGAGCTGTAACGACTTGATAAACAAAGCGCTCTTGGGAGGCACCCCTTGCTTATCCTTTTTATTACTTATTTATTTTTATTTCAATTATTTTCAGTCTTAAGATATTATCTGTGTACTAACAACTAAGCACCATACTTGCGCTTAGTACTTACAAGTTTGTTGAATGTGTTAGCGAAATGCCAAGTTCAGGAGCTTCAGCTTACATTCCAGTTCATAGGAGGAGGACTCCTAGAGTTTACTCTTTCGGAAGCAGTGCTGATCAGAACAGGCCATCAACAGGGCAATTAGGCCCAATGCCATTGATATTGGAGAGCGTTGAGGAGGATATCGACACACCACCGCCAGCTCCTCCCGTTCGACGATCTAGACGTTTAGCCAGGAAACCAGCCGAGCACACATAGTTGCCAGATACATATGAGCCAAAGATAGTGATACATTACGGAGCCACTTTGAGTGACCCTGATGTTGCATGGGCACTACTCAGAGATCAGTAGAGACTCTACAGAGCTCTAAGAGCATACCTCCAGTGCGAGGGGATGCCACGCAGTACTCTGGGTCTGTGTTCATTTAGGCTAGCGCGCCATGTTCAGCCGACACGACAAGCTACGCCTAGGCGTTCCACACCGGTCTCAGTTCACTCAGTTGTCACGACCCGAAAAATTTTGACTAATTTTTAATCAAACTCTCGATACGATTTAATATTTATAGACACGATAAGCAAAGTCTGTTAGGTTGAGTCTCAAAAATTTTGAACTGTTTCATATATTCAATTGACCTTCGACTGTTCTCGACGATTCACGAACAACTAATTTGTAAATAGATACATATATATGTGTATGTATATAAATGTGTATATAAATACTACTTGGAAATTTATAAAATAATATTAAATCTATTTGTTTAAAAATATATAATATATATTTAGGTGATAAAACTTGTTATTTAAAACTGATTATATATAGAGAGAGAGTAAATGGAAAAAGAATGATTTCGAGCTTAATCGGTAAACGTCAGCAACACTCGGTTGATGTTTTGTTAGTTTTAACATAGATATTGTACATGTTCATGAAGGATTGAAATAAAAGTTGGACTGTAAATTGATTACGAAGATTTTAGATTTGTTAAAAATATTTTTACCTTTTAAAGTTTAAATATTAGTACTCCGTACATATAAATTGGAACAGAAAATAAATAATTATCGAACCTTTTTGATCAGGTTTCAAACAGTTAATGAGTGAAATAATAAAATATTATTAAGCTAAAAATTCGGGATTTTTAGGAGCACTTTTATATATTAACTGTTTAGCAATGGATACGATAGTACTACGAAATTAAAATTGTCGGCATAATCAAACAATTATATCGATTTCTAACTGTGTAATTCTTGAAAATCTTATTTTGTACTGTGTTAATTATTATTATAATATTAATTATTTAATCATCTCCGTAAATCATGTTAGGCACATTGATTCAAATGTAATACTGTGTTGTTATAATAATTTAATAATTTTTACTTTATTTCTATATATATCTCTACACATATAGCATATAGATGATGGATAAAAATTATCAACCATCACCACCACATGAAACTCTCTTCAATCTCCACGATCATACGTCTTCATTCGAATGCCACCATTCCCCAAGAGTAATCATCATCTCTTTTTCTCTCTCTCTATTATCTTCTATGATCATCACACACCTTCATCGTGAACCAAACACCCATTTAACCCATCGTGAGCGCCACATGTAACCAATCGAACCCACAACACACGAACCCAAACCACTCCCGTGAACCTAACTACCACCGGTTAAACTCATCACTATTCTCCACCTTTATACAACCACGATCACCAAAATCTTCACCACTTTGTCGAACACCACAACTCTCCATCGCATCCACCACCCATCGTGAATCACTGGAACAACAAGCACCTTACCGACATGATCATCACTTTTGGATTCACCACGATCAACCGAACCCCAAATCACCACCATCGCCACTCTACCACTTCTCTCTCTTTTCTCTCTCTTATGTAAACTATCGATTTGCTGCAATTTTTTTCTTTCCTTTCGTTTACTGGCCCCATCAACAGGAAACCAGGGGGTATTGTTGTTGGATGAATGTGTTGTAATGGGCTTCTAAATTGTATTGTTGGGTCTGTTTAATGGCGAATAAAAATCAAAGACCCAAACACTCTTGAGCTGTTACGCATATGTCTTCTTTATTTCCATTAAACTGCTACGCTCCTGATGCAACTAACCACCATCTGTGTTTTCTGTTTTAATCCTGTTAAAATAAAGATGATGAAAGATTATAAAGGTTCTGAATCAGAAAGATGATGATGATGCGTTTTTTTGTGCCAAGCGAACCCCACAATATTTATCAAATAAATATACATTCAATCATATCGGGACTTTGATTACATAAAGGGCCACCGTGTTTTTTTTCCTGTTTCTAATTCTGATTCTATTGTAGGCCGATGTATATCCTTGGGCCAAAGTATTTAATTGCTGTTTGGGCCGGAAGTTGTAACTAGGCCTAGATAATATTATTAGACCGTGAATCTTATTTGACTTAGTATATGGGCCGTAAACTTTGTGGGATTATTAGGCCGAGACTCATCTAAAATCATAATGAAGATGATTATAGTCCGGATGATTAGGATTATGTTTACGCAAAAGAAAATGATGATGAAGTTATGATTATGATTATTAACATGAGAGTGATACACGAGATGAGATTAACAACGGTGTTAGGATAGTGTGTATGATAGTGATAATGCTCCCGTTAGCTAGAGTTCAAGAAATTTATCAAAATAAACTGATGATGGGTTGATATTAAAATGATGATGATCGAGATGATGAACAGGTTATGAGTGATAAGCATGATGATGTCGTAGGGATGTCACACATGATGATATATGATATATAATATATGGTATATGATGAGGAATAATGATACTCGAAATAATAAGTTAATGATGATGACAATTGGTTAAGATATTGATGATCATTATTGATGATCGCGAGGTTATGATTTATGATAATGAACCGAAGACGTAGGTTGTTATCGGGTTAGCGGGATGTCGCGGGTTCAAACCCGGACTTGGGCATTATTTTAAGGGCTTTTGAGGTAGTGTTACAATTACCATTATTATTATTATAATTAATATTATTATTACCATTATTATTATTATTATAATTAATATTAATATTAATATTAATATTATTATTATTATTATTATTATTATTATTATTATTATTATTATTATTATTATTATTATTATTATTATTATTATTATTATTATTATTATTATTATTATTATTATTATTATTATTATTATTATTATTATAAGTATTATTATTATTATTATTATTATCATTATTGTCACTAGTTTAGTATTAAAAATATTACTTTAATAAATAAAGGACATTTATGTAAAAATATATATTACATCTATATTAATATTAAATACTATTTTGCTTTAATAAAATGTTATTATAAATAAGTTACAAATAATATTTAAATATATTTTAAATTGAATCATATATAAATAGTAAATCTTAAAACATAACTAAATATATATAAATTTGTTTAATTACGATTATATGTATTAATATACATAAATGATATAGGATCGTGAATCCGAGACCAACCCTACACTTGTTCAATGTCATCATATGTATTTTTACTACAAAATACATTAGGTGAGTTTCATTTGCTCCCTTTTTAATTGCTTTTGCAATATATATTTTTGGGCTGAGAATACATGCGCTACTTTTATAAATGTTTACGAAATAGACACAAGTGCTTAAAAATATATTCTACGTTGAGTTGTACCACTGGCATATTTCCCTGTAGCTTGGTAACTACTATTTACATGGGTATTGTAAACGCGAATCCTGTTGATAGATCTATCGGGCTTGACAACCCCAACCGGGCCAGAAGACCAGTATTCAACGGTTGCACAGTACTTTGTTTTGGTGACTACACTTGGTACGGTGTAGTGAGATTTCATAATAAAGGGAATATGCGACGTTGATTAAATGTTAAGTATGGTTACCAAGTGCTCAACTACTTAGAATATTTTAAATAAAACGTTTGTATACATGAAATCTTGTGGTCTATTAACATATAGAAATGATTGTTATGATAAACCTATGAACTCACCAACTTTTTGGTTGACACTTTTAAGCATGTCTATTCTCAGGTATATAAGAAGTCTTCCGCTGTGCATTTGCTCATATTACTTGGAGTCATTCTGGCATATTTAGGACAGTACCTCGCAATGGGACCAGATGTTGATGATTTCATCCAGGTGGATAAGGACGGGTCCTCACAGGTGGTATCAGAGCGGTGGTCGTAGTGAACCAGGTCTTGCATTAGTGTGTCTAACTAGTAGTTGTTAGGATGCATTAATGAGTCTGGACTTCGACCTAGTAGTTGTTAGGTTATGTTAATGAGTCTAGACTTGAACCTGGTCTGCATGTTAAAAGTGTTTGCTTACCACCATTTGTTGAAAAATATCTACTTGTCATTTTCAGTCTCGACGCTTCTTATTGCAATTATTGCATAGACGGTGTACAGACAAATTCACATCCCATCACATTAAGTATTGTCTGACACGTTTCCTTAATTCTCTCTGTAATCTACGAGATCTTCTGCACTATACATAGATATTCTATGTAATTAGAATATCATCCGATATCTGAAATTCATTTCATACCAAAAACTCTTTATCTAACCGAGCAAAATGGAACTCACCACTAGTTCAAGCCCCTCGGATTCCGATATGAAGTCCCACTCAAGCTCCGAAAGCAGTGTAACCGGAATGGATCAACCAATTAGTCATCACCAATTCTGCATGAATTGGGGATGGGTTCATAGCCTACTTAATCATTGGAGGCAAGGAGAAGGTGATCCCTTCCACCAACCGAATTCACCTCTGGACGAAGAACCTGAAGCACTTACCGGCGAACCTGTCCGAAACACCATTTTCTCTCTCATTTCTAGAGTATCTCGCCACGATTATATAATACATCAAATTCTAGATTTTATTTATCCGCTCGTCCGAACCGACAATCACCCCGGTGTAATAGAAGAAGTCAACGAGCTTCGCACTCGAGTAGTGGCTTTGGAACGTATGGTGCAAAGATTACAAGCACCATCAGCAACACCAGTACCATCAGTAACGTCCACATCACAAGCCTCAATACCATAAGCACCAGCAGCATCACCGACAGCAACAGTACCATCAACAACATCAACATTCGCATCCCACACCTCACATTTAAAAATCTTTACCACGAACATCAACATCATATGCACCATATATACCAAGGAGTACCAACAACAATGAACAATGAAGTATTGAACCATAACTTCATTAATATTCTGCGAAGAATATGTGGTTCCTAATAGTTTTAGAGAATACTTATTCTAGCTAAATCCGAAAAGCAAATGAGATTAATATCATATTAACTCATTAAATCCATGATTACATCTGAAAAAAATATATATGTATATATGTTTTCATAAAGATTGTAATTAAAAATTCTTTTGTACAAACTGTTAATGATGAAAATATTTTAACGGGTAGGTAATACTCGAGGAATATTTAGATTTCACATTAATAAGTTACATTGTACATTCTTCGAATTTGATTCAACAGTCATTTACTATCCTATTTACATTCACCGATATACGAAACTGTTCACCACAGAATAACCATTTTCATTCAATTTCATATTTAGATTTTAACCTATTAGAATCCAACAAGTGGCATAATGAAGAAAACATTGGACAAAATAAAATTTGTTAGAAACAAACAAATTAACTAATTGAAATTTTGTTAAGAATCCACGCTAACTGTTCCTAGCTAACTGATTACATTTTATTATTCACAATTTATTTATCGTAATTTTATTTATTGTTATTTAATTACTGTTATTTATTTTACGCACTTTACATATCGTCGGATAAATCGGGACACATGTACACAATACGTCGGATTAATTCTGAGACAATAAGTTGTACACGGGTCATGATACGTATTTATTAATTCGAATATTTGTTACACCCTAACACAATAAGTATACAATACATTTTGATAAATCCTAAGACAATACGTACACAATACATCTTAGTTAATTCTAAGACAATACGTTTACAATACGTCTCTGGGTTGATGCAAAGACAATACGTATACAATACGTCGTTGGATAATTCTAAGATTATATATATATATAAACCGATTATTGGACTATCAACTAAGGACTGCCATTATTGGACAATTAAAATAAATTAAAATATTGATTATAACATATGAAACTAAACAATTCTTCAAGTTTGCCACTTGATTTCTTCTTAAACCTCATTTGAATCTTAACGATTCCAATCCATGTTCAAATCTTTCATGATTCTTGAAAACACCTCAATCGAGAGGATGAACCAACCGCACTTCATCTACAGAGGAAAAGATTGATGCATATAGTTATGCACCTGAAAACACTCGGAACCTGAGTAAACTTTTAACATGAATCTGTGCTAGATCCTTTAGCATTATTATTACCCAAAATAATTTGGTAATCCCTTTCCAAGTAGCAAATTTTGTCACAGCTCCAGCAAGTCAACTTCGACTTTTCATTAGAAACGACCTTATTATCACTTTGATATATATGTGTGCACTTTTATTGTTACCGGGGAACCTTTCATATTCCACCATATTACCATCAGCGTTTAATCATCTAAAAACACAATTCTCTTAAAACCCCTCGATTTGATAACCAATGACCCAGATCCGTTAACTTTGAAAATGCTGACGAAGCAGAATGTTGTAGATGGTCTTAAAGGCCAAAAGTTGATGATAAAGAAGGAAGTGTTAGGAACGCTCGATAGAAAATTTAGTACTGAAAATCGGATTGAGCACACCATGAAGGAGACCAAGTATAAATACAAGGACTAAACCCTATATTCAAAGAATCCAGGTAATTCTGGATCCGAAGAAATCTTTAGAGAATACCTTACTCCGAGGTCATGTTAAAATCTTGCGGAAAATTTTTCTTTATCAACCTTCGAACTTAGAAATTCCAAAATATCATCATAAATATCTTCGATATTTCTGAGGATATTTTCATAAATATTCTTGTCCGAAATTATCTACCTCTTCGCGTTTTCTGTATTCCATTATATTGGAAACTTCTGTAAAATCTAAGTATGAATTATGAATGAATTGTGGAGAAGTGTTGGGAATTGATGCATGAGTTAGTATAATATAATGCGCTTGGCCAACGTGATTATATTACAGTAAGTCATGCTGAGTTTCTAATGGAATGTGATGATTCACAGACAATATCGTCATCATGTGTCATGTTACATAACTCTTTCATTCTACATAACCTCCGAACATATCAAGAAGAATATATATTCTTGATAGTTCTATCTTCTGTAATTTTGATAAATTCGAAAATCAAATCGTGCTATCACGTTCCACCCTGATTAAAGCATTATAATCATTCGAAACTCTATTCGCTTGACTTGGAGTCGGGAAGAGAAAACAAGAGCATGGAGCTTCGAAAAATAAAGGAAAATATAAAGCCGATCACAAACACAGGAATTACAAACCGTGTATATCAATGTTTATCGCAACATAAAGACACGGGAGAATTAAAAACATTATAACCCCAAGAGCGTTGTAGAAGTAAAAATATTCCTCCGGTGGAAGTTGGAAAAGGAGAATGATTGTTGCGATAGTCAGGGTAAGGACAATGATCAGAACTGGATTCAGCATTTTCACAATCTTTTGAATTTGGGAATTGAGTATAGGAGTGGTAAAAGTAATGGAACGGAAGAAGTTAATTTATAGTGAAATATCTGATAAAGAAATCAAGGCAGATTTCCGCATTTAATTAGAGAGATCTTAATTTCCTTATTCACCAAAGAATCAGATCTTATAGATTTTCAAGATTTTCTTTTAAATCCCTTGAACTCCGGAATTCAACCAAGGCAACGTCAAAAGTTAAAATGAAACTTCATTTATTCATTTCATTCTTTTGTAATAGTCTCATTCATGCTCTTCGAATAATCAAATTGTTTTATCCATATTATTCAATGATGATAAAACTCTATTTATCAATTCATATTCGTCATAAAAGCATTTTTATTGTTAGCCATGATGACCTCGATCAAATTTCGGGACGAAATTTCTTTAACGGGTAGGTATTGTCACGACCCAGAAAATTTCGGTGATAAAACTTGTTATTTAAAACTGATTATATATAGAGAGAGAGTAAATGGAAAAAGAATGATTTCGAGCTTAATCGGTAAACGTCAGCAACACTCGATTGATGTTTTGTTAGTTTTAACATAGATATTGTACATGTTCATGAAGGATTGAAATAAAAGTTGGACTGTAAATTGATTACGAAGATTTTAGATTTGTTAAAAATATTTTTACCTTTTAAAGTTTAAATATTAGTACTCCATACATATAAATTAGAACAGAAAATAAATAATTATCGAACCTTTTTGATCAGGTTTCAAACAGTTAATGAGTAAAATAATAAAATATTATTAAGCTAAAAATTCGGGATTTTTAGGAGCACTTTTATATATTAACTGTTTAGCAATGGACACGATAGTACTACGAAATTAAAATTGTTGGCATAATCAAACAATTATATCGATTTCTAACTGTGTAATTCTTGAAAATCTTGTTTTGTACTGTGTTAATTATTATTATAATATTAATTATTTAATCATCTTCGTAAATCATGTTAGGCACATTGATTCAAATGTAATACTGTGTTGTTATAATAATTTAATAATTTTTACTTTATTTCTATATATATCTCTACACATATAGCATATAGATGATGGATAAAAATTATCAACCATCACCACCACATGAAACTCTCTTCAACCTCCAAGATCATAAGTCTTCATTCGAACGCCACCATTCCCCAAGAGTAATCATCATCTCTTTTTTCTCTCTCTATTATCTTCTATGATCATCACACACCTTCATCGTGAACCAAACACCCATTTAACTCATCGTGAGCACCACATGTAACCAATCGAACCCACAACACACGAACCCAAACCACTCCCGTGAACCTAACCACCATCGGTTAAACTCATCACTATTCTCCACCTTTATACAACCACGATCACCAAAATCTTCACCACTTTGTCGAACACCACAACTCTCCATCGCATCCACCACCCATCGTGAATCACTGGAACAACAAGAACCTTACCACCATGATCATCACTTTTGGATTCATCACGATCAACCGAACCCCAAATCACCACCATCGCCACTCTACCACTTCTCTCTCTTTTCTCTCTCTTATGTAAACTATCGATTTGCTGCATTTTTTTTTTCTTTCCTTTCGTTTACTGGCCCCATCAACAGGAAACCAGGGAGTATTGTTGTTGGATGAATGTGTTGTAATGGGCTTCTAAATTGTATTGTTGGGTCTGTTTAATGGCGAATAAAAATCAAAGACCCAAACACTCTTGAGCTGTTACGCATATGTCTTCTTTATTTCCATCAAACTGCTACGCTCCTGATGCAACTAACCACCATCTGTGTTTTCCGTTTTAATCCTGTTAAAATAAAGATGATGAAAGATTATAAAGGTTCTGAATCAGAAAGATGATGATGATGCATTTTTTTTGTGCCAAGCGAACCCTACAATATTTATCAAATAAATATACATTCAATCATATCGGGACTTTGATTAAATAAAGGGCCACCGTGTTTTTTTTTTCTATTTCTAATTATGATTCTATTGTGGGCCGATGTATATCCTTGGGCCAAAGTATTTAATTGCTGTTTGGGTCGGAAGTTGTAACTAGGCCTAGATAATATTATTAGACCGTGAATCTTATTGGACTTAGTATATGGGCCGTAAACTTTGTGGGATTATTAGGCCGAGACTCATCTAAAATCATAATGAAGATGATTATAGTCCGGATGATTAGGATTATGTTTACGCAAAAGAAAATGATGATGAAGCTATGATTATGATTATTAACATGAGAGTGATACACGAGATGATATTAACAACGGTGTTAGGATAGTGTGTATGATAGTGATAATGCTCCCGTTAGCTAGAGTTCAAGAAATTTATCAAAATAAACTGATGATGGGTTGATATTAAAATGATGATGATCGAGATGATGAATGGGTTATGAGTGATAAGCATGATGATGCCGTAGGGATGTCACACATGATGATATATGATATATAATATATGGTATATGATGAGGAATAATGATACTCGAAATAATAAGTTAATGATGATGACAATCGGTTAAGATATTGATGATCATTATTGATGATCGTGAGGTTATGATTTATGATAATGAACTAAAGACGTAGGTTGTTATCGGGTTAGCGGGACATCGCGGGTTCAAACCCGGACTTGGGCATTATTTTAAGGGTTTTTGAGGTAGTGTTACAATTACCATTATTATTATTATTATAATTAATATTATTATTATTATTATTATTAATATTATTATTATTATTATTATTATTATTATTATTATTATTATTATTATAAGTATTATTATTATTATTATTATTATTATTATCATTATTGTCACTAGTTTAGTATTAAAAATATTACTTTAATAAATAAAGGACATTTATGTAAAAATATATATTACATCTATATTAATATTAAATACTATTTTTCTTTAATAAAATGTTATTATAAATAAGTTACAAATAATATTTAAATATATTTTAAATTGAATCATATATATAAATAGTAAATCTTAAAACATAACTAAATATATATAAATTTGTTTAATTACGATTATATGTATTAATATACATAAATGATATAGGATCGTGAATCCGAGACCAACCCTACACTTGTTCAATGTCGTCATATGTATTTTTACTACAAAATACATTAGGTGAGTTTTATTTGCTCCCTTTTTAATTGTTTTTGTAATATATATTTTTGGGCTGAGAATACATGCGCTACTTTTATAAATGTTTACGAAATAGACACAAGTACTTAAAAATATATTCTACGTTGAGTTGTACCACTGACATATTTCCCTGTAGCTTGGTAACTACTATTTACATGGGTATTGTAAATGCGAATCCTGTTGATAGATCTATCGGGCTTGACAACCCCAACTGGGCTGGATGACCAGTATTCAACGGTTGCACAGTACTTCGTTTTGGTGACTACACTTGGTATGGTGTAGTGAGATTTCATAATAAAGGGAATATGCGACGTTGATTAAATGTTAAGTATGGTTACCAAGTGCTCAACCACTTAGAATATTTTTAATAAAACGTTTGTATACATGAAATCTTGTGGTCTATTAACATATGGAAATGATTGTTATGATAAACCTATGAACTCACCAACCTTTTGGTTGACACTTTTAAGCATGTTTATTCTCAGGTATATAAGAAGTCTTTTGCTGTGCATTTGCTCATATTACTTGGAGTCATTCATGCATATTTAGGACAGTACCTCGCAATGGGACCAGATGTTGATGATTTTGTCCAGTTGGATAAGGACGGGTCCTCACATCAGTTGCCCCAGCTGCTATGCCTGCACACGTTACTCCTATTCCTATCACGCCACCTGCTCCAGTCACCGAGCCAGTTCCAGTCACTGAGTTACCAGAGGGTTGTCACCTAGTCACTATTCCCATTTCAGTAGAGCCACCAACGGCCCAGGCATTTGAGATCACTGGGAGCATACCTGACGTGGAGCCTTTCCCAGACTTATCTCACCTGGAGATGCCGTCAGACTTATGTCTGGATTTATTACTAGGCCCTGAGTGGGATATAGGGCAGCCTCTCGAGTACTTTTCGAACCTAGAGGATGATGAGATCTTCAGATACTTCGCAGAGCCGACTCAGTGCATTGACCAGGATAGTATCCCATAGACTTCTTTATCTTTATTTTATCTTTTAAGTTTTTATCTTTTTAAAGCATTGTACTGAAAAAGTTATATATAGTGGAAATGCTGCCTTTCTCTTTTTGTTCTTCATGCAGAAATATTATCAAAAGAGACTGGTCTGTAGGAGATTGACCGTAGGAAGGCCCAGCACTAGGAAAGTAACACGACCGTAGGGAAGTAATCCTTCCTCAAACCTATTTCGATTATAACGCACTAAAATCTCTAAGTGTGGGGTAACCCCCTCAACTAACTTAGAATTTTAGAAGTCAATGTCCTTAATTTATATAGTATTAAAATATTCTTTCTAGATAACATTAGGGACAATGTTCTTCTAAGTGTGGGGTAATGGGTAAGGTTTTTAAATGTTAAAGTAGTCAAGTAACCATAAATCTCCAAGTTTTGTAAAAATTCTTTTGTCGAAAAGTAATTAAGCAATGGATATTTGGTAATTTTAAAAAATTCTTACTTTGTTTTTGCCCAAAAGATCTAATAAAATTGCTAGAAATCGGTTTTCAGAACATTTATTAGAACGGAACGATTAAGCTGAAACTTATGTTTTGTGTCAAAAGATTTCTTTTAAGAAATATGTAAAAGGCTACGCATGATCAAGCACGACCCCTACTCCTAAAAAGTGAGGAATCTTGGACCCAAAGTATCTGTATGACCCATCAAATCTACAGTACTTTGTTATTTCAATTAATGAGCGTGCCGGTATACGGTTCAAGTTAGAACTTGGTTAAGACATACGTTTCAAGACCAATGGTTACTAAGCGCCATACGTGGTGCAGGTGCGATACTCTTTCCGAAATCATTCTGAATAGAGAAGACAAAAAAAAAACCTCCGTTTCTGTTTCCACTCCACGCAATTTAAACCGACCAACTCACATAAAGAGTTGATGAATCAGAAATATTCACCCCAAATTCACTCCCAAAATACACCATTTACCATTCACTCCCCTTTTCATTCACCAAAAGATCCAGAGATTAATAAAGAGACAGATCGATCAAATTCGCTTCAAAAGCACTTGTTGAAAGATTCCGAACCCCTGATTGTTTTTGATAGGTCAAAGACCTATTTCCAGTGGATTATCACTTCCTCTCTGGGCACCAGGAACGAAAAATAAAAGTTATGAAGAAAGGGTATGCCGAAAAAAAAATGATTAATCTGAAAGAGCAAAGTCTCTACATAAGGCAAAAAGAAACCGGAGGAGATGCTGGAAGAGCAAAAGAAAAATTCTAGACAAAGTCTTAGAAAAATCCGCCTCTTCTGAAGAAAACCATTATGGAATTCTAAGCCATTCTCTATCCAAAATGGATACTCTGAAGAATCAAAGTCTATCAATTCTCTCAAAAATCAAAAGATCTGGATACCTTTCACCGAATCATAAATTTTCAACCAAACCCTATAACCCGTCTTCCTCTTGAAAGAATGTTTAGGAAGAAGATAAGTGTCGTCCTTACTTAACCGGTGGAGATATCGATGCTTTACCAAGCCTATGATGAGAACTGTTACACGACTGGCTTCTGAGCGACAATACAATTAGAATAGGACACCTTAAACACTTGAGTGATACAAGTGATACATCAGTGAGGAGCCTGATCATGTATACTCTACATCTGAGAGTTGGAAAATACGCCTTTTCCACTATGGACGCAATTGAAATCTAGCGACCAAATCATCGAAGCTCGAAATTTTTTCTAATACTTTCGAAAAATGTGCCGACTTCTAATGAAGGCATAACAAAAAGATCTACGGGTGGGGCAAGGGAGAGTCTATTAGAAAAATCCTTATATTTCCACTTTTTGCTTGAGGACAAGTAAAGCTAAGTGTGGGGTATTTGATATCGGGCAAAAAGTCACGTTTTTACCCCCTAAATTAAGCCTAGAACAATAAAGATTAAAACTTTGTCGGCAAAATTATCGCTTTTTCAGTTGATTTTGTAGATTAAGTAATTATAAAGGCGATGCAAAAAGAATCAAGTAAAACGGAGCTAAAACGAAGATTCTAGAGTGAAAACGGTGAGAGATAAGAAATCAAGTTATGATCCAGTGAATCAAGGCTGACCAGCACCAAAAACGGCCTGCCATACGGCCTGCCAGTATGGGGTACGGCCTGCCAAACGGTCCAGCAAACGGCCCCTTAATATGGCTTGCCATGCAAACGGCCTGCCAAATACGGCCTGCCAAACGGCCTGCATACGGCTTGCCAGCCGTTTGCAGGCAAAAATGAGGTCTATTTAAAGGGCTCTCTCCATCCATTCCAACACACACTCAACTTGCAATTCATTTTATATTTTCAATCTTTTAGTTAGTTTTAGTAGTAGTTAGCTTAGCTTTTATTTTCCGGAGGATATCCCGGCGAGTCCCTGCGATCTCGGGCAGATTTGGTCGGCCTTTTCAGGTTTTTATCCGAAACGCTTGTCTTTTGTATTAAACATGTATTCTTACTTTTTATGTTTAATAATGCGTTCCGATATTGTCATGATAGCTTAATTAATATGTATGTTGCCATGATAGAAGTTTGGGTTAGCGTAATTATGTTAATTTAGTACGATTACTTTTATAATACTGAACTAGGAAGTCTGATAGATTTGTATGCTAGCATCTTAAGGATTGACCAACCTAGGTTGTGATCAGGACTTGTCCACCTATATGAAATTAGATACTTCATAGGATTAAGACCCCTGGTTATACTGTATCTGAAGATTCTATGAACTCGGTATGGCCGGAGTTCCCGAGAGGCATCTGATGCACATTTAGGACACGGAACTTAGGAATTGAGACATGAATGACCTAGTATGCCTATTGACTGTTCTGAAGAGAGCTCTTAGGAGCTGTTAAGATCTAGTTAGTGCCTTTACTGTATGACCCAAGCCTATTGCATGTTCTTGTTTGATTGTTGCCCTAGGTCTTAGTCATACCAACTGTTTAGGTATTCATTAGGTTTCTATCTGCTTTACTATCAGTATATTAACTGTGATGCTGTATAATATTTGAATTGTTGTGATCTCATTAGTATGATGAAATGGTTGTTAGTTTTCACCTAAGGTTTTGCCAACTTAAACCGACGGACTCCTTCCGTTTGTGATCAGTGTTCAATCAACACGGTACATTGTTATTTAGTTACCTAAACTGATAACGAGGTTTAGGATTAGAGCTTAACTCACTAATAAACCTAGTACTCTACTGAGGATAACCTCTGAGGTATTGTTACACTTCAGTTATATGACCAAGTGACATACTTCTCACTGCTCAAAGAGAACTCCGAGAGTTCAGAGATAAGTAGGTCTGTGTAATTGGCTCATCCAACCAGATCTACATCATTCCAAGCATAGTCTTAACATAAGCATAATTACCTTCCCTAACCCAATACTGATATCTTGGTCAAAATTTCCCTGATCTGCATACTCCGGATATCCTTCCACTTTATTTACTTTTCTGCATTCAGGACCTTTAGCTAAAATCAACTACTATCTTTTATCCAGGTAATTTAACTAAAAGACAATTATCCACTTGGTCTTCAATTCGTTAATCAGCATAAAATACGACACTAGGTTAACTTACACCTTATACACCTTAGAAAGTAAAAGTAAATTTAGGCCCCACAAAATATAAATAAACGAAGACACTGTGTGCTACCGAATCGGACATCCTGCGACTTAACGGCACCGCACAAATAAAACCATCCGTTAGTGGCATATCAGGATTCTGTTTAGAAATATAAAAATCTCGTGTTCTATTAAAATTTTAGAAATGATTGATTACGATAAACTAATGAACTCACCAACCTTTTGGTTGACAATTTTAAGCATGTTTATTCTCTGGTATGAAAGAAATCTTCCGCTGTGCATTTGCTTATTTTAATGATATTACTTAGAGTCATTCATGGCATATTTTAAAAGACGTTGCATTCAAGTCGTAGAGTTCAATAAAGATTATTATTAAGTAAATGACAGATTAAGTCATTTATAGTTTGGATATATTATGAAATGGTATGCATGCCTCTCAGTTTTCATTGTAATGAAAATTGTCTTTTAAAAACGAATGCAATGTTTGTAAAACTTATCATATAGAGGTCAAATACCTCGCAATGGAACCAATTATTATGTAACGTTTATAATCGATATGAACGAGGCATTTCAGTTGGTATCAGAGCGATGGTCTTAGCGAACCAGGTCTTGCATTAGTGTGTCTAACTGATAGTTGATAGGATGCATTAGCGAGTCTGGACATCGACCTAGTCTGCATGTCAAAAAATTTTCTTATCATTTCTTGTCGGAAATTACCTGCTTATCATTCTTAGTCTTAACGCGTCTTACTGCATTTATTGCATATATAGTGTATTGACAAATTTCATATCTTAGCGTATCTATTACAGTAAACTCTGCCTAACAATTTCGAAAATTTCTCCATAACTTATGGGATCTTGGTATTATATATATGATGATGCTCGACCGTGTCCTTTTATTTTGATCGGATTCGGATTGAATTTATTACACGAATTGGTTGTGATTATATGGTGTTTTTATGATTTCGGATTGATTTCACACATATAGGCAACTTTGTCCTATCCGTATAGTAATAGTTTATTTGGTAAATCCTGTTCGTTCCAGAGGGAAATGGAGTTTTCAAGGTTTTAATCGATAAAAGTTAAACTATTTAAAAGGGGGATTTTGGATTAGGGTTTAACTACTTAATTGAACGTAAATTTAAATTTAACTAAAACAAATAACTAAATTAACGACAATAAAAATATAATTTATACTAATTTGACAAAATAGAAGAAATAAGGTTTTTCATGGCAATATAGCAAAATAGTAAAAAGTAATACGGTAAAAAGTAAATAAAATATATCTACGTAGTAAAAAGTGAAATTGATGAGATTTAAAATAAGGTAAAGTAGTGGCTACTAAAATATGTCCCCTCTGGATTATGGATTGTTTTTAAGTCCGGTTACGATGTTTTAATATATATCATTATATTTTATCTTCCGATTTATAAATAGTTAACTAACTAAAATTAAATCTAACTTTCGTTAGATCTTATTTTTGCGAATTCAATTATACCCCGACTATTTAAATTGAGATTTAATCTAGTTTTAACTTTCGTTACAACCAAAATTGTAACGGTCACCCTTTTTATAATTACACGATTATATAAACTATAATATTACCCAAACCACCGGATCACACTTCTAAATTGTTGTCAATAATTTGTCCATATGTCCGTCTAGATCACTAAGGTGTTGAAGCATAATTTATGTAAATTTAATGCACTTTCGCTTATTAATTTAATAAATTATGTGATAGGGGTGAAAATATCAAATTATATAACAATGGGTCGGTGATTAAACTCAATGTTAAAAATAGTCAAAGTTACATCATATTATTAAAATATGTTTCAATCCATTCGTCCAGAGGTTCTACATTTTAGTCACCACTGTGGGTTTTTAGTTGGACATTATAACGGCGTAAAAATATAAATTATATAAAGTGGACATGATAACAATAATAATAATGATAAACGATAACAATAATAAATAATAAATAACGATAATAACAACAATAATAATAACGACGGTAATAATAAATAATAATGATAATAATAACAACGATAATAACAATACTTAATAATATTAACAAAGTTGGGACGTGGAGACTTACAATGATTTGGAATGGTAGAAAAGCAGTACTACGATACCTGTAAACTTGAATTACACCACAACTACTACTTAGAACTTGGATTAAAATATTAAAATTAAAACTATTAAAATATGTTGAAAGAGAATTGTAAAATGAAAATATTGAGAAGTGCTGTCTCAAATTGCTCCTGCCTGTGCTCCTTTTATAGAAAAATAAAATACTATTCTAACTTTGAAAGTTTGGTGATTCAAACGTGTAGCAATAGGTTCTTGTAGCAACTTGGTGATTAAAATATCCCCGGTGGCTTGTCGATATATATATATATATATATATATATATATATATATATATATATATATATATATATATATATATATATATATATATATATATATATATATATATATATATATATATATATATATATAATTCATATTAATTATATATATATATTATATTATATTCTTGTGCATAGTTGACTCATAATTTTAGCTCCGATGTCTCGCTCGTTTACGTTCAGTTTATGTCTCGGTTCCGATTTCTCGAACGTCTTTTCGTATGATTTAATATCTTGTACTTTGCGTTCTGCGTCTTGCACTTTTGTCAATTTTTAGACGTTATTCTTCGATAAATTAAACCATTTGGAGTGTAACTTGTACGTTTGAGCATTTAGGACGTTTTCGTCTTTCAAATCTTCGTTTTCGTCTTTAAATCTTCATTTTCGAGTGATCTTCGTCTTTTGTCTTCGCACTTATTTATTTAAACGATTACAACTAAAAATAAGGAAATTACAATTAAAAACATTACATTTTGGAATGATATTGCGACTAAATATATGTTCGTTTTGAGCAATATCAATATCCCCACACTTGAACGTTGCTTGTCCTCAAGCAATTTATAACTTGAAATTAAAACAAACTTCACTCGAATCACTTTTTTTATTCTCACACTTTATACATCAGTGATTTTGATACGGCGGTATGAACAATGATAGTAACATTGTGGTTTACAGTCCCACATGACTATGAAAATTTAGATCCTTTAAGGAAATTGGATCTTTATGAAAACATTTGATCTTTTGAAAATTTATTCTAGTTTTTACCCTAGTTAAGTTTTCCGATTTAACCCTTTATCGGTGTTGCAAAATATTTTTGTGGGTTACAGATTTTAAAGTTTTAGCTCAAAACTTGCGATTTTGTGTCACCCACTTGCCAACCTTGTATTAGGAATGCACACATCCAGTTTACTTGTCCCGTATATTACCTTTCAGTAAACTACCGTCCGGTTGTAAAGGAAAGCGATGAACAAGCAACTGTTAAGGCAATGTCTAATGACATGCATTTGATTATGGTCCACAACGTGTCAGATGCAATTACTATCCTTTGTAGGAGAAATAGTAAAGATCACCCTATAATTTTTCGGTCTGGCACAAGGTCCTGTCTTTGACCATGCTATGCAACCACCGTTCTTACGGTTGACACCCGATTTGGTTCAGGTGACCTAATGAATTCTGATGAATTCTCAGGATTTTACGTTCAATGGTAATGAACGCATTGAAAATAGATTTTCAGAAAACAAATCGGTTTTAATTTTGATCAAAATATTTTCTCGTTGAAGCTCGAGTTTAGATATCATTGAATTCCATGAGTTTGTAATTCTCAATCTTTAAGGTCAATCTCAAGGATTGAGTAATATTGTAACGACCCGGATTTTTCCGATCATTTTATACCTATGAGATTAATATTTACATAAATTAAACCTTACCAACATGATAAGTAATCTAAATTGTTGAGATTTATGTTTTTAAAAAGAGTTTTACACAACGTTTGACCGTCCAATTTGACCGATGATATCACGAACTATATAACAAACGATAATTATATGTTTGTGTATATATATGTATTTATATATATTTAACATGATCTAAGAATGGTTTAACATCTTATTGTGTACTAATAACAATAAGTTATAAGTATACTTTGAGACTACTAACTTAAGTTTTCAAAATGATAACTATACGTAACGTTATTTGACATATATACCTTTAACCTATAATACTTATACAAGTATCGTATAAATATGTATTTAATCACTTTTAAAAGGCTTATATACATAAAACAATATAAGTATATTTACAAAAGATAGCTATATTTGAATTCTCGTTCCGTTTCCTCAAAATTTCTACATGTATACCTAGAGTATATGTACTCGTATCATACACAGCTCCTATACGTATTTACTATTAGTATATACACATCACAATCACTTAATTAGCAGCTATGAGTCAGCCAATTTTGGATCTTAGCATGCATGATTAATCAATTTGGCATATTACAAGACTTTTGCACAATATTACAAATTTATACATCTTTTCACCACCATTTATACTCCATTCCAATTTCATTTTTACTACACATTTTCTCTAACCAAAAACACACTCTTAGGAACCTTAAGTGTTCTTCACAATCTCAGCAAATAACCATGAAGATCTAGCTTCAAAAACAAGCCTTAATCATCATAATAAATTCCTTACAAGAAAACTTCAATAATCCTTCCAAAAATACAAGTTTACTTCCAACCTTTTGATCCAACTCCACCACTCTTTTGGTTCTAAGATTTTTCTCATATTTTACAGTAACTTTGTCCAAGTAACTTGAGGTAGTAACTTTGTTCATAACCTTATTCAATTCATATTTATATAGCTATCTTATTTTGTGTTGTAAAATTTTAACAACAAGAACATAGTTTGAATGATTTCAAACTTGTTTGCAAACTAAATAGATCCTTCTAACTTAACTTTTAAAACACTTCAAGACCTGTAATATATCATAATGATATGCTAACTTAACAAGATATAACTTGGTTTTACAAAGAACATCTTAAAAACTGAATCTACGTCGTCGGAGTGCAACCGGGGGCTGTTTTGGGTTGGATAATTAAAAACCATCTTAAGCTTTGAATTGGAAGTTCATGTTCTGGAAAAATGATATTTCTTATGAATATGTTAGCACATAAAAATTTCATGGTTTAACTCAAAGTGTAAGTATTTTTAGAAAAATGATCATTAAATGTTGTTTTTATGATGGAAAATGATCACTTTCATAAGTTTCACCAAAGTTTGACCTATAACCTGTGATTTCGAATACAACCTAAGGTATTTTCAGTTCATATTCTTAAAATTTGACTCGATCCAAGGAAGTGGCAAGTTGAACCAACAAAAACGGAGTTGTAATGAAGAAACTACGACTAAAACAAGATCGGGTATCCGAAGCTAGTTTAGCTACGAAAATATTTGGAGAAAAATTAAATTAATCATATATTTCTAATTAATATGATATTTCATATATATTTACTTATGATTTGATTTTATATATTTCAGGACCACCCGTAAACAACACGAGAAGATTAATCATAAGACCTCATGATTGTACGCAACACGTCATTTGACAACACGGTACTTTATGTACGCAACACGTCACTTGAAAACATGGTACCATGGGTCGAGATTAATTCTGATCAATACGAATACGATGGGGTCTTTATTTATTTTATTGAGCAACTAATTGTGGACCATTAACAACAGACTGCTAACTACGGACTAAGAAAATATTAAAAGTAATATAAGTATATATATATGTAACGATTACTTGAAAAGAAAATATGTTGATATATTATATATATGGTTAGGTTCGTGATATCTATCGGAGACCAAGTCGAGTTAAATACCTTCAAGGAAAAGGTGAGTATATAGTCCCACTTTTAAACTCTAAATATTTCGGGATGAGAATACATGCATTTTATGATTTACGTTATAGACACAAGTACTTAAAAATATATTCTACGTTGAGTTGTACCACTGGCATACTTCCCTGTAGCTTGGTAACTACTATTTACATGGGTATTGTAAACGCGAATCCTGTTGATAGATCTATCGGGCCTGACAACCCCAACCGGACTGGACGACCAGTATTCAACGGTTGCACAGTACTTCGTTTCGGTGACTACACTTGGTACGGTGTAGTAAGATTTCATAATAAAGGGAATATGCGACGTTGATTAAATGTTAAGTATGGTTATCAAGTGCTCAACAACTTAGAATATTTTTATTAAAATGTTTATATATGAAATCTTGTGGTCTATATTCATAACGCTGCCGGCATTAAACCTATATCTCACCAACTTTATGTTGACGTTTTAAGCATGTTTATTCTCAGGTGATAACTAAAAGCTTCCGCTGCAACATGTTGAATTTAAGCAAGATCTTGAGTATGCATATTTGTGTCAAAAATAAAACTGCATATCGGAGGATTTGTAATGTAAAATATGTTGGAAGTCGTATTGTTATTATCACATGTAAAGTTTGTAAGTCTAAGATTATCGCTAAACGATAATCATTATTATCTTGTTTAAACCTTGTATTTGTAATAAAAGTTATGGTTTGTATTGTAAAAACGAATGCAGTTTTTGAAAAATGTCGCATATAGAGGTCAATACCTCGCGATGAAATCATATGTTATTGTATTCGTCCTTATGGTTAAGGTCGGGTTATGACAAATATCAGGCTTAAAAGCTGATTTTTAATCTTTAAGGAGATTATCCTTTCTGAGGGTCTGATTCATTAGTCTTATCAAGCTAATTTGCACGGCGCCCTCCCCATTTTACGAGACAGATCCTCATAGTTAGGATAAGTCTGACCACTTGGCGACCCTGTTTGATGCTGAGGTCCGTGGATTTACAGCTGATTTTTGAGAAAACTTTTCAAGGTTTTTCGTAGACTCTACAACTGGTCTGGACGACAACTTCCTGACCTAAATCAAGAAGTGCGTTTCTTTTTCTGAAGACTTTACTTCATTTTAATGATGGAATTGATTCATCGTGTAGATCCATCTTTTCTTCCATTTATATTACAATTTAATGGGTAAAACAAATTTATACAGCCCAAAGCAAAAGTACCTGCAATAAACTTCGCACAAACATGTGATAACAGTTCATATATATTGACAAATCTCCCCACACTTGGCTTTTTTCATGCATCTTTTTATTCCCAATAAATAAATTCAAGCGTTTTAGTTGTTACTTAATTTATGTTCTCCTTTTAGGGTAACAATAATTTCGGTATTAACACCTAGTTTTATCGTTCATAAACATATTAAATAAGATTTGAATTCATTTAGTTAAAATTTTTTAAATTTTTCACAAAATTTAGAAAATAAGCCTAGTGTAAACCCGAGAGAATTTATAACCCCTCCCCACACTTGAGATCATGCAATGCCCTCATTTGCAATGAAATCAGACAAGATAAAATTCACGAGGGCAATTAGTATAGAAAGGGAGTTAAAACCTCTTTAGCTAAAAAGTCGTAACTTGCGGGATTTGTTTAATCTGTTGATGTTGATTTGTCCGTCATTCCAAAATTCCGTCATCTTTTCATATGTTTTGCCAAAAATTGGTTGCTTTTGCTAAACTGAATTTCAGTCTTTGAAAATGCGTCTTTTACCCTTATTAGTACATAAAATAAACTACAAACATATATACATATTTTTGAAGTTGGGTATATTATCCCACATTCATATAATATTTTTGGCATACTTTAGATGAATAATATTAAAATAATGATAACAAAATTTTTCGCCCCGTCCTTGGGTAAAGCAATTTCGGTTCTACGACCTAGTGTTCAACTCACGACGAATTTTAGAAATCATTTTTTTTAAACTTAATGAAATAAAGTAAATTTTGTTTTTAAAATCACACAAACTTAAATTTAAAAATCATATTAATTTCATATAAATAGTATTAATATTTATATACATTAATTTTATAAATTTATATAATAATATAATTATATATTAATTTTAAAAACAAGGTAAAAATAAAAATCTTTTTGGTCTTTTATCCCACTTTAATCAATCAAATATTAAAAAATATACGTCCCTCTTTTGGGTAAATTACCTGCTTATCATTCTTATCATTCTTATCAAATATTAAAAAATATAATTTTGTTTTCTTATCATTTCTTGTCGGAAATTACCTGCTTATCATTCTTAGTCTTAACACGTCTTACTGCATTTATTGCATATATAGTGTATTGACAAATTTCATATCTTAGCGTATCTATTACAGTAAACTCTGCCTAACAATTTCGAAAATTTCTCCATAACTTATGGGATCTTGGTATTATATATATGATGATGCTCGACCGTGTCCTTTTATTTTGATCGGATTCGGATTGAATTTATTACACGAATTGGTTGTGATTATATGGTGTTTTTATGATTTCGGATTGATTTCACACATATAGGCAACTTTGTCCTATCCGTATAGTAATAGTTTATTTGGTAAATCCGGTACGTTCCACAGGGAAATGGAGTTTTCAAGGTTTTAATCGCTAAAAGTTAAACTATTTAAAAGGGGGATTTTGGATTAGGGTTTAACTACTTAATTGAACGTAAATTTAAATTTAACTAAAACAAATAACTAAATTAACGACAATAAAAATACAATTTATACTAATTTGACAAAATAGAAGAAATAAGGTTTTTCATGGCAATATAGCAAAATAGTAAAAAGTAATATGGTAAAAAGTAAATAAAATTTATCTACGTAGTAAAAAGTGAAATTGATGAGATTTAAAATAAGGTAAAGTAGTGGCTACTAAAATATGCCCCGGATTATGGATTGTTTTTAAGTCCGGTTACGATGTTTTAATATATATCCTTATATTTTATCTTCCGATTTATAAAGATTTAACTAACTAAAATTAAATCTAACTTTCGTTAGATCTCGTTTTAGCGAATTCAATTATACCCCGACTATTTAAATTGAGATTTAATCTAGTTTTAACTTTTGTTACAACCAAAATTGTAACGGTCTTACCCGTTTTATAATTACACGATTATATAAACTATAATATTACTCAAACCACTGGATCACACTTCTAAATTGTTGTCAATAATTTGTCCATATGTCCGTCTGGATCACTAAGGTGTTGAAGCATAATTTATGTAAATTTAATGCACTTTCGCTTATTAATTTAATAAATTATGTGATAGGGGTGAAAATATCAAATTATATAACAATGGGTCGGTGATTAAACTCAATGTTAAAAATAGTCAAAGTTACATCATAATATTATAATATGTTTAAATCCATTCGTCCAGAGGTTCTACATTTTAGTCACCACTGTGGGTTTTTAGTTGGACATTATAACGGCGTAAAAATATAAATTATATAAAGTGGACATGATAACAATAATAATAATGATAAACGATAACAATAATAAATAATAAAGAACGATAATAACAACAATAATAATAATGATGGTAATAATAAATAATAATGATAATAATAACAACGATAATAACAATACTTAATAATATTAACAAAGTTGGGACGTGGAGACTTACAATGATTTGGAATGGTAGAAAAGCAGTACTACGATACCCGTAAACTTGAATTACACCACAACTACTACTTAGAACTTGGATTAAAATATTAAAATTAAAACTATTAAAATATGTTGAAAGAGAATTGTAAAATGAAAATATTGAGAAGTGCTGTCTCAAATTGCTCCTGCCTGTGCTCCTTTTATAGCAAAATAAAATACTATTCTAACTTTGAAAGTTTGGTGATTCAAACGTGTAGAAATAGGTTCTTGTAGCAACTTGGTGATTAAAATATCCCCGGTGGCTTGTCGACATATATATATATATATATATATATATATATATATATATATATATATATATATATATATATATATATATATATATATATATATATATATATATATATTATATTCTTGTGCATAGTTGACTCGTAATTTTAGCTCCGATATCTCGCTCGTTTACGTCCGGTTTATGTCTCGGTTCCGATTTCTCAAACGTCTTTTCGTATGATTTAATATCTTGTACTTTGCGTTCCGCGTCTTGCACTTTTGTCAATTTTTAGAAGTTATTCTTCGATAAATTAAACCATTTGGAGTGTAACTTGTACGTTTGAGCATTTAGGACGTTTTCGTTTTTCAAATCTTCGTTTTCGTCTTTAAATCTTCATTTTCGAGCGATCTTCGTCTTTTGTCTTCGCACTTATTTATTTAAACGATTACAGCTAAAAATAAGGAAATTACAATTAAAAACATTACATTTTGGAATGATATTGAGACTAAATATATGTTCGTTTTGAGCAATATCAATATACATATGTAAATTATGTATTGAAGAATACCAAACCAATTCTTATAATCTATTACATATCAAAAATTTCAATTCCCTGATCGTACGAGGTGGAGCCCTCAACTAGTTCGAGTCCTTCAGATTCCGACAGCTATTCCGGCACGGATATTCACCTGAGCTCCGAAAGTAGTGTAACCGGAATGGATCAACCAATTAGCCATCATCTATTCTGGATGGATTAGGGATGGGTTCATAGCCGACTTAATCAATGGAGACAAGAAGAAGGTGATCCTTTCCACCCACCAAATTTCCCTCTCGGCGAAGAACCTGAAGCACTTACTGGTGAACCAGTCCGAAACACCATTTTCACCCTCATTTCCAGAGTATCTCGCCACGATTATATATTATCTAAACTTCTAGATCTTATTCATCCGCTCTTTTCAACCGCCAATCATCCCGGTGTACTAGAAGAAGTCAACGAGCTTCGCGCTCGAGTAGTGACTTTGGAGAATATGATGCACAACTTGCAGGCATCACAGGCACCACCAGCATCAGCAGCAACAGTACCACCGACAACAACACCAACAGTACCATTACCACTACCACCAACAACCGCATAGCGAACCTTAACTTCACAATCTGTCCCACGAGCATCAACGTCATATGCCTCATAGATACCAAGGAATACCAACAACAACAAATGATGAAGTATTGATTCATAACTTCATCGGAGAAAAATTTTACGGTGATTATGTAATCTCTAAAGTTTTAGAGGTTATTTATTCTAATCATAACCGTAAATCAAGATGAGTGGATGGATAGAGATGATAGAGGGGAGAATAGAAACTCTGACAAGAATGGTGCGTGCGTTACAAAATAAACTTGTTATACAAGCAGCACTAGCAGTACCGTCAGCATCACCAGCACTAGCAGCATCTACAACATCACAAGCTCAACCAGTTCCATAAACACCGACATCATCACAAATCAACAACGATCATATTGTATCAACGAGTTATGAAGTATTAACTCATTCCCTCTGAAGAATTTAGATGTATATTTTATATATATATGAATTTTTAAACCATAATATATTTTCTCATACTAAAGCTATTATGTATGAATTGAAAAAGGGTAAATACTACTCGGTTAATTCATATTACTAATATGCTATGATGTACATCCTTCGTTCACGACTTAACCATCGTTAACTACAATCTTTGTTTCAACACAATGAATTCCATTTTATAATAAATCAAGTGTATTATTCAATTACATGTTTGATTCTACACTTTTATCTTTGATGTACTTGAAATTTTCTAGAAATCATCGTTTGTATCTTGCGAAGTTCACAAGAATTCCACGAACACCAACATCATCCACCGAAGAAATATCAATGGATGAATAATGAAGGATTAATTCACAATTCGTTCAAGTGGAAGAAATACTCAGCAAAGATTACATAATTTCTAAAGTTTTAGGCATTATTCAATTCTAGTTCCAAACGAAAATTAAATGAGTTTAATTTAATATTAACTCATTAAATCTATATTACATCTGAGGAAAATATACATACATATATATTTTCATAAGGACTGTAATAAAATTCTTTTGTACAAAATATTACTTGTGAAATTTTTTTAACGGGTAGGTAATACCCGAGAAATACTTAGATTTCACATTAATATGTTACACTGTACATTCTTCGATTCTGATTCAACAATCATTAACTATACTCACTACTTACACAGCGATATACATTTTTCATAAAAATTAGGATAACCATTCTCATTCAAATCCAATTTTACATATTCTGATTTTGACACATCAAATTCAAGTCAAGATCTAACAGAAGACATCACTCTTAGATTCCTACATCTTTCAAACCATACTGTGAATTCAAAACTGTGTTAGAACTTCACTTTTATTAACAAAACTTATAAAGATATTCGTGTCATTCAAGATTCACGACGATTTCATCATACGGATATTAACAATGACAATCTGCATTTAAACCCTTCAAAATTCTTGAAGACACCTCAACCAATGAAAAATCGAGAGCAGGAACCAACCTTACGTTATCAACGAAAAGAAGGATTTACGCGTATAGCGATACACCTGGAAATCTCTCGAAACCAAAGTAACAGCTTAACACATATCTATGTCAGATCCTTTAGCATTTATTACCAAAAATAACTTTGCAATCTCTTTTCAAAGTAGCAAATTTTGTCACAGCTTCAACAAATCGATTTTGACTTTTTATTCGGATTAACTTTATCATAACCTTGATATATACGGTTAACCTTTCTGTCATTGTTACCAGGGAACCTTTTACATCCCACCACATTAGCAGTAAACTTACCACCAACTCCATTGCTCTTTGACTTAAATCTCTCTGAAAAATCACTAAATTTATTCATTAAAACCCCATCAATCTACTCATCTGCATCTTGTAAAAATATTTGCCATACCAAATACCAGGAAGTATCAATAATTATTCTTGAATCTCGCAGCGTTTCTACGATAACAGTTATATATATACATATAACGTTATCTCCTTGAATCATAATTCTAAAAATTTTGAATAACGCTCCAGCCTACGAATCAGTATTATGATGTTGTGAAAAAGCTAATGAAGCAGCAAGGACTGCAGACAATATTAACAGTCAAAAGTTTGATGATAAAGAATGGTAGGTTGGAAAAGCTCAAAAGGAAATTTGGTACTGAAAAATGGATTGAGCAAACTATGAAGGAGGCTGTAGACAAATCATAAGGACTAAACCTATAATCAAAGAATCCTGATGATTCGATTTTTGATGGAAATTATAGAAGACATGTAAACTCTTTACGCGTTCTAAAACAGTACACAAGAATTTTCTTCATCATCCTCTGATCTTAGATATTTTAAAATTCTAAGATATCATCATATCTTTCATTACAAATATCCTCGATATTCCTGAAGATATCTTCATAACTATTCTTGTCCGAAATTATTTATCTTTTCGCGCTACCTGCGTTACGTCATAAAGGAAACTGTTTTAGTTTCTAAATTTCTGAAAATTTGAATTTAGATTATGAATGTTTTTGAAGTAGTGTTGGGAATTGAAGCACGAGTTAGTATAATATAATGACACCTGATCAACGTGATTATATTACAGTAAGTCATGTTGAGTTTCTAATGGAACATAATGATTCACAGACCCTACCGTCATCATGTGCCATGTTACATGACTCTTACATTCTACCTAAACTCTAAACATGTCAAGAACTTATTTTCTTGATAGTTCTATCTTTTCCCTTGACTTCTGGTAATTTAACAAATCAAGATCGTGCTATTACAATTCCTTTCTTAGAACATTAGTCATGTTCATTCAAAACTCCATACCTATGAATTCTTGACCATTACTCGCTTTACTTCAGGTCGAGAAGAGAAAACAAAAGCATGGAACTCCGAAATATAGGGGAAAATATAAACACGACAACAACACAAAAATTACAAACCGTGTATATCAATGCGTATAGCGATATAAAGACACGGGAGAACTAAAAACACTATGAACCCAAGAGCATAGTAGAAGTACACAGATTCCTCCGGTGGTAGATGAAAAAGAAGAATGACGGATGTGATAGTCAAGAATGTATCAAGAATTAGAACTGGATGGAGCATATTGACGAATGTTTTGGAAGTATGAGTTAAAGAAGAAAGTATAGAAGATGGGAGATGTGAAAATAAGGAAACGAAGGAAGTAGATTTATAGTAAAATATCAAACAGAGAAATCGAGACAGATTATCGCATTAAATCGAAGAGGATAATAATTTCCTTAATCGACGAAGAATAAAATCTTATATAGATTACAAAGATTTTCTTTAATCTGAAGATCAACCGTGATGACATTAAAAGATAAGACGAATTCCTATTTTCTCATTTCACTCTTTTACGATAGCTTCTCTCATACGCTTCGAGTAATCGAATTATTTTATCCATATTTCTCAAACATGATAAAACCCTATGTATCAACTCATATTCTTCATAATAACATTCTTATTGTTAGCCATGACGATTCCAATCAAATTTCGGGACGAAATTTCTTTAACGGGTAGGTACTGTGACGACCCGGAAATTTCAGACCAAATTTAAACTTAATCATTAAATGTTTCCGACACGATAAGCAAAGTCTGTAAAGTTGAATCTCAAAAATTTTGAACTATGTTCATGTATTTATTTAACCTCGACCAAATTCCGACGATTCACGAACCATTATATAATTGGATATGAATATATATGTATATAGATATTATAACTTGAAAACGTTAACAAAGTATTAAATGTATAATACTTTACATTAAACGTATTTGACTCAATATATGTTTAATATATTTATCTTCGGAATTAGAAGATAATACCAAAGATTGATTTAGTAGATACTTCAGCACTTATAAATCCCGTAAATATTATGATAATAATTATGGGTCTCTGTTGTAAGGTCTACGTCGATTTGAGAAATCTTTCCTTTTTAATAATATTCGGAATAAATGGTAAAGTGACATACATGTAAGAACAAAAGTGTCAATTAACAGGAAACTAGACAAAAGTTAGTAAAGATTCCTGCTTAACTTTCAAAGTGTGCTTTACAATAATTTCCTCGTGACTCTTGTTAAATTAATTATTTTGATTTCATAATATTTAACCATGTAGAGAAAATAATTGGGTTAATGGTTGTCGACACGGTAAACTCTTTTGACAAGGCTACATTAAAATGATTTCATACATTGAATTTACTTCTCGATTTACGAACGAACTACAATTTATAAACCAAAAACTGTTATGAGTTTTATATGATTTTACTTTCTTAAATAGAAACATTTTATGATTATAACCTTTCAATAAAATGATTTGTTTTGGAAAACCAAAATTTGTAATATTTATTTTAGAAACGTTTTCAAGGACTGAATTATTTAAACGATTTTAAATTTTATAACTAGATTTGAAAAACTAAATATTAAATAAATATTTTAATTATATATATAAATTATATATATATATATATATATATATATATATATATATATATATATATATATATATATATATATATATATATATATATATAGTATTAGTAGTACTAGTATTATACCTAAAATACTACGACGAGGTTATGTTCGGGTTATTTCAAAACGGGTTTTTCGAGCGGGATAGAACTAAGGAAATTATGGGTTATAGCTATGGAGTTTATGGGTATGGTTCATGGGTTTTGTTCGTGAGGCCAAACTAGTATTTATCATCTCCGTTGCGTTTACATACTTTCCTGCAATATTGAATCACAATATTGATACATTCGTGAATCCGAGGCCAACCCTGCACTTGTTCAGTACCGTCATATGCATAATTGCTACGAAATACAGTTTTATGAGTTTCATTACTCCCCTTTTAAATGCTTTTGCAATATATATTTTTGGGACTGAGAATACATGCGCTGCTTTTATAAATGTTTTACGAAATAGACACAAGTACTAAAAACTACATTCTATGGTTAGATTATTAGACCGAATATCGCCCCTTTTAGCTTGGTAACCTAAGAATTAGGGAAACAGACGAGAGGATTCTGTTACCTAATTGACGCGAATCCTAAAGATAGATCTATGGGCCTTGATAAGCCCGAGTCAGAGAATTTAAACAGCTTTAGTACTTCAATTTTTATACAGATGAGAGGATTCTGTTATATAGACGAGAGGATTCTGTTTTAGGGATATTTTATATGCATTATGTTAATGTCAGTTACCAGGTGTTCACCATATGAATGATTTTATGTTTATGCAGATGAGAGGATTCTGTTTATAAATGTAAAAATCTTGTGGTCTATTAAAATTTTGGAAATGATTGATTACGATAAACGAATGAACTCACCAACCTTTTGGTTGACACTTTTAGGCATGTTTATTCTCAGGTATGAAAGAAATCTTCCGCTGTGCATTTGCTCATTTTAAAGATATTACTTGGAGTCATTCATGACATATTTTAAAAGACATTGCATTCAAGTCGTAGAGTTCAATAAAGATTATTATTAAGTAAATGACAGATTAAGTCATTTATAGTTTGGATATATTATGAAATGGTATGCATGCCTGTCAATTTTCGTTGTAATGAAAGTTGTCTTTTAAAAACGAATGCAATGTTTGTAAAACTTATCATATAGAGGTCAAATACCTCGCAATGGAACCAATTATTATGTAACGTTTATAATCGATATGAACGAGGCATTTCAGGTAGACTCTAGTCTGATCAACTGGGGTCGTTAGCCCATCCAGGCCGCTGAGTCTCTCAATGGGTTGCTTCGGATTACCCACATGGTTGCTTCTGAATGACCGTTGCTTGTGGTTGTCACAGTTTCGTTGAATTGACCGTTGCTGTGGATGTTTTATGTTGTGGTGGTGTTTAGATTTAGTTGATTGTTGACTATTGTATGATATTGCTTTTTATGTTGTATGCTAAGTGGTAGATTGCTCTGTTTCTATATGTTCTAGTGGCTGTCTGATTAACTGTCTGCCTGATTTAATGTTGTGTGTTCTAATGATTATACCTGTATGCTTTAGCTGTTAGATTAGTCCATTCACTTAGCTTCGTGCTAACCCCTCCACCTTTCCCTTTGCAGGTTGTAGGTCTTTTGCTTTTGTGGACATGGGAGAAGATGGGTGTGTTGGGTTGTGTTCGATAAGTCTAGAACTCTGATGTTGTCTTATGAAATCGGATATTAACGTAACACCAGTTGTTTGATAACAATGTATTTGTGAATGAAGTTGTAATAATTATGTTTATGTTTGTACATAAGGGCATGTTTTGTAAATAAGACTTCTGCTGTGTTATTTAAAAAAATACGGTGTTACAAGTTGGTACCAGAGCATAGGTTTGGCCGCATCGACATTGTATTTGAATGTCAAGTTCCCAAACCTTGAGAGGATCTTGTCGAACCTAACACAAAGGGGACGGGTTAAGTGAATGTAGGAGCTTTTATTTGTTAGTTGATAGGCACTAACCGGTTATCCACTAAGAGTTTGTGTGAGATGTTATGGTAGTGCAGATATGTCAGGTAATCAAGATGCTGCCCCTAATGCCTTCGAAACCTTTAGAGCTCCTGATGAAGACTGTCATTTATCAGAAGAAGAAGTATCAGAAGAAGTGTTAGATCTTCAGATTCAGTTGAAAGAAGCTCAGGATAGGATCAAAGAGCTTGAACAACAAGTGATGTCGCATTCTAACACCACATCAATAAATCCAAGCTTTCCTCCAAGTGTTTACCCACAGTTTGGAAACATTTCTCAACAACGGTATGTGCCACCTCAGTACCAGATACCATCTCAGTTCAATCCACAATTTCCGAATCAAGTGATGTACCCATTTCAGATGTCATTATTCCAACCACTGATGATTGAAAAGAAGAAGTGCTCGTATTAGGACTTTCTTATTTGTCAACCTTCAGAGTATACTGGTAAAATCGACCTGACTGAGACTCTAAATTGGCTTATGGAAGTGGAAAGAGCATTAGATGTGTGTCAGTGCGAGCCAGAGTTGAGAGTGTTATATGCCAGTAGATTGTTCAAGGGGCGAGCTATGGAGTGGTGGGACTCCATGTCATTTATCAAAGGAACAACTAAGTCAATTGTCATGGGAGCAGTTCAATGCTAAGGTTCGTGAAAAGTATTGTTCAGAATATGATTTGGAGAAATTGAAAACCGAGTTCTTGGGGATGAGAATGACTGATGATATGATGATTGACGATGTTATTTTGGACTTTTCCTCTAAGTTAAGATTTTGTCAATAGTGGGTACCGCATGAGAAAGATAAAATTCAACATTTTATTAGAGTTATTAAGCCGGAGTATCGCTCAATGGTTAGATTTTCTTCTTCTTTATCGCAAGCTTTTGAGATGGCCAAAGCGACTGAGGGTGATGTTAAAGCCATAAGGAGTGTGGGAGTGGTTCTTATAGGAATAGGTCGGAAGGTCAATCTAGTTATCAATCCAGTCCAAAACCAAGAAAGACAACCGGGTTCAGTACGAGGGAAGTTTCGAGTACGAGTGGGTCGGGTTCCGTACAGAAGGAGTGGTGTAACTCGTGCAGATCTTAACAAAGTGGACAGTGTTCTCCAGCTGCGAAAAGGTGTCTAAGGTGTGGTATAGTGGGACATGATGTTCAAAAATGTTCTTTCAGAAGCGATGTATGTTGGAATTGTCATAAAGAAGGTCATAGGTCAGCACAATATCAGACAGCGGGTAGAGGTGGTTCTGGGGCAGGGTCCGAGGTGCAGTCTGTGTCTGTTGGTGGATCTACCGCATCAGTAGGACAGAAGAAAAAGGTCCTCCCACAGCTATAGATAGAGCTTATCAGATGGTAACAGATGTTGATGTTGCGTCGAAAGACGTAGATACTGGTATGTTGAGAATAATTTTGTTGTTGCTTTTGATTTCGTTTATGCATACTTTGTATATTATGTAGATATTGTAGTGAGCTTATTGATAGGTGCTTTTAAGGTAGTGTTAGTTGTAGTGATAGAGATGACTTGGATTCAGGATTCTCGGATTTTCTTACTTGAAATGGAGACGTGATCTATGATAATGTATTACGTGTGGCCAATGTAAGCACATTTTGGTAGATCATGCGAAAGTTTCAGTAAGTTAAGAAGAGAAGTAGGATAGTTGACTGCTTACATTGTTGTTAATATGTGTTGCTTGACGAATAGCTGATGGGATTTTCTTACCGTGACTTTTAACTTTGACCAGATTCCGAGGATGAAATTTTTTTAATGGGGTAGATTTGTAACACCCTGAGATTGGTCCTAGTTGTAATGACCAAATTACGCTTGTATGGTTTTAATTAATGATATAAATAATTATATGTTTATGATTATTTGGTTGTTAGTTAAGACCAGTTCGTAACAAGGATCACAGAACATGTTCGTTTGTCTAAATTGGACTCCGTTAGGGCTGCCTAATGAGGTATAAAAGAGATTAGATAACTAGTAAATGCCCATGTGTTGTGGGTTATGGGTTTTTAACACCCATTTAGAGTGTAATCTGCTTCTTAAAATCATTTCTAGAAGTATCTCAAAAGAGCCCGTACCAAACTTTTTTGACACTTGAAACCCTAATTGATCATAGCTTGTTAGATTGTTGGATTTGAGCTTGTAATCTGTTCTTTGTGCAATTGTGATCATCACAAGGTAAATTTTATTTAGATTCATGTATTAATCTTGTTACAATTTAGGGTTTATGTTCTTATGGGTTTTGTATATTCGATGCTTGATTCTTGATCTAAATGTGTTTGTAAGTGTTAATTGTTGTTACAAATAGCTTGTATATGTATTATATCATGTTTTTGAAGTGGTTTCATGATCAGAATGGCCAAAAATTAAGATTTGGGGTCAAAAAACGTGAAAATAGCGTGCTGGTGCCGTTCTTCGGCATCCGTACGAGTGACAGCTCAACCATGTGGTTGAGCACGCATTTGAGGGCTCAACCGCGTGGTTGAGGGCTCAACCGTACGGTTGAGCACTTGTCAGCTTTTAGTAAAATTGAAAAGGGCATAACTTTCAAACCATGACTCCGTTTTTGATGAATAATCTATCGTTGGAATCGTATTGACGAGTACTTTTCAATGGTAAACTTTTAAGAAGCTGGATTAAACTGTGTTTAGGGCAGGAAAATAGGTTTTAGCTTGTATGTTCCATTTTGCACGCACTTGTATGACGATATTGAATGAATTTATGTTATAGACTTATAATATGATGAATATATGATGATATGACCTATTTTATAGTATGAATCGATTATATTATTGATTTTAACACTATACTGACTTTGTTCATGATGTTTCTAAATGATCAGGAGAAGTCAAGACTCGGAAATATAAGACCTCTGAGTTCTTCTCGTGCTGGTATTCGGTGAGTGGGTTAATCTAGCTGTTAAGGCATATAGTGACATGATCTAGACCGTTGACCTAGTTTCTATGCTTTGAACCTATGTTGTTGTGTATTGTAGACGATGACCTCACGCTCAGTTGGATCGACCTTGCTTCTGATCAGGTCGTGAGAGATCAACCTTGCTTCTAATCAGGTTAGGCTCATTGATGTTGTATGAACATTATAAGTTGGAATCACGCGTTCATTACGTGTGGAAGACTTATACTAGTGATACAGGGTTATGAGTTTTCGGTAAACTCTAGTCTGATCAACTGGGGTCGTTGGCCCAGCCAGGCTGTCGAGTCTCTCAATGGGTTACTTCGGATTACCCACACGATTGCTTCTGACTGACCGTTGCTTGTGGTTGTCACGGTTGCTTTGGATTGACCGTTGCTGTGGATGTTTTATGCTGCGGTGGTCTTTGGATTTAATTGATTGTTAGCTATTGTATGATATTTGCAACATCCTCAGACAGGGCTTAGATGTAAGATGACTATTTTGCCCTTAGGCATAATTTTGTGGTTAATTATGCTTTTATTTTAGTTGAATAGTTTATATTATTTTATTATTTGATTAAGACCAGTTTGTGACAAGGGTCACAGAACAGGTTCGTTTATTTAATTTGGACTCCGTTAGGGCAGTCAAATTAAGTACGAAATTATCAGATAGATAACTGGTAAATACCCGTGTGTTGTGGGGTATGGGGTTTTAACTCCAAATAAGTGTTTTATGCTGCCTTCTTTTTCTCATTTCTCTATCTCTCTAGAAATTTCCCTAATATACACCCGTACTCATTTCTTCTTCAATATCTAACCCTAGATTCTCAATTGGTGTTCTAGAGCTCAAATATTTTGTATCAGCTTTTTCCTTATAGTTTACTGAATCTTTTAAGGTAAGAATCAAAGGATGTCAAGCTTTAATCTTTGAGAAAATGAGATTTTTGTGTTTAGTTTTGTTAAAGTGGGTTTTAGTGTCAAATTGGTTGATTTTGATGTTGTTTGTGTCAAAATCTTGTGGGTTTATGCTTAGTGATGTTTAGTGTACTTGATTTGATCAGTTTTGAGGTAAGAAACGAGCTCTAGAGCAAGAAATGGCGAATTTTGGGTTAAACCCGTAGCTGTGTTCATCTTCTTCATCAGATGAACACACTCAGCCGAGTGTCTCTTGACACTCGACCGACTGTGTAGATGATCGATCGGTTGAGTGACACACTCGACCGAGTGTGTCTGAGTTCTGACCAGATGATTTAAATTTAGTCAGTCGACTGTGTGAGTCAGTCGACCGAGTGTCTTTGTGGGCAGAATATTTTACTAAGTTTTGATGTCTAACCGTTATGCTGCCAGCGTGACTTATGATAATCAGGATGTAAATTCTGAAAATGCATAAGTGTTAGGTGGACTTTTAGTGGCACCTTTTGTGACTGATTTTCTGTACTGTGCTATTTTGTGTTAACGAACAGAAACTAACTTGATTTGCTGTATGTTCAGGTGATAAGGATAAGGAAGCCGCTCAGTAATAGATTATCTGAACTAGTTGCTGGTATTTGGTGAGTGGGTCTATCTCCGGATAGAGTATTAAGTAGCTGACACGCTACTTGTTCAGACTCTTTATTTTTATGTTTTTGCCCTGTATGAATACCATGTATAGTTAGATATTGCCATGCTAGTTTGGATAATTGCATGACTGATTATCTGTGATCTTATGTGCGCACTGTTAGAAGGGTGATACGAACGGGTTGAAGACATGTTTGACATTACGCTGAACTATGATGTTTTCTAATTTTGTACTCTTTTAAGTAACACCGTCATTTTGGAATATTGTAATAATGTTAACTAAGTTGATTTGTTAACTATGGTTTGTAAGCGTTAACCAGGGTTATTTTAGTAATTAAATGTACTTCTGCTGTGTTTAAAAAAAATCAGGGTGTTACAATATTGCTTTTTATGTTGTATGCTAATGGGTAGATTGCTCTGTTTCGCATGTTCTAGCGGTTGTCTGATTAACTGTCTGCCTGATTTAATGTTGCTTGTTCTAGTGATTGTACCTGTATGCTTTAGCTGTTAGATTAGTCCATTCACTTAGCTTCGTGTTAACCCTTTCACCTTCCCCCTTGCAGGTTGTAGGTCTTTTGCTTTTGTGGATGATATCGGCTAAAAAGTCACGTTTTCACCCCGGTATTAAGGCCCAAAAATAAAAAAGATTCAAACTTTGTCGGCAAAATACCCACTTCATTGATTAGAATTGAAGAACAAGTAATTACGAAGGTGGTGCAAAAAGAATCAAGAGAATCGAAGCTAAAACGAAGATTCTAGAGCGAAAACGGTGAAAGACAAGAAATCAAGTTACGATCCAGGGAATCAAGGCTGACCAGCAAGCCATACGGCCTGCCATACGGCCTACCATACGGCCTGCCAGTATGGAAACGGCCTGCCATATACGTGCCACCACACGAGCCACCATACGGCCTGCCTTGCATACGGCCTGCCAAAAATGGGCTACCATACGCCCTGCCATACGCCCTGCCAGGCGTATGCTGGCAAATTCCAAGTCTATTTAAAGGGTCTTTGTCATTCATTCCAACACACACTTCAATTCACTTCTTTCTCTCTCTTGTACAATATTAGTCATACTCTCAAGGCCTTCGACTCCGTGCGGGAAACCTAGTACCCGGAGAAGAACGCTGAAGATTGTATTAGGAGCGGTCTGGAGTCTTGAAGTTGTCACTTTTGTATTCACAACTCATTTAATCTACTGGTACTTCTATCCTTTATCTTATATAATATTTTATGATATTATTGTCATGATTAGCGAGTAGTTATCTTTAGTGTATGCTATGATGTAAGCAGTTATAATGCCGAAATAATATTATGGTCTGTGTATGTTGTAGAAATGCTTTCCGATTATGCTTTAAACTCAATCGCTTTTCCAACTAATAGAACGTAGTTATAGGCTCTGTTATTGGGAAGTCGCGAACCCCGATTCAGTGTACACTATCTGTGTCACCCCTTGGTAAGATAATTCTATCGGATACAACGTAAGATTGACCGAGGCACACCGGTTGTAGTAAGTCTATCGAGCTTTGGATTCCGACTGAGGACTCTTTCGTAGTGAAACATCTGACTAGACCCCTAGTACATTGTCGGTCCTAGACCATGCTAGTGTAGTCACCAAGCATATAAACTTCGTACGTGCACGCTGAAGCACAGCGGTTATTGTAAGCTGTACCTCTGCTAAGTAAGGCCATGGAACACGGTTAGTGTTGACCAGTACACTGCACCATAACGCGGTCTCAAGCATTGCACCCCACTTGAGGGATTCTTAGTTAATTAAGGAACTGTTTGTTTAGACACATAAAGGATTGGACCGTTAGGATAACCGAACGTGTTCATGGAAGTCAGACTTGACTTGGCCATGGTGTTCTTTATGGTTGAACTCTTTTTAAGGGCCTAACTATCTTTTACCAATCATTAACTAAAGCATTGAGGCACATCACGTCTCTCGGATATGGTAAACCATGTATTCTATTATGCTTAAGAAATTTTAGACCATTTTGGAATGTTAATACGTCACCCAACCGAGTCGCTCAATTGGATGAGCCATCTGAACGTGTATGCCTGTAGTCAGACTGCACGGGCGTCGGGGGTAAGGGACGTTGCTGTCTATTCAGAATCTTCAAGCCTAACGTAGTACCCAGTGACATGTCTTATAACAGGGGCGTTTAGGACCAGTGTAATGAATACAAGGCCTCTGCCTATTCATGAGCCAGCATTCCATAATTTCGGCAGAATAACTGATGAAGTCATAGTATGCACTTACTTTAACCTTATCTGAATTTCAAATTTTATCACATTTACTTTATCTATCTTATAAATTAGAAAATCCCAAAATAAATATTCACTACTCCCTAACTATCTTAAGTTACAATATAGGTTCGATGTTACTGATATCTCAAAAATACGACTCTAGGTCATACTTCCCTTACTTATAAGGAGTAGTAAGATTTAGGCCCTGTTAAATATAAATTTAAAATAGTACCCTCTCCCAAGAGTGGCTGATCCTGGCCAGCCGCGGCCTAACGACACCGCGCAAAAAAAATCGTCCGTTTCGGCCATATCAAGAGAGATACCTAGTTTTTGGCGCCGCTGCCGGGGAACTGGTATCAGGCAATACTGTTTTCAATCAAACTTATTCACAAGCATTTAGTGGTGTCTAAGAAAGAAAATTATACACGGACTTGGTTATTGGATTTTCCGAACAGTCGCCAATTATATTGGGACCAAAAGGATCCTGCCTCTCCGTAGTCGGCCTGGCCACTTGGTTTTTGAATAGTTTGTGCGGAACTTTGTTACCGAAATACCAGGGATTCAGTAGCCAGAACCAAAAACATATTCCACCATAGGATAGTTAGTTAATTAGATTAGATTACTTTAGATTACTCTAGTTTACCTTAGATTAGACCACCTTAGATTACCTTAGATTACTTTAGATTAAATTAGATTACCGTAGAATTAGATTAGTTTAGTTTAGCTTATTATAATTTAGCTTATTTGCGAAAATTAAAAACAAAAAGGCATACCTAGTGTATGACCCAAACCCGATCTAGACCAGGGCCGTTGTTATTTGTACCTGATCCAGACGCAATAATCTACTGCACGCAAGGAAGCACGAATCAAAAACCAAATGGAGTTACGCGTTACTTTAGCAGAAAACACGAATCCCTCAATTGAAGGTCGAGGAGGACCAATCAGATTTCTAGAGATTCAAGGACACTCGTTTGAGTTAAAACATCACATCATCCAGCTCATTCAGAATAGTTGTCAATTTCATGAATTACCGAATGATGATCCTAATTCTCACCTTGATAAATTCATATCTCTTTCGAACTCCTAAAAACAGCCAGGGATAGGACAAGATATAGTCCGGCTATACTTGTTCCCCTATTCTCTCACTCATCATGCTCAAACTTGGTTTGAAGGACTGGAAAAAGATTCCATCACGTCATGGACGGAGATGGCGACTAAATTCCTAACCAAATATTTCCCTCCTTCTAAACAAACCAAACTAAAGAATGACATCATTAACTTCAAACAAAGTTATGATGAATCTCTTTACACTGCATGGGAGCATTTCAAAACCCTGCTGAAGAAGTGCCCTAATCACCAGTTAGAACGGTCAGCCCAAATCTGTACCTTCTACAATGGTCTTACGGTAAATCATAGGACGACGATCGATGCAGCAGCTCAAGGGAATCTGATGAACCAAACCGCAGATGAAGCATGGGAATTGCTCGAGAACATGACGATGCATCATCATGACTGGAACAGTGGTAAAACAACTTCATCATCTGCCCCACTCTCTGCACTTAACAATCAAACAGAGGCCATCAAATCCCTCACGGACAAGATGAAATCTCTTGCTAAACAACTCGAAGAATTGAAGACGCAACCGCAGCAGGTTAACCAAGCTCAGGCTTGTGTTAATTGTACCAACCTGCAACTTACTGAAGACTATCAAGTTGAGTACGAAAACCCTGACGGTTCAGTCTGTTACGTTCAATACCCAGCTCGTCCACCAAATCCCGGATTCAATCAACCACCAAGGGTTAATCAATTTCAGCGATGCAATCAACCTTTCCGCTATCGCTATCCACCTTATCCAGCCCAACAATCTCAATTGACCTACGATCAACCACTTCCACTCACTGGTCCCCCAGTTGAGGAGAATTCCCCTACCACCCAGATTACAAAAGCAGCTAACCCCACTCTCGGAGCTGATGATCAGTTAACTCAGTTCATCCAAGGACAACAACAGTTAAATCAGAGAACTGCAACCAGACAAGATCAGACAGAGATACTAATGAGAAATCAATTGGCTCTGCTCAAAAGTTTGGAAACGCAGCTCGGACAGTTATCACAACGCCTTGAAACCCGACCGCAGGGAAGATTGCCAAGTAATACTATCCAGAATCCCCACATAGAAGAAGTAAAGCAAATGGATTCCGTAATCCCAGAGGAAGAACCACGGAGAAGGTCAACTAGGCTCAAGAACAAATCAACATATACTCAGAAGCTGACCCCTGAAACTCCAGTTCGCGTACCTTATCCTGGAAGGCTACAAGAAGGACCATCCAAGCTTGATTCCTTCAAACTTGATGGTAGATTCTTGGACACCATGTCCAAAGTTCCCAACCAGAAAAGATACATCCGAAGGCTTCTATCTACAAAGGAGAGGATACCAGACTCTAACAAAATTCCACTGAGTGAAGAATTCTCTGCATTACTCAGAAACTCTCTACCACCTAAGCTAGGAGATACGGGTCGGTTCGTTTTCCTGTGTTCAATCTACCAATCTGGAACCATTCATGCGCTAGCAGATTTAGGAGCAAGTATCAACCTAATCCCCTACTCTCTCTACAAGAGATTAGAGTTAGGAGATTTGTCACCAACCAAAATGACAATCTAACTTGCCGATCATACAATTCGATATCCTAAGGGCATAGTTGAGAACGTCTTGGTGAAAGTTGACAAATTCTTGTATCCTACGGATTTCGTAGTAATGGATATTAAGGAAGACCTACACACCCCAATAGTGTTAGGAAGACCTTTCATGAATACGGCTAGGACTGTCATTGATGTGTACAATCAAACCATGATCTTACGATCACATGGGGAGAGCGTTACCTTCAAAATTGACCGACCAACCGATCTTTCTGGACAGGCAGAGATGTTTGCTATTTCCACCAGACGGATCACTTCCGATGATGAGTCATTACCACCAGCCGACGATATCGAGATGGGTGTCGAATCACAGTCTATAGACGACCCAGAAATGGAAGAAGAGGATCCCAGCGAAGAAATAGAGAAAAAGGAGGAATCCGAAGAGGAAGCGGAAATGGAAGACGTAAAAGAAACTGCGACAACACCCGTTCCAAGCACTGAGCGTCATGAAGAAATAATGAGGCTTGAAACGGCAGATCACAGTTTAATCATTCGCTTCAAAAAGAAGAAAAACAAGGCTGAGGTTAAGGATATAGAAATTGATCTTGTAAGTATCAAAGTGGAGAATCAGAATACTGAAGAAACCCGTTCATCAGACGCATCGTCAGAGGAACCGGATACCGATGATGACGAGGAAGAGCATCACGAAGACATTCTGACTAACTCACACTCTCCAACCGAAGTAGATTAAGGGAAGCCGGACTCTTCTTCAGATCAAATTCCGGTTATATCCACACATGCAGACATGATTACCTTCATTAATGATACCGATGAATTTGAAGACATTCTCGAAGCCATCCGAAAGTCAACCACTGATTTTTCGCTACGCTTAACAGAACGAATCATGGCTATCAGAGAAGAGCACCACCTCTATCTCCTAAGAGAAGACAATGATGTTGAAATTCTAGAAGAACGCATTCAAGACTTTATCAATTCTCTTCACGATCATATCTATCACGAAGAAAGGCAACGAGAGCATAATTCAGTAGTTCACACTATTCTCGAGACAAGATTCTGTCGAGATCAGAAGATCATTTACTATAAGGTTTATAATGCCTTAGCTGGATCTGCACTTCCATTCTCACGAAACGAACGAGCACTACTGACTCTCATCCGGAAGCATATGGATCTTTCCACCGGCCGCCCGACTTATCACTCTGATTTGAAAATGATCGGGGATATTCACAGCCTTTTAGCTCTTCTGGATAGAGATAACTTCGAAAGCACACCAGACAGACTAGTGATTTACGTAACAATTGATCACCACGCTGATCTGATTATCAAAGAGTTACAAAACACTGTTATGGAGGAAGCATGATGGAACAATCCGTTCTCTCATCTTGAATTAGATCGAGTTAACATTGCCACCTATGTTACGAAGCAGCTATCACGTATCTTCCACAAATCCACAGATCCTAGTTTCATATTTAAAGCTGGATGTCAGGAGATATACTCAAAGACGGTGAAATTAATACTCGGATCAGGATTGCTGTTCACTTCTTTCCAGCTTCGTCTCTTAACTAATCTGTGCAAAGCTACAGACTCTTACTGTGGAGATCACCGTTCCGAAGACTTCGAAATTCTAAAGATACAGTTTCTTACATTGTTTGAAGACCTCCGAAATGAGCATCCCATCAGAGAAATCATAAACACCAGCACTGCGACCATGATTAACATTCATGGGTCAACCAGCAGAGCTGTGGATCATATTCTCATCGGACTTCAGGACTTATCAAGAGCCGAAACTGCGCCCTACTTATCGTTCAGAAGATCTTCAAGAGAAGTACCGGACTTGTTGCCACTATTGGTCCGACACTTTCTCTGAACTTATCCACCAAGACTCACATTCCCTCAAGAAGTCCAAGATCACAACCATCAACGAGGAATGTTTGCTTTTTGAAGAATCACTACGGTTGAGCCAACGATCTTAAACAAAATCGCTTCTCGGGAGACAACCCGTGCAATAAAGTAGAGTAGAAGAATAAAGGATGACAAATGAGCCGATAAAGAAGCAAGGAAGCCAGCCGCATCTGCTAGGGGTATTTCTTTCTTTTCGCTACTAGCTCAAGATTCAAACTATACCGCATCCTAGCTTATCACTAAGTGTGGGATAACACCCAATTAAAACACTAGACAAACACTCTCAAATCTTCAACTAAAATTCCTAAGTGTGGGATACACTAGGAACATTGAGGACAATGTTCGTCTAAGTGTGGGATGTTGGTATCTTTTTATGCTATATCATGATAAACCATTACGAAGATTCCAAGTCCTTAAGCCAAATTTTAAATTTTTGCAAAAGAAACCCTTTTCGAAAAAGTATTTTTGAAAACCTAAAACGAATGTCAATAAAAGTAAGGCTTAAGTAAGGTGGAAATCTTGTTAGATTGAAATCTCTAATAGAGCATTGCATGACTAAGGCATTATCGACCTAAATTGATTATGGTGAGGCACCCCAAATAAGACCAGCATTCATCTTTAATGCTTCACTATTTTTCGTTGAGAGTGCCGATGTATGTGCTCAGAATCAGAACTTGCTTTAGATCTACATCTCCAAGCAGCAAAGCGTGATTCGGTTGTAATCAAAATAGCTACCCATTTGTCAAACATAATCCTTCCACACCTCCACTACTTCTACTCCACCATCACATCCATATCACCTTTACTATTTCTCAGAAAATCGAGAAAATGAGATTCCTTCCGAAAACTCGATGTTATAAACCTCTCAAGTATCATGGCAAAGGTCTTGAAAAAGTTTACCGGCAAAATGTTTCTCAAGATGAAGTCTCAAAAAAAAAAAATGATGAAGGAGCAGAACTAAATAAAAGAAATGCCGAAGAGAACTCGACCAAAATGATTATCAAATGAAGAAAAGTTCAAAAGTGCTTCTCAAAATATTTCAGCACTCCTATCTATCCGAATAAAATTCTGTATAAAGACTATATTACGCTTTTATCTCACCCTTCAAAAAACAACTTAACTACCACTCCAAAATTCCCTCTCCATCATTGACAAATAACCCGTAAAGCTGAGATTACTACCGTTCTCGCATTAGCAGTAAGGATTTGAGTCTTTATCAAGCCTATGACGATGGGTGCAGCATGACTGGCTATGAGTGTATTCATTTCTTAGATCTATAGGGAACCCTAAACACTTGAGTGATTTGAGTGACCCGTGAAAGCTAGCCTATGTCATGTAACCTTCTCGCATGCTTGCAGAGATAATTTCAATCCTAACATAGATGAATCACCTTATCTTTTTGCTCTTATAATAAAAGCAAACCGCTTAGGCTATTAGAAAAGAAACGCCGAAAAGATTCTTTAAAATGAGAGTTTGCTTGAGGACAAGCAAAGTCTAAGTGTGAGTTATTTGATATCGGCTAAAAAGTCACGTTTTCACCCCGGTATTAAGGCCCAAAAACAAGAAAGATTCAAACTTTGTCAAAAAAATACCCACTTCGTCGGTTAGAATTGAAGAACAAGTAATTACGAAGGTGGTGCAAAAAGAATCAAGAGAATCGGAGCTAAAACGAAGATTCTAGAGCGAAAACGGTGAAAGAAACGAAATCAAGTTACGATCCAGGGAATCAAGGCTGACTAGCAAGCCATACGGCCTGCCAGTATGGAAACAGCCTGCCATATACGTGCCACCACACGAGCCACCATACGGCCTGCCTTGCATATGGCCTGCCAAAAACGGGCTACCATATGCCCTGCCATACGCCCTGCCAGGCGTATGCTGGCAAATTCCAAGTATATTTATGAAATGTCCCGTTCTTATTGATTAAAAACGTTCCATATTAATTGATTTCGTTGCGAGGTTTTGACCTCTATATGAGACGTTTTTCAAAGACTGCATTCATTTTTAAAACAAACCATAACCATTATTTCATAAATAAAGGTTTAAAAAGCTTTACGTAGATTTTCAAATAATGATAATCTAAAATATCCTGTTTACACACGACCATTACATAATGGTTTACAATACAAATATGTTACATCGAAATCAATTTCTTGAATGCAGTTTTTACACAATATCATACAAACATGGACTCCAAATCTTGTCCTTATTTTAGTATGCAACAGCGGAAGCTCTTAGTATTCACCTGAGAATAAACATGCTTTAAACGTCAACAAAAATGTTGGTGAGTTATAGGTTTAACCTATATATATCAAATCGTAACAATAGACCACAAGATTTCATATTTCAATACACATCCCATACATAGAGATAAAAATCATTCATATGATGAACACCTGGTAACCGACATTAACAAGATGCATATAAAAGAATATCCCCATCATTCCGGGACACCCTTTGGATATGATATAAATTTCGAAGTACTAAAGCATCCGGTACTTTGGATGGGGTTTGTTAGGCCCAATAGATCTATATTTAGGATTCGTGTCAATTAGGGTGTCTGTTCCCTAATTCTTAGATTACCAGACTTAATAAAAAGGGGCATATTCGATTTCGATAATTCAACCATAGAATGTAGTTTCACGTACTTGTGTCTATTTTATAAATCATTTATAAAACCTGCATGTATTCTCATCCCAAAAATATTAGATTTTAAAAGTGGGACTATAACTCACTTTCACAGATTTTTACTTCGTCGGGAAGTAAAACTTGGCCACTGGTTGATTCACGAACCTATAACAATATATACATATATATATCAAAGTATGTTCAAAATATATTTACAACACTTTTAATATATTTTGATGTTTTAAGTTTATTAAGTCAGCTGTCCTCGTTAGTAACCTACAACTAGTTGTCCACAGTTAGATGTACAGAAATAAATCGATAAATATTATCTTGAATCAATCCACGACCCAGTGTATACGTATCTCAGTATTGACCACAACTCAAACTATATATATTTTGGAATCAACCTCAACCCTGTATAGCTAACTCCAACATTCACATATAGAGTGTCTATGGTTGTTCCGAAATATATATAGATGTGTCGACATGATAGGTCGAAACATTGTATACGTGTCTATGGTATGTCAAGATTACATAATATACAATACAAGTTGATTAAGTTATGGTTGGAATAGATTTGTTACCAATTTTCACGTAGCTAAAATGAGAAAAATTATCCAATCTTGTTTTACCCATAACTTCTTCATTTTAAATCCGTTTTGAGTGAATCAAATTGCTATGGTTTCATATTGAACTCTATTTTATGAATCTAAACAGAAAATGTATAGGTTATAGTCAGAAAAATAAGTTACAAGTCGTTTTTGTAAAGGTAGTCATTTCAGTTGAAAGAACGACGTCTAGATGACCATTTTAGAAAACATACTTCCACTTTGAGTTTAACCATAATTTTTGGATATAGTTTCATGTTCATAATAAAAATCATTTTCTCAGAATAACAACTTTTAAATCAAAGTTTATCATAGTTTTTAATTAACTAACCCAAAACAGCCCGCGGTGTTACTACGACGGCGTAAATCCGGTTTTACGGTGTTTTTCGTGTTTCCAGGTTTTAAATCATTAAGTTAGCATATCATATAGATATATCTGTGTTTAGTTGATTTTAAAAGTCAATTTAGAAGGATTAACTTTTATTTGCGAACAAGTTTAGAATTAACTAAACTATGTTCTAGTGATTACAAGTTTAAACCTTCGAATAAGATAGATTTATATGTATGAATCGAATGATGTTATGAACATCATTACTACCTCAAGTTCCTTGGATAAACCTACTGGAAATGAGAAAAATAGATCTAGCTTCAAAGGATCCTTGGATGGCTTGAAAGTTCTTGAAGCAGAATCATGACACGAAAACAATTTCAAGTAAGATTTCCACTCGAAATAAGATTGTTATAGTTATAGAAATTGAATTAAAGTTTGAATATGATTATTACCTTGTATTAGAAAGATAACCTACTGTAAGTAACAAAGGTTTCTTGATCTTGGATGATTACTTGGAATGGATTTAGAAAACTTGGAAGTAAACTTGCAATCTTGGAAGTATTCTTGATTTTATGAAACTAGAACTTTTGGAATTTATGAAGAACACTTAGAACTTGAAGATAGAACTTGAGAGAGATCAATTAGATGAAGAAAATTGAAGAATGAAAGTGTTTGTAGGTGTTTTTGGTCGTTGGTGTATGGATTAGATATAAAGGATATGTAATTTTGTTTTCATGTAAATAAGTCATGAATGATTACTCATATTTTTATAATTTTATGAGATATTTCATGCTAGTTGCCAAATAATGGTTCCCACATGTGTTAGGTGACTCACATGGGCTGCTAAGAGCTGATCATTGGAGTGTATATACCAATAGTACATACATCTAAAAGCTGTGTATTGTACGAGTACGAATACGGGTGCATACGAGTAGAATTGTTGATGAAACTGAACGAGGATGTAATTGTAAGCATTTTTGTTAAGTAGAAGTATTTTGATAAGTGTCTTGAAGTCTTTAAAAAGTGTATGAATACATATTAAAACACTACATGTATATACATTTTAACTGAGTCGTTAAGTCATCGTTAGTCGTTACATGTAAGTGTTGTTTTGAAACCTTTAGGTTAACGATCTTGTTAAATGTTGTTAACCCAATGTTTATAATATCAAATGAGATTTTAAATTATTATATTATCATGATATTATCATGTATGAATATCTCTTAGTATGATATATATACATTAAATATCTTTACAACGATAATCGTTACATATAAGTCTCGTTTAAAAATCATTAAGTTAGTAGTCTTGTTTTTACATATGTATTTCATTGTTAATACACTTAATAATATATTTACTTATCATTTAACATAATTAACCAAGTGTATCAATATCTTAATATGATTCATATGTACCTAGTAAGACGTTGTTATAACGATAATCGTTATATATATCGTTTTCGAGTTTCTTAAATTAATAGTCTCATTTTTATGTATATAACTCATTGTTAAAATACCTAATGAGATACATACTTATAATAAAATCATGTTAACTATATATATAACTATATATATGTCATCGTATAGTTTTTACAAGTTTTAACGTTCGTGAATCACCGGTCAACTTGGGTGGTCAATTGTCTATATGAAACCTATTTCAATTAATCAAGTCTTAACAAGTTTGATTGCTTAACATGTTGGAAACACTTAATCATGTAAATAACAATTTCATTTAATATATATATAAACATGGAAAAGTTCGGGTCACTACAGTACCTACCCGTTAAATAAATTTCGTCCCGAAATTTTAAGCAGTTGGAGGTGTTGACGTATCTTCTGGAAATAAATGCGGGTATTTCTTCTTCATCTGATCTTCTCGTTCCCAGGTGAACTCGGGTCCTCTACGAGCATTCCATCGAACCTTAACAATTGGTATCTTGTTTTGCTTAAGTCTTTTAACCTCACGATCCATTATTTCGACGGGTTCTTTGATAAATTGAAGTTTTTCGTTGATTTGGATTTCATCTAACGGAATAGTGAGATCTTCTTTAGCAAAACATTTCTTCAAATATGATACGTGGAAAGTGTTATGTACAGCCGTGAGTTGTTGAGGTAACTCAAGTCGGTAAGCTACTGGTCCGACACGATCAATAATCTTGAATGGTCCAATATACCTTGGATTTAATTTCCCTCATTTACCAAATCGAACAACGCCTTTCCAAGATGCAACCTTAAGCATGACCATCTCTCCAATTTCAAATTCTATATCTTTTCTTTTAATGTCAGCGTAGCTCTTTTGTCGACTTTGGGCGGTTTTCAACCGTTGTTGAATTTGGATGATCTTCTCGGTAGTTTCTTGTATTATCTCCGGACCCGTAATCTATCTATCCCCCACTTCACTCCAACAAATCAGAGACCTGCACTTTCTACCATAAAGTGCTTCAAACGGCGCCATCTCAATGCTTGAATGGTAGCTGTTGTTGTAGGAAAATTCTGCTAACGGTAGATGTCGATCCCAACTATTTCCGAAATCAATAACACATGCTCGTAGCATGTCTTCAAGCGTTTGTATCGTCCTTTCGCTCTGCCCATCTGTTTGTGGATGATAGGCAGTACTCATGTCTAGACGAGTTCCTAATGCTTGCTGTAATGTCTGCCAGAATCTTGAAATAAATCTGCCATCCCTATCAGAGATAATAGAGATTGGTATTCCATGTCTGGAGACGACTTCCTTCAAATACAGTCGTACTAACTTCTCCATCTTGTCATCTTCTCTTATTGGCAGGAAGTGTGCTGATTTGGTGAGACGATCAACTATTACCTAAATAGTATCAAAACCACTTGCAGTCCTTGGCAATTTAGTGATGAAATCCATGGTAATATTTTCCCATTTCCATTCCGGGATTTCGGGTTGTTGAAGTAGACCTGATGGTTTTTGATGCTCAGCTTTGACCTTAGAACACGTCAAACATTCTCCTACGTATTTAGCAACATCGGCTTTCATACCCGGCCACCAAAAATGTTTCTTGAGATCCTTGTACATCTTCCCCGTTCCAGGATGTATTGAGTATCTGGTTTTATGAGCTTCTCTAAGTACCATTTCTCTCATATCTCCAAATTTTGGTACCCAAATCCTTTCAGCCCTATACCGGGTTCCGTCTTCCCGAATATTAAGATGCTTCTCCGATCCTTTGGGTATTTCATCCTTTAAATTTCCCTCTTTTAAAACTCCTTGTTGCGCCTCCTTTATTTGAGTAGTAAGGTTATTGTGAATCATTATATTCATAGATTTTACTCGAATGGGTTCTCTGTCCTTCCTGCTCAAGGCGTCGGCTACCACATTTGCCTTCTCCGGGTGGTAACGAATCTCAAAGTCATAATCATTCAACAATTCAATCTACCTACGCTGCCTCATATTCAGTTGTTTCTGATTAAATATGTGTTGAAGACTTTTGTGGTCGGTATATATAAGACTTTTGACCCCATATAAGTAGTGCCTCCAAGTCTTTAATGCAAAAACAACCGCGATTAATTCCAAATCATGCGTCGTATAATTTTGCTCGTGAATCTTCAATTGTCTAGACGCATAAGCAATCACCTTCGTTCGTTGCATTAATACACAACCGAGACCTTGCTTTGATGCGTCACAATAAATCACAAAATCATCATTCCCTTCAGGCAATGACAATATAGGTGCCGTAGTTAGCTTTTTCTTTAATAACTGAAACGCTTTATCTTGTTCATCCTTCCATTCAAATTTCTTCCCTTTATACGTTAATGCAGTCAAGGGTTTTGCTATTCTGGAAAAGTCTTGGATGAACCTTCTGTAGTAACCAGCTAGTCCTAAAAACTGGCGTATGTGTTTCGGAGTTTTTGGGGTTTCCAACTTTTCAACAGTTTCTATCTTTACCGGATCCACCTTAATACCTTTTTTGTTCACTATGTGACCGAGGAATTGAACTTCTTCCAACCAAAATGCACACTTTGAAAATTTAGCGTACAATTCTTCCTTCCTCAATACTTCTAACACCTTTCTCAAATGTTCACCGTGTTCTTGGTCATTCTTTGAGTAAATAAGTATGTCATCAATGAAAACAATGACAAACTTGTCAAGGTATGGTCCACACACTCAGTTCATAAGGTCCATGAACACAGCTGGTGCATTAGTTACACCAAACGGCATGACCATAAACTCGTAATGACCGTAACGTGTTCTGAAAGCAGTCTTTGGAATATCATCTTCTTTCACCCGCATTTGATGATACCCGGAACGTAAGTCAATCTTTGAATAAACAGACGAGCCTTGTAGTTGATCAAATAAGTCGTCGATTCTCGGTAGTGGGTAGCGGTTCTTGATGGTAAGTTTGTTCAACTCTCGGTAGTCGATACACAACCTGAATGTACCATCTTTCTTCTTGACAAACAAAACAGGAGCTCCCCACGGTGATGTGCTTGGTCGAATGAAACCACGCTCTAAAAGTTCTTGTAATTGGCTTTGCAGTTCTTTTATCTCGCTGGGTGCGAGTCTGTAAGGAGCACGAGCTATTGGTGCAGCTCCTGGTACAAGATCTATTTGAAATTCAACGGATCGATGTGGGGGTAATCCCGGTAATTCTTTCGGAAATACATCGGGAAATTCTTTTGCGACGGGAACATCATTGATGCTCTTTTCTTCAGTTTGTACTTTCTCGACGTGTGCTAGAACAGCATAGCAGCCTTTTCTTATTAGTTTTTGTGCCTTCAAATTACTAATAAGATGTAGCTTCGTGTTGCCCTTTTCTCCGTACACCATTAAGGGTTTTTCCTTTTTCTCGTATAATGCGAATTGCATTTTTGTAACAAACGATCTCTGCTTTCACTTCTTTCAACCAGTGCATACCGATTATCACATCAAAACTCCCTAACTCTACTGGTATCAAGTCAATCTTAAATGTTTCGCTAACCAGTTTAATTTCTCGATTCCGACATATATTATCTGCTGAAATTAATTTACCATTTGCTAATTTGAGTAAAAATTTACTATCCAACGGCGTCAATGGACAATTTAATTTAGCACAAAAATCTCTATTCATATAGCTTCTATCCGAACCCGAATCAAATAAAACGTAAGCAGATTTATTGTCAATAAGAAACGTACTCGTAACAAGCTCCGGGTCTTCCTGTGCCTCTACTGCATTAATATTGAAAACTCTTCCGCGGCCTTGTCCATTCGTGTTCTCCTGGTTCGGGCAATTTCTAATAATGTGGCCCGATTTTCCACATTTATAACAAACTACATTGGCATAACTTGCTCCGACACTACTTGCTCCGCCATTACTCGTTCCAACACCATTTGTTCCTTTCGTTCTGTTAACCCCTGGTCCGTAGACCTCACACTTCACCGCGCTATGATCATTTCTTTTACAGTTGTTGCAAAATTTGGTGCAGAACCCCGAGTGATACTTTTCACACCTTTGGCATAGCTGTTTCTGATTGTTGTTGTTGTTGCGATTGTTATTGTTGTTGGGACGATTGTTATAGTTGCTGTTGTTGTTGTTGTTGTTGTTGTTGTTGTTGTTGTTGTTATTGTTGGGCCATTTGTTGTAGTTGCGATTGATGTTGCGATTGTTGGGATAATTATTGCGATTATTATTGTAATTGCTGTTGTTGTTGTATTGGTTATTCTTATCACCGTTTTCCTCCCACTTTCTTTTGACTTGCTTCACATTGGCCTCTTCAGCCGTCTGTTCTTTAATTCTTTCCTCAATCTGGTTCACTAGTTTGTGAGCCATTCTACATGCCTGTTGTATGGAGGCGGGCTCGTGTGAACTTATATCTTCTTGGATTCTTTCCGGTAATCCTTTCACAAACGCGTCGATCTTCTCTTCCTCATCTTCGAACACTCCCGGACACAGTAGGCACAATTCTGTGAATCGTCTTTCGTACGTGGTAATATCAAATCCTTGGGTTCGCAACCCTCTAAGTTCTGTCTTGAGCTTATTGACCTCGGTTCTGGGACGGTACTTCTCGTTCATCAAGTGCTTGAATGCTGACCACGGTAGTGCGTAAGCATCATCTTGTCCCACTTGCTCTAGATAGGTATTCCACCATGTTAACGCAGAACCTGTGAAGGTATGCGTAGCGTACTTCACTTTATCCTCTTCAGTACACTTACTTATGGCAAACACCGATTCGACCTTCTCGTTCCACCGTTTCAATTCGATCGGTCCTTCAGTTCCATCAAATTCCAAAGGTTTGCAGGCAGTGAATTCTTTGTAGGTGCATCCTACACGATTTCCTGTACTGCTAGATCCAAGGTTATTGTTGGTATATAGCGCAGCCTGTACTGCGACTATGTTTGAAGCTAGAAAAGTACAGAATTCCTCTTCATTCATATTCACGGTGTGTCGAGTAGTCGGTGCCATTTCCTTTAAAATAGTCAAATGGAACAAGTTAATCATACAGAATATTAAGAGTAGTTAATAGTATTTCGTAGCATAATATGAACTCATTTATAAAAGCTTTTTCTTCATATTAGCGTTTTATAAGTTTAAATTCGGGTAGTACCTACCCGTTAAGTTCATACTTAGTAGCTAATATACAATTCAACTACTACAATTCTATATGAAAAACTGATTATAATAATATTTCGCGTTCAAACTTTTATACAATATTTTAAAAACTTACAATACCGCTTATTTTACATAAAGCATGAAATATAGCACACAATAACTTTGATACAAGATAGTTGTGAAGATAATTCTAGCTAGTACACAAGTCGTTCAGCAAAGGCAATAAAGACACGTAATTCATACGTCCAGAAACAAGTCATGCATTCTGGTTTTACTAGGACTACTTCCCATCCTTGGTCTTGTGGAACATAACCGTTATGGCCGTTGATAAGACAACGTGTTGTAACGTCGTCAAAGGGACGAGGGTTACGTAATGACCAACAGTCTCGTAATAACCTAAAAACCTCATTTCTTACCCCAATTACTGACTCCGTCACTTGTGGGAATGTTTTGTTTAATAGCTGTAGCCCGATGTTCTTTTTCTCACTTTGGTGAGAAGCGAACATTACTAACCCGTAAGCATAGCATGCTTCTTTATGTTGCATGTTAGCCGCTTTTTCTAAATCATGAAGTCCTATATTCGGATACATTGAGTCAAAATAATTTCTTAACCCGTTGCGTAAAATAGCATTTGGGTTCCCCGCAATATATGCGTCAAAGTAAACACATCGTAACTTATGGATTTCCCAATGTGATATCCCCCATCTTTCAAACGAAAGTCTCTTATAAACCAAGACATTCTTGGAACGTTCTTCGAATGTCTTACAAACTGATCTCGCCTTAAATAGTTGTGCCGAGGAATTCTGACCGACTCTAGACAAGATTTCATCAATCATGTCTCCGGGTAGGTCTCTTAAAATATTGGGTTGTCTATCCATTTTGTGTTTTTAAACTGTAAAATAGACAAGAGTTAGATTCATAAAAAAATACTTATTAATACAAGCAATTTTTACATATATCATAAAGCATAAGCACACTATATTACATATATTACACCACACGAATACAACTATCTTATTCCGACTCGCTCGTTTCTTCTTCTTCGGTTTTGGTTCATTTTGCCAAGTTTCTAGGGATATATGATGTTCCCCTAATACTAGCTGTCGTTTTCCACAACGGTTTAGAAAAACCTGGTGGTTTAGAGGTTCCCGGGTCATTGTTACAACTTAAGGACTTCGGGGGTTGACGATACATATAAAGTTCATTGGGGTTGGAATTAGATTTCTCTATTTTTATGCCCTTTCCCTTATTATTTTCTTTTGCTTTTTTAAATTCAGTTGGGGTAATTTCTATAACATCATCGGAATTCTCGTCGGAATCCGATTCATCGGAGAATTGGTAATCCTCCCAATATTTTGCTTCCTTGGCGGAAACACCATTGACCATAATTAACCTTGGTCGGCTGGTTGAGGATTTTCTTTCACTTAACCGTTTTATTATTTCCCCCACCGGTTCTATTTCCTCCTCCGGTTCCTCCTCTTCCGGTTCTGATTCTTCTTCCGGTTCTGATTCTTCTTCCGGTTCCTCTTCGGGAACTTGTGAATCAGTCCAATATATATTCAACTCTTCGTTATTATTAGGTGAGTCAATGGGATTTGTGCTAGAGGTAGACATCTATCACACAATATCAAACATGTTAAGAGATTAATATATCACATAATATATACATGTTAATAATATATAGTTTCCAACAAAAATGTTAAGCAATCATTTTTAAAGAAAACACGGTCGAAGTCCAGACTCACTAATGCATCCTAACAAACTCGATAAGACACACTAATGCAAATTTTCTGGTTCTCTAAGACCAACGCTCTGATATCAACTGAAATGTCCCGTTCTTATTGATTAAAAACATTCCATATTAATTGATTTCGTTGCGAGGTTTTGACCTCTATATGAGACATTTTTCAAAGACTGCATTCATTTTTAAAACAAACCTTAACCTTTATTTCATAAATAAAGGTTTAAAAAGCTTTACGTAGATTATCAAATAATGATAATCTAAAATATCCTGTTTACACACGACCATTACATAATGGTTTACAATACAAATATGTTACATCGAAATCAGTTTCTTGAATGCAGTTTTTACACAATATCATACAAACATGGACTCTAAATCTTGTCCTTATTTTAGTATGCAACAGCGGAAGCTCTTAGTATTCACCTGAGAATAAACATGCTTTAAACGTCAACAAAAATGTTGGTGAGTTATAGGTTTAACCTATATATATCAAATCGTAACAATAGACCATAAGATTTCATATTTCAATACACATCCCATACATAGAGATAAAAATCATTCATATGATGAACACCTGGTAACCGACATTAACAAGATGCATATAAAAGAATATCCCCATCATTCCGGGACACCCTTTGGATATGATATAAATTTCGAAGTACTAAAGCATCCGGTACTTTGGATGGGGTTTGTTAGGCCCAATAGATCTATCTTTAGGATTCGCGTCAATTAGGGTGTCTGTTCCCTAATTCTTAGATTACCAGACTTAATAAAAAGGGGCATATTCGATTTCGATAATTCAACCATAGAATGTAGTTTCACGTACTTGTGTCTATTTTGTAAATCATTTATAAAATCTGCATGTATTCTCATCCCAAAAATATTAGATTTTAAAAGTGGGACTATAACTCACTTTCACAGATTTTTACTTCGTCGGGAAGTAAGACTTGGCCACTGATTGATTCACGAACCTATAACAATATATACATATATATATCAAAGTATGTTCAAAATATATTTACAACACTTTTAATATATTTTGATGTTTTAAGTTTATTAAGTCAGCTGTCCTCGTTAGTAACCTACAACTAGTTGTCCATAGTTAGATGTACAGAAATAAATCGATAAATATTATCTTGAATCAATCCACGACCCAGTGTATACGTATCTCAGTATTGATCACAACTCAAACTATATATATTTTGGAATCAACCTCAACCCTGTATAGCTAACTCCCACATTCACATATAGAGTGTCTATGGTTGTTCCGAAATATATATAGATGTGTCGACATGATAGGTCAAAACATTGTATACGTGTCTATGGTATCTCAAGATTACATAATATACAATACAAGTTGATTAAGTTATGGTTGGAATAGATTTGTTACCAATTTTCACGTAGCTAAAATGAGAAAAATTATCCAATCTTGTTTTACCCATAACTTCTTCATTTTAAATCCGTTTTGAGTGAATCAAATTGCTATGGTTTCATATTGAACTCTATTTTATGAATCTAAACAGAAAATGTATAGGTTATAGTCAGAAAAATAAGTTACAAGTCGTTTTTGTAAAGGTAGTCATTTCAGTTGAAAGAACGACGTCTAGATGACCATTTTAGAAAACATACTTCCACTTTGAGTTTAACCATAATTTTTGGATATAGTTTCATGTTCATAATAAAAATCATTTTCTCAGAATAAAAAATTTTAAATCAAAGTTTATCATAGTTTTTAATTAACTAACCCAAAACAGCCCGCGGTGTTACTACGACGGCGTAAATCCGGTTTTACGGTGTTTTTCGTGTTTCCAGGTTTTAAATCATTAAGTTAGCATATCATATAGATATAGAATATGTATTTAGTTGATTTTAAAAGTAAAGTTAGAAGGATTAACTTTTATTTGCGAACAAGTTTAGAATTAACTAAACTATGTTCTAGTGATTACAAGTTTAAACCTTCGAATAAGATAGCTTTATATGTATGAATCGAATGATGTTATGAACATCATTAATACCTCAAGTTTCTTGGATAAACCTACTGGAAATGAGAAAAATAGATCTAGCTTCAAAGGATCCTTGGATGGCTTGAAAGTTCTTGAAGCAGAATCATGACACGAAAACAATTTCAAGTAAGATTTCCACTCGAAATAAGATTGTTATAGTTATAGAAATTGAATTAAAGTTTGAATATGATTATTACCTTGTATTAGAAAGATAACCTACTGTAAGTAACAAAGGTTTCTTGATCTTGGAAGATTACTTGGAATGGATTTAGAAAACTTGGAAGTAAACTTGCAATCTTGGAAGTATTCTTGATTTTATGAAACTAGAACTTTTGGAATTTATGAAGAACACTTAGAACTTGAAGATAGAACTTGAGAGAGATCAATTAGATGAAGAAAATTGAAGAATGAAAGTGTTTGTAGGTGTTTTTGGTCGTTGGTGTATGGATTAGATATAAAGGATATGTAATTTTGTTTTCATGTAAATAAGTCATGAATGATTACTCATATTTTTGTAATTTTATGAGATATTTCATGCTTGTTGCCAAATAATGGTTCCTACATGTGTTAGGTGACTCACATGGGCTGCTAAGAGCTGATCATTGGAGTGTATATACCAATAGTACATACATCTAAAAGCTGTGTATTGTACGAGTACGAATACGGGTGCATACGAGTAGAATTGTTGATGAAACTGAACGAGGATGTAATTGTAAGCATTTTTGTTAAATAGAAGTATTTTGATAAGTGTCTTGAAGTCTTTCAAAAGTGTATGAATACATATTAAAACACTACATGTATATACATTTTAACGGAGTCATTAAGTCATCGTTAGTCGTTACATGTAAATGTTGTTTTGAAACCTTTAGGTTAACGATCTTGTTGAATGTTGTTAACCCATTGTTTATTATAACAAATGAGATGTTAAATTGTTATATTATCATGATATTATGATATATAATATATCTTAGTATGATGTATATACAGTTAAATGTCGTTACAACGATAATCGTTACATATATGTCTCGTTTCGAAATTATTAAATTAGTAGTCTTATTTTTTGTAACACCCTAGGCAAATCCCACATCGCCCATGAACATGAGTGATCATGGGATTATAAGGTAATACCCACGCTTAAATGACACAACGCGTTTTGGGATCACAGGCTGAGTAGAAGTGCGAGTACGTTGTGGTTAAGCGTGCTCGGGTGAGAGCACTACCAGGATGGGTGACCTCCTGGGAAAGTGCTTCTCGTGTGTGGTCGCCAAGAAAAAGCCGTGTGCCTGCGGGCAAAGCGGACAATATTGTGGTCATGTTAAGCTGGGGTGTTTCAGAATGGTATCAGAGCCACTCATGTGCCGTTGGGGGTGGCGGGGCAAACCTCATCGAGGACGATGAGTCCCTAAGGGGGGGGGTGAATGTAACACCCTAGGCAAATCCCACATCGCCCACGAACATGAGTGATCATGGGATTATAAGGTAATACCCACGCTTAAATGACACAACGCGTTTTGGGATCACAGGCTGAGTAGAAGTGCGAGTACGTTGTGGTTAAGCGTGCTCGGGTGAGAGCACTACCAGGATGGGTGACCTCCTGGGAAAGTGCTTCTCGTGTGTGGTCGCCAAGAAAAAGCCGTGCGCCTGCGGGCAAAGCGGACAATATTGTGGTCATGTTAAGCTGGGGTGTTACATTTTTACATATGTATTTCATTGTTAATACACTTAATAATATATTTACTTATCATTTAACATAATTAACCAAGTGTATCAATATCTTAATATGATTCATATGTACCTAGTAAGACGTTGTTATAACGATAATCGTTATATATATCGTTTTCGAGTTTCTTAAATTAATAGTCTCATTTTTATGTATATAACTCATTGTTAAAATACCTAATGAGATACATACTTATAATAAAATCATGTTAAATATATATATAACCATATATATGTCATCGTATAGTTTTTACAAGTTTTAACGTTCGTGAATCACCGGTCAACTTGGGTGGTCAATTGTCTATATGAAACATATTTCAATTAATCAAGTCTTAACAAGTTTGATTGCTTAACATGTTGGAAACACTTAATCATGTAAATAACAATTTCATTTAATATATATATAAACATGGAAAAGTTCGGGTCACTACAATTTAAAGGGTCTTTGTCATTCATTCCAACACACACTTCAATTCACTTCTTTCTCTCTCTTGTACAATATTAGTCATACTCTTAAGGCCTTCGACTCCGTGCGGGAAACCTAGTACCTGGAGAAGAACGCTGAAGATTGTATTAGGAGCGGTCTGGAGTCTTGAAGTTGTCACTTTTGTATTCAGAACTCATTTAATCTACTGGTACTTCTAGCCTTTATCTTATATAATGTTTTATGACATTATTGCCATGATTAGCGATTAGTTATCTTTAGTGTATGCTATGATTTAAGTAGTTATAATGCCGAAATAATATTATGGTCTGTGTATGTTGTCAAAATGCTTTCCGATTATGCTTTAAACTCAATCGCTTTTCCAACTAATAGAACGTAGTTATAGGCTCTGTTATTGGGAAGTCGCGAACCCCGATTCAGAGTACACTATCTGTGTCACCCCTTGGTAAGAGAAGTCTATCAGATACAATGTAAGATCGACCAAGGCACACCGGTTGTAGTAAGTCTATCGAGCTTTGGATTCCGACTGAGGACTCTTTCGTAGTGAAACATCTGACTAGACCCCTAGTACATTGTCGGTCCTAGACCATGCTAGTGTAGTCACCAAGCATATATGTAGCGACCCGACCAAATCGTCATTGACGGCGCCGACTACTTAGGTCCCGTTACGTGGTCGTAGTCCCTATATGAGACTCGTTTGACCAAAATTATGTCGCGTCCTTTTGAAACGTATCATGCTTTCAAAGTTTAGTTTACAAAACCGTTCGACAACAATTTCAAGTTTGCAAAAGTATAAATTATAAATGAGAGAACTTGCGACATAATTAGTTTAAAATCACGGTTGCTATAAATAGCGTAAGTATGTAAACGATATGTTTGAATCCAAAGGTGCTATCACTAGCGTATGTATGTATGTATGCTTGACCCCAAGCAAGAAATCAGAGTGTATGCATGCATGCTTGACTCCAAGCAAGTATGAGTGTACGCGGAAGCATGTATCAAATAGCCACGTATGAACCTGAGAAACATATAGAAAACTGTCAACGAAAAACGTTGGTGAAATCATAGGTGTTTTAGTAAACGTTGTATTTGAACCACAAGATTTAGTATAAGATGATTATCAAAATCATTTGCATTCCAAAGTTGTTGTTTGTATCCCGGGCACCCAATTATCAAACTTAACTGTTTTGCCCCCTTTGCGTAGTGTTAGAACATACACTAGACCCGAAAATATATTTCATCCGCTAACGATAGCGAACCGTCCGAATGAGGCTCGTCAAGCCCATGTGATCACATAATATAAGTTCACGTTTACACCCTGCAAGTGTAACTAATGATAATTGAATTGAGGCTTTTTGTTCAAACCCGTACGTGGAATGTTCGTTTTCGTACTTGTGTTCAAGTGTAAAAGTATGATACGTATATGTTTCTCATCCCATAGTTTAAAGCATAAAAGTTGTTGAAAGATGGGACTATGATCTCACCTCGAGTGCACGAGTATAAAAGTACTTCACAAAGTAAACGTGTGCATGAATGTTGCTTAGCCTTGACCTAAACAAGTAAGTTGTATCAATTAACCGGTTACGACACAAGGTCGGGCGAAATGTGTTCAATTAGTCCTATGGCTCATTACGACTCGATTATATAGCATTTGAATCACGTTGTCAAGTTTCATACAAGAATCAAGTATAAAATAAGATTAGAACAATTGTATAAGTGTTTTGTTAAGTTTGACTAAAAGTCAAACTTGGTCAAAGTCAACGAAAAAGTCAACGGGATCGGGTCGGGTCCCGAACTATTTTTCTGAGGTTTTTATTCATATATAAGCATGTTAGAATAAGTTACATGTGAATCAGAGGTGCGTAGCATAGCAAACATTTTTCGAAATTTGACAAAGTAGGTCAGAACCCAAACACGGCTATTGCCGCGCCGCGGCCAGAGGTGTCGCGCCGCGACATTAGGCGTGGCCTGGTACCTGGTCAGTTTCAAAAGTTCAAGTCTTGATCCAAAATTCAATTTAGCACAAAACGCAAACCGTAAACACTTAGAATACGCATCTTATATCATTGGAAAGCTCTTTTGACAAGGAATACAATTAACTACCTTTCACAAGCAAAAACATCAATTACAATAACCAAAAACTCATCAATTGATCAAGAAAGGTTTATTTTCAAAGTTTCAAGTTCGTAAAACGTATTTTATGATTCGGGAATCCAATTTACACATACGATATGCCGTTTCGAAGGTAATTAAGCATACATTGCATCTAAACACTTACTAACAACATTAACAAGCATTCAACGCATCAAAATTTCATTTCAAAGTCTATCAAACCCTAACCAAAATTCACAAAAATCAATAATCATGTGTTTGAAGTTTTCTTAATCAACCTACGCATCAAAACGAAGCTAGTGATACTAGTAACACAATTAAAACATGAACTTTAACAATCAAACAACATTTAATCTTCCAAAATGCAAGATTAAGCAAACCCATTTCAAATGTTCAAACTAGTTACTCAAAACAACAAATCGAGCAAACAAAATATATATTCATGTTACACACGAGCCATAGACACTAACTAACACCATTTCAAGTATAAAAACACGAATTTAGAGAAAATTTAGAGTTTTAGAAATGTTACCCAAACGAGATGAAGTTGGTATCAAATTGTAGAGGATGAAGAGAGGATTCCAAATACGTAATTTGTTTTGATGTTGGCCTCCTAGATCGAATTTAGATGATGAATGATTGAATTGGGTAAATGTGTGTGTGTTCTTGCTAGAGAGAAAGAGAGAGAGATGGAGATGATTGAATGGTGGTGATTGGGGTGGACTAGTTGACCTAGTCAACTAGTTTGCCCCGTATCAATTTTAGTCCCTCGAGTTTAGAAGCGGGTGCGGGATTTTACCGAACGAATATTTTGAAAACGCTCGAGTAAACGAGTGATGTTATAATTAAATAACGGAAATATTATGAACGTTAGTCAACGGAAACTACGAATTTAAATAACGAAAGATATTATTTAAAAAAAAAAGACGGCGTTAAAATAAATTTAACGGAAAAACGCGGGATGTTACATTACCTACACCTTAAAAGAAATTTCGTCCCGAAATTTAGTTGGAAGTAGTAGTCGTTGTTTCTTCCTCGAGATCTTGTGTTGCCAATTCTACGAATAAGTTAAGGTACTTCCTTGGGCATTTCAACGAACTTTGACAGTCGGGGTTTTTACGTTGGTTTAAAGTTTGGTTTCACGATTTATAGTTTCAATCGGTCCTCCTATGAGGTGGAGTTTATCGTTGATAGTAAGTTCATCGAAGAGGATAACAAGTTCTTGTTTCGCAAGACACGCCTTTTGTAGTGACCCGAACTTTTCCATGTTTATATATATTAATTGAGATTGATATTTACATGATTAAATGTTTCCAACATGTTAAGCAATCAAACTTGTTAAGACTTGATTAATTGAAATATTTTTCATATAGACAATTGACCACCCAAGTTGACCGGTGATTCACGAACGTTAAAACTTGTAAAAACTATATGATGACATATATATGGATATATATATAGTTAACATGATACTATGATAAGTAAATATATCATTAAGTATATTAACAATGAACTACATATGTAAAAACAAGACTACTAACTTAATGATTTTTAAACGAGACATATATGTAACGATTATCGTTGTAAAGACATTTAATGTATATATATCATATTAAGAGATATTCATACATGATAATATCATGATAATATAATAATTTAAAATCTCATTTGATATTATAAACATTGGGTTAACAACATTTAACAAGATCGTTAACCTAAAGGTTTCAAAACAACACTTACATGTAACGACTAACGATGACTTAACGACTCAGTTAAAATGTATATACATGTAGTGTTTTAATATGTATTTATACACTTTTGAAAGACTTCAATACACTTATCAAAATACTTCTACTTAACAAAAATGATTACAATTACATCCTCGTTCAGTTTCATCAACAATTCTACTCGTATGCACCCGTATTCGTACTCGTACAATACACAGCTTTTAGATGTATGTACTATTGGTATATACACTCCAATGATCAGCTCTTAGCAGCCCATGTGAGTCACCTAACACATGTAGGAACCATCATTTGGCAACTAGCATGAAATATCTCATAAAATTACAAAAATATGAGTAATCATTCATGACTTATTTACATGAAAACAAAATTACATATCCTTTATATCTAATCCATACACCAACGACCAAAAACACCTACAAACACTTTCATTCTTCAATTTTCTTCATCTAATTGATCTCTCTCAAGTTCTATCTTCAAGTTCTAAGTGTTCTTCATAAATTCCAAAAGTTCTAGTTTCATAAAATCAAGAATACTTTCAAGTTTGCTAGCTCACTTCCAATCTTGTAAGGTGATCATCCAACCTCAAGAAATCTTTGTTTCTTACAGTAGGTTATCATTCTAATACAAGGTAATAATCATATTCAAACTTTGGTTCAATTTCTATAACTATAACAATCTTATTTCAAGTGATGATCTTACTTGAACTTGTTTTCGTGTCATGATTCTGCTTCAAGAACTTCGAGCCATCCAAGGATCCATTGAAGCTAGATCCATTTTTCTCTTTTCCAGTAGGTTTATCCAAGGAACTTAAGGTAGTAATGATGTTCATAACATCATTCGATTCATACATATAAAGCTATCTTATTCGAAGGTTTAAACTTGTAATCACTAGAACATAGTTTAGTTAATTCTAAACTTGTTCGCAAACAAAAGTTAATCCTTCTAACTTGACTTTTAAAATCAACTAAACACATGTTCTATATCTATATTATATTCTAACTTAATGATTTAAAACCTGGAAACACGAAAAACACCGTAAAACCGGATTTACGCCGTCGTAGTAACACCGCGGGCTGTTTTGGGTTAGTTAATTAAAAACTATGATAAACTTTGATTTAAAAGTTGTTATTCTGAGAAAATGATTTTTATTATGAACATGAAACTATATCCAAAAATTATGGTTAAACTCAAAGTGGAAGTATGTTTTCTAAAATGGTCATCTAGACGTCGTTCTTTCGACTGAAATGACTACCTTTACAAAAACGACTTGTAACTTATTTTTCCGACTATAAACCTATACTTTTTCTGTTTAGATTCATAAAATAGAGTTCAATATGAAACCATAGCAATTTGATTCACTCAAAACGGATTTAAAATGAAGAAGTTATGGGTAAAACAAGATTGGATAATTTTTCTCATTTTAGCTACGTGAAAATTGGTAACAAATCTATTCCAACCATAACTTAATCAACTTGTATTGTATATTATGTAATCTTGAGATACCATAGACACGTATACAATGTTTCGACCTATCATGTCGACACATCTATATATATTTCGGAACAACCATAGACACTCTATATGTGAATGTTGGAGTTAGCTATACAGGGTTGAGGTTGATTCCAAAATATATATAGTTTGAGTTGCGATCAATACTGAGATACGTATACACTGGGTCGTGGATTGATTCAAGATAATATTTATCGATTTATTTCTGTACATCTAACTGTGGACAACTAGTTGTAGGTTATTAACGAGGACAGCTGACTTAATAAACTTAAAACATCAAAATATATTAAAAGTGTTGTAAATATATTTTGAACATACTTTGATATACATGTATATATTGTTATAGGTTCGTGAATACACCAGTGGCTAAGTCTTACTTCCCGACGAAGTAAAAATCTGTGAAAGTGAGTTATAGTCCCACTTTTAAAATCTAATATTTTTGGGATGAGAATACATGCAGGTTTTATAAATGATTTACAAAATAGACACAAGTACGTGAAACTACATTCTATGGTTGAATTATCGAAATCGAATATGCCCCTTTTTATTAAGTCTGGTAATCTAAGAATTAGGGAACAGACACCCTAATTGACGCGAATCCTAAAGATAGATCTATTGGGCCTAACAAACCCCATCCAAAGTACCGGATGCTTTAGTACTTCGAAATTTATATCATATCCGAAGGGTGTCCCGGAATGATGGGGATATTCTTATATATGCATCTTGTTAATGTCGGTTACCAGGTGTTCACCATATGAATGATTTTTTTATCTCTATGTATGGGATGTGTATTGAAATATGAAATCTTGTGGTCTATTATTATGATTTGATATATATAGGTTAAACCTATAACTCACCAACATTTTTGTTGACGTTTTAAGCATGTTTATTCTCAGGTGATTATTAAGAGCTTCCGCTGTCGCATACTTAAATAAGGACGAGATTTAGAGTCCATGCTTGTATGATATTGTGTAAAAACTGCATTCAAGAAACTTATTTTGTTGTAACATATTTGTATTGTAAACCATTATGTAATGGTCGTGTGTAAACAGGATATTTTAGATTATCATTATTTGATAATCTACGTAAAGCTTTTTAAAACCTTTATCTATGAAATAAAGGTTATGGTTTGTTTTAAAAATGAATGCAGTCTTTGAAAAATGTCTCATATAGAGGTCAAAACCTCGCAACGAAATCAATTAATATGGAACGTTTTTAATCAATAAGAACGGGACATTTCACCTTTAAGTTTGATACGTAGAATTTAGGATGAACGGAGACTCGAATGAGTTGAAAAATCTAAACGGCTAGTAACGGGTCCAAAACGCCCCAGGATTTTAAAAGGACTAAAAATATCGCGGATTTAGCTATCTACGTTTCCCGAAACGGATTACACCTTTCAAGGTGCGACTTTAACGTTACGCGGTTACCCACTTGGAATTCGAGAGGTTCACGTCTAACATCGGCATAGTTCTTTTGGTGACTACGATCCGCCTTGAGCCTTTCTTGGAATTGAAAAATTTTCCGGTTGTTTCATGAATGAGTTCGGGTCCGGTGGTTCGCTTGTCACCTACTTCGGTTCAACAATTTAAGAAAACGACAATTACGGCTATACGGGTCCTCGAAAGTGTGACGTTAAGACTTGAATGATAACCATCGTTGTAAGAGAATTTGGTTAAAGGCAAAAACTTTTCTCAAGTAAATTTGAAGTTGATAACACAAATTCGTATTACGTGAAATGTCCCGTTCTTATTGATTAAAAACGTTCCATATTAATTGATTTCGTTGCGAGGTTTTGACCTCTATATGAGACGTTTTTCAAAGACTGCATTCCTTTTTAAAACAAACCATAACCTTTATTTCATAAATAAAGGTTTAAAAAGCTTTACGTAGATTATCAAATAATGATAATCTAAAATATCCTGTTTACACACGACCATTACATAATGGTTTACAATACAAATATGTTACATCGAAATCAGTTTCTTGAATGCAGTTTTTACACAATATCATACAAACATGGACTCCAAATCTTGTCCTTATTTTAGTATGCAACAGCGGAAGCTCTTAATATTCACCTGAGAATAAACATGCTTTAAACGTCAACAAAAATGTTGGTGAGTTATAGGTTTAACCTATATATATCAAATCGTAACAATAGACCACAAGATTTCATATTTCAATACACATCCCATACATAGAGATAAAAATCATTCATATGGTGAACACCTGGTAACCGACAATAACAAGATGCATATATAAGAATATCCCCATCATTCCGGGACACCCTTCGGATATGATATAAATTTCGAAGTACTAAAGCATCCGGTACTTTGGATGGGGTTTGTTAGGCCCAATAGATCTATCTTTAGGATTCGCGTCAATTAGGGTGTCTGTTCCCTAATTCTTAGATTACCAGACTTAATAAAAAGGGGCATATTCGATTTTGATAATTCAACCATAGAATGTAGTTTCACGTACTTGTGTCTATTTTGTAAATCATTTATAAAACCTGCATGTATTCTCATCCCAAAAATATTAGATTTTAAAAGTGGGACTATAACTCACTTTCACAGATTTTTACTTCGTCGGGAAGTAAGACTTGGCCACTGTTGATTCACGAACCTATAACAATATATACATATATATTAAAGTATGTTCAAAATATATTTACAACACTTTTAATATATTTTGATGTTTTAAGTTTATTAAGTCAGCTGTCCTCGTTAGTAACCTATAACTAGTTGTCCACAGTTAGATGTACAGAAATAAATCGATAAATATTATCTTGAATCAATCCACGACCCAGTGTATACGTATCTCAGTATTGATCACAACTCAAACTATATATATTTTGGAATCAACCTCAACCCTGTATAGCTAACTCCAACATTCACATATAGAGTGTCTATGGTTGTTCCGAAATATATATAGATGTGTCGACATGATAGGTCGAAACATTGTATACGTGTCTATGGTATCTCAAGATTACATAATATACAATACAAGTTGATTAAGTTATGGTTGGAATAGATTTGTTACCAATTTTCACGTAGCTAAAATGAGAAAAATTATCCAATCTTGTTTTACCCATAACTTCTTCATTTTAAATCCGTTTTGAGTGAATCAAATTGCTATGGTTTCATATTGAACTCTATTTTATGAATCTAAACAGAAAAAGTATAGGTTTATAGTCGGAAAAATAAGTTACAAGTCGTTTTTGTAAAGGTAGTCATTTCAGTCGAAAGAACGACGTCTAGATGACCATTTTAGAAAACATACTTCCACTTTGAGTTTAACCATAATTTTTGGATATAGTTTCATGTTCATAATAAAAATCATTTTCTCAGAATAACAACTTTTAAATCAAAGTTTATCATAGTTTTTAATTAACTAACCCAAAACAGCCCGCGGTGTTACTACGACGGCGTAAATCCGGTTTTACGGTGTTTTTCGTGTTTCCAGGTTTTAAATCATTAAGTTTGCATATCATATAGATATAGAACATGTGTTTAGTTGATTTTAAAAGTCAAGTTAGAAGGATTAACTTTTGTTTGCGAACAAGTTTAGAATTAACTAAACTATGTTCTAGTGATTACAAGTTTAAACCTTCGAATAAGATAGCTTTATATGTATGAATCGAATGATGTTATGAACATCATTACTACCTTAATTTCCTTGGATAAACCTACTGGAAAAGAGAAAAATGGATCTAGCTTCAATGGATCCTTAGATGGCTCGAAGTTCTTGAAGCAGAATCATGACACGAAAACAAGTTCAAGTAAGATCATCACTTGAAATAAGATTGTTATAGTTATAGAAATTGAACCAAAGTTTGAATATGATTATTACCTTGTATTAGAATGATAACCTACTGTAAGAAACAAAGATTTCTTGAGGTTGGATGATCACCTTACAAGATTGGAAGTGAGCTAGCAAACTTGAAAGTATTCTTGATTTTATGAAACTAGAACTTTTGGAATTTATGAAGAACACTTAGAACTTGAAGATAGAACTTGAGAGAGATCAATTAGATGAATAAAATTGAAGAATGAAAGTGTTTGTAGGTGTTTTTGGTCGTTGGTGTATGGATTAGATATAAAGGATATGTAATTTTGTTTTCATGTAAATAAGTCATGAATGATTACTCATATTTTTGTAATTTTATGAGATATTTCATGCTAGTTGCCAAATGATGGTTCCCACATGTGTTAGGTGACTCACATGGGCTGCTAAGAGCTGATCATTGGAGTGTATATACCAATAGTACATACATCTAAAAGCTGTGTATTGTACGAGTACGAATACTGGTGCATACGAGTAGAATTGTTGATGAAACTGAACGAGGATGTAATTGTAAGCATTTTTGTTAAGTAGAAGTATTTTGATAAGTGTATTGAAGTCTTTCAAAAGTGTATAAATACATATTAAAACACTACATGTATATACATTTTAACTGAGTCGTTAAGTCATCGTTAGTCGTTACATGTAAGTGTTGTTTTGAAACCTTTAGGTTAACGATCTTGTTAAATGTTGTTAACCCAATGTTTATAATATCAAATGAGATTTTAAATTATTATATTATCATGATATTATCATGTATGAATATCTCTTAATATGATATATATACATTAAATGTCTTTACAACGATAATCGTTACATATATGTCTCGTTTAAAAATCATTAAGTTAGTAGTCTTGTTTTTACATATGTAGTTCATTGTTAATATACTTTATGATATGTTTTCTTATCATAGTATCATGTTAACTATATATATATATATCCATATATATGTCATCATATAGTTTTTACAACTTTTAACGTTCGTGAATCACCAATCAACTTGGGTGGTCAATTGTCTATATGAAACATATTTCAATTAATCAAGTCTTAACCAGTTTGATTGCTTAACATGTTGGAAACATTTAATCATGTAAATATCAATCTCAATTAATATATATAAACATGGAAAAGTTCGGGTCACTACAGTACCTACCCGTTAAATAAATTTCGTCCCGAAATTTTAAGCTGTTGAAGGTGTTGACGAATCTTCTGGAAATAGATGCGGGTATTTCTTCTTCATCTGATCTTCACGCTCCCAGGTGAACTCGGGTCCTCTAAGAGCATTCCATCAAACCTTAACAATTGGTATCTTGTTTTGCTTAAGTCTTTTAACCTCACGATCCATTATTTCGACGGGTTCTTCGATGAATTGAAGTTTTTCGTTGATTTGGATTTTATCTAACGGAATAGTGAGATCTTCTTTAGCAAAACATTTCTTTAAATTCGAGACGTGGAAAGTGTTATGTACAGCCGCGAGTTGTTGAGGTAACTCTAGTCGGTAAGCTACTGGTCCGACACGATCAATAATCTTGAATGGTCCAATATACCTTGGATTTAATTTCCCTCGTTTACCAAATCGAACAACGCCTTTCCAAGGTGCAACTTTAAGCATGACCATCTCTCCAATTTCAAATTCTATATCTTTTCTTTTAATGTCAGCGTAGCTCTTTTGTCGACTTTGGGCGGTTTTCAACCGTTGTTGAATTTGGATGATCTTCTCGGTAGTTTCTTGTATAATCTCCGGACCCGTAATCTGTCTATCCCCCACTTCACTCCAACAAATCGGAGACCTGCACTTTCTACCATAAAGTGCTTCAAACGGCGCCATCTCAATGCTTGAATGGTAGCTGTTGTTGTAGGAAAATTCTGCTAACGGTAGATGTCGATCCCAACTGTTTCCGAAATCAATAACACATGCTCGTAGCATGTCTTCAAGCGTTTGTATCGTCCTTTCGCTCTGCCCATCAGTTTGTGGATGATAGGCAGTACTCATGTCTAGACGAGTTCCTAATGCTTGCTGTAATGTCTGCCAGAATCTTGAAATAAATCTGCCATCCCTATCAGAGATAATAGAGATTGGTATTCCATGTCTGGAGACCACTTCCTTCAAATACAGTCGTGCTAACTTCTCCATCTTGTCATCTTCTCTTATTGGTAGGAAGTGTGCTGATTTGGTGAGACGATCAACTATTACCCAAATAGTATCAAAACCACTTGCAGTCCTTGGCAATTTAGTGATGAAATCCATGGTAATGTTTTCCCATTTCCATTCCGGGATTTCGGGTTGTTGAAGTAGACCTGATGGTTTCTGATGCTCAGCTTTGACCTTAGAACACGTCAAACATTCTCCTACGTATTTAGCAACATCGGCTTTCATACACGGCCACCAAAAATGTTTCTTGAGATCCTTGTACATCTTCCCCGTTCCAGGATGTATTGAGTATCTGGTTTTATGAGCTTCTCTAAGTACCATTTCTCTCATATCTCCAAATTTTGGTACCCAAATCCTTTCAGCCCTATACCGGGTTCCGTCTTCCCGAATATTAAGATGCTTCTCCGATCCTTTGGGTATTTCATCCTTTAAATTTCCCTCTTTTAAAACTCCTTGTTGCGCCTCCTTTATTTGAGTAGTAATGTTATTATGAATCATTATATTCATAGATTTTACTCGAATGGGTTCTCTGTCCTTCCTGCTCAAGGCATCGGCTACCACATTTGCCTTCCCCGGGTGGTAACGAATCTCAAAGTCGTAATCATTCAATAATTCAATCCACCTACGCTGCCTCATATTCAGTTGTTTCTGATTAAATATGTGTTGAAGACTTTTGTGGTCGGTATATATAATACTTTTGACCCCATATAAGTAGTGCCTCCAAGTCTTTAATGCAAAAACAACCGCGCCTAATTCCAAATCATGCGTCGTATAATTTTGTTCGTGAATCTTCAATTGTCTAGACGCATAAGCAATCACCTTCATTCGTTGCATTAATACACAACCGAGACCTTGCTTTGATGCATCACAATAAATCACAAAATCATCATTCCCTTCAGGCAATGACAATATAGGTGCCGTAGTTAGCTTTTTCTTCAATAACTGAAACGCTTTCTCTTGTTCATCATTCCATTCAAATTTCTTCCCTTTATGCGTTAATGCAGTCAAGGGTTTTGCTATTCTGGAAAAGTCTTGAATGAACCTTCTGTAGTAACTAGCTAGTCCTAAAAACTGGCGTATGTGTTTCGGAGTTTTCGGGGTTTCCCACTTTTCAACAGTTTCTATCTTTGCCGGATCCACCTTAATACCTTCTTTGTTCACTATGTGACCGAGGAATTGAACTTCTTCCAACCAAAATGCACACTTTGAAAACTTAGCGTACAATTCTTCCTTCCTCAATACTTCTAACACCTTTCTCAAATGTTCACCGTGTTCTTGGTCATTCTTTGAGTAAATAAGTATGTCATCAATGAAAACAATGACAAACTTGTCAAGGTATGGTCCACACACTCGGTTCATAAGGTCCATGAACACAGCTGGTGCATTAGTTAAACCAAACGGCATGACCATAAACTCGTAATGACCGTAACGTGTTCTGAAAGCAGTCTTTGGAATATCATCTTCTTTCACCCGCATTTGATGATACCCGGAATGTAAGTCAATCTTTGAATAAACAGACGAGCCTTGTAGTTGATCAAATAAGTCGTCGATTCTCGGTAGTGGGTAGCGGTTCTTGATGGTAAGTTTGTTCAACTCTCGGTAGTCGATACACAACCTGAATGTACCATCTTTCTTCTTGACAAACAAAACAGGAGCTCCCCACGGTGATGTGCTTGGTCGAATGAAACCACGCTCTAAAAGTTCTTGTAATTGGCTTTGCAGTTCTTTCATCTCGCTGGGTGCGAGTCTGTAAGGAGCACGAGCTATTGGTGCAGCTCCTGGTACAAGATCTATTTGAAATTCAACAGATCGATGTGGGGGTAATCCCGGTAATTCTTTCGGAAATACATCGGGAAATTCTTTTGCAATGGGAACATCATTGATGCTCTTTTCTTCAGTTTGTACTTTCTCGACGTGTGCTAGAACAGCATAGCAACCTTTTCTTATTAGTTTTTGTGCCTTCAAATTACTAATAAGATGTAGCTTCGTGTTGCCCTTTTCTCCGTACACCATTAAGGGTTTTCCTTTTTCTCGTATAATGCGAATTGCATTTTTGTAACAAACGATCTCCACTTTCACTTCTTTCAACCAGTCCATACCGATTATCACATCAAAACTCCCTAACTCTACTGGTATCAAATCAATCTTAAATGTTTCGCTAACCAGTTTAATTTCTCGATTCCGACATATATTATCTGCTGAAATTAATTTACCATTTGCTAATTCGAGTAAAAATTTACTATCCAAAGGCGTCAATGGACAACTTAATTTAGCACAAAAATCTCTACTCATATAGCTTCTATCCGCACCCGAATCAAATAAAACGTAAGCAGATTTATTGTCAATAAGAAACGTACCCGTAACAAGCTCCGGGTCTTCCTGTGCCTCTACCGCATTAATATTGAAAACTCTTCCACGGCCTTGTCCATTCGTGTTCTCCTGGTTCGGGCAATTTCTAATAATGTGGCCTGGTTTTCCACATTTATAACAAACTACATTGGCATAACTTGCTCCGACACTACTTGCTCCGCCATTACTCGTTCCGACACCATTTTTTCCTTTCGTTCTATTAACCCCTGGTCCGTAGACCTCACACTTCGCCGCGCTATGACCATTTCTTTTACACTTGTTGCAAAATTTGGTGTAGAACCCCGAGTGATTCTTTTCACACCTTTGGCATAGCTGCTTCTGATTGTTGTTGTTGTTGCGGTTATTATTGTTGTTGGGATGATTGTTGTAGTTGCTGTTGTTGTTGTTGTTGTTGTTGGGCCGTTTGTTGTAGTTGCGATTGAGGTTGCGATTGTTGGGATAATTGTTGCGATTATTGTTGTAATTGCTGTTGTTGTTGTATTGGTGATTCTTATCACCGTTTTCCTCCCACTTTCTTTTGACTTGCTTCACATTGGCCTCTTCAGCAGTCTGTTCTTTAATTCTTTCTTCAATCTGGTTCACTAGTTTGTGAGCCATTCTACATGCCTGTTGTATGGAGGCGGGCTCGTGTGAACTTATATCTTCTTGGATTCTTTCCGGTAATCCTTTCACAAACGCGTCGATCTTCTCTTCCTCATCTTCGAATGCTCCCGGACACAATAGGCACAATTCTGTGAATCGTCTTTCGTACGTGGTAATATCAAATCCTTGGGTTCGTAACCCTCTAAGTTCTGTCTTGAGCTTATTGACCTCGGTTCTGGGACGGTACTTCTCGTTCATCAAGTGCTTGAATGCTGACCACGGTAGTGCGTACGCATCATCTTGTCCCACTTGCTCTAGATAGGTATTCCACCATGTTAACGCAGAACCTGTGAAGGTATGCGTAGCGTACTTCACTTTGTCCTCTTCAGTACACTTACTTATGGCAAACACCGATTCAACCTTCTCGGTCCACCGTTTCAATCCGATCGGTCCTTCGGTTCCATCAAATTCCAAAGGTTTGCAGGCAGTGAATTCTTTGTAGGTGCATCCTACACGATTTCCTGTACTGCTAGATCTAAGGTTATTGTTGGTATGTAGCGCAGCCTGTACTGCAGCTATGTTTGAAGCTAGAAAAGTACGGAATTCCTCTTCATTCATATTCACGGTGCGTCGAGTAGTCGGTGCCATTTCCTTCAAAATAGTTAAATGGAACAAGTTAATCATACAGAATATTAAGAGTAGTTAATAGTATTTCGTAGCATAATATGAACTCGTTTATAAAAGCTTTTTCTTCATATTAGCGTTTTATAAGTTTAAATTCGGGTAGTACCTACCCGTTAAGTTCATACTTAGTAGCTAATATACAATTCAACTACTACAATTCTATATGAAAAACTGATTATAATAATATTTCTCATTCAAACTTTTATACAATATTTTACAAACTTACATTACCGCTTATTTTACATAAAGCATGAAATATAGCACACAATAACTTTGATACAAGATAGTTGTGAAGACAATTCTAGCTAGTACACAAGTCTTTCAGCAAAGGCAATAAAGACACGTAATTCATACGTCCAGAAACAAGTCATGCATTCTGGCTTTACTAGGACTACTTCCCATCCTTGGTCTTGTGCAACATAACCGTTATGGCCGTTGATAAGACAGCGTGTTGTAACGTCATCAAAGGGACGAGGGTTACGTAATGTCCAACAGTCCCGTAATAATCTAAAAACCTCATTTCTTACCCCAATTACCGACTCCGTCACTTGTAGAAACGTTTTGTTTAATAGTTGTAGCCCGATGTTCTTGTTCTCACTTTGGTGAGAAGCGAACATTACTAATCCGTAAGCATAACATGCTTCTTTATGTTGCATGTTAGCCGCTTTTTCCAAATCACGAAGTCCAATATTCGGATATATTGAGTCAAAATAATTTCTTAACCCGTTGCGTAAAATAGCATTTGGGTTCCCCGCAATATATGCGTCAAAGTAAACACATCGTAACTTATGGGTTTCCAAATGTGATATCCCCCATCTTTCAAACGAAAGTCTCTTATAAACCAAGACATTCTTGGAACGTTCTTCGAATGTCTTACAAACTGATCTCGCCTTAAATAGTTGTGCCGAAGAATTCTGGCCGACTCTAGACAAGATTTCATCAATCATGTCTCCGGGTAGGTCTCTTAAAATATTGGGTTGTCTATCCATTTTGTGTTTTTAAACTGTAAAATAGACAAGAGTTAGATTCATAAAAAAAAAATACTTATTAATACAAGCAATTTTTACATATATCATAAAGCATAAGAACACTATATTACATATATTACACCACACGAATACAACTATCTTATTCCGACTCGCTCGTTTCTTCTTCTTCGGTTTTGGTTCGTTTTGCCAAGTTTCTAGGGATATATGATGTTCCCCTAATACGAGCCGTCGTTGTCCACATTGGTTTAGAAAAACCTGGTGGTTTAGAGGTTCCCGGGTCATTGTTACAACTTAAGGACTTCGGGGGTTGACGATACATATAAAGTTCATCGGGGTTGAAATTAGATTTCTCTATTTTTATGCCCTTTCCCTTATTATTTTCTTTTGCCTTTTTAAATTCAGTTGGGGTAATTTCTATAACATCATCGGAATTCTCGTCGGAATCCGATTCATCGGAGAATTGGTAATCCTCCCAATATTTTGCTTCCTTGGCGGAAACACCATTGACCATAATTAACTTTGGTCGGTTGGTTGAGGATTTTCTTTTACTTAACCGTTTTATTATTTCCCCCACCGGTTCTATTTCTTCATCCGGTTCCGATTCTTCTTCCGGTTCCGATTCTTCTTCCGGTTCCGACTCTTCTTCCGGTTCCTCTTCGGGAACTTGTGAATCAGTCCACAAATCATTCCAATTTACATTTGACTCTTCATTATTATTAGGTGAGTCAATGGGACTTGTTCTAGAGGTAGACATCTATCACATAATATCAAACACGTTAAGAGATTAATATATCACATAATATTCATATGTTAAAAATATATAGTTTCCAACAAAAATGTTAAGCAATCATTTTTAAAGAAAACATGGTCGAAGTCCAAACTCACTAATGCATCCTAACAAACTCGATAAGACACACTAATGCAAATTTTCTGGTTCTCTAAGACCAACGCTCGGATACCAACTGAAATGTCCCGTTCTTATTGATTAAAAACGTTCCATATTAATTGATTTCGTTGCGAGGTTTTGACCTCTATATGAGACGTTTTTCAAAGACTGCATTCCTTTTTAAAACAAACCATAACCTTTATTTCATAAATAAAGGTTTAAAAAACTTTACGTAGATTATCAAATAATGATAATCTAAAATATCCTGTTTACACACGACCATTACATAATGGTTTACAATACAAATATGTTACATCGAAATCAGTTTCTTGAATGCAGTTTTTACACAATATCATACAAACATGGACTCCAAATCTTGTCCTTATTTTAGTATGCAACAGCGGAAGCTCTTAATATTCACCTGAGAATAAACATGCTTTAAACGTCAACAAAAATGTTGGTGAGTTATAGGTTTAACCTATATATATCAAATCGTAACAATAGACTACAAGATTTCATATTTCAATACACATCCCATACATAGAGATAAAAATCATTCATATGGTGAACACCTGGTAACCGACAATAACAAGATGCATATATAAGAATATCCCCATCATTCCGGGACACCCTTCGGATATGATATAAATTTTGAAGTACTAAAGCATCCGGTACTTTGGATGGGGTTTGTTAGGCCCAATAGATCTATCTTTAGGATTCGCGTCAATTAGGGTGTCTGTTCCCTAATTCTTAGATTACTAGACTTAATAAAAAGGGGCATATTCGATTTTGATAATTCAACCATAGAATGTAGTTTCACGTACTTGTGTCTATTTTGTAAATCATTTATAAAACCTGCATGTATTCTCATACCAAAAATATTAGATTTTAAAAGTGGGACTATAACTCACTTTCACAGATTTTTACTTCGTCGGGAAGTAAGACTTGGCCACTGTTGATTCACGAACCTATAACAATATATACATATATATTAAAGTATGTTCAAAATATATTTACAACACTTTTAATATATTTTGATGTTTTAAGTTTATTAAGTCAGCTGTCCTCGTTAGTAACCTATAACTAGTTGTCCACAGTTAGATGTACAGAAATAAATCGATAAATATTATCTTGAATCAATCCACGACCCAGTGTATACGTATCTCAGTATTGATCACAACTCAAACTATATATATTTTGGAATCAACCTCAACCCTGTATAGCTAACTCCAACATTCACATATAGAGTGTCTATGGTTGTTCCAAAATATATATAGATGTGTCGACATGATAGGTCGAAACATTGTATACGTGTCTATGGTATCTCAAGATTACATAATATACAATACAAGTTGATTAAGTTATGGTTGGAATAGATTTGTTACCAATTTTCACGTAGCTAAAATGAGAAAAATTATCCAATCTTGTTTTACCCATAACTTCTTCATTTTAAATCCGTTTTGAGTGAATCAAATTGCTATGGTTTCATATTGAACTCTATTTTATGAATCTAAACAGAAAAAGTATAGGTTTATAGTCGGAAAAATAAGTTACAAGTCGTTTTTGTAAAGGTAGTCATTTCAGTCGAAAGAACGACGTCTAGATGACCATTTTAGAAAACATACTTCCACTTTGAGTTTAACCATAATTTTTGGATATAGTTTCATGTTCATAATAAAAATCATTTTCTCAGAATAACAACTTTTAAATCAAAGTTTATCATAGTTTTTAATTAACTAACCCAAAACAGCCCGCGGTGTTACTACGACGGCGTAAATCCGGTTTTACGGTGTTTTTCGTGTTTCCAGGTTTTAAATCATTAAGTTTGCATATCATATAGATATATAACATGTGTTTAGTTGATTTTAAAAGTCAAGTTAGAAGGATTAACTTTTGTTTGCGAACAAGTTTAGAATTAACTAAACTATGTTCTAGTGATTACAAGTTTAAACCTTCGAATAAGATAGCTTTATATGTATGAATCGAATGATGTTATGAACATCATTACTACCTTAATTTCCTTGGATAAACCTACTGGAAAAGAGAAAAATGGATCTAGATTCAATGGATCCTTGGATGGCTCGAAGTTCTTGAAGCAGAATCATGACACGAAAACAAGTTCAAGTAAGATCATCACTTGAAATAAGATTGTTATAGTTATAGAAATTGAACCAAAGTTTGAATATGATTATTACCTTGTATTAGAATGATAACCTACTTTAAGAAACAAAGATTTCTTGAGGTTGGATGATCACCTTACAAGATTGGAAGTGAGCTAGCAAACTTGAAAGTATTCTTGATTTTATGAAACTAGAACTTTTGGAATTTATGAAGAACACTTAGAACTTGAAGATAGAACTTGAGAGAGATCAATTAGATGAAGAAAATTGAAGAATGAAAGTGTTTTTAGGTGTTTTTGGTCGTTGGTGTATGGATTAGATATAAAGGATATGTAATTTTGTTTTCATGTAAATAAGTCATGAATGATTACTCTTATTTTTGTAATTTTATGAGATATTTCATGTTAGTTGCCAAATGATGGTTCCCACATGTGTTAGGTGACTCACATGGGCTGCTAAGAGCTGATCATTGGAGTGTATATACCAATAGTACATACATCTAAAAGCTGTGTATTGTACGAGTACGAATACTGGTGCATACGAGTAGAATTGTTGATGAAACTGAACGAGGATGTAATTGTAAGCATTTTTGTTAAGTAGAAGTATTTTGATAAGTGTATTGAAGTCTTTCAAAAGTGTATAAATACATATTAAAACACTACATGTATATACATTTTAACTGAGTCTTTAAGTCATCGTTAGTCGTTACATGTAAGTGTTGTTTTGAAACCTTTAGGTTAACGATCTTGTTAAATGTTGTTAACCCAATGTTTATAATATCAAATGAGATTTTAAATTATTATATTATCATGATATTATCATGTATGAATATCTCTTAATATGATATATATACATTAAATGTCTTTACAACGATAATCGTTACATATATGTCTCGTTTAAAAATCATTAAGTTAGTAGTCTTGTTTTTACATATGTAGTTCATTGTTAATATACTTTATGATATGTTTTCTTATCATAGTATCATGTTAACTATATATATATATATCCATATATATGTCATCATATAGTTTTTACAAGTTTTAACGTTCGTGAATCACCAATCAACTTGGGTGGTCAATTGTCTATATGAAACATATTTCAATTAATCAAGTCTTAACCAGTTTGATTGCTTAACATGTTGGAAACATTTAATCATGTAAATATCAATCTCAATTAATATATATAAACATGGAAAAGTTCGGGTCACTACATTACGGTTTCCAAGGTTTGAATCGTATGTTTGCTCGGTCCGTCGGGTTGTGGTTGATGTGCGGTACTCATGTCTAAACGTGGTCCAGAGACTTTTTGTGAGGCACTCCAAAATCTAGAAGTGAAACGAGGATCTCGATCCGAAACGAGGTACATCTCTTTAAGGTATATTTGAAAGAGTTTGTTAGGACGTGAAAACGTTTGTTGGAACAAGTTTCTGTTTCTCAAGAATTTCGCGCCGCGGAAGATTTATCGGTTTTCGAAAATGTTCGATAGGACTATTCACCCTCGAGGCGAATACTAGTATAGTGTGAAGAGTCTCTCTCTCCATTGAGAATTTAGATAAAATATTTCCTTAAACGGAAGTACGAGTGTAAGGCGAGAGAAGTTTTCGCCTCTATGTGAGCATACCAAACATTTTGTAGTTCGTCTATAAAAACTATAAGAAAACGAGATAGTACACACGTGTAACATATTTTTGAAGTCGAAAGAATTTGTCATTCATTCGGAAGCATCAATATGGTTCGACAATAATCGAAGATGTGTCCCGTGTATGGTTGTTATCAGTATTCTCGGAGTTTTCGGATGTTCAAACAAGAAAAATAAAGTCATGTACATGGCACATGGTGGTGATTAGGTTGATCGAGTCCAACCACCATCATGTGTCATTAGAACTTTGGTATGACTTACCGTAATATAACCACGTTGATCGAGTGTCATTATATTATGCTAACTCATACCTCCATTCCCACATCACTCCATAGATTCGAGTTCGTGTAACCGTGAAGATCTAAAATGAAGAAAGTGCAACGGCATCTCTAACGTGACTCGTATTGAATCGAAAGAATTTGTGCAACTCTAAAGAAGCGTTCCCCGAGGGAAGTGTATAAATGATTGTTCACGTCAATGCGGTTCAAGTCAAACAATAATGTCTTTAGGCGTGAAAAGAGCAACGAATCATGATAACGAGTAGTACGCAATCGTAGTGATAAGTAGTGACGACGATACTCACCTAGAGTAGTGATGGCAGTAACAAGAAGTGGTAGATAGTAAGGTACACCGGTGTGACACCGATAGTAAGTTGAAACGGTGGAGAATAACAATCTGGGAGACAGAGTTCCCGGACAAGTGTGACTAATGAAGTCGTCGTCATCCTTACGGGTATGAATCCTGAATTTACGCGTGTTACCAGAAAGTTGCAGAATACGAGTTTGTATGATGAAAACTTGGTACCATTAAGAAGTTTGCCTAAGAATGATTCAAGTATAATGCACAAGTAGTCAAGTAAGTGCTATCTATAGCAAATGTATGTCAGAATGCAATGGCTAACTATCTGGTTGTAGTCTAGATTCACTAATGCGTCCTAACGACTCTGTCAGACACACTAATGCACATCCTAGATCCCTACAACCAACGCTCTGATACCATCTGTAGCGACCCGACCAAATCGTCATTGACGGCGCCGACTACTTAGGTCCCGTTACGTGGTCGTAGTCCCTATATGAGACTCGTTTGACCAAAATTATGTCGCGTCCTTTTGAAACGTATCATGCTTTCAAAGTTTAGTTTACAAAACCGTTCGACAACAATTTCAAGTTTGAAAAAGTATAAATTATAAATGAGATAACTTGCGACATAATTAGTTTAAAATCACGGTTGCTATAAATAGCGTAAGTATGTAAACGATATGTTTGAATCCAAAGGTGCTATCACTAGCGTATGTATGTATGTATGCTTGACCCCAAGCAAGAAATCAGAGTGTATGCATGCATGCTTGACTCCAAGCAAGTATGAGTGTACGCGGAAGCATGTATCAAATAGCCACGTATGAACCTGAGAAACATATAGAAAACTGTCAACGAAAAATGTTGGTGAAATCATAGGTGTTTTAGTAAACGTTGTATTTGAACCACAAGATTTAGTATAAGATGATTATCAAAATCATTTGCATTCCAAAGTTGTTGTTTGTATCCCGGGCACCCAATTATCAAACTTAACTGTTTTGCACCCTTTGCATAGTGTTAGAACATACACTAGACCCGAAAATATATTTCATCCGCTAACGGTAGCGAACCGTCCGAATGAGGCTCGTCAAGCCCATGTGATCACATAATATAAGTTCACGTTTACACCCTGCAAGTGTAACTAATGATAATTGAATTGAGGCTTTTTGTTCAAACCCGTACGTGGAATGTTCGTTTTCGTACTTGTGTTCAAGTGTAAAAGTATGATACGTATATGTTTCTCATCCCATAGTTTAAAGCATAAAAGTTGTTGAAAGATGGGACTATGATCTCACCTCGAGTGCACGAGTATAAAAGTACTTCACAAAGTAAACGTGTGCATGAATGTTGCGTAGCCTTGACCTAAACAAGTAAGTTGTATCAATTAACCGATTACGACACAAGGTCGGGCGAAATGTGTTCAATTAGTCCTATGGCTCATTACGACTCGATTATATAGCATGTGAATCACGTTGTCAAGTTTCATGCAAGAATCAAGTATAAAATAAGATTAGAACAATTGTATAAGTGTTTTGTTAAGTTTGACTAAAAGTCAAACTTGGTCAAAGTCAACGAAAAAGTCAACGGGATCGGGTCGGGTCCCGAACTATTTTTCTGAGGTTTTTATTCATATATAAGCATGTTAGAATAAGTTACATGTGAATCAGAGGTGCGTAGCATAGCAAACATTTTTCAAAATTTGACAAAGTAGGTCAGAACCCAAACACGGCTATTGCCGCGCCGCGGCCAGAGGTGTCGCGCCGCGACATTAGGCGTGGCCTGGTACCTGGTCAGTTTCAAAAGTTCAAGTCTTGATCCAAAATTCAATTTAGCACAAAACGCAAACCGTAAACACTTAGAATACGCATCTTATATCATTGGAAAGCTCTTTTGACAAGGAATACAATTAACTACCTTTTACAAGCAAAAACATCAATTACAATAACCGAAAACTCGTCAATTGATCAAGAAAGATTTATTTTCAAAGTTTCAAGTTCGTAAAACGTATTTTATGATTCGGGAATCCAATTTACACATACGATATGCCGTTTCGAAGGTAATTAAGCATACATTGCATCTAAACACTTACTAACAACATAAACAAGCATTCAACGCATCAAAAGTTCATTTCAAAGTCTATCAAACCCTAACCAAAATTCACAAAAATCAATAATCATGTGTTTGAAGTTTTCTTAATCAACCTACGCATCAAAACGAAGCTAGTGATACTAGTAACACAATTAAAACATGAACTTTAACAATCAAACAACATTTAATCTTCCAAAATGCAAGATTAAGCAAACTCATTTCAAATGTTCAAACTAGTTACTCAAAACAACAAATCGAGCAAACAAAATATATATTCATGTTACACACGAGCCATAGACACTAACTAACACCATTTCAAGTATAAAAACACGAATTTAGAGAAAATCTAGAGTTTTAGAAATGTTACCCAAACCAGATGAAGTTGGTATCAAATTGTAGAGGATGAAGAGAGGATTCCAAATACGTAATTTGTTTTGATGTTGGCCTCCTAGATCGAATTTAGATGATGAATGATTGAATTGGGTAAATTTGTGTGTGTTCTTGCCAGAGAGAAAGAGAGAGAGATGGAGATGATTGAATGGTGGTGATTGGGGTGGACTAGTTGACCTAGTCAACTAGTTTGCCCCGTATCAATTTTAGTCCCTCGAGTTTAGAAGCGGGTGCGGGATTTTACCGAACGAATATTTTGAAAACGCTCGAGTAAACGAGTGATGTTATAATTAAGTAACGGAAATATTATGAACGTTAGTCAACGGAAACTACGAATTTAAATAACGAAAGATATTATTTAAAAAAAAGACGGCGTTAAAATAAATTTAACGGAAAAACGCGGGATGTTACAATATAAACTTCGTACGTGCAACCTGAAGCACATCGGTTGTTGTAAGCTGTACCTCTGCTAAGTAAGGCCATGGAACACGGTTAGTGTTGACCAGTACACTGCACCATAATGCGGTCTCAAGCATTGCACCCCGCTTGGGGGATTCTTAGTTAATTAAGGAACTGTTTATTTAGACACATAAAGGATTGGACTGTTAGGATAACCGAACGTGTTCATGGAAGTCAGACTTGACTTGGCCATGGTGTTCTTTATGGTTGAACTCTTTTTAAGGGCCTAACTATCTTTTACCAATCATTAACGAAAGCAATGAGGCACATCACGTCTCTCGGATTTGGTAAACCATGTATTCTATTATGCTTAAGAAAGTTTAGACCATTTTGGAATGTTAATACGTCACCCAACTGAGTCGCTCAATTGGATGAGCCGTCTGAACGTGTATGCCTGTAGTCAGACTGCACGGGCGTCGGGGGTAAGGGACGTTGCTGTCTATTCAGAATCTTCAAGCCTAACGCAGTACCCAGTGACATGTCTTATGACAGGGGCGTTTAGGACCAGTGTAATGAATACAAGGCCTCTGCCTATTCATGAGCCAGCATTCCATAATCTCGGTAGAATAACTGATGAAGTCATAGTATGCACTTACTTTAACCTTATCTGAATTACAAATTTTATCGCATTTACTTTATCTATCTTATAAATTAGAAAATCCCAAAATAAATATTCACTACTCCCTAACTATCTTAGGTTACAATATAGGTTCGATGTTACTGATATCTCAAAAATACGACTCTAGGTCATACTTCCCTTACTTATAAGGAGTAGTAAGATTTAGGCCCAGTTAAATATAAATTTAAAACAGTACCCTCTCCAAAGAGTGGCTGATCCTGACGAGCCGCGGCCTAACGACACCGCGCAAATAAAAATCGTCCGTTTCGGCCATATCAGTGGACATGGGAGAAGATGGGCGTGTTGGGTTGTGTTCGATAAGTCTAGAACTCTGATGTTGTCTATATATAATCGAATATTAACGTAACACCGGTTGTTTGATAACAATATATTTGTGAATGAAGTTGTAATAGTTATGTTTATGTTTGTACATAAGGGCATGTGTGACAACCCGGAAATTTTTGACCAAATTTAAACTTTATCTTTAAATGATTTAATGTTTTCGACACGATAAGCAAAGTCTGTAATGTTGAGTCACGAAAGTTTTGGAACTATATTCATGTAATCAATTATTCTTTGACTGTTCTCGAAGATCCACGAACAATATATATATATATATATATATATATATATATATATATATATATATATATATATATATATATATATATATGATTTCAAGTTATTTAGTAAACGATAGTAACATTCGATTATTGATTCGATTAATATTTAGATAAGTTAACTAAAACGTTTAAGATAAACCAGTAAAACACTAATTTGCTACAGTATTTTTGAATTTCTACAGTACCCGAAAAGCTACAGTGTTTTCGAAAATCACTATTTGCTACAATAAAACACTATTTTAAAATGAAAATGTATATATATATATATATATGTATATACTACGAGACGGTGATTTATAGAAGCAAATAACCAAAACACGTAATTGATTAAAACTACACTTCGAGTGACATAGTTTATCAATGATTAAGTTTAATTTTTGATAAAGGTACACGTCGCGTAACGAAAAGTACTAGTTTTCTAAGCGTACGAAAATGCATTCGAGAAACCGGAACCGGGACATAAGTCGAGTGACAACGTACGAGTCAACGGACCAAAAATTACAAGTCAACTATGCACGTGAATATACTATAATATATAATTAATTATATAAATTAAATATATTATATATATTATATAAAATTATGTCGACGAACAAAGAAACAAAATAGATGTGAGCTGGAACTGGGGCTCATGCGATCGCATGGGTTCCCCTCACATTTCCCATGCGATCGCATGGATGCTGGGGACAGAAGACAACTATAAAGCTCGATCATTTTTTGCCAGTTCATATCATCAATCTCATCTCAATCTCTCTGTCTCTCTAATATATATATATATATATATATATATATATATATATATATATATATATATATATATATATATATATATATATATATATTATAATTATTATTATTATTATTATTATTATTATTATTATTATAAAGATTAATATTATTATTAATCTTATTATTATTATCAGTAGTATAATAATTATTAGTATTATACATAAAATACTACGACGAGGTTATGTCCAAATGATTTCTAAATGATTTTTCGAGCGGGAAAGAGCTAAGAAAATTATGAGTTATAGCTAAGGAGGCGATGGGTATTATTCGAGCGTATTGCTCGTAAGTCAAACTAGTGTTTATCATCTCCGTTGCGTCTACGTACTTTTCTTCAATATTGAATCACAATATTGATACATGAGCATTCATATCTTATCTTTTATATATTAATAGTGTATACATGGCTAGTGCTCGAGTATATATGTTTATGCATGCTAGTATGCTAAATTTCGTCGTTAAACAGTTCATGATGAATCACGAATTAACTACATATATTACTGATAAAAGGTATATGATATGCATGTTTTTGGAAAGCTGGCGAAAAATCAATAACTTTTTATTTAGAAATCGCGAAATTTCGATGAACGAATTAAAAGATATGGGCAACTGAATTATGATCAACGTTAATTGAAATTGCTTTTGAATCTGAAATTAATATTTAAACAACTTGTCTATGAGATTGATAAATTGGAATTTTAGATATTACTAATCGAGTAAATGAATTTCTATATAAGACACGTCTCGTTTTGTTGAACAATTGTCAAAATTGATTGTTTTATCATATTTTAAAGCCTTATAAAAACTATAGTTTAATTTTACAAGAATTGGGAAACTATGTAAAATGTTTCGATTGCCCTGATCATTCAACTATAGTATTGAGTCAGATTGACTTTTTGAAACGACTTTTGATAACTTTTGTATGTCGATCTCGAGCATTAGGATTGTGATACACTATGACCAGACCTAGCTTGATAGACATTTATTGACCAACATATGTTCTCTAGGTTGAGATCTACGGTTATTTGGTATTCCGAGTTTCGGTCACATTTCGGTGAACGACTTTATGTGCTGCTAAGGTGAGTTTCATTTGCTCCCTTTTTAAATGCTTTTGCATTATATATTTTTGGCTGAGAATACATGCACTTTATTTTAAACACAATGGATACAATTACATACTAAATTCTACACTGAGTTTGAACCGAAAATCCCTTAGCTTTGGTAACTAGTAACTGCCAGTTATAAGAACTGGTGGGCGCGAGTAGTAGTATATGGATCCATAGGGCTTGATATCCCTGTCCGAGCTAGAGCGCTAGCCTTTTAACGGACGTATGCTATTTGAGAAGCGTACACGTTGGTTTGCGTGCATTATTAAAATGATTATACAAATGGTACAAATTATATATACGTTAAGTTTAGTTACCAGGGTGCTCAATTTCGTAGAATATTTTGATAAACGTTTCTGGATGAAACAACTGAAATCTTGTGATCCACCTTTATATGCAGATTATACGATACATTAAAACTATGAACTCACCAACCTTTGTGTTGACACTTGTTAGCATGTTTATTCTCAGGTTCCCTAGAAGTCTTTCGCTGTTTGCTTATATGTTAGACAAGCTTTGTGCATGGAGTCATACATGCTTTATTCAAGAAAACGTTGCATTCACAAAACCATCATCATGTATCTATTTTGACTGCATTGTCAACGGAAGTATTATTGTAAACTATTATTTACGGTGATTGTCTATATGTAGAAATAATCAGATGTCGAAAACCTTGTATTTAAATATTCATTATGGTATACATTTTTTAAAGAATGCAATGTTTATAAAACGTATCATATAGAGGTCAAATACCTCGCAATGAAATCGATGAATGACGTATTCCTCCATATGAATTTGGAGCGATCGTCACAGCATGTTTTGCAAATAAGACTTTTTCTGTGTTATTTAAAAAAAATAATAATAAGGTGTTACAGTAACAATCTTGGTTGTTGGAGTTTGTGGTAAACCAAGGCATGTGATTGTTAAAGGAAATGCATTTGGTATTACGTTAAAAAAGATGGCGGAGGAGATGGGGTTGAGTTTTTCAGGAGCATTTTTAGTCATCGTGTATCGTTTTGGATGTTTCTGCTGTAAATGACTTAATGATCAAATTAATTGAGAAGCAACTATAAACAACTATTTCTGTAATTTGTACAAGTCTATCTTTCTATTTGTGTTTATAGTTGTTTTCTTAGTTTTATGTTATTTTTATCTTGATTTTAATTTTTTAGAGGTGTAAGTTCTTCAATAAAGAGGATCTTTACTAAAACTGAATTGATCCATTATGTGTCTACGTCAATCATAGCTTTGTACTACTTACAAAGAAATTTATATGAAGCTTCATGAATATACATGATGTTTGTATTGTTTTCTATTACTAAATTATACGATATCATGTTTTTGTCCCCCGGATTATAATATAATATAATATAATATAATATAATATAATATAATATAATATAATAATAATAATAATAATTAATAATAATAATATAATATAATATAATATAATATAATATATTATAATATTCACACAGCTGTCCTTTCGCTTAGTACGAGGGCAGCGAGGAGGGGGTTTTACCAGCCATGTCCTCGGATTCGTTCGGGTTTCTTGCAGGACAGTAGTTGGGGGCGAGTTATGCAACTATGGGAGATGAACGCGTGGATGGTTAAGTTCCCCATGAGTGATCCCAAACTGATGTCCAAAAACTAAAATAATATAATGATTTTTTAAGGCACATACATCCTTTACATGAATATGTACAATATGATTTTTTTTTTGAAAGGAATATGTACAATATGATAATAACGATAATACCACCAAACTATTGGGTTGTGGCAAAAAGTCTCAGTTGGTTCTGGACACGTATCCTTTAAAAAATAGGTGCATGTATAAATTCTGGGGGAAGTTGTCTTCAAGTTGTGTCTCTGGTATCTTTCACTCTGTAAGGGCAAACAGTTAACCTAAAGCATTCCGGGTACGCTTTGCGCGATGGATGCTAGAAGTTTCTTCCTAACGGGTGTGTGAGTGACAATAAAAGTGTTGTTCTAAAAAAAATAATATAATAATAATAATAATAATAATAATAATAATAATAATAATAATAATAATAATAATAATAATAATAATAATAATAATAATAACTAGTCCGGATTCGGCCCGCGCGATGCGGCGGGGGCTTTTGACCTGTGTATTCATATTTAACGTAGCGTTGTGTATTTACAGAGGGGAGAACGGCACATGTCTTAAGCGCCGTTTTAGATGTCGTTGTCTTAAGCGTTTTTTAAAAAGTGTCCGTTTCGAACGTAGTTAGTTTCGTTTTGTTCATAAAAAATTTTCGAGTGTAACGGTGCTGTCGGAAAAATTTAACTTGCGGCGAACAGAAAGATACGGGCTGTCGTTTTGTTAAGCGTCTTTTAAAAAGTGTCCGTTTTGCGTATAGTTAGTCCCGTTGGGTTCGTGAGACTTTTTCGAGTTGAACGGTGGTCTTGAAAAAATTTAACTCGCACCGAGCGAGAAGATAGGGCCCGCTATTAACCCTTATATACTAAAAGCCATGGCTAAATGTGTAGTTTTATTTTATTTTAATAAAATTATAAGTTTACACTTTCTACCCTTGAAAAAGTGTAAACTTGAGGAACTGTTGTGTAAATTGAGCCGAATTTAAGGGACCGATTATAGTGTGAACGCAAACTCAAAACTACAATCTGAATCAACTAAAATTACACATTTAGCCATGGCTTTTAGTATATAAGAGTTAAAATAATAATAATAATAATAATAATAATAATAATAATAACAATAACAATAACAATAACAATAACAATAACAATAACAATAATAATAATAATAATAATAATAATAATAATAATAATAATAACACGAGTTTTCTATGTTTACCAAAAGATAACATAATATAATAAGAATAATTATAATTATAATACACCGTAATAATAATAGAGATTGCTAATAATTATAAAAACGTTAATAATAATAGTTAATATTTATAAATAATAATTAAATTTTAAAATAACAATAATAATAATAATAACAATAGTAAAAATAAAAATATAATATATAGATGAAAAACGGTTTTTATGATGCACTCAAATTTAAATCGATTTGTTATGATTATTTTGGTTAAATTATAATTTTTTTGTTTCTTCGGTATTTTCCAAAATCGAATCGAATTCGGTTTTCGATTTAGTTTCGATTTTAAAATTTTGTTCGGTTTCAGTTTGGCCATCGAAAATTTTAAAAGCGAATTAAATTATTAAATTAAATTAATTATGAAAACCGGAGATAAAATTCTAAGTTATGTGGTCCTTAAGGAACATAAGGATATGTACAATTGTTTGATTGCAAGAAAGACCTATATTGAATGCGTTATATACTACTGTTTTACTATGTGAAATAACATCGATCTTAGACAACTCATCTTATGTGGGGGACCTCAATAGTAAAGAACCAACTTTACAAAATAGTAAGAGTAGTCCCAACCGATCGATCCTCACCACCGCCTAGCCCACCGCCTTTGTGAGTGCCGATGGCACGGCACCGCCCAGGCATCCGCCCACCCCATCGTACTTTCTTTCGTGCGTTTGAATCATATATGTGGACGAAGTAATTCGGTCAAAATGACCGTTTAGAAAAAAAAAAATTAAAATTAAATTTCAACGGCTATTTGCAACGGTTTTTTTTTTTTTCTTCATTTATACACTCTATATAATCCACAATCCATTTACTCATTTTACACAACTAAAAACTACAATCCATTCCAATTTATTTCATTCATCTCTACATTTTATATAATCTTTTTTTTTCTCAAACAATGAGTTCCAAAAAAACCTTAAACAAAGGCAAATCGAAACAACGCCCGCAAGTTCAAGACCCGAATGCGGTCGGTCGCGACATGATGCAAAGCTTGCTTGATCAATCGCAACAAAATATCGGGTTTTCTCGCTTTGCAAATGTTAATCCATCTAATGCATTTGTGGGTATGTTTCCAAACATACACACAGCAAACTCAATATCAACAATACTTCACCAACCAAAACTATCAACAACATATTCCTTATAATATCAATCAACAATATTGTACCCAAAATCCCATTTTCACGAACCAACAATCTCAACAGCAATCCCAACAAACACCATATTATCCAAGACTTCGTGACGAATCCGATGATGAAGAAGTTTCCGAAACTGCACACCATGTCGATGTCTGATATCGGCTAAAAAGTCATGTTTTTACCCCGATATTGAGTTCCAAAAGCATAAAGTTCAAAACTTTGTCGGAAAAATAATCGCTTTTTCGGTTAAATTTATAGATAAAGTAATTACGAAGACGATGCAAAAAGAATCAAGAGAAACGGAGCTAAAACGAAGATTCTAGAGCGAAAACGGTGAAAGACAAGAAATCAAGTTACGATCCAGTGAATCAAGGCTGACCAGGCACAAAAACGGCCGGCCATACGGCTTGCCAGTATGGCAAACGGCCTGCCAAACGTTCAGGCAAACGGGCTCGATAAACGGCTTGCCTAACAAACGGCCTGCCAAATACGGCCTGCCAAACGGCTTGCCAGCCGTTTGCAGACAATTTTCTAGTCTATTTAAAGGCTTTTTGTCATCCAATTTCACACACCTCTCTTCACTCTCTCACTACAATACACTTTCTCTCACATAGAACTTTCAAGGCCTTCTCACCTTCGAGCGGGAAATTAAGTACCCGGAGGCGAACGCCAAAGATTGTAATAGGAGCGGTCTAGAGGATGTCAACACTTGTAATGGTCCAGATCTCGTCTGTAAACGGTGAACGCTTTCCTTAATTTAATGAAGTTATCTTGTTATCTTAAGTTGCTTTCATCTTGCATGATCATCTATCTGTTACAAATGTTTATTACATGTTGAATACTTTTTCTGAAACTTATCATACTGTTATGCTAAAACCTTGACGGTTTAGAAGTTTAATTTACGGATCACCCTTTCTGCTTATTCACGTGGCAATAACCTAGTATTAGGACCTGATCAACCCTAGGATATAAGGTAAGTAGTTATGTGTGCTTAACGTCACAATAGGAATATAGTACCTACGTACGAATAACCACTTATTCGTCATAGAAGAGCTGCCCATTTAGGTTGTGATTAGAGTTAGCAACAGAGAGTTCAGTGAACACTAGCTTACTCAAAAGCATGATTCGCGTCAGAAGCAATGTTCTTGAGATGTTGTAAGATGATCCGGGGTTGAATAAGTGATCGCAAAGGAGAGGGCTCTATTCCAATTAGCAGTACCTTAGAATATCTAAGATTGCACGTCTGTTAATGTTAAGGCATAGCATAGTGATTAAGTGGTAGGATATTGCTTTAGTTAGACCAACTAGGATTAAGAAAAGCTGAGACTTTCCTTTATTGGGTATACCACTTTGTTCATGTACCTAGGATTCTATCCATAAGGTCGTTTAAACCTTTTAGGTTAACATTGGGAGTAGGGATATCCGTCTTAGCCAGAATCTTCAAGACCTAAACTCTTAGTGACAAATCAGTTAGGTTCATTGCCCAGTTGATTGAGGTTTAGTGTTTATCCTAGGAAGTTAAACTCGTGCGATAATTCCCCTTCAGAATCCTATTCTCCATACCTATCTATCTTTACCTTTATAGTCAAATTACTGTTTTATCGTGTTAATCTTAATCTATCACCTCTTGTCACTAGGGTTAACTATATAGGCACTTTTGTCCCACATTATTGAGCAAACATACAAAAATACGAACCTGAGTTATATTTACCACTTACTCATAAAAAGGAAGACAAGTAGGTGAGTTATAGCTAGGAACCCCAACTAAATATAAATGATAAAACCATTACGCCCCTGTGGTAGCTAACTCTGACGTGTTGCGGCCTAACGAAACCGCACAAATAAAACCGTCCGTTTTGGCCATATCATGGGAGGAGTAAGTTTTTGGCGCCGTTGCCGGGGACTTATTTTCTGTCTGTTAAGGTAATCGTTGGTTCTGTTAAGATATCTGAGATTCTTGAGTGGTGTCTAAGAAAGACAATTATACACGGACTTGGTTGTTGAATTTTCCGAATAGTCTCCAATTATATTGTAACCAAAAGGATCCTGCCTCTCCGTTGTCTGCCTGGCCACTTGTTTCAAAAGATAACTTGACAAGAATCACACATGCTTAAAAAGCAGAGAGTTTGTCGGTATAGGATTTAAAGTCGCCATTACAGTAAACCCTTTTCAAAATTATAAAAACAAAATATTAATTATGGTATTAATTTCTGTAGATTCCAGTTCAAACTTAACCGACTACAAAGAAAGTGCGAAAGGCAGTTGCTCTCCCACAACTTCAGAAACCGGCGAAGTTTTTCTGTATAAACCTAAAACAAATCTATACCCTGATGAATATCATCAAGACTTAATTCTTGATCCTTGTAGTCCAAGATGCCGGATAATTTCATCTGACTTAGAGATTTCATTGCTTTTGGATAAGTTTTACTCAAATGAACCAAGATTCGACCCTCTTCACGATCCAAAAGGGAGGCTCAGTCTTAACGAACTCCTGATTATGGAAGATAAAATACGGGAAGAATATCCAACTATTTTCAATTATCCAGACTTGTTCGAATTTAATCCCAAAGAGATACGACACCCTGATAAAACAAAAGCTCCGTTTATTGGAAATCTGTTAAATCATAGTAGAAGGTTAGACATCTATAGAGCATTCATTAGGCACCTCTATTCCTCAGACTTCCCGTTTTCAACATTTCAAATCAATCTGTTAAAAGAGCTGTGTTCTCAGATTCATTCTCTTCACAAACTGTTAAAAGAATGTGGGGATGACCTTTTCGTCAAGTATCAGGTTGCAGAAATTGATTTCAAATTCGATTTAGAGTCATTCGTCAGTTTTCTCCCTCACTTCACCAATAAGGAAATTTCTCCAGTTCATATAAACCGTTATGTCGCGACAATGATCTCTGAATTAGAATTTTGAATTGAAAGCAAGAAACCTAATCCTATTTCAAAATATGAAAACCGAGATTTCTTCTACTTTGATCCAGCCTCATTTCTCATTAAAAGATTGATTGAAGCTTTTCCGGATTCTACCGAGGAAAGAATACATCAGAATTTCTTCGCAAAAAGAAAAGAAATATATTCAGAACTCGTACAAATTCTCACTATGTCAAAATTTCCATTTACAACTCCGCAAAGGAAGATCATTCGGGAAATATCTGCAATTTTTAAATTTACTATCGGTGATCCTGACTGCGCTGAAGATCTTTTATTTCAAGACACAGTGTCAAAACTTCTTCTCGAACTTAGTTATAGTGATACTGGACCAAGGGATGGAATTTCAAACACTAAAAAAGTTAAAAGGGCTTTGGTTAAACTTATGAACGATATCAGAGATTTACAAAAGAGCGAGTGCAAGATGTTAAGTGATTTCGAAAAAATTTCAGTACACTCCGCTGACTTACTCTGGATGGTCAAAGAAGCTTTAAACTTGTCTTTCTTCCCACATCATTTCTGGAATTTAGTTGTAGAACCTGTGTAATTTGTGTTTTTAATAAAATAAGATAATTTAACTTTACTCCGTCTATTTGTCTTTTCTTATTTTAGTTAATTATATAAAAATAACCGGATTAAAATCCGAAGTAAAATTTTACTTATCTTTTATTAACCTCATTAAAATTTTAAAATCCTAAAAAGTATAAAAATTTGTGAGTCGGGTCGGGAAAATAAGCCCGTGAGCCACACGAGCCCATTTTTCTTGTCCTTTTCTTCCCTTCCTCTCCTTTTTCTTCTTTTTTTCTCTTTTCTTTTTTCTCTTCTTCCCTCCCCGTTCTTCGTGGCCGACGAGCACACACACACACCAACACCATCAAATCTTGACCAATTTTTGCGATTCAAAGCTCAAATCTTATTATCTCGTGCCTCCTAAACGTATTTTCATCGTCAATTTGGTGTAAAAGGTACTCCTTAGTTAAAATTCGAATTCTCTTCAAAAGTTAAATTTTTGACTTTTTAGAAAAACTTTGTTTTTGACCAAATTTTGGATTCCTTTATGCTTAGTTAGATAATGTGATTGCTATGTGTTAGTTTTTAGGCTTGATTAAAGTATTTTGGACAGTTTTTGGCTCTCGATTCATTAGTTGAGGTTTTAGGGTAAAAATTGGTGTAATTCTTGAAAATTTGATGTTTTGCTAGCTTAGTTAGGCTTAGTGATTCATTAAGAATGCTTAGAAACTGATTTTGGAACAATTTATGCTTGTTTGCTTAAATATTGACATTTTGGTCAAACTACACGTAATTGGGATTAAGGTTTTTCCTATAGTTAAAATGTTTTTAAAACTTAGGATTGCCTCAAAACTAGTTCAAATAATGATATCATTGATTTGCTTATGAAAATGTAGCTTATTCTTTGATTTTCCTTATTTTGTATGTTTTGAATAAAATGAATATTTTTCGGTAAAACGGCTTTAATCTTTGACTTACAAATGTTATAGCTCAAGTTTGGTGATTAAAAATATTTAAGGTAATCAAAAATGGTCATTAGAATCATTGTATGCTTAAAAATCATCACATTTGGTTCAAAATTGCTTATTACGACTAACTTGCTATAATTATTATTTTTAGCATTATTTATTGTAATCACGGGTACACTTTAAATTTTGCTCAAAAATAAGTTTATAGTTCGTTTAGTTATTGTTTGTGGTAATTTTGGCTATATTTGACTATAACAGAAATTTGGAAATTGCCATTTTTAAAGCTCTCATTTCGAATTTTTTTCAAAAAAATATATATGCATTTTTGGACTCTAAGTCTTAATTTTTGGAACATAACCTATGTTACTTGATTTTTGCAGATGGCTAATCGCTTACCACACGAATATGAGTTGCCCCATTATCTTCTCAGGCAAGATGATCCGGCAGATAATGAGCCGGTTATGAGAGTTTGGATTACTCGGCCAAAAGGGGGTAACAAGTATTTCAACTGGACGATCATGGAACAGTGTGGGTGGGTCGACGAACTTAGGGCAATCTTGACCTTTCAAGCAAACGGGAGAACACACAGGGCCTGGCAACACTTGTTTGAGTTGAATGAGACAACATACAATGAGCCATAAGCGGAATTTATGGCTACTTGGAGTTTTGATTCAGATGTTGATCAGGAGGATTATAATGATCAAGAGTGCATCGACTTTCGCCACCAAAACACTACATATCACCTAACTCTCGCACGGTTTGCAAGGTATTTGGAGTTGTACAAACCATCACAGCTCACCGGTTCAATATTCAAGAGGCGATTCACCACCTTGAGTAACATAGACCACCAAGCTTTCTGGCGCGAGTACATCACCGATAATTGAAGCGACCCGTCCCAATCCATAAGGACGGATACAATAACATATGGATACATTGAGAGGTATTTGACCTCAATATGATACATTTTACAAACATTGCATTCGTTTTTAAAAGAAAACTTTTATTACATCGAAAGATGACAGGCATGCATACCATTTCATAATATATAATCTATAAATGACCTAATCTGTCATTTTCTTAACAATAATCTTTATCGAACTCAACAACTTGAATGCAACGTCTTTTGATATATGCCATGAAAGACACCAAGTAATATCTTTAAAATGAGCAAATGCACATCGGAAGATTTCTTTCAAACCTGAGAATAAATATGCTTTCAAGTGTCAACCAAAAGGTTGGTGAGTTCATTAGTTTATCGTAATCAATCATTTCCATAATTTTAATGGACCACAAGATTTCATTTATTCAATAATCGTACACTCGCAAGTGTTTAAAATTCATTCATATGGATTGAACTCCTGGAAACCGACATTAACAAAATGCATCTAGAATATCCCCAAACATATAAACATCGAAGTACTAAAGCAGTTCAAATTCTTTGACTGGGGCATGTCAAAACCCATTGATCTATCTTTAGGATTCGCGTCAATTGGTGACAATTATAATAAACACCAATTCTTAGGCTACCAAGTTCAACAAGGACGATATCCGGTATAACAATTCAACCATAGAATGTAGTTTCGATTACTTGTGTCTATTTCATAAAACAGTTATAAAAGTAGCGCATGTATTCTCAGTCCAAAAATATATATTGCAAAAGCATTTAAAAAGGGAGCAAATGAAACTCACAATACTGTATTTCGTAGTAAAATACATATGACGTCATTGAACAAGTGCAAGGTTGGCCTCGGATTCACGAACCTATATTAATTATATATATTCATATGTTGGTCAATATTTGTCTAACAATTTAGGTCAAGTCATAGTGTACCACAATCTTAATGCTCGAGACTAATATGCAAAAGTCAACAAAAGTCAACTTGACCAAAATGACTTCTAAAATCTATACATGTTTATAATATAATTTAAATATAGTCATTATATGTATTTACATATATTTATCAGATTTTATTAGAGTAATTAATACATGTCATTTATTAATAAAATTTATATTAAAATTTATATATGATAAAAATATATTTTTATATATCTCAAGTAATAAAATTTATTAAGTTCACTTAATATCACAAAAATATAGTGGTATGTATTATTAATGTAATTATATAACGTGTGGTAAAAATGTCTTTGTATCACTTATTTATTCGATAAAATAATATTGATAATAATAATAATGAGTAAAAGTTGTATTATTTTGTAATAATAATAATAATTATTATTATTCTGCTAATAATAACAATAACAATATTTATATTTACTAATGATGATATTAATTATAATAAAATGATTATTCTAATCATGATAATTTAATAATAACGATAATTTTTATTATTAACTGTAATAATAAAAATATTTTATAATAATAATAATTCTATTCAAAATGATAATTTTTAATAATGATAATAATAATGATATTTAATAATAACAATGATATTTCTATTAAAATCATAAAAAATGATAGTTTTAATATTAATGATTCTTTTAATAATAATAATAACGATAAAAATAATAAAATGATAGTTTTGATAAAAATATTGATTATTTTAATAATAATAATAATAATAATACTAATAATAATAATAATAATAATAATAATAATAATAATAATAATAATAATAATAATAATAATAATAATAATAATAATAATAATAATAATAATAATAATAATAATAATAATAATAATAATACTGATTATTAGATTATAGTAATAATGACGATAATAACGATGATAACGATTACGATTACGATAACGATAACGATAACGATAACGATAATGACGATAGTAATAATAATAATCATTTTAACAATAATACATAAAATTATAGATAATTCAATTGACTATATCTTTTAATCCGTTCATCGAAACCATTCGAGTTCTAAATGAAAAGTTCTTAATTTTTCGCTATCTTTCCAAGGTCACGAGGAAAATATTATAAAACATGAATTGGAAATTCATCAGTAATTTCCACTAACCCTTGTCTAGTTCCCGTTAATTGACACATTTGTTCTTACTTATAAATCACTTTACCATTTTTCGAATGTTGTCAAAAAGAATAGATTTCTTAAATCACAGTGGACCTCATAACATAGACTCGTAATCATATCACAATGTATCTGATAATTCAATCATTTAATATTATCTTTTAATTCCGTCGATAAATATATTAAACATATATTGAAACAAATACGTTTATGTAAAGTATTATACATCTAATACTTTGTTAACATTTTCAATTAATATAACTATATTATATATATCTATATACACATAAATGTTCGTGAATCGTCCAGCACAGTCAAAGGGTAATTTATTTCATGAACACATTTCAAAGTTTTTGAGATTTCAACATTACAGACCTTGCTTATCGTGTCGGAAACATTACATTATTTAAAGATAAAGTTTAAATTTGATCGGAAATTTCCGGGTTGTCACAGTACCTACCCGTTAAAGAAATTTCGTCCCGAAATTTGATTGGGATCGCCATGGCTGACAATAAGTATGTTTTCATGACGTATACAAGCTAAAAATTAGAGTTTTATCATCATCAAGTAATATAGATAAAACAGTTTGATTTTGTGAAGAGTACGAGTGAAGTTATCACAAAATAGTGAAATGAATAAATGTAGATTCGTCATATCTTTTGACGTAGATAGGATTGATTTCCGGAGTTTAAGGGATTTAGAGTAAATCTTCGTAATAAGATTTGATTCTTCGGTAATTAAGGAAATTATAATCTTCTTTGATTAAATGCGATAACCTGTCACGATTGCTCTGTCAGATTTTTCGCTATAAATCCACTCCTTTCGTTTCTTTATTTTCACAGCTCACCATCTATTCTTCCTCCCTCAATTCATACTTTAAAGCATTCATCAATATGCTTCATCTAATTCTGCTTCTTGATATATTTCTAACTTTCATATCTGTCATTCTTCTTTTTCATCTACCGCCGGAAGAATCTATTTACTTCTACTATACTCTTGGTTTTATAGTGTTTTTAGTTCTCCCGTGTCTTTATATTGCTATATGCATCGATATATATGGTTTGTAATTTCTGGGTTGTTGTTGGGCTTTATATCTTCCCTTATATTTCAAAGTCCCTGCTTCTGTCTTCAATAATCATTGTCATCCACAGTTAATGCTCTCTCCCATTTGCTGTGATTTATACTCCAAATTCTATTTCGGAGCTTTATTCTTTTGTTTTCTCTTCTTGCCATTAAGCACCGCATGTAATGGTCCAGAATTTGTAGATATGAATTTCGAAATGAACATAGTTAATGTTCTAAGAAGGAAATTGTAATGACACGATCTTGATTTGTCAAATTATCAGAATACCTCGGAAAAGACCGAATCATCAAGAAAAATATTTTCTTGATATGTTTAGAGGTTAAGTAGAATACAAGAATCGTGTAATCATGGCACATGATGATGTTATGATCTGTGAATCATCACGTTCCATTTAGAAACTCAGCATGACTTACTGTAATATAATCACGTTGATCAAGTGTCATTATATTATACTAACTCATGCTTCAGTTCTCAACACTACTTCAAAAGCATTCATATTTTAAGTTCAAATTTTTCAGAATTTAGAAACTAAAAAGTTTCCTTTATGAAGAGATAATTGATTTCAGATAAGAAGGGTAATGAAAATATCTTCAGAAATATCAAAGATATTTATAATGAAATATATGATGATATCTTAGAATATCTAAGATCAGAAGATGATGAAGAATATTGTCCGCAAGGGTTTAGAGTCAGGAGCAAGGTATTCGTTAATGACTTCAGTAGACACTGAATCATTTGGATTCTTTTAAGGAAGGTTTAGTCTTTGTGCTTTTTCCACAGCCTCCTTCATAGTTTGCTCAATCCGTTTTTCAGTTCCAAACCTTCTCTTTTTCTGAGCTTTGCCAACACACTATTCTTTATTATCAAATTTTTTTTACTGTTAAGGTCGTTTATGGTTTTTGCTGCTTCATCAGCATTTTTTAAAATTTCGAGAACAAAATCGTAGATTTGGGTGTTTTTCAAAAACTTCACATTCGAAGTATGTAAGTTCAAGAGATAGACGTTATACGTACACATATAACTATTGGCGTAGACATGCAGCGAGATTTCAAAATACTGATTGCCGATTCTCAGTAATTGGTATGGCAATTATCGTTACAAAATGCAGATGAGTATATACTAGGGTTTTAATGAATAAATATAGATATTTTTTGGAGAGACTTCAGTCAAAGAGTAACGAAATTGCTGGTACATTTACTGATAATGTGGTGGAATATAAAAGGTTCTCCGGTAACAAAAAGATAATCGTATATATCAGGGTTATAATAAGGCTATTCCGGATGAAAAATCGAAGTTGACTTGCTGAAGCTGTGACAGAATTTGCTACTTTGAAAAGGAATTGTAAAGTTATTTTTGCTAATAAATGCCAAAGGATCTGACACGGATACGTGTTAAACTATGACTTTGGTTTCGAGAGTTTTTTTTTTTTTTTAGGTACAAGACTGCGGGTAACATGTTGTTGGAACATCATCTCAATTGTTCATTATTTGAAGTGTCTTCAGGAATTTTCGAAGGGTTTGAACACAGATTGTAATCGTTAATATACATATGATGTTATAGAATGTTACGAATATTTTTCGGAGTAGAAGTGATGTTCTAGCACAATTTTGAAGTAAAAGTATAGCTTTGAAAGATGTAGAGATTTAAGAGTGATGTCTCCTGTTGAGTCTTGACTTGGATTCTGATTAGAATATGAAATTGAATTGGATGAGAATGGTTGTTTTGATTCCTATAAAAGAATGTATATCGTTGTGAAAGTAGTGAGTATAGTTGATGATTTGCTGAATCAGAATCAAGGATTGTAACATATTAATTGTGAATTTATTTATGTCTCGGGTATTACCTACCCGTTAAAAAAATTTCACAGTTAATATTTTGTACAAAAAAATTTTTATTACAGTCTTTATGAAAATATATATGTGTATATTTTCTTCAGATGTAACATAGATTTAATGAGTTAATATTAAATTAAACTCATTTGATTTACGGTTGAAATTAGAATTGAATAATCCCTAAAACTTTAAAAATTTGATATGGCCGAAACGGACGGTTTTTATTTGCGCGGTGTCGTTAGGCCGCGGCTCGCCAGGATCAGCCACTCGTGGGAGAGGGTACTGTTTTAAATTTATATTTAGCGGGGCCTAAATCTTACTACTCCTTATAAGTAAGGGAAGTATGACCTAGAGTCGTATTTTTGAGATATCAGTAACATCGAACCTATATTGTAGCCTAAGATAGTTAGGGAGTAGTGAATATTTATTTTGGGATTTTCTAATTTATAAGATAGATAAAGTAAATGTGATAAAATTTGTAATGCAGATAAGGTTAAAGTAAGTGCATACTATGACTTCATCAGTTATTCTGCCGAGATTATGGAATGCTGGCTCATGAATAGGCAGAGGCCTTGTATTCATTACACTGGTCCTAAATGCCCCTGTCATAAGACATGTCACTGGGTACTGTGTTAGGCTTGAAGATTCTGAATAGACAGCAACGTCCCTTACCCCCGACGCCCGTGCAGTCTGACTACAGGCATACACGTTCAAACGGCTCATCCAATTGAGCGACTCGGTTGGGTGACGTATTAACATTCCAAAATGGTCCAAAATTTCTTAAGCATAATATAATACATGGTTTACCATATCCGAGAGACGTGATGTGCCTCAATGCTTTCTTTAATGATTGGTAAAAGATAGTTAGGCCCTTAAAAAGAGTTCAACCATAAAGAACACCATGGCCAAGTCAAGTCTGACTTCCATGAACACGTTCGGTTATCCTAACGGTCCAATCCTTTATGTGTCTAAACAAACAGTTCCTTAATTAACTAAGAATCCCTCAAGCGGGGTGCAATGCTTGAGACCGCATTATGGTGCAGTGTACTGGTCAACACTAACCGTGTTCCATGGCTTTACTTAGCAGAGGTACAGCTTACAACAACCGCTGTGCTTCAGCGTGCACGTACGAAGTTTATATGCTTGGTGACTACACTAGCATGGTCTAGGACTGACAATGTACTAGGGGTCTAGTCAGATGTTTCACTACGAAAGAGTCCTCAGTCGGAATCCAAAGCTCGATAGACTTACTACAACCGGTGTGCCTCGGTCGATCTTATGTTGTATCCGATAGACTTCTCTTACCAAGGGGTGACACAGATAGTGTACTCTGAATTGGGGTTCGCGACTTCCCAATAACAGAGTCTATAACTACGTTCTATTAGTTGGAAAAGCGATTTAGTTTAAAGCATAATCGGAAAGCATTTCGACAAAATACACAGACCATAATATTATTTCGGCATTATAACTGCTTACATCATAGCATACACTAAAGATAACTACTCGCTAATCATGGCAATAATATCATAAAACATTATATAAGATAAAAGATAGAAGTACCAGTAGATTAAACGAGTTCTGAATACAAAAGTGACAACTTCAAGACTCCAGACCGCTCCTAATACAATCTTCAGCGTTCTTCTCCGGGTACTAGGTTTCCCTCACGGAGTCGAAGGCCTTGAGAGTATGACTAATATTGTACAAGAGAGAGAAATAAGTGAATTGAAGTGTGTGTTGGAATGAATGACAAAGACCCTTTAAATAGACTTGGAATTTTCCAGCATACACCTGGAAGGCCGTATGGCAGGCCGTATGGCTTGCTGGTCAGCCTTGATTCCCTGGATCGTAACTTGATTTCTTGTCTTTCACCGTTTTCGCTCTAGAATCTTCGTTTTAGCTCCGATTCTCTTGATTCTTTTTGCACCGCCTTTGTAATTACTTGTTCTTCAATTCTAACTGACGAAGTGGGTATTTTTCCAACAAAGTTCGAATCTTTCTTGTTTTTGGGCCTTAATACCGGGGTGAAAACGTGACTTTTTAGCCGATATCAAAATTACATAAGTATTTCTTCAATGATATTGAAATTATGAATCAATACTTTGTTATTTGTTGATGCATGATGTTGGTTTTCATGAAATTCTTATGAACTTCGCAAGGTACGAATGATGTTATTTGAAAAGTTTCGAGTACATCGATGATGAAAGTGTAAAATCAAACATATATTTGAATAATACACTTGATTTAATATGAGATGGAATTCATTGAATTAAAACAGAGTTTCTAGTTAACAATGGTTAAGTTGCTGACGAAGAGTGTACATCACAGCATATTAGTAATATGAATTAACCGAGTAGTTAAGATTCACACATAATAGCTTAGTACGGAAAGATTTATTATGGTTTAAAAATTTATATATATAAGATATACATATAAATCCTTCAGTGGAAATGAGTTAATACTTCATAACTCGTTGATATGACATACTTGTTGTTGAATTATAATAATATCCACAGTGATTCTTGAACTGTCGGAGCTTGTGATGTTATAGGTGCCGCTAGTGCTGATAATGCTGATGGTACTGACGGTGCTGGTGACGCTAACGGTACTATTGATGCTGCTGATAAAACAAGTCTAGCTCGTAAATCACGCACCATTCTTGTCAGGATTTCTATTCTTCCCCTATCATTTTGGTTCATTCATCTGATTTATGCTTAGGGCTAGAATAGCTAATCTCTAAGACTTTGGAGATTACATAATCACCACGGATTGTTTCTCCAATGGAGTTATGAATCAATACTTCATCGTTTATTGTTGTTGGTATTCCTTGGTATCTTCAGAGCGTATGACATTGGTGCTCGTGAGATAGATTGTAAAGTTGAGATTTATGACGTGGTTGTGGTTGGGGGGTGGTAATGGTACTATTGGCGTTGATGATGGTGATACTGGTTATGCTGCTGGTGCTGCTGCTGGTGTTTGTAACCTTCGCACCATATTCTCCAAAGCCACAACCCGAGCGCGAAGCTCGTTGACTTCTTCTATTACACCGGGGTGATTGTCGGTTCGAACGAGCGGATAAATAAGATCTAGAATTTGGTATAGTATATAATCGTGACGAGATACTCTGGAAATGAGAGAGAAAATGGTGTTTCGGATAGGTTCGCCGGTAAGTGCTTCAGGTTCTTCGCCAAGAGGGCAATGTGGTGGATGGAAAGGATCGCCTTCTTCTTGTCTCCAATGATTAAGGAGGCTACGAACCCATCCCCAATTCATCCAGAATAGATGATGGCTGATTGGTTGATCCATTCCGGTCACACTGCTTTTGGAGCTTGAGTGGGATTCCATTTCGGAATTCGAGGGACTTGAACTAGTGGAGAGTTCCATTTCGTACGATTGAATAAAGGATTTTTCGATATGAAATGATTTCTGTCTATCAGATGGTATTCTAATTACATAGTATATATATATATATATATATATATATATATATATATATATATATATATATATATATATATATATATATATATATATATATATATAGAACAAAAGATTTCGTAGATTACTGAGGGATTTACGGGATATGGCAGGCAAAGTTTACAGTAACATATACGCTAAGATATGAGTTAGCAGATACGCTAAGATATGAATTTTGTCTATACACTATCTATGCAATGAATGCAGTAAGACACGTTTAGACTTAAGATGATAAGCAAATAATTTCCGACAAAAATGATAAGAAAAACTTTTGACATGCAGACACGGTCGAAGTCCAGACTCATTAATGCATCTTAATATCTATCAGTTAGACACACTAATGCAAGACCTAGTTCGCTAAGACCACCGCTCTGATACCACATGAAGCGACCCGTCCCAATCCATAAGGACGAATACAATAACATATGGATACATTGCGAGATATTTGACCTCTATATGATACATTTTACAAACTTTGCATTCGTTTTTAAAAGACAACTTTTATTACATCGAAAGATGACAGACATGCATACCATTTCATAATATCCAATCTATAAATGACCTAATCTGTCATTTTCTTAACAATAATCTTTATCGAACTCGACAACTTGAATGCAACGTCTTTTGATATATGCCATGAAAGACACCAAGTAATATCTTTAAAATGAGCAAATGCACAACGGAAGATTTCTTTCAAACCCGAGAATAAACATGCTTTCAAGTGTCAACCAAAAGGTTGGTGAGTTCATTAGTTTATCGTAATCAATCATTTCCATAATTTTAATAGACCACAAGATTTCATTTATTCAAATAATCATACACTCGTAAGTGTTTAAAATTCATTCATATGGATTGAACACCTGGTAACCGACATTAACAAAATGCATCTAGAATATCCCCAAACATATAAACATCGAAGTACTAAAGCATTTCAAATTCTCTGACTGGGGCGTGTCAAAGCCCATAGATCTATCTTTAGGATTCGCGTCAATTGGTGGCAATTATAATAAACACCAATTCTTATGCTACCAAGTTCAACAAGGGCGATATCCGGTATAACAATTCAACCATAGAATGTAGTTTCGATTACTTGTGTCTATTTTGTAAAACAGTTATAAAAGCATCGCATGTATACTCAGTCCCAAAAATATATATTGCAAAAGCATTTAAAAAGGGAGCAAATGAAACTCACAATACTGTATTTCGTAGTAAAATACATATGATGTCATTGAACAAGTGCAAAGTTGGCCTCGAATTTACGAACCTATATTAATTATATATATTCATATGTTCGTCAATATTTGTCTAACAATTTAGGTCAAGTCATAGTGTACCACAATCCTAATGCTCGAGACTAATATGCAAAAGTCAACAAAAGTCAACTTGACCAAAATGACTTCTAAAATCTATACATGTTTATAATATAATTTAAATATAGTCGTTATATGTATTTACATATATTTATCAGATTTTATTAGAGTAATTAATACATGTCATTTATTAATAAAATTTATATATGATAAAAATATATTTTTATATATATCTCAAGTAATAAAATTTATTAATTTCACTTAATATCACAAAAATATAGTGGTATGTATTATTAATGTAATTATATAACTTGTGGTAAAAATGTCTTTGTATCACTTATTTATTCGATAAAATAATATTGATAATAATAATAATGAGTAAAAGTTGTATTATTTTGTAATAATAATAATAATTATTATTCTACTAATAATAACAATAACAATATTTATATTTACTAATGATGATATTAATTATAATAAAATGATTATTCTAATCAAGATAATTTTAATAATAACGATACTTTTTATTATTAACTGTAATAATAATAATAATAATAATATTTTATAAAAATAATAATTCTATTCAAAATGATAATTTTTAATAATGATAATAATAATGATATTTAATAATAACAATGATATTTCTATTAAAATCATAAAAATGATAGTTTTAATATTAATGATTCTTTTAATAATAATAATAATGATAAAAAATAATAAAATGATAGTTTTGATAAAAATATTGATTATTTTAATAATAATAATAATAATAATAATATTAATAATAATAATAATAATAATATTGATTATTAGATTATAATAATAATGACGATAATAACGATGATAACGATTACGATAACGATAACGATAACGATAACGATAACGATAACGATAACGATAACGACGATAGTAATAATAATAATCATTTTAACAATAATACATAAAATTATAGATAATTCAATTGACTATACCTTTTAATCTGTTCATCGAAACCATTCGAGTTCTAAATGAGAAGTTCTTAATTTTTCGCTAGTTTTCCAATGACATGCATATCATATACCTTATCTCAGTAGCATATGTATCTAATTCAGGATTCAACATAACCTATCTAACGACAATATCAAACGTACAAGTCATGCATAATCCTATATACTCGAGCACTAGTCAGGGATACACTATTTATATATAAAAGTTAAGTTATGAGTGCTCACGTATCAATATTGAGATTCAATATTGCAGGAAAGTACGTAGACGCAACGAAAATGATAAACGTTAGGTTGACCTTACGAGCAATACCCTCGAACAATACCCATAACCTCCATTGCTATAACCCATAATTTCCTTAGCTCTATCCCGTTTGAAAACTTATTTTGAAATCGCCTGAACATAACTCCGTCGTAGTATTTTATGTATACTAATAATATCTTAAAATAATACTGAGTAAATATATATATGTAAATCGATTGAGAGAGTTTAGAGAAATATATTTTCAAGTTTCTATGAAATAATGAAATCTATTGAATTCTATTTATAATAGATTTTTGAATTATTAAACTAAATTATTAAAGTATGAATTATTAAAGTGAATTATTAAAGTATGAATTATTAAAGTGAATTATTAAAGTATGAATTATTAAAGTGAATTATTAAAGTTAAAGTAAAGTAAAAGTAAAGTAAAAGGTAAAGTTAAAGTATAGTAAAAGTATAAAACTATGTACGTATAATACGCGTATAAATGTATATAATATTAATTTAAATCATTATATATATTTAATAAAATAATATATAAATATCGTTATCTTTATCATACTGGTTAAGAAATGAGTTGTCAAAAGTGGTTCTAGATATTTATAAAAGTTATATACGTTTTAATAATAAAGTTCTTTTTAAACTGAAAAACGTTTTTGTACGTTTGGAACTAAATCAAATAAATATGATAATTTTGTTTTCCAAAACTAAATATATTTAAGAATCATTTTGTTAAAAGGTTAAAATGATGAAAATCGTTATATCATAAAACATTTTAGAAAAATAGAATTATATATATTCATAATAGGTTTCAATTTTTTTAAATTACAGTCTGTTGGTGAAGTATGGGATAAAGTTCAAAGGTTTAATAAACGTATGAAATCATCTTAATGAAAAATGTCGAGTTACTTAACTTGTCAATATCCAACCTCTAAGTTATTTACACTCCACATTCTTACTTTCACATTAAATAAAATGAAAGTTAACATAGTTATCTTATCAAGGTCACGAGGAAAATATTATAAAACATGAATTGGAAATTCATCAGGAATTTCCACTGACCCTTGTCTAGTTCCCGTTAATTAACACATTTGTTCTTACTTATAAATCACTTTACCATTTTCCGAATGTTGTCAAAAAGAATAGATTTCTTAAATCACAGTGGACCTCATAACATAGACTCTTAATCATATCACAATGTATCAGATAATTCAATCATTTAATATTATCTTTTAATTCCGTCGATAAATATATTAAACATATATTGAAACAAATACGTTTATGTAAAGTATTATACATCTAATACTTTGTTAACATTTTTAATTAATATAACTATATTATATATATCTATATACACCTAAATATTCGTGAATCGTCCAGCACAGTCAAAGGGTAATTTATTACATCAACACAGTTTAAAGTTTTTGAGATTTCAACATTACAGACCTTGCTTATCGTGTCAGAAACATTACATTATTTAAAGATAAAGTTTAAATTTGATCGGAAATTTCCGAGTTGTCACAATAATGAGCCGTGGAAATTAATGATACCGCAACCCGCATGCGCATTCTATACGTATGCGGGCGCTCGCTAGCATGCGTATGCATGTACTTTGTATGCGGTATGCGGCATGCGCGGATGTATCAAATGCCTTTGTTCTCGGTACGGCGGTTACTTGGTCATCAAATCGATATCTTTTCCATAATTACAACCGAGATTCGGGGTAGTTTGTTATGGACAGGATTATCATAATCTTAGATGGTTCTAGAATTAGGGTTTGCCTATATATACTAACCCTAATTATCATTCTAAATGATCACGTTTACCTAACCGTTGTCTGCTACACATCTCACGTAATCAGCATCATCTTTCATCTTCTCAAGGTTTATAGGTTAGTTCCTTATTAACTAGCACCTACAACCTTACATGGGGCCTTCTGATCAACGACCGTTATCAAAGGTGGACTTAATCACTTGGCCACCCCGCTGACATCATCATGTTAGCCAGGGTTATTCACGGTAGCCAGATCGGAGAGCCAAGTTCTAAGATCCTTAAACCCCCCTTAGCTTATTGAACAGGCATATTGACCCTATGGAAAATATATGCATGATCAAGTGGTGCTTTCATTGAGAGTCGAATTAATTCAAGACATGTTTAATTGTTTTTTCTTTTAAAAAGTTTTGAATTATAAGGCTCATTATTCACAAAATTTCTGAATTTTTTGTCTCTTTTACAGTATCATGACTTCCGGGGACTCATCGAAACGTACTCAAACAGACAATCAAAACACGCCGTCTGGTAATCAGCAGATGCAAGCTATGACTACGGGGACGAGATATACTCCTTACCCTCCACCAGTGTCCGTCGAGCCTTTCCAAAGGTACAAGCCGATATATCCTGATGGAATTACACCGCCAAGGGCAAACTCACCAGTCACAACCACGCGGTTGGATTTTTCCTCGGTGGATCCAAGGGTCATCTTGGTAGGCACTAGCGGTGAAACAGTAGGTCCGTATGTGGTATGCTGTGGCCAGGTACCAATTTATAGTACCACGGTTTCAATCCCTCTGCAGGCACAGAGTGTTCAGCAAAATTCATCGTTTACACCGTTGCAACCTTGGCAACCGCCGCGTCCAGTATCGCAGTTTCTGACCCCTGCAGATGCGCATGCATTACTTAATAGTTGGGGGTTCAGTGTTATTCCAGACGCCGATTCTCCTTGGATGCCGATAACCGCAGAACAGCAAAGTACTGCACATACGGTTGGACTTATAACGGCATATCCTCAGGTCTCACAGGTATCTGCGCCACATGTTTCGGCACCTTTTCAGCTACTCGTATACTCTGCGCCGTCAAGCCTGCCTTCTTTTCCAACGCAGCAGCCTTGGCTATATTCGCAGACGTCGGGGCAACCTTGGTACAATATTCAGGGGCAGGCGAATCTCGCAATACAATTTATGCAGGCGACACCTCCTGACATGGTCCACTTATTTTCGCAACCTGATTTTGTTCAGGATATGATGAAGCATTTCTTCGCAGGACTCAAAGGGGATCCTGTTAAATCGCCCTTTGAGCTACCAACCACTTTTGACAAGTTTCCTTCGCATATAACCGCGTATCCGTTTCCATCAGCACCAAAGATACCTCACACGTTAGGTACCTACAATGGCTTGACTGACCCAGATGATTTCCTTCAGCGTTTTGAAGGTGCGATGCGCACCCAAGGGTGGGTTGATCCAGTTGCATGTCAGATATTTCCCATGACGTTGCGGGGCATTACGCGTGAATGGTTCAATAAACTTCCAGCAGGTAGCATATCCGGGTTCATGGATTTGCGTACGAAGTTCTTGCTACAGTATCAAAATTAAAGGCCGCGCAAACGCACTCACATTGAATGTCACGATATTGTGCAGAAACCCAAGGAATCTTTGGGAGAATTTCTCACGAGATATACTAATGAGTGCTTGTGCATACCAGACCTAAAGCTAGAGCAGCAGATTTCTGGGCTGAAACATGGTATAAGTACATAGCGTCATCCAACGCTGGTAAGGTGTCTTCGCCATACAGTGCCAACAACTTATGCTGAAGTGCTTAATGACTGCCATGATTATATGCGGAGTGGCGAAGATAATGATATTCCAAAAGCTAGCTCACACAACGAAAGGAAAGACGATGATGATCGTTCCGCGATCAAAATCACGGTAACAGCACTCGCGGAAGATACCCTGGTGGTGGTCCTATAAGAAATGATAAAGGGCGAACAAGTGGTGGTTTTCGAAACAATAATCAGTGCGGTATTAATAATCAGAATTATGCGCTGCTCAAAAGCTTGTCTAAAACACCAAAAGAAATTTTGGAAACCGAACCAGTATGCGCAACCTTTGCGGTTCCAACTCCGCTGACAGAATTTGGAAAGCGGGATAAAACAAAATACTGCGAGTTCCATGACGATCACGGCCATAACACCAATCGTCGTAAAAATTTAATGGTGCGAGTGCAGGAAGCGCTACGCGCAGGAAAATTAGATCATCTCAAGCCACCAAAGAAAGATAAGGGAAATGCTGCGGAAGAGAGTTCAAAAGCCAAAACGTTCGCATGGAAAAAAAACAGATAAAACTAAAAGCGCCGATGTAACCATCAATATGGTTGACGTAGACAAAGTTGGCCAGTGAAGGAAATACAACGACTACCAGGATTGGGAGCTCATTCTAATTTCATTCCCTCCCGTAATGTCGATCGACACAGTTAACGAACCCATTATCATCAAGTGTCGCATTCCTAATTGCGGAATACAGATCAAATGCATGCATGTTGACACCGGGAGTGGCGTCGACATTATGTATGAGCATTGCTATCATTTCCTTCCTACAGAAGTTAAAGCGCAGTTACGCCAGCCCGATATTACGCTATCAGGGTTCTCTGGAGAAAGCTCATGGCTGCTAGGCCGGATAGAGCTAATAATAGAGCTTGCGGACGATAAGAATCCGCAGTTGGTCAGACACGAGTTAGTTGACTTTTATATGGTTCATTCGACTTCGCGTTACAATGCGCTACTAGGGAGAAATTTCATACAACGTTTTAATATTATACCATCGGTAGTGCATGGCTTGATTAATTTTCCTACAATGGGAGGAATTGCCACGATTGCGTCACATCAAACAACCGAGTTATGTGGTTCAGTTGTGCCTGTAAACATTCCCAGCATGAGAGAACAACTTGCAAGCAGTACGGTCATAGCTAACCGTTTGCACCCAGATAAGCGTATCAAAATCGGCGCAGGCTTGTCAGCCGAAACTAAGGCTAAGTTCCATGGAATATTATCCGCAAACGCAGATGTTTTCGCATGGCAAGAATCAGACATGACTGGGGTTCCGCGTGATATTGTGGAACATAAGTTCAATGTTAATCCATCACTCACACCCGTTAGACAAAAGAAGCGGCATATGGCTCTTGAGCGCAGTGATTGGTTATGCGCAGAAGTAGATTACCTTGTCAAAGCAAACATTCTGCGGGAAGTGTGGCATCAGACATGGGTTGCTAATCCTGTGTTGGTGAAAAAGACTGACGACAATTGGCGGATGTGTGTCGATTTTAAAGACATCAATAAAGCGTGCCCCAAGGACAACTACCCTCTCCCGAAGATAGACTGGAAGGTAGAATCATTATCAGGTTTTCGGTACAAGTGTTTTCTGGATGCGTACAAGGGTTATCACCAAATCTTAATGGCTGCGGAGGATGAGGACAAAACTGCTTTTCATACGCCGCAGGGTATTTATTGTTATACGAAGATGCCTTTCGAATTAAAGAACGCAGGCGCGACCTATCAGCGCGTAATTGACGCAGCCTTCAAGCACCAAATTGGTAGAAATCTTGAAGCATACGTCGATGACTTGGTAATTAAAAGTAACACAGAAGAAGAAATGCTCGCAGACATCCTAGAAACGTTTGCGTCTCTGCGCAGGATCCACATGAAGCATAACCCGCTCAAATGCAGTTTTGGGGAAGAGGAAGGCAAGTTTCTAGGTCATGTGGTGACGGCGCGAGGAATAAAGGCGAATCCCAAAAATATTGAGGCCATTGATAGTTTACCATCTCCAAGAACAAAGAAAGATGTGCAGAGTCTAACCGGAAAACTCGCGGCGATTACGCGATTTCTGTCAAAAGCCGCAGAAAGGCAGCTGCCATTCTTCAATACTTCGAAGAATTGTTTAAAGAAAAAATATTTCGTATGGACTCAGGAAGCAGAATCAGCTTTTCAGGAGATGAAGAAGGTGCTCGCTGAGTTACCAACACTCACCGCGCCGGTATCAGGAGAAACGCTTACGAAGTACCTTGCAGCATCGAAAGAAGCTATCAGCTCGGTTCTTATCGAAGATCGCGGAAAGGTAATCAATTCTCTTTTACTTATATGAATTATCAATTTTGTTGACAAGTAACGTTGAGGTTTCTCAGACGCAAATGCCAGTCTACTTCGTAAGCAAGACGCTGATAGCAAGCGAAGTAAACTATTCACCAATAGAAAAGCTAGTATATGCGCTAGTCCACACGGCGCGGCGTTTGCGCCGGTACTTTCAAGCACATCCAATTGTGGTTCTAATTAATCAACCGATCAAGAAGGTTGGTAAATTCCTAATTTGTGGCAATGTCCGGGGCTACCGCATTGACTAACGCAATCATTTTTCTTTCAGGTGCTATATAAGCCTGAGATTTCTGGCTGAATGGCTAAATGGGCAGTTGAGTTAGGAGAACACAAAATAAATTTTTCTTTGTGAAGCGCGGTTAAGGGTCAAATACTTGCGGATTACCTAGCAGAATTGCCTGTGGATGTTGAGGCATCGGCTGAGCAGCAGGATGCATCTGCACCACCCTTGTCATCATGGGAGTTATATACTGATGGTGCCTGCAGCGCAGCTGGCACAGGTGCAGGTGTAATTTTATCTGGTCCAGATGGCGAAGAGCACACATATGCATTGCGGTTCAATTTCGATGTTACGAACAACGAAGCAGAATATGAGGCTTTGTTAGCAGGTATGCGTATTGCGCATAAATTAAATGTTAAAATTCTCTACGCTTATGTGGATTCAAAGCTAGTATGCAGTCAAGTCAGTGGAGACTTTGAAGCGCATGACATAGCTATGCAGTAATATTTATCACTTGTTCATAACCTCACTGACCGGTTTGAGGCTTTTCAAATCTCCCACGTAATGCGGGGGTAAAATAAGAAGGCGGATGCGCTTAGCAAATTGGCTGCTTTGGCCTTTGATCATCTGGGGAAAAAAGTTCTTATAGAAGAACTACATGCAAAGTCTATTGTTATGATGCCTTTAGTGGCACCTGTTGAGGAATCCATCTCGATGTGGATGACACCCATCATTGCTTTTCTGCGAGATGGCACCTCACCTGCGGATTCTGTTGATGCAAAGAAAGTCCGCACTAAGGCACCACTGTACGCCCTTGAGGGTGAGGTCCTATATCGAAAAAATTATTTAGGGCCGCATTTAAGGTACATTGGCTCAAAAGAGGCAGAGGAAGTTATACGCGAGGTGCATGCGCTCTTCATTCAGGGCACAGGTCTATTGTGTCAAAAATTATGCGGCTAGGTTATTATTGGCCCACTATGTACGCAGATATCGCGCGCATAGTTAAACAATGCGAATCTTGCCAAATACATGCACCTATCAGCAGAGCACCTGCGCACCCAATGATCCCAGTCTCATCACCATGGCCATTCTGCAAATGGGCAATTGACATAGTCGGACCATTTCTGAAAGGCCGAGGTAATATTATCATTTATTTTATACCATATGCTACTTACATCAGTATCTTACGCATACTCTGCACACGCAGGAAACATCAAATTCTTGATTGTTGCAATTGACTATTTCACAAAGTGGGTTGAAGCACAACCGCTAGCAACAATTTCATGAAAAAAGGTGCGAAATTTTGTATGGGAGGACATTGTTTGTCGATTCGGCATACCAAACGAAATCGTTAGTGATAACGGTACGCAGTTTGCGGGGGATCCTTTTTGCAGTTGGTGCGCGGAGCTTAATATTAAGCAAACTTTTACATCTGTTGCACATCCGCAGGCGAATGGCCAGTACGAAGTCACCAACTGGGATATAGTGGCTGGAATCAAAGCTAGATTGGGTCATGGTTGCATTGGTTGGGTGGACGAACTACCAAAAGTTTTATGAGCACATAGAACAACACCCAAAGCAAGCACTGGTGAGACTCCGTTTAGTTTGGTCTATGGGTCAGAAGCTGTTGTACCCGCAGAGATTGGGGTACCAACGTTCCGCATACATAATTTCGACGAGCAGAATAACTCAGAAGCTTTGCGGGAAAATCTTAATTTGTTGGAAGAATGCAGACTTTCTGCGGCGATAAACGAAGTCAATAATAAGCAGAAAATTACAAAGTACTACAATCAGCGTGTGCGTTCGCGCACTTATAAGTGCGGGGATCTAGTTTGGCGTCAAAATGACGCAAGTCATGCGGAGGATACTGGGAAGTTGGGCCCCCGTTGGGAATGTCCATACAAGGTAGTGGGAGCAAGCAACACCAGGGCATACCATCTCGCGACATTAGATGGAAAACCTGTGAAACGCACTTGGCATGCGACGTTGTTGAAAAAATATTACATGTAGCTGGTTGGACCTGATCACTCCAAATTTTTTAGCACATTATTTTTTCCTATGTAATTTCCGTCCGTTTGGATGTGTCGCGGTTGTAATCATGCTTAATGCCAATTAAAATATTTACTCGCGCATACATTTGTTGTATATATCTTTCTTTTTTGTATGCGGTTCCTGCCTACTTAAGAGGTGTCCTCTAGCCCCCGTGCGGCAAAAGCCTGTTTGGTTACAAGGCTAGATATTAACGGCAGGTGAAGGGAATTGGCTTTCCCCTAACCAAGCGCCACGCAGACTAGATGGCTGCCAAGTCGACTTAAAAATACAAGCATTGGTTTGCTTGTGCGTAATTACTCTCACATTGGTTTGTTTGAGGAACTCTTCAGTATAAAAGCATTGGGTTTTTTTTAGATGCGTTGTTTACTATACAGCTAAAGTGCACCTCTAGCACATGACAAAGCAATAACGCAGTAGCTTTTGAGTCTAAACTGTTAAGGGTAAAATTGCTAAAGTATTGGTTTATTTTACGCAATACATGCGTATGCGCATGAGTTTTGGTTAACTATGCGCATTGGCATGCGGTTCATCCTTTGTTTTGATTCACAATATATAAATAATTAATACATAACGCATGCATAACACAAAAATATGTAATACAACTAAGTTATTACAAATAATAATTGTTTCAAATGCCTACCCAACACGGGACTTGGGCTCAAAAATTGTACTTACAATTGCCTGCCTAAGCATAGGACTTACGGCGCAAACGGTTAAGTGCTCAACCTACAAATCTTCCTTAAGAAACCCATCAACTGACATATTGGGATTCGCAGCGAAAGCGTCTATTATGGGGATTGGGATGGACTGGATGGCCTGCTCAGCTTCAAGGAGCGCCTCAGCTGTACCCTCCTTCAAGTATTTCTGAACAACCAGGGGTATGGTAGCGTAAGGTCGCAGCCCTGGATCACCTCGAGCATCAACTTATTGCGATCATGGTCCTTCACCGCATCGACATAGGCATTGAACTTTACAGACACGGGGTCTGAGTCCATTACCTTTTGCGCAATGGTGGGGAGGGAGGTGCGAAGCTTCAAAAAGTCCGCCTCGGCCAGCTCACGACCAGTTACTGCATCATCCTTCTCTCGGCTGACCCTGTCTAGGTCAGCCCGCAAACGTTCCGCTTCACCCTTGGCCTGATCAACGGCCCCCATCAGCTCTTGATTTTTCTTCCTTTCCGCAATCAAGGAAGTTTTCATTTCATCCGCAGATGCCTCGGCAGCCTTTCATGCCTCCTCTGCGTCTCTCATATCGTTCCTTAACTGATCAACACCCGCTTGTAGCAAGCCTAGCTCGGTCTCTTTCTGCACAGCCAATTGGTACAAATTCGTAGCACGACGTACCCCATCCGCGAACATGCCAAAAAACACAAGGCCGTTTTGGATAAAGGCGTTGTGCGCTTGGTGGAAGGGCAGTGCGGCTAGTTGCTCGCGGAATTCGGTCGGGAAAATTTGTTGCAGGAAAGCAGACTGTTCAGCGGCATTCTCTGCGGAGGATTGGGTAAGCTGGGCCAGGTTAGCAAGGCGGAAGCTACCGCGTGGTGGAGTTGGTGTAGAATCAGAATCAAGGTGTATAGCTTTGTCTCTTGATGTGGCGGTGGCTTCAAGGTCTGGATTGGCCTGTGGCGGCGTGTTGTGCGTGTCGTCCAGATGCTCTGCGCAGATGCATTGGTTAGTTAATATCGTCATAACTTAACAGAAGCAGTGGTAATATAATGCTCACCCGTGGTTTGAGGTGGAAGATTTGTGGATGGCTGCTCGACGAGAATGAAGTTGTCATTCCGCATATCCTCCATTTGTTTCAGAGTCAGTTTCTTCTTCTTGGATGCGGCAGCTGATGGGTCTGCGATCGTTTTGTGTTTGTTTCCCGATGTTTGTGGGGCAAGTACCTCATTCTCGCCTGATTTTTCCTACTCAAGGGGCTCATTTATTTTCTGTTTGCGAAAGGAGATCGTCGCAATCTCCTCTGCGGTTAACACCTTCTTCATCTTCATCTCTGCATACATAAACAAGGGTTAATCACAGACATATGTGGCTGCGTAAAATAAATATACACGTTGCTATTCCTACCCTTGCCATTTAGTGCGACTATGGCTGGTCACAGATCCTCCCATGGCCAATGGGCAGATATCTTCCCCAGGTGCAGCATGACATTTTCGTAGGCACGGTGTACAAGCTGTGCGTTTGCGCACTCCGCGAGCAGCTTGGATTCTTCATTGTCCAGCTTTGGGGTTTTGTTTACATCTTTTGTTACCCCCTCGCACCAAACTAGGGTTTGCGGAAAACTCATGCCAACGATGGTTTGGTCAATATAGAAGAAGGTTTCTTTCCATTGGCCGGCATTTGATTTGGGGGTTTTTGTGAAGTTCTGGCAGGCGAAAAACGTGAACCAAGATTTATAGTGCGTGACGAGACGGTATAAATGGCAAAACACGTTGACCATGGGTACCTTGTTTAGCGTAGCACACCACATTTCAAGCAGGACTATCTTTCCTTTATGGATGTAACTGCCCTAATCCTACATGGTAATGGTCTAACACACCTAGGAAAAAGTCAGATGGTGGAACCCTAAAGTTCCCATGCTTAAACGCGTGTTCGTAAATGGCCACCTTTTTCTCCGGTGGCTCATGGACACGTTGGTGGGATTGGTGAAGCGACCCGTCCTAATCCATCTGGATGAAGTCCATATCGATTACAAACGATTCACAATAGTTGATTACATCGCGAGGTACTTGACCTCTATATGATATATTTTACAAACATTGCATTCATTTTTGAAAAGACAATCTTTCATTACATCGAAAGTTGACGGCATGCATACTATTTCATAATATATCCAATTATAATCTACTTAATAATAATCTTGATGAACTCGATGACTCGAATGCAACGTCTTTTGAAATATGTCATGAATGACTCCAAGTAATATCTCTGATATGAGCAAATGCACAGCGAAAGATTTCTTTCATACCTGAGAATAAACATGCTTTCAAGTGTCAACCAAAAGGTTGGAGAGTTCATTAGTTTATCATAAATATTCATTTCCATCATTTTAATAGACCACAAGAATTTCATTTCCAGTTCTCATAAATATACGTCCCATGCATAGAGACAAAAATCATTCATATGGTGAACACCTGGTAACCGACATTAACAAGATGCATATAAGAATATCCCCTATCATTCCAGGAAATCCTTCGGACATGATAAAAACAACATCGAAGTACTAAAGCACCCGCTACAACGGATGGGATTCGTTAGGCCCAATAGATCTATCTTTAGGATTCACGTCAATTAGTAGATCGGTTTACTAATTCTTAGGTTACCAAGTAAAAGGGGCATATTCGGCTTCAATCATTCACCCATATAATGTAGTTTCAATTAATTGTGTCTATTTCGTAAAACATTTATAAAAATTGCGCATGTATTCTCAGCTCAAAAATATTAAGGGTAAAAAGGCAAATGAAACTCACCTAATGTATTTTGTAGTAAAAATACATATGACGTCATTGAACAAGTGTAGGGTTGATCTCGGATTCCCGAACCTATATTAGGTATATATTAATACATATAGTTGTATTCGAGCACATTTATTCTTTAATTTGTATATCTTATATATTTAATTTGTAATAAATGTATTCTTATTTAGAAAATATTTATTTGTTATAAAAAAATTTCGTTAATATGAAAGTAATAATAATAATATTTTGTTATATCAATATAGATGTTAATACTTAATAATAATAATAATACTCATAATAATAATAATAACTAAATAAAACTAATAATAGTAATAATAATAATAATAATAATAATAATAATAATAATAATAATAATAATAATAATAATAATAATAATAATAATAATAATAATAATAATAATAATAATAATAATAATAATAATAATGAAAATACTACCTTAGAGTAACAAGCTTAAAAAGTAAACGCCGCTGCCTGGGCTCGAACACAAGGCCTCTCGCTTAACCCATCGCACCCTAACCCAATGAACCATCTGGTTGTTTTATTATAATCCCTCGTGCTTATTTATTCAACATATTTTGGACTGTTTATCTTCTATCACCACTTAATCGTCATCATGATCATCGATTATCATTATCATTTTTCCTAAACACCTTTATCATGATTCTTAACATCATCTAATCAATATCACCATACCATCATTGTTACTAACATCTATATCATCATTTCATAGTAATTCGATTATCATTCTTCTTACCTCATTTTAATTATGATTATCATGCTCGAAATTCTTCAACCCAAGTTTACGGATTATAAGTCATATTAACGTCCAAATTTGTTTTAAATATGTTATATATCTCGTGAACTAAATAGCTACATGTGGGGTTCAATCTTAATCAAAAACTACCTAATCCCTTTAACACAAATGCACGTCCCTTTATTGATTTCATTGGTCGGCCATACAAAAAGCAAGAGCACAAAGTCACCTCATCACTATCATCTTTTATCTAAATTGTGTATTTTCATTATTCTCTTTCCACAGTCCTCATTATCAAATCTTAATCTTCTAAATCTTAAACAAGGATGTATGATGATTTCGGCCCATAGAATGTTGGGTCATCTCGGTTCACAGAAAAAAAAAATAACAGCCCACTGTTGAAACCCATATAGCTACTCCATTAACCATGTTTAAATACAATTGGTATTAATCCATATGGTGGTGTGTTTTTGTCGACTGATCCAAAAACGAAAGAAGAAAGAAACGAATAGCTGTTTTTCCAAATAGATTAAATATCCAATGAATTAATAAGTGGGGTTATATAGATTGAAGGTTGTCGGCCACATAGAAACCTTTTTCAACCATCTAGTTGTAAAGGTCCAAGTTGCATTATAATAAGGATATAAGTTTATCCCAAAACCTTTAAGAAGTAGAAACAGTCGACATATAGAGAGAAGAAAAGGAAAACAAGTGAGTTTCTTACTTGAGTTGTTCAAGATGGATGGTGAGGTCAAGTTTCAATGGTGGTGGTTTAATGGGTCTTGAACCGAAACAAAAAGAATTAAACCGATGTGTTAATGGTGGTGGTTTGTTTTACGGTTAAGACAGAAAAGAAAGGAAGTTGTGAAATTGCAGTTTGGTTGATGGTCTGTGGTATGAGATTGATTAACAAATGCCTCATCATCTTTTATCAGGTTATCATTATCATCTTTTGTTTTCCATCATTCACGTTCATTTTATTGTAAAAAAAAATTGGGTTTGTGATGGTGTTTAACGGTGATGAGTATAACCATAGAGATGGTGGTGATTGAAACATAGAAATTGAAACAAGGTGGTGGCTCATCGAGTGTGAAGTGGGTGAAGGTGATGATCGGTGATGGAAGAAGGTTGATTAACATTGTGATTCAAGGGTGGTGATTTACATGTTTGTATTGAAGGTTGATTTTGGCGAATAATAAATATGAAGACAAAAGAAATCGATTTGCAATAAAAAAAATATACAGATAAGGAGATATATTTGCTTCGTACGAATTTGATATCAATCACCAATAAGAAACAAAGATTGTAAAAGGTTGAAAGTGATTGGCAACAGAATTGGGAATTTGCTTGTGAATTGAAGTCGACAGCTATATAATTTAATTCCACAGATTAAACAGAATGAAAAGGATTTGCGTACCTATCTGTATATATAATAATGTATATATCTGTGTTTATATATATATATATATATATATATATATATATATATCTTGTATATGTACTTATAAAAAAATATAACTGTATTTATAGTATAATATATCTGTATCAGTAAATATGTATAACTAACTATATCTATATCAGTTTATTAAATAAATATAGGAACATACTAATATTAATAATACAAACATAAATACTTAATATTAATATTAATAAGAATAATGAAACTAACAATAATGATAACATAGATAGTAATATTAATATCATTATAATACAAATAAGAATGATGAAAATAATAACTTTAAATAAAATGATAATTTTAGTAATCAAGTTAATGATAATACTTTTGATAATCATAATAATTATAATTATAATTTTTCTAATAACAATTACACTAATAATGATAACAAATATATAATAAATTAAATACATCAAACTTTATATCTACATGTGATATAGTAACATTAATAATACATATAGTAATATTAATATTTATTTTTAATCATAATGAAAGTAATAAACATAATAACTATATTTTTACTTGTAATTAAATATATTAATATTATAATTTATTAATTAGGTAATATTTAATAATTATATATCATATATATAATAACCTACATTTGATATTTAATATCTTATATACTTATATATCTTAATATAAAACAATATACATATAATATTAACTTTGTATAGAAGCCATATTTATATATACATATATTAAGATTTATTTTAATAATAGTTTATTTATTTTATATATTACATTACATTTTCAATTCAGTTGATTGATTTATAATTTATTAATTCAATTTATTATATATACTTATTTTAATATTTATATATATTTATTTATTTACATTTTTTACACACAATTGTTCGTGAATCATCGAGAATGATCAAAAGGGAAAATGCATTCATATAACTGTTCCAAAGTTTTCGAGACTCAACATTACAGACTTTGCTTATCGTGTCGAGATCATACAAAGATTAAGTTTAAATTTGGTCGGAAATTTCCGGGTCGTCACAGTACCTACCCGTTAAAGAAATATCGTCCCGAAATTTGAGTGTGATGGTCATGAATAATAATAAGTATGTTTTCATGACTCATATAAGCTGATAAATAGAGTTTTATTACCATTGAATAATATAGATAAAACTATTCGATTTCGCAAAGAGTATAAGTGAAGCTGCTACAAAGGATTGAGATAGAGATTTAACTTTTGACATAGTCAGGGTTGAATTTAGAAAATAAGGTGCATCTTGACTTTTGACGTTGTCTTAGTTGAATTTCGAAATTCGAGGGATTTAAAGAAAATCTTCAAAATCTAAAAGATTTGATTTCTCGGTGAATAAAGAAATTAAGAGCTCTATAATTAAATGTGAAAATCTGCCTTGATTTCTTTGTCTGGTATTTTCACTATAAATGACCTTCTTCCATTCCATTACTCCCCACCATTCCTATACTTTCTTTCTTAGTTCATACATCCAAAAGATTGTGAAAATGCTTAATCTCGTTCTAATCCTTGATATTTTCCTAATTATCATTTCTGACATCCTTATTTTCAATCTTCCACCAAAAAAATCTGTTTACTTCTACTATTACCTTGGGGTGATACTATTCTTAATTCTACCGTGTCTTTTTATTGCTCTTCGTATTAATATCCACAGTTTATAATTTTTGAGTTGTTGTTGGGTTTTATATCTTCTCTTATATTTCGATGTCTCTGTTTCTGTCCTTCTGTAATCATTGACATCCACAGTTAATACTCTCTCCAATTTACTGTGATTTATACTCCCATTTTTATTTCAGATCTTCATTCTTTTGTTTTCTCTTCCCGACTTTAAATCAAGCGAATAATGGTCCAGAATTCATAATTATGGAGTTTCGAAAGAACTTAATGTTCTAAACAAGAAAGAACGAAATCGCACGATTTGATTTGTCAAATTACCAGAATATCCAGAAAAGACCGAATCATCAAGAAAATATTTTTCTTGATATCTTTGGAAGTTAAATAGAATACAAGAGTCACGTAACATGGCATATGATAAAGTTATGATCTGTGAATCATCACGTTCCATTAGAAACTCGACATGACTTACTGTAATATAATCACGTTGATCAAGTGTCATTATATTATACTAACTCATGCATCAGTTCCCCAACACTTTAAAAAACATTCAGAATTTAAACTCGAAAGTTTACAGAATAAAGAAACTATACAGTTTCCCTTATGATGTAACATAGATAGCTCAAAGAGATAAATAATTTCAGACAAGAATATTTATGAAAATATCCTCAGAAATATCGAAGATATTTATGATGATATTTTGGAATTTCTAAGATCGAAGGTTGATGAAGAAAATTTGTCCGCAAGAGTTTAGGGTCAGGAGTAAGGTATTCGTTAATGACTTCAGTAGATACTGAATCATTTGGATTCTTTATGTACAAGTTTAGCCCTTGTGATTTGTTCAGAGTCTCCTTCATGGGTTGCTCAATCCCTTTTTCCAGTACAAATTTTTTTTTTTCCATTGAGTGTTTCCAACACTCCATTCTTTATCATTAACTTTTGACTGTTAAGGCAGTCTTCAGTTTTCACTGCTTCATCAGCTTTTTCAAAACTCAGGAAACTGATTCATAAGCTAAAGCGCTTTTCAGAAATTCAGAATTGAAATTCGTAAATCCAGGAGATAGAAGTTATATATATATATATATATATATATATATATATATATATATATATATATATATATATATATATATATATATATATATATATATATATATAAATTGTTGTCGTAGAATCGCTGAGAATTTCGAGATTATAGATTGATGCCTTCCGGTACTTGGTATGGTAATTATCGTTACAAGATACCAATGAGTTCATGATAAGACTTCAATAGATAAATATATGGAGTTCATGATAGGACTTCAATAGATAAATATATTAATTTGTCGTAGAGATTTGAGCCAAGGAGCAACGAGGTTGCTGGTACGTCTGCTGGTAATATAGTGGAATATAAAAGATTCCTCGGTAACAATAAAAGAGCACATATATATCAAAGTTATAATAAGGTTGTTTCGAACGAAAAGTCGAAGTTGACTTGCTGGAGCTGTGACAAAATTGGCTACCTTGAAGAGGGATTATAAAGTTATTTTCGGTAATAACAACGCCAAAGGAGCTAGCACAGATACGTGTTAATCGTTTACTCAGGTTCCGAGTGTTTTTAGGTGCATAACTAAATGCATCAATCTTCTCTTCCGTAGATGAAGTGCGATTGGTTCATCCTCTCGAGTGAGGTGTTTTCAAGAATTATGAAAGGTTTGAACGCAGATTGTAATCGTCGAGATACAAATGAGTTTTAAGATAAAATCAAGTGGCAAACTTGAAGAAATGTTTAGTTTCATATGTTATAATCAATATTTTAATTCATTTTAATTGTCCAATGTCATTAGTCCACAGTCGATAGTCCACAGTTAACAGTCCAATAATTCATATATAATTTAATATATAATATTCGAATTAATTAATACGTATCGTGACCCGTGTACATGTCTCAGACTCGATCACAACTCAAACTATATATTATTGTAGAATCAACCTCAACCCTGTATAGCGAACTCGATCATTACAGCATATAGAGTGTCTATGGTTATTCCAAATAATATATATAGATGCGTCGATATGATATGCTAAAACCTTGTATACGTGTCCCGATATTTAAAATGCATAAATAACAGTATTTAAATGACGATAAATAAAGTGCGTAAAATACATAACAGAAATTAAATGACGATAAATAAAATTGCGAGAATTAAAATTGCGATAAAATAAATTGCGATAAATAAATTGCGATAATTAAAATGTAATACGGAATTAACAGTTAGCTAGGAACAATTAGCGTGGATTCTTATCAACATTCTTCTCATAGTTAAATTGTTTGTTTCTAACAAATTTTTATTTTTGTCCAATGTTTTCTTAATTATACCACTTGTTGGATTCTGATAGGTCAAAATCCAAATATGAAATTGTATGAAAATGGTTATTCTGTGGTGAACGGATTCGTATATCTGTGGATGTAGGTAGAATAGTAAATGATTGTTGAATCAGATTCGAAGAATGTACAGTGTAACTTATTAATGTGAAATCTAAATATTTCTCGGGTATTACCTACCCGTTAAAATATTTTCACCATTAACAGTTTGTACAAAAGAATTTTTAATTACAATCTTTATGAAAACATATATACATATGTATTTTATTCAGATGTAATCATGGATTTAATGAGTCAATATGATATTAAACTCATTTGATTTACCGTTAGAACGAGAATATATAATCTCTAAAACATTAAAGGTTACATAATCGCCATGTCGAACGAAGGTAATTGATGTAGAACGATTCGTAGAACGATGATTATACTCGAGGTACAGAATGAGATGTTGAGTCATGGATTGTTGAAACTTGGGTTGTTGGTGGTACTGGTTATGCTGCTGGTGTTTGTAATCTCTGCACCATATTCTTCAAAGCCACTACCCGAGAGCGAAGCTCGTTGACTTCTTCTATTACATCGGGGTGATTGTCGGTTCGGACGAGCGGATAAATAAAATCTAGAATTTGATGTAGTATATAATCATGACGAGATACTCTGGAAATGAGAGAGAAAATGGTGTTTCGGACAGGTTCGCCGGTAAGTGCTTTAGGTTCTTCGTCAAGAGGGCAATGTGCTGGATGGAAAGGATTGTCTTCTTCTTGTCTCTAATGATTAAGGAGGCTACGAACCCATCCCCAATTCATCCAGAATATGTGATGACTGATTGGTTGATCCATTCCGGTCACACTGCTTTTGAAGCTTGAGTGAGATTCCATTTCGGAATCCGAGTGACTTGAACTGATGACAAATTCCATTTCGTACGATTCGATAATGGATTTTTTGATATAAAATGATTTTTTGGCTATCGGGTGATATTCGATTTACATAGGATACCTATATATATAGATCAAAAGATTTCATAGATTACGGAGGAATTTGCGGGATATGTCAGGCAAAGTTTAAAGTAACAGATACGATAAGATATGATTTAACAGATACGCTAAGATATGAATTTTGTCTATACATTACTCATGCAATTAATGTAGCAAGACGTGTCAAGACTAATAATGATAAGCAGGTAATTTCCTAAGGATGATAAGCAGATGATTTCCGACTAGAAATGATAAGCAAAACTTTTTACATGCAGACACGGTCGAAGTCCAGACTCACTAATGCATCCTAACGACTTATCAGTTAGACACACTAATGCAGACCTGGTTCTCTAAGACCACCGCTCTGATACCAACTGAAGCGACCCGTCCTAATCCATCTGGACGAAGTCCATATTGATTACAAACTATTCACAATAGTTGATTACATCGCGAGGTACTTGACCTCTATATGATACATTTTACGAACATTGCATTCGTTTTTGAAAAGACAATCTTTCATTACATCGAAAGTTGACGGCATGCATACTATTTCATAATATATCCAACTATAATCGACTTAATAATAATCTTGATGAACTCGATGACTCGAATGCAACGTCTTTTGAAATATGTCATAAATGACTCCAAGTAATATCTCTGATATGAGCAAATGCACAACGGAAGATTTCTTTCATACCTGAGAATAAACATGCTTTCAAGTGTCAACCAAAAGGTTGGTGAGTTTATTAGTTTATCATAAATATTCATTTCCATTATTTTAATAGACCACAAGAATTTCATTTCCAGTTCTCATAAATATACGTCCCATGCATAGAGACAAAAATCATTCATATGGTGAACACCTGGTAACCGACATTAACAAGATACATATAAGAATATCCCCTATCATCCAGGAAATCCTTCGGACATGATAAAAATAACATCGAAGTACTAAAGCACCCGCTACAACGGTTGGGGTTCGTTAGGCCCAATAGATCTATCTTTAGGATTGGCGTCAATTAGCAGATCGGTTTACTAATTCTTAGGTTACCAAGTAAAAGGGGTATATTCGGCTTCGATCATTCACCCATATAATGTAGTTTCAATTACTTGTGTCTATTTCGTAAAACATTTATAAAAATTGCGCATGTATTCTCAGCCCAAAAATATAAAGGGTAAAAAGGCAAATAAAACTCACCTAATGTATTTTGTAGTAAAAATACATATGACGTCATTGAACAAGTGTAGGGTTGATCTCGGATTCACGAACCTATATTAGGTATATATTAATACATATAGTTGTATTCGAGCAAATTTATTCTTTAATTTTTATATCTTATATATTTAATTTGTAATAAATGTATTCTTATTTAGAAAATATTTATTTGTTATAAAAAAATTTCGTTAATATGAAAGTAATAATAATAATATTTTGTTATATCAATATAGATGTTAATACTTAATAATAATAATAATAATACTCATAATAATAATAACAACTAAATAAAACTAATAATAATAATAATAATAATAATAATAATAATAATAATAATAATAATAATAATAATAATAATAATAATAATAATAATAATAATAATAATAATAATAATAATAATAATAATAATAATAATAATAATAATAATGGAAATACTACCTTAGAGTAACAAGCTTAAAAAGTAAACGCCGCTGCCTGGGCTCGAACACAAGGCCTCTCGCTTAACCCATCGCACCCTAACCCAATGAACCATCGGGTTGTTTTATTATAATCCCTCGTGCTTATTTATTCAACATATTTTGGACTCTTTATCTTCTATCACCACGTAATCGTCATCATGATCATCGATTATCATTATCATTTTTCCTAAACACCTTTATCATGATTCTTAACATCATCTAATCAATATCACCATACCATCGTTGTTACTAACATCTATATCATCATTTCATAGTCATTCGATTATCATTCTTCTTACCTCATTTTAATTATGATTATCATGCTCGAAATTCTTCAACCCAAGTTTACGGATTATAAGTCATATTAACGTCCAAATTTGTTTTAAATATGTTATATATCTCGTGAACTAAATAGCTGCATGTGGGGTTCAATCTTAATCAAAAACTACCTAATCCCTTTAACACAAATGCACGTCCCTTTATTGATTTCATTGGTCGGCCACACAAAAAGCAAGAGCACAAAGTCACCCCATCACTATCATCTTTTGTCTAAATTGTGTATTTTCATTATTCTCTTTCCACAGTCCTCATTATCAAATCTTAATCTTAATCTTCTAAATCTTAAACAAGGATGTATGATGATTTCGGCCCATAGAATGTTGGGTCATCTCGGTTCACAGAAAAAAAAATAACGGCCCACTGTTGAAACCCATATAGCTACTCCATTAACCATGTTTAAATACAATTGGTATTAATCCATATGGTGGTGTATTTTTGTCGACTGATCCAAAAACGAAAGAAGAAAGAAACGAATAGCTATTTTTCCAAATAGATTAAATATCCAATGAATTAATAAGTGGGGTTATATAGATTGAAGGTTGTCGGCCACATAGAAACCTTTTTCACCCATCTAGTCGTAAAGGTCCAAGTTGCATTATAATAAGGATATAAGTTTATCCCAAAACCTTTAAGAAGTAGAAACAGTCGACATATAGAGAGAAGAAAAGGAAAACAAGTGAGTTTCTTACTTGAGTTGTTCAAGATGGATGGTGAGGTCAAGTTTCAATGGTGGTGGTTTAATGGGTCTTGAACCGAAACAAAAAGAATTAAACCGATGTGTTAATGGTGGTGGTTTGTTTTACGGTTAAGACAGAAAAGAAAGGAAGTTGTGAAATTGCAGTTTGGTCGATGGTCTGTGGTATGAGATTGATTAACAAATGCCTCATCATATTTTATCAGGTTATCATTATCATCTTTTGTTTTCCATCATTCTCGTTCATTTTATTGTAAAAAAAAAAAAAATGGGTTTGTGATGGTGCTTAACGGTGATGAGTATAACCATAGAGATGGTGGTGATTGAAACATAGAAATTGAAACAAGGTGGTGGCTCATCGAGTGTGAAGTGGGTGAAGGTGATGATCGGTGATGGAAGAAGGTTGATTAACATGGTGATTCAAGGGTGGTGATTTACATGTTTGTATTGAAGGTTGATTTTGGCGAATAATAAATATGCAGATAAAAGAAATCGATTTGCAATAAAAAAAATAAACAGATAAGGAGATATATTTGCTTCGTACTAATTTGATATCAATCACCAATAAGAAATAAAGATTGTAAAGGTTGAAAGTGATTAGCAACAGAATTGGGAATTTGCTTGTGAATTGAAGTCGACAGCTATATAATTTAATTCCACAGATTAAACAGAATGAAAAGGATTTGCGTACCTATCTGTATATATAATAATGTATATATCTGTGTTTATATATATATATATATATATATATATATATATATATATATATATATATATATATATATATATATATATATATATATATATATATATATATCTTGTATATGTACTTATAAAAAAATATAACTGTATTTATAGTATAATATATCTGTATCAATAAATATGTATAACTAACTATATCTATATCAGTTTATTAAATAAATATAGGAACATACTAATAATAATAATACAAACATAAATACTTAATACTAATATTAATAAGAATAATGAAACTAACAATAATGATAAAAGAGATAGTAATATTAATATCATTATAATACAAATAAGAATGATGAAAATAATAACTTTAAATAAAATGATAATTTTAGTAATCAAGTTAATGATAATACTTTTGATAATCATAATAATTATAATTATAATTTTTCTAATAACAATTACACTAATAATGATAACAAATATATAATAAATTAAATACATCAAACTTTATATCTACATGTGATATAGTAACATTAATAATACATATAGTAATATTAATATTTATTTTTACTCATAATGAAAGTAATAAACATAATAACTATATTTTTACTTGTAATTAAATATATTAATATTATAATTTATTAATTAGGTAATATTTAATAATTATATATCATATATATAATAACCTACATTTGATATTTGATATTTAATATCATATATACTTATATATCTTAATATAAAACAATATACATATAATATTAACTTTGTATAGAAGCCATATTTATATATACATATATTAAGATTTATTTTAATAATAATTTATTTATTTTATATATTACATTACATTTTCAATTCAGTTGATTGATTTATAATTTATTAATTCAATTTATTATATATACTTATTTTTATATTTATATATATTTATTTATTTACATTTTTTTACACACAATTGTTTGTGAATCATCGAGAATGATCAAAAGGGAAAATGCATTCATATAACTGTTCCAAAGTTTTCGAGACTCAACATTACAGACTTTGCTTATCGTGTCGAGATCATACAAAGATTAAGTTTAAATTTGGTCGGAAATTTTTGGGTCCTCACAATTGGGGTGTTACCGGATTATACTGTGCTAACGGCGGATATTGCTTAATTAAAGAATCTATATGTTTCTGCTCAATAACAGATACTACACTATCTACAAACGTTTCGTTAGCCTTAGTCATTTTCTATGAGTGATCGAAGAATAACTAACCTTTTGAAGTTGGCCGGAGTATTTGGGATTTGATCGGAGTTAAATTTGCAGCGTATCGGAGAAGCTTGAGTTAGAAAAATAGAAATGTGGGTGACTCCGGTCTATTTATAGTGATGATTGAGAGTCATGGGGTGAAACGGTTTCATCGTGGCTGTACACGTGTAACGCAATCAACGATCGACATTTTTTGCACGCGCGTGGATGTTAGTTTGATGTGCCAAATGTTGAGCGCGTGGCTCACACGCGCCTGCCAACTGCCACTTTACGTCTTGTCAGCCGAATGGGCTTCTGCGACAGTGACAGGCATTTAATGACCTCGAGACGCACGCGAAAAATTTAATGCTAGCCATTTTGTTGTTTTTCTTTTTCGCTTGATAGTTTGATATCATATGTCTTGCGTCATATAATATCAAACTGGTGGGACATAATGATACCGCAACCCGCATGCGCATTCTATACGTATGCGGGCGCTCGCTAGCATGCGTATGCATGTACTTTGTATGTGGTATGCGGCATGCGCGGATGTATCGAATGCCTTTGTTCCTGGTACGGCGGTTACTTGGTCATCAAATTGATATCTTTTCCATAATTACAACCGAGATTCGGGGGAGTTTGTTATGGACAGGATTATCATAATCTTAGACGATTCTAGAATTAGGGTTTGCCTATATATAATAACCCTAATTATCATTCTAAATGATCACGTTTACGTAACCGTTGTCTGCTACACATCTCACGTAATCAGCATCATCTTTCATCTTCTCAAGGTTTACAGGTTAGTTCCTTATTAACTAGCACCTACAACCTTACATGGGGCCTTCTGATCAACGACCGTTATCAAAGGTGGACTTAATCACTTGGCCACCCCGCTGACATCATCATGTTAGCCAGGGTTATTCACGGTAGCCAGACCGGAGAGCCAAGTTCTATGATCCTTAAACCCCCCTTAGCTTATTGAACAGGCATATTGACTGTAACAACCCTGCTTTTTCCGTTACTTCCGTTAACCTTCCGTTAGTTTATTTAACGGCGATTATTTAACTTTTGTGCGTTTACGTGTAATAAATGCATACTTGATCTTTGGAGGGTTATAATAATTAATATGGGTTGATATTAATTCAAATTAATATTTCGAATGATGAAATACGATTAAAATGATACGATTTTTATAACGGCTTTCTGAGCAACGAAACGCTCGGGTTTATTTTAATAATTAATTTTATTAATTATTAACTTTTTAAAAATAATTAATTTATTTGGTTTTTAATAAATTAACGTATGGTTGCGTTTTAACGACCGGTTTAGCGTTACGGGCCTTCGGTACGACTAAACGACACTTGAAACGGACCACGAGTACAAGGAATTGGACAACACGAGCCCGGGAGTACCCCATGGGGCCCATTCGGCCGAAACCCCCCTCCTCACCCCTTTTATGTTTAATTTTTACTACTTGGAGGACTTATGTGCAATTTAGGAGAACTAGGGTTAGTATAAATTAGAATGTTTAACAAAAATTAGGGAAACCCTCACACAGAAAACTGAGCAGTAGATCCTCTCCCTCTCTCTCTTGACCGTCGACCATCATCACCATCACCATACCTTCAATTTTATTTTTTTGATCAAACCTCAAGAACAAACGTTGTAATTCGCATTATCCTCTACGTATTGGTGTTCTTTGATTGTTGATCTAAGGTATATTTAGCTAAACCCTAATCTTAAAAATCTGATTTTTATTGGTGTTTCATAGTATTGTTGTCAATTGCTCAAGTCTATACGTGTACGTGTTAATTGTAATCGTTATATTGATTGTTTGATGCGCTAGGGTTTAAAAACGAATTTGTTTTTGCATGATCAGAAAAATTAAGTTTTTCAAATGTTAATTATTATGTTATATTCAGATTCCTTGAGAAAAACTATTGAGTTTAGGCTTTGGATTCGCTTGATTTCGTTTCCGGATGATCGAGTTATGCTTAATTGAAATTAACGTTGTGTTTTTCGTGATTGATCAGAAATATGGAATTGATAGACAATGAATTGTAATGTGAGACTTATACCACTGGAAATATAATTTAAAAACACTCAATTTATACTAGGATATCATGTCGTTTGCTTATGTATCACCTGAGATATGCTTGAATTAGTGTAAAAGTAGTTTTATACAGCACTTGCATGAAAATAACCTTGTATGATAAAATGTGTTAACTTCTGTGATTAAAGATTTTCGTATTTGAAATCTACACAAAAAGTACTTCATCTTTCATGTAGATATCATAGGCTAATTCTATCTAGATCTTCGGATAATCGCGTGCGAATGTGACTAACTAAACTAGAATCGAATCTGTAAATTGCTCTCCGTTTTATACTCTGTGGATTGTGTTTATTGAATGAGCATGTAAGCTTCTGGAATATGAATTTTAACATGATATGTGACTTATTGTTAGTTTATATCAATCACTGAAAACTTATGCATTGGGCACAATAGACCCGTACTTTATGTGGATTCTGATTTGAGATGAAAAACTGAACATCCAACTTGCATGAATAAACTGTACAAATTGAATAAACAAAAGTTGCTAGATTTTTGATATGTGTTACTTTGACTTGTCCTTGAACTATGGCCACTGGTCTTGTATCAATTGCATGTCCCTAACTCCGGATATAGCCAAAACGAAATTAGTGCGCGGTCAAAAACTGACTGGGCAAACCCCAAATGTACCCTTTCTGATTCCTGACTTTTATTTATCGTATGAGTCCCTGGCCAGACTTTTTGGAATCAATTTTAAGTATATTTATGATCTAGAGTTTTCCATGTTTACGTTAATTTTTTACTATGAGATATTGTGCTAAGTATGCTACGTGTTCCTGAACTTTGTGCACAACGATAAACTGAAATTGTGAAAATGATTATTCATGACCTGAAACGTATTGTTTGACTTAGGTTTGACATGTTGACCAACATTTGACATGAACCTACTCATGTTGACTTTAGTTGACTACTTTGACCAAGTTTGACTTTCGGTTTGTCTTCGGTTAACTTTGTTTGACTTGCATGATATAGTTGACTTTTACTTGGAAACGCGTCGAGTCGAGCAATAAGACAACTTATACCATGAAACCACCCTTATTTAAAATACATATATTGACCAACCTAAATACGTATACTTAGGTTTCATTATTCAGCTGTAAACCGTACAAGTTTTTGTCAGTCATCCAAGCTTATTCAAAGGTGAGTCTACAGTCCCGCTTTTTACATGTTTTCAGGGATGAGAATACACGCTGTTATACTTACTTATTCAAATGCTTTTGTATTGACACGAGTACTATATATGTGTACTGAGTTTGTTCACAAAGCCTCTAGATTGAATACTTTTAATACCATCGGTGTAAGCACGATTTAGATGGACGGATCCGTTAGGTTGACAACCTCACCCGCTATAAAAGCTGTGGTGCATTTATTTTGAACATTAGATACGCTCGAACAAATGTATAACATTTTAGGAGGTAAAGGCGGGTATAGTGGCTTCTATACTCGGGTCATTGCTAGTATTCAGGTGCTCAGATTATGCAAACGTTAAAATCTCATGGTCAAGGAAACTAAACTATTTTTCTGATAACTGTTTTTTAGATACTGTTACATTACTTTAAACCTGTAGATTCACCAACATTATTGTTGACCTGTTTTTGCGTGTTTTTATTCTCAGGTCCTTAAGAGGTAGGCTTCCGCTGTGTTTGCTGCATGTCTGGCCGTGGAGTCGGCATTTGATTTAATGAACATTATTTACTTTCGCATTTAAAACTTTTATAACTGTTTATATACTGTTGGCTTGTGCTTACGATCACAACAATGTTTTTATTTTGGGATTATTGACTTATGTTTTGAAAGTCAACTTTTAATAAAATTAAGTGCGATTGCTTTAAACGTCTCATATAGAGGGCGTAACTGTTAACTGTGGGACCTGGATTAACGCGCCGTCAGATGGAAATTTAGCGGGGTGTTATATTGACCCTATGGAAAATATATGCATGATTAGAAATCAAGTAAAAAGGCATCAAAATTCACCAATCCCGTACACCGAATCCTCCACCACCTCATCACTGAAACCCTTCACCTAAAAGCCAAACATGGCGGAGATGTTACCATTAGCGATATGCGCCTAATGCACGCCATGATACACAACCAAAATATGCAAGTAGCACATCTCCTGGCCCCGAATTTTACTAATGAGAAGAATTGAGCAAGGACAGTTGTGCCAGTTTTGGGGGCGTTGTTACTAAACTCCTTCGTCGAATGCGTGTTTTGGGGAGTGTAGAGCGGTTTAATTATAGGATCGGGGCTGTGTCAGAAGAAATAGGGTATAAGATACTGAGCAACTGGGAATACATTCGTGTTGAGGGTGAACAGTTGATTATTCAAGCTAATCCGGATATACCTGATTCTGAAGAACGGACAGTGCCAGGGGTGAGAGTACAGGGTTTCAGACCTGATTCTATGACGAGAGACGGTAGGAGGCGGCGAGGTTCTCAGGAACCAAGGGATGAGGATGATCCCACCGCACATGGACGGCCCACTGACACCCGCCGACACTCATCAGTTGGGGAGGGTGATAGGCCACGGTTTCCGTCATACCACTACTACATGGGGGATCTACCAGGACACGAGAGTTGGTTTGCCCAGCATGCGATCTTTCAGAATTTGGATCACTTTATACACTATGTGGGCAGACAACTCAACGTCCCACCATACCCTCATGAGTACCCGGTATTAGTATCCCACAGGGACCCCAGAGGAGCAGGACCAAGCCACCAGCATTCGGGACCCGCATCTCCACCTCAGCATCATTACACGCAGCGTACAGTTATCCCACCTCCACAGAGCACAGGGGCGGCAGGTTTTGTCAACAACCTGTTCGACACCTCCCATATGAAAATTAACAGAGACACATCTACCGATGCTCAAGAATCGGTATGGTATCAGGAGTTGCACCGGCGTACGACCGAGGGGATTGTACAGGGTATAGATGGTATGGACGTTAACCAACAGTGGGGTAGAGGTAGAGATTTGCAGGAGGGCATGGGTTGCCAAACAGGGCCTATGGTTTACACGAGCACATCATTGCTTACAGGGTTGATTGCACGGTTGGACGAGATACAGTTCAGGATATCCTCGGGTTTACACAGCAGAATTGGCGAACCAGTTCGCCACAGACGAGGACATGACCGACGAAGGTCAGTCTAGATTGAGAAACCCGGCAAGGCCGCGCACCAGCGTAATCTATTCCCCTCTGTACCCACCACCTCAGCCGTGACTATATTTATATTTTGAATATTTGGATTATTACTTATGCTACTTTATGCTTGTACGCCTGGTTTTGGGCATCACTACTTTATGTTTTTAATATGTATGGTTTTTAGAATAACAATTGCATGAATAAAACGTCACAAAACAAACGACGATCGAGACCGTACGAGATGAAAGCACAACTTGGAGCAAGGACGCACTGAACGAGGATGACGCCGGCTTAAAAATTGAAGAATCCATAATTAGCATGCCATCCGACTACATGTCCTGCAACCATAGGGGAGTACTACGTCTTCACCACCTTTTTCAATAGAATATATGCAAACTACTATACCACTTTAAAAACTAAGTGTGGGATTGGCAACCCCACCAACATAAACTTTTAATAACACAACGCCTCTTTTAAAACCTAAAGTGTGGGATACTTCGTATCCTTAACATTGAGGACAATGTTATTTTAAAGTGTGGGATAGCAAATGTTGCAAATAACGATTCTTGTAAAATTCTCAAGTTTTTAACAAAAATTTAAAACTTTCCGAATTATAAAACACTAAGGATTATAAAATTCTATAAAAGATCAAAAAGTTTTTGCTACAAAATAGACAAAAAGGGTAAAACAAGGTTAAAATTTTTTTGCGAAAATCAAAATCAATTTTCCAAAAGAGCATTGCATAACGAAAGGCGCAATTCGACCTACTATAATTGTTATGAGGCACCCCCAAATAAGGCTTTATAAGCACTCATTTTTAGTGCTTCACTATATTTCCGTTGAGCGCGCCGATGTTAACATCTCGGAATCAGAACTTGCTCTTGATCTACATTTCAGAATCACACAGTTTGACGAGGATTACTAGGTTAAAACCTCAGCTATTCGTGAAGACAAAAACAACCCCTGATGTTAAAGCGAAGGGGTACAAAATAGTTATATTTTTATTGCGAAATACTATTAAATACGATACAATTTTACACAAGTTATTTATTTATTTATAGAGTGGATATACCTAAACCTTGCTACAACACTTATAGGCAGTGTACCTAATCGTACAGTAGAGTAGTTTTTAGTAAGTCCGTTTCGTTCCACAGGGAGCTAGCCAAGTTTAACGCTATATTTTTAAAACTATATTTGTATATATATAAATATATATATATATATATATATATATATATATATATATATATATATATATATATATATATATATATATATATATATAAGTAGTATTAATATTACAAAAGGGGGTTTTACCGTTTAATGACCGGTTTGTCGATTTTAAAACTTTAGTCGCAGTTAAAACCTAATGTAAAATATTAAAAATAAATATAACTTAATTTAAAGCGTAAAGTAAATGACAATAATTAAAGTGCCATAAATTAAAGTGCGATAAATAAAATGACGATAAATAAAATTGCGATAATTAAAAAGTACATTAATTAAAAAGTGCGATAAATAAAATGACAGTAAATAAAAGTGCGATGAGATATAAAATAAAGGAATTATGCTTATTTAAACTTCCGTAATCATGATGTTTGACATGTTGATTTTAGTTTATTAACATGGGTTAATTGTCCTTTGTCCTGGATTATTCGATATGTCCATCTGATTTTTGTCCATAACAGTCCATCAGTCATAAATAATAAGTGCGAGTGTCCTCGTCAAATTATCCTTATATCTGAAGTCAAATATTCCTACTAATTGGGAACTTAAACTGTAATAAGATTTTAATACTTTATTATCAATTACACCAAGTGTCCTTGCATGTAATCCACCCCTGTTTTAATGAGTCCATTAACTATGAATCCATTCCCGTGTCCGGTTAAATGAACGATTATTAGTACTCATAAATATCCCGCCCATCGTGTCCGATCGAGTGTATATGGTTATTTATAGGTACGCCCAATTGTAAATATTTATATTAAATTAACGAACTATCATTCAATTAAACAAATATAAAGCCCATTAATAGTCCATAGTCTAATTTCCACAAGTGTCGGTCTTTTGTCCAAACCCCAATTATGGTACAAAGCCCAATTACCCCGTCTTTAATATTTTAGCCCAACATCACGATTACTTCGATTTAAATAAGCATAATAATAACTTAGCTACGAGACATTAATTTAAAAAGGTTGAACATAGCTTACAATGATTAATAATAACGTAGCGTTACACGGACAGAATTTCGACTTACACACTTACAACATTCGCTAACATACCCTTATTATTATTAATCTTAAATTAAAATTAAAATTATAAATTTTATATATATATATATATATATATATATATATATATATATATATCTGAGAGAGAGATTGAATAATGTGTGTAAAATTCGGCCAAAACACGCGAAATTTATAGGACCTGACCCAACTTTTGGGGCCATGCGATCGCATGGGTTTTGTTCTTCCAGGCCATGCGATCGCATGGCCAGCTGGATCCAGCCCAAATGCTTTTGTTTTCTTGTTTGCCGACAGTTTTAATATATAATATATATATACATATATATATATATATATATATATATATATATATATATATATATATATATATATAATTTTAAGAATTAATTTTATATTATATTATATTCATGTGCATAGTTGACTTGTAATTTCTAGTCGTTTTGCGTCGCGCGTTGAGAGTTGACTCTGGTCCCGGTTCCATATTTTCGAACGTCCTTGCGTACAACTTAATATCTTGTACTTTGCGTTTTGCGGCTCGTACTCTTGTAATTTCTAGACGTTTCTCATCAAAAATTTGAACCACTTTGATTGTACTTTGTACTTTTTAGCTTTTTGGTCATTTGCGTCTTCAAATCGTCGAATCTGTCTTTTGTCTTCACCTTTTATTATTTAAACGAATATCACTTGTAAATAGAACAATTGCAACTAAAAGCTTGTCTTTCTCGAGGGATAATGCTATGAAATATATGTTCGTTTTTAGCATTATCAAATATTCCCACACTTGAGCGTTGCTTGTCCTCAAGCAATATAGTCTTGAAATAAAAATACTAGAATCACTACTTTATTCTTCACACTTTGTACATCAGTGATTTCGATTTGGTGGTATGAACAATGATAGTAACGTTGTAGTTTACAGTCCCACATGACTGAAAATTTAGATCCTTTTAGGAAACTGGATCTTTATGAAAATTTTTGATCTTTTGAAAATTCAATCTAGCTTTTACCCTAGATAAGTTTTTCGGAATAACCCTTCACCGGTGTTTGCAAATTGTTTTTGTGAGTTTTGTGGGTTTCAGATTTGAAAATTTTAGCTCAAAACTTGCGGTTTTGTGTCACCCACTTGCTAACCTTGTATTAGGAAAGCAACACGTCCAGTATACTTGCTCCGTATATTACCTTTCAGTAAACTACCGTCCGGTTGTAAAGGAAAGCGTTGAAAAAGCAACTGTTGAGGCAATGTCCCGTGACATGCTTTTAATTATGGTCTATATCGTGTCGGATGCAATTACTATCCTTTGTAGGAGCAATAGTAAAGATCACCCTATAGTTTTTCGGTCTGGCACAAGGTCCTGTCTTCGACCATGCTATGCAACAACCGTTCTTACGGTTGACACCCGATTTGGTTCAGGTGACCTAATGAATTATAGGTGAATTTCTAAGATTTTGTAACATCCAGCGTTTTTCCGTTAAATTTATTTTAACGCCGTCTTTTTTTTTTTAAATAATACCTTTCGTTATTTAAATTCGTAGTTTCCGTTGACTAACGTTCATAATAATCCCGTTATTTAATTATAACATCACTCGTTTACTCGATCATTTTTAAAATATTCGTTTGGTTATTTCCCGCACCCGGTTTTAAACTTGAGGGACCAAAGTTGCAAAGGGGCCTAACTAGTTGACTAGGTCAACTAGTCAAACCCCACTCTCCACCATTCATTTCACTCCATCCTCCACCTCCCCATTTTCTCTCTACTTCCATTTTATGAACTCAAACACCCAACTTACAAAATCATCATCTAAATTCGAATCAAGAAGCTAACATGAAAACAAATTACATTTTCGTGATCCTCTCTTTATCCTCTACATTTTGGTACCAATTTCATCTCGTTTGGGTAACATTTCTAAAACTCTAAATTTCTCTAAATTCGTGTTTTTGACTTGAAATGGTGTTAGTTAGTGTCTATGGCTCGTGTATAACATGAATATATGTTTTGTTTGCTCAATTCGTTGTTTTGAGTAACTAGTTTGAACATTTGAAATGGGTGTGCTTAATCTTTGATTTTGGATGAGTTAATGTTGTTAATTTGTTAAAGTTCATGTTTTAATTATGTTACTAGTATCACTAGCTTCGTTTTGATGCGTAGGCTAAGTAAGAAAACTTCAAACACATGATTATTGATTTTTGTGAATTTTGATTAGGGTTTGATAGACTTAAAACGAACTTTTGATGTTTCGAATGCCATGAAATGTTATTAGTAAGTGTTTAGTTGTAATGTATGTTTCATTACCTTCAAAACGGCATATCATATGTGTGAATTGGATTCCCGAATCTTAAAATGCATTTTGTAAACTTGAAACGATGATTTTGAACATTTAATGATCACTTGACGAGATTTCAGCTATTGTAAATGATGTTTTTGCTTGATGAAAAGTGATTAGTTGTATTCCTTATCAAAATACCTTTCCAACGATATAAGATTCTTGTTTTGGATGTTTATGGTTTATGATTTATGTGTATTTGAAGTTGGATTCGTGCTTGAGTGTGAAAACTGCCAGACTTGCTGATCAGTTATATGGAGCGGCGTGCCATTTGGGTCTGTCCCAACTTCTTTTTATTTTTCACGTTTTCACCCCCGCTTACTCGTAACTCCGATTAACATGAAACTTGGCAAACATGTTTATATATACTTTTAAATCATTGGGAAAATTGTCGGATACCCGACCCGATCCCGTTGACTTTGACTTTGACCAAGTTTGACTTTTAGTCAAACTTAACCAAACACTTATGCAATTGTTTTAATCGTATTTTATACTTGATTCTTGCATGAAACTTGACAACGTGATTCACATGCTATACTAATCGAGTCGTAACGAGCCATAGGACTAATTGAACACATTTCGCCCGACCTTGTGTCGTAACCGGTTAATTGATACAACTTACTTGTTTAGGTCAAGGCTAAGCAACTATCATGCACACGTTTACCTTGTGAAGTACTTTTATACTCGTGCACTCGAGGTGAGATCATAGTCCCATCTTTCAAACAACTTTTATGCTTTAAACTATGGGATGAGAAACATATACGTATCATACTTTTACACTTTGAACACAAGTACGAAAACGAACATTCCACGTACGGGTTTGAACAAAAATCCTCAATTCAATCATCATTAGTTACACTTGCAGGGTGTAAACGAGAACTTATATTATGTGATCACATGGGCTTGACGAGCCTCATTCGAACGGTTCGCTACCGTTAGCGGATGAAATATATTTTCGAATATAGTGTATGTTCTAACACTATGTAACAGGGTACAAAACAGTTAAGTTTGATAATTGGGTGCCCGCGAAACAAATAACAACTTTGGAATGCAAATGATTTTGATAATCATCTTATATTAAATCTTGTGGTTCAAATACAATGTTTACTAAAACACCTATGATTTCACCAACGTTTTTCGTTGACAGTTTTCTATATGTTTCTCAGGTTCATACATGGCTATTTGATACATGCTTTCGCATACACTCGTACTTGCTTGGGGTCAAGCATACATGCATACACTTTGATTTCTTGCTTGGAGTCAAGCATACATACATACATACGCTAGTGATAGCACCTTTGGATTCAAACTTTTGTTTACATACTTACGCTATTTATAGCAACCGTGATTTTTCAACTTATATTATGTCGCAAGTTTATTTCATTTATACATTATACTTTTGTAAACTTAAACTTATTGTCGAACTGTTTGGTAAACTAAACTTTGCAAGTCTTGTACTTTTCAAATGAATGCGATGTAATTTTGGTCAAATGAGTCTCATATAGGGACTACGACCACGTAACGGGACCTAAGTTAGCGGTGCCGTCAATGACGATTTTGTCGGGTCACCACAGATGGTATCAGAGCGTTGGTTGTAGGGAACTACGATGTGCATTAGTGTGTCTGACAGAGTCGTTAGGATGCATTAGTGAATCTAGACTACAATCAGATAGTAAATCATTGTATTCTGACATACATTTGCTATAGATAGCACTTACTTGACTACTTGTGCATTATACTTGAATTATTCTTAGGCAAACTTCTTAATGGTACCAAGTTTCCATCATACGAACTCGTATTCTGCAACTTTCTGGTAACTCACGTAAATTCAAGATTCATACGCGTAAGGATGACGACGAGTTCATTAGTCACACTTGTTCGGGAACTCTGTCTCCCAGATTGTTATTCGCCACCGTTTCAACTTACTATCGGTGTCACACCGGTGTTTCTGACTATCTACCACTTCTTGTTACTACCATCACTACTCTAGGTGAGTATCGTCATCAACACTTATCACTACGGTTGCTTATTATTTGTTATCATGATTTGTTACACTTCTCGTACTGAAATACATTATTGTTTGACTTGAACCGCATTGACGTGAACAATCATTTATACACTTCCCTCGGGAAACGTTTCTTCATAGTTGCACAAATTCTTTCGATTAATACGAGTCACGTCAGAGATGCCGTTACACTTTGTTCATTTTAGATCTTCACGGTTACACGAAATCGAATCCATGGAGTGATGTGGGAATGGAGGTATGAGTTAGCGTAATATAACGACACTCGATCAACGTGGTTATATTACGGTAATTCATACCAAAGTTCTAATGACACGTGATGGTGGTTGGACTCGATCAACCTAATCACCACCATGTGCCATGTACATGACTTCATTTTTCTTGTTTGAACATCCGAAAACTCCGAGAATACTGATAACAATCATACCAGGGACACCTCTTCGATTATTGTCGCACCATATTTATGCTTCCGAATGAATGACAAATTCTTTCGACTTCAAACATATGTTACACGTTTATACTATCTCGTTTTCGCACAGTTTTATCGACGAACTACAATATACTTGTTATGCTCACATCGAGGCGGAAACTTCTCTCGCATTACACTCGTACTTCTGAATAAGGAAATCTTTTATTCTAAATTCTCAATGGAGAGAGAGACTCTTCACATTATACTAGTATTCGCCTCGAGGGTGGATAGTCCTAACGAACGTTTTCGAAAACCGATAAATCTTTCGCGGCGCGAAATTCTTGAGAAACAGAAACGTGTTCCAACAAACGTTTTCAAGTCCTAACAAACTTTTTCAAATATACCTTAAAGAAATGTACCTCGTTTCAGATCGAGATCCTCGTTTCACTTCTAGATTTCGGAGTGCCTTACAAAAAGCCTCGGGACCACGTTTAGACATGAGTACCGCGTATCATCCACAAACCGACGGACCAAGCAAACACATGATTCAAACCTTGGAAACCATAATACGAGTTTGCATTATCAACTTCAAATTTACTTGAGAAAAGTTTTTGCCTTTAACCAAATTCTCTTACAACGATGGTTATCATTCAAGTCTTAACGTCACACTTTTTGAAATCTTATATGACCGGAAACGTCATTCTCCTTTTGTGGAACCAAGTAAATGATAATCAAGTCACCGAACCCGGACTCATTCATGGAGTAATCGTTAAAATCGTTCCAATCCGAGAAAGGCTCGAGACGGCCCGTAGTCGCCAAAGGAGCTATGCCAATGTTAGACGTAAACCTTTCGAATTCCATGTGGGAAACCGCGTAACGATAAAAGTCGCACCTTGAAAAGGTGTAGTCCGTTTCAGAAATGTAGAAAGCTAAATCCAATATTTTAATCCTTTTGAAATCTTGGGGCGTTTTGTACCCGTTGCTTACCATTTCGATCTTCCGACTCGATTGAGTCCCGTTCATCCTACATTCCACGTATCAAACTTACAGATGTGTCTTGCGAAACAAGAACTTATTATTCCTTTTGATGAACCTACTATCGATGACAAACTTTCCTTCCTAGGAGAACCGGTTGAAATATTGACTCGTGAAATCAAACTCTGAGACGACGTGAAATCCCGACTGTCGAAGTTCGTTGAAATGCCCAAGGGAGTACCCTCACTTATTCATAGAATTTACAACGCAAGATCTCGAGGAAGAATCAACAACTACTACTTCCAACTAAATTTCGGGACGAAATTTCTTTTAAGGTGTAGGTAATGTAACATCCCGCGTTTTTCCGTTAAATTTATTTTAACGCCGTCTTTTTTTTTAAATAATACCTTTCGTTATTTAAATTCGTAGTTTCCGTTGACTAACGTTCATAATAATCCCGTTATTTAATTATAACATCACTCGTTTACTCGAGCGTTTTTAAAATATTCGTTTGGTTATTTCCCGCACCCGCTTTCAAACTTGAGGGACCAAAGTTGCAAAGGGGCCTAACAAGTCAACTAGTCAAACCCCACTCTCCACCATTCATTTCACTCCATCCTCCACCTCCCCATTTTCTCTCTACTTCCATTTTATGAACTCAAACACCCAACTCACAAAATCATCATCTAAATTCGAATCAAGAAGCAAACATCAAAACAAATTACATTTTCATGATCCTCTCTTCATCCTCTACATTTTGGTACCAATTTCATCTCGTTTGGGTAACATTTCTAAAACTCTAGATTTCTCTAAATTCGTGTTTTTGACTTGAAATGGTGTTAGTTAGTGTCTATGGCTCGTGTATAACATGAATATATGTTTTGTTTGCTCGATTCGTTGTTTTGAGTAACTAGTTTGAACATTTGAAATGGGTGTGCTTAATCTTTGATTTTGGATGAGTTAATGTTGTTAATTTGTTAAAGTTCATGTTTTAATTGTGTTACTAGTATCACGAGCTTCGTTTTGATGCGTAGGTTGAGTAAGAAAACTTCAAACGCATGATTATTGATTTTTGTGAATTTTGGTTAGGGTTTGATAGACTTAAAACGAACTTTTGATGTTTCGAATGCCATGAAATGTTATTAGTAAGTGTTTAGTTGTAATGTATGTTTCATTACCTTCAAAACGGCATATCATATGTGTGAATTGGATTCCTGAATCTTAAAACGCATTTTGTAAACTTGAAACGATGATTTTGAACATTTAATGATCACTTGACGAGATTTCTGCTATTGTAAATGATGTTTTTGCTTGATGAAAAGTGGTTAGTTGTATTCCTTATCAAAATACCTTTCCAATGATATAAGATACTTGTTTTGGATGTTTACGGTTTATGATTTATGTGTATTTGAAGTTGGATTCGTGCTTGAGTGTGAAAACTGCCAGACTTGCTGATCAGTTATATGGAGCGGCGCGCCATTTGGGTCTGTCCCAACTACTTTTTGTTTTTCACGTTTTCACCCCCGCTTACTCGTAACTCCGATTAACATGAAACTTGGCAAACATGTTTATATATACTTTTAAATCATGGGAAAATTGTCGGATACCCGACCCGACCCCGTTGACTTTGACTTTGACTTTGACCAAGTTTGACTTTTAGTCAAACTTAACCAAACACTTATGCAATCGTTTTAATCGTATTTTATACTTGATTCTTGCATGAAACTTGACAACGTGATTCACATGCTATACTAATCGAGTCGTAACAAGCCATAGGACTAATTGAACACATTTCGCCCGACCTTGTGTCGTAACCGGTTAATTGATACAACTTACTTGTTTAGGTCAAGGCTAAGCAACTATCATGCACACGTTTACCTTGTGAAGTACTTTTATACTCGTGCACTCGAGGTGAGATCATAGTCCCATCTTTCAAACAACTTTTATGCTTTAAACTATGGGATGAGAAACATATACGTATCATACTTTTACACTTTGAACACAAGTACGAAAATGAACATTCCACGTACGGGTTTGAACAAAAATCCTCAATTCAATTATCATTAGTTACACTTGCAGGATGTAAACGAGAACTTATATTATGTGATCACATGGGCTTGACGAGCCTCATTCGGACGGTTCGCTACCGTTAGCGGATTAAATATATTTTCGAGTATAGTGTATGTTCTAACACTACGTAACAGGGTACAAAACAGTTAAGTTTGATAATTGGGTGCCCGCGAAACAAACAACAACTTTGGAATGCAAACGATTTTGATAATCATCTTATATTAAATCTTGTGGTTCAAATACAACGTTTAATAAAACACCTATGATTTCACCAACATTTTTCGTTGACAGTTTTCTATATGTTTCTCAGGTTCATACATGGCTATTTGATACATGCTTTCGCGTACACTTGTACTTGCTTGGGGTCAAGCATACGTGCATACACTTTGATTTCTTGCTTGGAGTCAAGCATGCATGCATGCATGCATGCATACATACATACATACATACATACATACATACATACATACATACATACATACATACATACATACATACATACATACATACATACATACATACATACATACATACATACATACATACATACATACATACATACATACATACATACATACATACGCTAGTGATAGCACCTTTGGATTCAAACTTTTGTTTACATACTTACGCTATTTATAGCAACCGTGATTTTTCAACTTATATTATGTCGCAAGTTTATTTCATTTATACATTATACTTTTGTAAACTTAAACTTATTGTCGAACCGTTTGGTAAACTAAACTTTGCAAGTCTTGTACTTTTCAAATGAATGCGACGTAATTTTGGTCAAACGAGTCTCATATAGGGACTACGACCACGTAACGGGACCTAAGTTAGCGGCGCCGTCAATGACGATTTTGTCGGGTCGCCACAGATTTTACGTTCAATGGTAATAAACGCATTGAAAATGGGTTTTCAGAAAACAAATCGGTTTTAATTTGATCAAAAATATTTTCTCGTTCAAGCTCGAGTTTAGATATCATTGAATTCCATGAGTTTGAATTCTCAATCTTTAAGGTCAATCTCAAGGATTGAGTAATATCAGACTTAAAAGCTGATTTTTGATCTTTAAGGAGATTACCCTTTCTGGGGATCTGATTCATTTGTCTTATAAGCTAATTTGCACGGTGCCCCCTATTGTACGAGACAGATCATCTCATGGTTAGGATAAGTCTGACCATTTAGCGACCCTGTTTGATGCCAAGGTCCGTGGATTTCTAGTTGATTTTTGAGAAAACTTTTCAAGGTTTTTCGTAGACTCTACAACTGGTCTGGACGACAACTTCCTGACCTAAATCAAGAAGTGCGTGTCTTTTTCGGAAGACTTTACTTTATTTTAATGATGGAATTGATTCATCGTGTAGATCCATCTTTCTTTCAAATATATTACAATTTACCGGGTAAAACAGTTAATTTTGTCCAAAACAAAAGTATCTTCAATTATTTGTACAAAAATATGTGACATATGTTCTAAATAACTTAGTAAATTTTTCCCACACTTGGCTCTTATTTTCCTTTCTTTGCCTTTTTATTTTCCTCTATTCCATTTTAAATGAATTCTAACATTTTAGGTTGTTTCTCAATTTATGTCCTTTCTGAGATAACAATAATTTCGGTATTAACACCTAGTTTTATCGTTCATAAATATGTATAAACATGATTTTGAGTTCATTTAGTTGAAAATTTTGAAAATTTTTACTAGAATTGGGTAGTCAGTATATAAGACTAGGGCTGTTCTTTATTATCAGAGAGCACTAGATTCTAATACAACTACTGCGTTACCAGTATTTTTAATGGTAACCAAGTGTTAAAAATTTTAAAAATCCGAAAGAATTTAACCCCTTCCCACACTTAAGATCTTGCAATGCCCTCATTTGCAAGAAATCAGTAACAATTTAAATTATTGAGGGTGATTAGCGTAGAAAAATGATTAAATTTTACCAAAGTTTCCAAACATATTGGCGTTTATTTGTCGAATGATAAATGGTGCATTCCGTCTTGTTGTTACATCACATTTGTTTTTCGTTTTGTCGTCAAAATTAGTAGCTTTTGCTGAACTTAAATAAATAAAAATAATAAAAAGATAAAAATCATAGAAATCACCAACGGGAACTGTATCAATCTGGATAGGGGTTCCAGTTCATGTCGTCGGTCGGGTTCCACGGTTGGTTATAGGTGTACTGGTAGGCCTGGTTAGGGTCGTAGAGAGTAAATGGTGGTTGCATATCGGGCTGGTGTGGAGGATAGTAAGCAGGTCGGGTCGGTACGTAGTTATTTGGTACCTGAGGTGATAGCTGGCTCATGATCTGATGCTGATGATAGAGCTGGCTCATGATCTGATGCTGATGATAGTGCCATCTATCATGCTGTCATTGCCTAGAATGCTCGTACACATTCTCGGCGTGCCACTGCTCGAACTGACTATGTCTAGCCTCGTTTGTCATTTCTACCTCATCTATACGATGGTAAACGTCAGTAATAGCCTCCCTAATGACATCCCTAATTTAACAACCCGTCAAAGTACACTTGACGACCATCGTTATCTTGGTCCCACAGCTTAATCATAACTCTATATGAATTTAATAAATAACTTTGAATTCTTTGTTTAAAAATGATTTTCTATAAAGGAAATCTACCAAAATATGTAAGTTTAGAAAAACCATACATTATTACTTAACCAAAAGTTGACCAAAACAAAGTCAACAACATTCACTGTTAAATGTATCAAAATAGAATGCAAGTTATTGTTTAACAAAAGCTGCCATCATAAATATGCAGACTCTCTAAGCACAGCGGAAGCAATCAATCATGAACCTGAGAATAAAACATGCGAGTAACTGTCAACAAAAATGTTCAGTGAATTATAGGTTTCATATTGCAAACAATATTTAATTTAAACCATAAAAATTTATGTTTGAAAACATAAAAACCCCTTTTTGGACCACAAAATTATATGCTAGAAAACATATAAAAACATTATTCCATTTTTCGTGAGCCACCTGGTAACCACTTAACCATTTATTTACCCTTGCCAAACACAATAAATAATATACACCTAACAAGTGTATCTTCAACTAAATACGAAGTACTAAACATTCCGATTATAAATTGCTAGCGCGACTAGCTCGAAATGGGGTTGTCAAACCCGATAGATCTATCCGTAGGATTCGCGTTCAGCAGTAGAAACCAGTGATTACAGTTACCAGACTAGGGAATATTTTTGTTCAACCCACAATGAATAATTTAAACCAACTTCCACATGTGTCCAAAAATATAAAATAAATTGCATGTATTCTCATCCCAAAAGATTTAAAATAGAAAAATGGGACTATAACTCACCTTAATAGCAAACGAAGTAACCATACAAATAAGCTAACAGCAATCGAAGTAAAGTGATCAGAAATGATCACAACGCCGACCTATAAATAAAGCAGGTCAATATAAATAACTAACTTAGGTCAAGTCTTAGTATGATAGCTATTGTACATGTTGCAAGTAGACATAGAACAATACTCGACATGCATCGGTTTGATCGGAACAGCGTACGGACACACACTTTCTATTTTTAGAAAGTTTCTATTTTTAGAAAGTTTCTATTTTTAGAAAGTTTCTATTTTTAGCAGGTTTCCATTTTTGAAAAGTTCCTATTTTTGGAAAGTTTCTATTTTTGAAAAGTTTCTATTTTTGGAAAGTTTCTATTTTAGGAAAGTTTCTATTTTTGAAAAGTTTCTAAATTTAGAAAGTTTCTATTTTTAGAATGTTTTAAGTTAGGAAAGTTTCCTTATTTAGAAAATCAACAAAAGTCAACTGAAGGTCAAAGTTAACCGAAAGTCAACTCAAAAGTCAACCTCGGTCAAACATAGTCAACATTAATTTTAAAAGTATAAGTTATAATAATAATATAAGTTATAATGTTAATTAAAGTTAAATATGTATAATTATGTCATAACATAAGTTTAATTAAATTAAAATGAATTATTAAAGTTAACATAAGTTTAAATGATATATTTAATAAAACATAAGTATTTAATTAATTAATTAAATATTAGTCATAATATAAGTATTATTAATTAATAATAAAATTTAAATCATATCATAAGTATTATTAATTAATAATGAATTATTAATCATATCATAAGTTTCTAATTATAATTATTAAATCATAATTATTTAATAATTAAATTATAATTAAATAATAACTAAACCTTATAATAATTAAATAATTAATTAATCCTTATTATAAGTCTTATTATAATAATTTTATAATATAAATTTAATACTTATCATAAGTATTTTTCATTAATAATAAAAGTATTATTAATCATCAGTTTAATTAAAAGTTTAATTAAATCATAAGTAATAATTAAATGATATAATAAATATATATCATTAGTCTTAAATTATAATAATTACTTTTTATATCATAAGTAATTTAATAATAATGAAAATCATTATTTATATCATAAATTTTATTTACTAACCATAAGTTTTAATCAAAAGTTCATCGGGTCATAACTTGAGCCCCGGGAATCAGTTTTCGGCGAGCCTTATATATATCTTCGCCTAACCAACCCACCCGACACATTAGTGTGCTCAAGAACATCCCAAGAACAGTCACCAAGTCGTGACTTACAGCTCTTAATCAGTTTGGACCTTTAATCCGCTCGAAAACGTGTTTTAGTCATAACGGGTGATACGTGGCTCGGATTTCGATGACCCGAACATGAAAGTTCATCCCATCATCAATCCTAACACACTAGTACACCCTAAAGACCCTAAAAATGGTCACAAAGTCGGACCAAACCTGGTTCAATTCGTTTTCATAGTTTAATCTCCACATAACACCATTTTAATCATATCCTAAGCTCCGGGAATCGAAATGACATGAATCCGGAGTCTAAAATTAATGTCTTGGTGAGAGGAACTCATCTAGATACTTTAATTTCACTTTTATATCAGTTACATAATCAGAAATGAACTAAAATGCTGCTGTCCCAATTCAATCAAACCGAAAACATATATATTTGAGCATTTCTACGCATACAATCATCAATACAATAACATATAATCATCATACTATCAACATAACATCAAAATATAGAAAATATAAGAAAAATTAAAAATCTAGGGTTAGGGTTTATACCCTAATCAAGAATCAAAAGATGTAGTCGCGTAGAGAACGAAGAGTAGAATCCGATTATACAAGAAGCCCTTTGATCCAAGCTATAATTGAATGAAGATGAGGATGAGAAGTAGTGGTGTAGGTGACGGCTAAGGATGGGAGAGGAGAGGAGAAGATGAGAAAAAAAAATGATTAGGTTTACAAATGAGGGAAGTAGTGAGGTATTATGATCTAATGCCTCAAGTTTAGCCAAAATGCACCAAACACCCCTCCCCATGGATGTGTTGGCCAAAATTTTGGTAGGATGGGCCCCTTAGTGGGCCAAATTTGATAAATGCTTAATAACTTGTGGTCCGAATGTTCGAACGAAGCCCGAAACGCGAAAACATCGCTACGCGATTGATTTTTCGGAGAGATAACAAATACGCGACGAATAAAATATATAAACACTAAATATAAACATATGACATTAAAATATCATATTTAAAATAATTAGGACTAAAAAAATCCCAAAAGCTTGCCCGTTGGTTTGAAAACTGAAAAGATTCGCCGGATAAAAATCCGCGACACGTAAAAACGTATAACTTGAAATATGAATACAAATATTCATATAACACATAATAATTAATATATTATTACTAAAATAATAATATAGATCATAGAAATGACATGGAACGAATAACAATTAACGGTCGTTAAATAATTAACGGTAAAAGATAATGGAAAAAGTAGGGTCGTTACACCTAATGTCATACGGTTCCTCCATTTTCTCATCTGAACCTCTCTATACCTGTGGATGACGACAATCATATGGTACTTCCTGATTGTGTCTGCTCTTTAATACCTTTGCACCCTGATAAACCTTCAATCCTAAAGTCTCAACCTGTTCCCTGCACACCATCAGTGGACCCCCTTGATCCCTATCTACACCCAAATACTCTCCAATGAGAGTAACAAAAATACCTCCTCATATTATTCCCCCGTCCTATATTCATGCCACCATTTTGGACAGATAAAAACCAACACAGTAGGGGATATTAACAACGCTTCTAGTGTTTCGAATACACTTAAGGTAAAATAAATCATGTAAGGTCATCTTCTCTTTATTTTTACCTCTTTGTGTAATCGAATTAGCTAAAAATCTATGTATAACACGAAGCTCTGCTTTGTTAATATCTAAATAGGAGTGTCTTCCTTCCAGCGTAAAAACATTATAATTTGACATACGCCTCCAGACGGCGTCCGTGTCAAAATTCCTATCTACCCTTTCACCATGATAAATCAAATTTGTACAATCAGGTAGTAGTAATTCACCAGGAGTGTAAATCTGTAAAGCCCTGGTCATGTCCAGCATGGACATCCTATACATCCTACGGCCAAGTAAAAATCTAAGAAAATTCCTATCATCTAACCTAACTACATCCGCATCAAGTGATATAGTACTCATAAGCTCAACACACCACTCTTTATATACAGGCCTACGAATGGTGAATAAACGTTCCCAATCAGGAAAAGAAGAGCTGCCGTACCTTTGGATCAGATGTTGTCTAACTGAGTTAACTAGTTAGATCTTTTCAAAGGCTCCCAATCGATTACCCTCGGTAATTCTACATTTTTCGTAACCAGTTTAAATTTGTTACTTTGGTACGTCGGGTAATCACTCCAACTTCGATCAAATCTCAAATTGGGATGCAACTGTTCTTCATGAATCGTTGAGTGTTCTATTTTTGGATGAATCAGAAATTGTACTTAGGCATTAACATATTCTTGTTGCGGATCATAATACGGTATGTGTTGATCATTATGATATTGTTGTTCCTGTTGTTGTTCCTGTTCAGGTTCTGGTTCATATTGTGGCTCATATTCCATTTCTGGCTGTGGTTCCGGAGCAGGTTGCCTAGATGATGATGCACCATCAGTATCGGTATTTCTCTGCAAAACACATTAAACACAAAATTTGTGCATCCAAATATGCATTAGTGTTAGCAAAATAAAAAATTAAAACAATTACAATAACATGTTTAATCTATATTAAACGCATGCTCATTTTCACATTTTTATCAATTCTACACTTTTTCAAATAAGCATATATGAAAATGTTTACAAAGTTCATAAGCATTCTACTCAAATAACATGTCAAAATAATCATTACTGGCAATTAAACAAGTTTCAAATGGCATTTACATCAATTTAATCATGTTCATGAATTTTAGACCTTAAAAGTCTACTTTAATTCTCAAAAATCATGTATAGGATCAAAGTTTGGATCATTTAGCTACCTAAACATGTTACACTACTTAATTTAGAAATAATTCATGACAAAAATCGGCCATAACCTGTTTATATCAAAAAGCCCCAAATTGCTCAAGAACACAAACCCTAGATTTCTAAAAATTTTGAAGTTTTTGGCTTCAAATCATGTTAAATAGCATCAATCTAGGTTATACATACATAATATACTAACAATTTAACTCTAATTACACTAGAAATTAACAAAATTAAATTAGGTAAAATTTAGCTCAAGAACACTAAAACTGAAAATTTAAAGACTTTAGGGGTGAAATTTTTATCTTCCTCGAAAACTTCTGAAGAAATACATGATTAAAGCAGATTATAGCAAGAAATTTGGATGAATTTGGTGAAAAAATGAAGATTTTAGAGGTTTATGTGTGTGTATGCTCGTGTATGTGTGTGTGTTGAGTTATGAGACAGAGAGCAGCTCGCTGAGCATTTTGTTTCTGCCCAGTTTTTAGTGTCCATGCGATCGCATGGCTTTACAGGGTTGATGTTATGCGAGGTGTATATAAAATAGTTATTAATTTTAGCAGGAAATACTATTAAATACGATACAATTTTACACAAGATATTTATATATTTATAGAATGGATATACTTAAACCTTGCTACAACACTTATAGGCAGTGTACCTAATCGTACAGTAGTGTAGTTTTTAGTAAGTCCGGTTCGTTCTACAGGGAAATCTTTAAACAAAGCTCAACGCTATATTAGTTTACTTTTATAAAAATACAAATATATATAAGTAATATTATTATAAAGGGGGGTTTTTACCGTTTAATGACCGGTTTGTCGATTTTAAGACTTTAGTCGCAGTTAAAACCTAATGTAAAATATTAAATAAATAAAAGACTTAAATTAAAGCGTAAAGTAAATAACGATAATGAAATTGCGAATAATAAAAGTGCGATAAAATAAACTTACGATAAATAAAAAGTACGATAATTAAAAGTGCGATTAAATAACAATAAATAAAAGTAAATATGAAATAAAAGAATTATGCTTATTTAAACTTCCGTAATCATGATGTTTGACGTGTTGATTTTAGTTTTATGCCCATGGGTTAATTGTCCTTTGTCCTGGATTATTTAATATGTCCGTCTGGTTTTTGTCCATAACAGTCCATCAGTCATAAATATAAAGTGCGAGTGTCCTCATCAAATTATTCTTATACCCGAAGTTAAATATTCCAACTAATTGGGGATTCGAATTGTAACAAGGTTTTAATACTTTGTTTAATGAATACACCAGGTTATCGACTGTGTGTAAACCAAGGTTTTACTACTTTGTTAACAATTACACCAATTACCCTTGAATGTAATTTCACCCCTGTTTTAATTATTCTAGTGGCTATTAATCCATTCCCGTGTCCGGTTAAATGAACGATTATTCGTACATATAAATACCCCGCCCATCGTGTCTGATCGAGTGTATATGGTAATTTATAGGGACGCCCAATTGTAAATCTTTATATTAACATTAACAAACTTTCATTTAGTTAAACAAATATAAAGCTCATTAATAGCCCATAGTCTAATTTCCACAAGTGTCGTTCTTTTATCCAAACCCCAATTATGGTACAAAGCCCAATTACCCAATTTTAGTAATTAGCCCAACATCATGATTACTTCGTTTTAAATAAGCATAATAATAACTTAGCTACGAGACATTAATGTAAAAAGGTTGAACATAACTTAAAATGATTAAAAATAGCGTAGCGTTACACGGACAGAATTTCGACTTACACCCTTACAACATTCGCTAACATACCCTTATTATTAGAATTATAATTAAAATTAAAATATAAATTATATATATATATATAAATTTTACGTATGATAAGAGAAGAAAAAGATGATGATTTTGATCAGAATTCGGTTGGCTTTATAGGCAGTTTTCAATTTTGGGGCTCCGCGACTCGCGGTGAAAACCTCTTCAAACTCCGCGAGTCGCGGAGGTTACTTTTACAGCTCAGTCCTTGGAGTTTTTCTCTGCCGACGGTTTTTTATTTATAAATATAATATATATATAATTAATATAATTAATTATATATTATATTATATTTATATACATAGTTAACTTGTAATTTTTAATCCGTTGCGTCGAGCGTTAAGAGTTGACTCTGGTCCCGGTTCCGGATTTTCGAACGTCCTCGCGTACAATTTAATATCTTGTACTTTGCGTTTTGAATCTTGTACTTTTGTAATTTCGAGACGTTTCTTATCAATAATTGGAACCTTTTTGATTGTCTTTTGTACTTTTGAGCTTTTTGGTCGTTTGCGTCTAAAATTCGTCGAATCTGTCTTTTGTCTTCACCTTTTATTATACAAACGAATATCACTTGTAAATAGAACAATTGCAACTAAAAGCTTGTCTTTCTTGAGGAATAATGCTATGAAATATATGTTCGTTTTTAGCATTATCAAATATTCCCACACTTGAGCGTTGCTTGTCCTCAAGCAATATTGTCTTGAAATACTAGAATCACTTCTTTATTCTTCACACTTTGTACATCAGTGATTTCTATACGGCGGTATAAACAATGGTAGTAACGATATGGTCTACAGTCCCACATGACTATAAAAATTTAGATCCATTAAGGAAATTGGATCTTTATGAAAACATTTGATTTTTTTGAAATCTAGTTTTTACCCTAGATAAGTTTTCCGGAATAACCCTTTACCGGTGTTTGCAAAATATTTTTGTGGGTTTGGTGGGTTTCAGATTTGAAAATTTTAGCTCAAAACTTGCGGTTTTGTGTCACCCACTTGCTAACCTTGTATTTGGAAAGCAACACGTCCAGTTTACTTGTCCCGTATATTACCTTTCGGTAAACTACCGTCCGGTTGAAAGGAAAGCGTTGAACAAGCAACTGTTAAGGCAATGTCCCGTGACATGCTTTTGATTATGGTCTATAACGTGTCGGACGCAATTACTATCCTTGGTAGGAGCAATAGTAAAGCTCACCCTTATAATTTTTCGGTATGGCACAAGGTCCTGTCTTTGACCACTATGCAACCACCGTTCTTACGGTTGACACCCGATTTGGTTCAGGTGACCTAATGAATTCCAGGTGAATTTCTAGGATTTTACGTTCAATGGTAATGAACGCATTGAAAATAGGGTTTTCAGAAAACAAATCGGTTTATAATTTTGATCAAAATATTTTCTCGTTCAAGCTCGAGTTTAGATATCATTGAATTCCATGAGTTTGTAATTCTCAATCTTTAAGGTCAATCTCTAGGATTGAGTAATATCAGTCTTAAAAGCTGATTTTTAATCTTTAAGGAGATTATCCTTTCTGGGGATCTGATTCATTAGTCTTATCCAGCTAATTTGCATGGTGCCCCCCATTGTACGAGATAAATCCTTCTCATGGTTAGGATAAATCTGACCACTTGGCGACCCTGTTTGATGCTGAGGTCCGTGGATTTCCTGCTGATTTTAGTGATGACTTTTCTAGATTTTTCGTCAACCTACAGCTGGTCTGGACGACAACTTCATGACCTAAATCAAGAAGCGCGTTTCTTTTTCGGAAGACTTTACTTCCTTTTAATGATGGAATTGATTCATCGTGTAGATCCATCTCTTCTTTTCTTTCATCGGGTAAAACAGTTTAGTTTAGTCCAAAGCAAAAGTATTTTCAGTTATTTGTTACAGATATATGTGACATATGTTTAAAATAACTTGGTAAATTTTCCCACACTTGGCTTTTATTTTCCTTTTTATCGTCCTCTATTCCATTTTAAATGAATTTTGACATTTTAGTTTGTTTCTTAATTTATGTTCTTTCTGAGATAACAATAATTTCGGTGTTAAAACCTAGTTTTATCGTTCATAAATATGTATAAACATGATTTGAATTCATTTAATTGAAAAATTTTACTAGAATTGGGTAGTCAGTATATAAGACTAGAGCTGTTCTTTTTTTATCAGAGAGCACTAGATTCTAATACAACTACTGCTTTACTAGTATTTTTAATGGTAACCAAGTGTATAAAGTAAAAAATTTTAAAATCCGAAAGAATTTAACCCCTTCCCACACTTAAGATCTTGCAATGCCCTCATTTGCAAGAAATCAGTAACAATTTAAATTATTGAGGGTGATTTGTGTGAAAATGATTAAATTTTTACCAAAGTTTCCAAATATATTGGCGTTTGTTTGCTGAATGATAAATGGTGCACATCATTTGTTCATTCCGTCTTGTTGTTATTTCACATATATTTTGCATCTTGTCGTCAAAATTAGTTGCTTTTGCTGAACTTAATGCCAGTCTTTGAAAATGCGTTGTTTTACCCTGTTGTGTACATAAGATAAACTGCAAACATATATACATATTTTTGAAGTTTGGTATATTACCCCACATTCAAAAATTATTAAAATCTAAGAATAAAAGTTAGATAATTATAAATATGATTACAATATTAACAAAAGTATTAAATGTATCAATAATTACAAATTACAAAATAATAAAAAATAATAAGTAAACTAAGGATGATATTGGTACCAATAGGGGTTCCAGGCATAACCATAACTGCTATAGAATGCTTCGGCAGGGTCATACGTAGGATATGGTGGCTGCATCTCTATCGACCAAGGAGGGAAGATGGGTTTCGGTGTAGGAATATAGTTTCTACCTATATGTTGGCAATGAGCTATGATCTGGTTCTGATGAACTTGCCAATCTTCAAATGCTCTCTGTCTAGCATTTTCGTATTCCTGAGAAGCTATAAACCTATGCATTTCTTGCATCTCATTCCCCCCTCCTACATTACCTTGCTGCTGGTTTCTCTCCACCTGTGGATGTCTACCATGGTATCGTACTGCGGCGTTATTTCGCCTCTTCAAAACTTTCGCACCATGGTATACATTTAAACCTATAGTATCGCGGGGTTCCGGCTCTTCTAGTAATAATCCCCCCCGACTTATATCCACACCGAGATATTCACCAATCAAAGTAATAAAAATACCACCTCCTATTATGCTATGTGGTCGCATCCCCCGAACCATAGCTGATAAATAATAACCCACACAATATGGTATACTTACAGCGCTTTGTGGGTCTCGAATACACATATGGTAAAACAAATCCTGTTCATTTACTTTTTCCTTGTTTTTACCCCTTTGTGTAATCGAATTAGCTAAAAACCTATGTATCACTCTTAATTCGGCTCTATCAATATCCAAATAAGAGTAATTTCCCCCTTTGAAACGGTGATGGCTTGTCATTTGACTCCACACACCGTGTGTATCAAAATTCTCATCTATCTTTCTACCGTTTAGTATCAATCCTCTACAATCGGCAGACGCTAACTCCTCAGGCGTATATATACGTAAAGCCTGAGCCATGTCCAGTAAAGACATGTGGCGCATCGAACCGCCTAACAAAAATCTAATAAAAGAACGATCGGTTAAACTAGCTACCCGATCATTCAACTCTATACTACATAACAATTCTTCACACCATACTTTATATACAGGTCTACGTATGGTGAATAAACATATCCAGTCATTAAAATAAGAATTACCATACCTCTGTACAAGTAATTCCCTAATTGGCCCGGCCAATTCTACAGCTTCTAAGGGTCCCCATTCTATGACCCTCGGTACCTCAACAACCTTGGAATGAAGAGTATGCAAACCCCGTTGATATTTTGGATAATCTATCCAAAGTCTGTCAAATCTCAGGTTCGGGTGCAACTCTTCCAAGTGCATATCGGAAAAAGTCATGACTGGATGAGGTATATCTTGCTTGTAGTAGTTATCCACCTCCTGTTGTTCCAAATTCTCAGCAGGAGCATTGCGGGCTTGGGATGAAGATTCACCCCTTTCATTCTGCAAAACACATCAAACACAAATTTTGTGCATCCAAATATGCATTAGTGTCAGCAAAATCATCAATTATAATGACATTATCAATTTATATCAAACTTAAGCTCATTTTCATATTTTCATCAAATCTACACTTTTTCAAATAAGCATATACGAAAATGTTCGCCAAGTTCATAAGCATTCAACTCAAATAACATGTCAAAATAATCATTACTAACAATCAAACAAGTCTCAAATGGCATTATCTTTCAAAAATCAAGTTCATGAATTTTAGACTTGAAAAAGTCCACTTTAATTCTCAAAATCATGTTTAGGCTCAAAGTTTGGATCATTTAACTGCCTAGACATGTTACACTACTCAATTTAGCAACAATTCATGACAAAAATCGGCCATAACCTGTTTATATCAAAAAGCCCCAAATTTGCTCAAGAACACAAACCCTAGATTACTCAAAATTTGAAGTTTAAGGCTTCTAATCATGTTAAACAGCATCAATCTAGGTTATACAAGCATAATACATAAACAATTTAAGTCTAATTAAGTTGTAAGATTTTCCCTATTCGGGTTACCCGGGAAGGGCGAGTAATCCGACCCCATACTCTAGTGTACGCAGCCCATCAGGAATACTCCCTGGCTGTTTCCAACCCTTCCCTGGCCACCCCAAGAATTGAACCTGAGACCTCTTGCAAGGATCTCAGGGCCCCAACCACTTGGGCTACCTTGGGATGGTTTAAATTGGGCTACGTTTTAGTGGCGTCTTGACTGCCGCTCAGAGCCTAAATTGATTTCTCATGCGTGCTTTAAACCCATGAAAATTTGATTCTACCATTTTCATGGCGTCTCCCTTTTTTTTCTTTTTTTTTTTTTTTATTATTTTTTTATCTATATTTTTATTTATTTATTTTTATTTTTCTATTTTATTTATTTATTTATTTATTTTTTTTAACTTATCTTTAAAAAAAAAAAAAAAACAAAAAAAAAAAATTCTTTTTAGCCGGAGGTCCTCACGGAAGCAATCTCTCTACCTGGAGTAGAGAGGGGGATGAATTTCCCTTTCCTATAGGTGGAGAATTCCTTTTCTCGACTCGTGGTAAAGGAAACGACTTCTCTTCTAGTTTAGGGTAGAGGAAGGATTGTCTACATCTTACCTCCTCCATACCCCGCAGGCGCGGGATTGGGTATTGTTGTTGTTGTTGTTGTTGTAATTTAAGTCTAAAAAAAACATCAAAATCAAATTGGGAAAAAATAGCTCAAGAACACCAAATTTCGGATTAAATGGTGTTTAGGTGTAGAAATTTACCGTTTTTCTTGAGTAATTCTTAGATAGCATCCTTCTCAACATGATTTTAGCAAAAGATTTGGTGATTAACGGTTAAAAATTGGGATTTTTGGGGTGTTTTTGGGTGGTTTTTCGAAGTATTTTCGCTGTTATTTTTCGCAGTGTGTTTTTGTGGTTGTGGACTGATCAGTTCGGGTGTTTATTATTTTTTTTCTGGGTTTTGATCCCTCCGCGAGTCGCGGAGATTTCCCTTTCAAACTCCGCGAGTCGCGGAGTTTGCTCTTTTTTTTTTTTTTTTTTTTATAATCTTTAACTTATAAAACAATTAAGTATTTAATTTTAAAATTTTGTTTCCCTTGTTATTTAGGACGAGGTCGTTTCGGATCGATGTCCTAGTCCGTCCTTCGACAAAATTTTAAAATTTGTCTTTTAGTAGCGATTGTTTTAAAAGCTAAGATTTTTGGGTTTTTTCAATGTTTTTGGCATACTCTAATTCAATAAGATTAAAAATAATGATAATAAAAGTTCTCGTCCCTCCCTCGGGTAAAGCAATTTCGGTTCAAAGACCTAGTCTTCAACTTACGACGAATTTTAAAAATCATATTCTTAACTTAATGAGATAAAGTAAATTTTTGTTTTTAAATTCACACAACTTAAATATAAAATTCAAAATTTATATTAAAAGTTCACACCAAACTTAAAATTTGAAATGCATAAAATTAAAAATTTATATTTTAGAAATTAAAAATTCACACCAAACTTAATTTATAAATTTATAAATTCATACCAAACTTATATTATGGTTCAAATATTTACAATTTTAATTATATTGTTTTTACAAAATTTACAATATTAATTTAAGATTTAAATATTAATTTTAAAAACATGGTAAAAATAAATTTAAAAATCTTTTTGTCTTTTTATCCCACTTTAATCAATCAAATATTATCAAAAATATGCGCCCCTCTTTTCGGTAAAGTAATTTCGGTTCCAAGACCTAATTTAACTCATGACGAATTTTTGAAATATTTTGGGTTGATTGATTAAAGATATTTATACCTTAAGAATAAACGTTAAATTTCGCAGTGATGTAATAAATTTTTGAATGATATCAATAATTTCGGTCGCCAAACCTAACTTTATTCAATATCAATTTAATACTTTTTAGCGAACAAATTAGCGTTTATTATCAAAAGGTTAAAAATAAAAATAAAAATAAAAACTGTACAGACATACCTGTGGAATAGATTTCTTAGTTTTATGATCTATCACATTCATAAGATAGTCGGTTTAATTGATTTTCCATGGCTACATAGGCGTAACCTCGAGCATTCAGTGTCTTTTCTTCTAAACATATGAACGGTCCGTCTCTGCATAAAGTAACAAATTCGGTATTTGAATAGGTTTATTTGAACATTTACCTCCATGTGACCATTTTCCGCATTTGTGACATCGTTCTAGGTGTCGTGCTCTTCTTTTCGCTGCGGATTTTGATTTTCCTTTACCAAATTGTAACTTATTATCTTCGCATCTGGATTCTTTTCTAACTCCGTCCATTCTTTCTCTGATTACTGATACTATTTCACTCGGGAGTATATCATTATTTCTTTTAGTGATCAAAGCGTGTAGCATTAGACCATGGTTTAGTTCACAGGCAGTCTTCATTTTGTAAAAACCTAAAAAAAATAAAAATTCAGAATGGGGGGAGAAGACTAGTTCTTTAGGGTCTGCTAGGGAAAGACCATTCGGGTTCCATTCTCGGAACTACACGAGAACAGAACAACTAACTCTAGATAGCATTTTCTTTTTAGAACATTTGAATCTCCCCACACTTAGGTAGCCATGGTGTCAAAATTGTGATTAACTTCATCGTTAATTTCTCTTGGTCCATAATCAACTTGCATATCCGTGACTTTTTCTTTAAGCCATTGGTCGGATTCCTGTGTAATTTCCACAATTTCAACTAGTTTCTCCTTTTCTTTAGGTGATAGATTGGATACTAACCGGTTACATAACTTAAAGTTCCCCTTGGTTCTAGCATCGCGAATCCGTTTAATAAGTTTCTTCATTGAACTATTAATAACGGGATCATTTAATTTCGTATCAACAACGGGGTTCTTTGTTATCATGTCATCATTAGGTGTTACTTCATTTTCCCCACACTTAGGCGTTTCATTATTGCTAAGTATTACCGTTGGAGTTGGTAAAAACACATGGTTCTTACCAATTGTTTTTACTGGTTCAACGGTTTTGGCTGGTGGAGATTTAGACTTTCGAATCATAAAGGTGATCGATTTGTCACCACTTTTAAGTGTCATTCTTCCATTTCCTACATCAAATAACGCCTTGGTGGACGCTAAGAATGGCCGACCTAAAATTAGAGGAATGTTTGGGTCCTCTTCTATGTCAATGACAATAAATTCGACTAGAAAGGTTAAATTGCCTACTTGAACGGGTAGGTTGTCAGCAATTCCAACTGGGTGCTTAATGGTTTGATCAAAGAGTCGAACACTCATATCCGTTGGACTTAACTTACCTACTCCTAATCTCTTATATAATGAAAGAGGCATAACACTTACACTTGCACCTAAATCTGCTAGTGCATCATACATGACACAATCACTAAGTAGACAGGGAACAATAAATTCACCCGGATCACCTACCCTAGGTGGAGGTTTTGGTGGAACTGTCTTCACCGGGTTTACTTCTACGGCTTTTGTTTCTTGTACTTTCTTATTCTTTTTCTTCTTCTTCTTTCCAGAAGTATCACAATCTTTATTACTTATTACTTGCTCATACTCAACTCCTTTTCTTGGAAACGGGATGGGTGGTTTGTATGGTGCCACCACTGGCTTTACATACTCGGATGGTGGTGGTGTAACTTCTTCATTGTTACTCTCATCTAAAACCTTCCCATCTTCTGGTGCTGGTTTTTCAGAATTTGTTGAAACCATATTAACATTCTCATTCCGAGAATTTACTTCAGTATTACTCGGTAGCTTTCCTTGTTCCCTCTCACTCATCATGCTAGCAAGAGTACCTACGTGTTTTTCTAGATTCAAAATGGAAGCTTGTTGAGTTCTTAATGACTGATCAAATCTCTCGTTCGTTTGGGTTTGAGTTTCAATAAATTGTGTTTGAGATTCAACTAGCTTGAATACCACGTCTTCCATATTTGACTTTTTCTCTTCGGTTTGTTGTTGTGGTTTATATAAGCCAGGTCTTTGTTGATTGAAAGTGTTGTTTTGAGTTGGTTGGTTATTCGGACCTTGTTGGTTATACCAGTTATTTTCGGGTCCTTTTGGATTGTAAAGAATGTTTTGATTTCGATTGAAGTTTAGCTTTGGCGGTTGATAATTATTTTGATAATTATTTCCAGGCCTTTGGTTCATATAGGAAACATTCTCTCGTTGTTCCAATGTTGGTTCAATGTGACAATCTTTCAATAAGTGTGGTCCACCGCATAGCTCACAACTGATTCGTATTGCGTGAATATCTTTATTCATCTTTTCCATTCGTCTTTCGAAAGCATCTATTTTTGCTGAAACGGAATCAAAGTCATGGCTAGAATCGGCTCTAGCCACTTTAGATGAACGAAAAATATCTTTTTCTTGGTGCCACTCATGCGAGTGGGAGGCTGTGTTATCAATAATTTTGTAAGCTTCAGTTGCGGTTTTCTTCATAATGGAACCACCAGCTGTTATGTCGATGTCTTTTCGTGTAGCAACGTTGACACCTTGGTAGAATATTTGTACTATTTGATAAGTGTCTAAACCGTGTTGAGGACATCCTCTCAACATCCTTCCGAATCTTGTCCACGCCTCATATAATGTTTCATTTGGATTTTGTGTGAACGTAACAATTTCTCCTTGAAGTCTCACGGCTTTAGATGCCGGAAAGAATCTTTGAAGAAATTTTTCAACTAAGACATCCCATGTATCGATCGCCCCTTCAGGTAACGATTCCAACCAATCTTTGGCTTCTCCCTTTAAAGTCCAGGGAAATAACATGAGATATATCTGTTCATCCTCCACTTCTCGTATTTTAAATAGTGTGCAGATCCTATTAAAGGTACGTAGATGTTCATTTGGATCTTCCTTCGGCGCACCACTAAATTGGCATTGATTAGTCACCATGTGTAGAATTTGTCCTTTGATTTCATAATCTGGCGCATTAATGTCTGGATGAGTAATTGCGTGACCTTGGCCAGTGCGTTTAGCTCTCATTCGGTCTTCCATACTTAGAGGTTCTAGATTCTCCATAATTGAATTTGTTGAATCGGTATCACTAGATGATTCTGATTTAATGGTTCGTTCCTCAACAATCTCTGTTTGAATGATTGGTGGTTCCGGAGGAAAGTTTAGTGGTTCAGGATCTACGAACCGTTCCTGAATATTCTCTGGATTCTCAATTGTGAGGTTGGGTTCAAAAAATGGATTATCGGAAATTTGAACTGAAGTACTTGGTCGACTGGATGATGATTCTAAAGAAAAATCAACGGCGGTTATATTTGCTAAATGTCTTGATCTAGTTACAGGTGGTGAACGTACAAAAGGTGGTGAACGTCTTGCTCGGTGCATCCACTGAATATCCTATTAGTTTTTAAAAGGAAAGAAAAATTATAATAAGTTATCCAATTAATAGACTTTTCTGATTTTGCCCACGTTTTGAATAGCCAAAAGATGCAGCAGAGGGGCAGGATTCGTTTGGTCTCAATATAATTGAGGACTGTTTGGCTCCAATAACCCGGTCCACGTACAAATCCAACTATTACTACGAACCAGAAAATTTTGATGTCTATTAATTTAACCACTTAAAATAAATTTTCGTAATTTTAAGAAATTTAGATAAGAAGTAGAAAAAATTCTAAGTCCTAAAAACTAGAATAGCGAGAAATAAGAGAGAAAAAGAGTTCGTCGAAAAAGGTCGAAAAAGAAAAAAATGGTTGAAAAATAAAAGGTGACGGAAAAATAAAAGAAACTTATAAAAACTTAAAAATACTTGACTAACCTAACCTTATTACTACAACTAACTTAAAATTATAATCGCAAATTGAAATTACTAATTGAAATGATAATTGATACATAGTAAAAGGTGTCTAAAAATATTAAAGCTTACAGGAAAAACTAAATCCCAAATGGAAATAACTTAAAAAGAAACTAAAACTTAAAAAGGCGTCGCAAAATTCTAAAGTACCTAAATCTTAGTCTAAAGAAAAAGCACTTAAGGAATTCTACGGCAAAGCCTAAAAATCTAGGAGTAAAAATAACTATAGCAAAAACTAAGTTTAAAATTAAATATGAGCTAAAAATACAAATATTACGCTACAATGATTAAAAAGGGACAAAATATAAAAATAAATAAAAAGTTGTAAAAAGTACAATTTTTAAAAAAATATTATTTTTATATTATTTTATTTAATAAAACTACTAATTTTACAATTTAAGTAAACTAATTAATACTAAATAAAACAAATTAAATAAAAAGTAAATCTTAAAATAAAACTAATAATAATAATAATAATAATTAGGTTTAAATAATAATAATTAATTAAAACCCGTAATTAATGCTGAATTAGGGCTTCTGTCCGTGTGTCAGAGAAGCTCCGCGAGTCGCGGCAATTATTGCATCAAACCCCGCGAGTCGCGGGGATCCAAATTTCAACTCTGGCACAGTTTTAAATCGACGCGTTTTTTCTTTATTTATTTTTTTTTTTATTTTCTGTTTTTAATTCTTTTCTATAAATAAAAGATAGTTAATAAAGCTTATACTAAAATAAAAATAAAGAAACGTATAAAACTTAAATTTTTAACAAAATCTTAAAAATACTTATATTTTTGTTTTTCTTTTTATATTTTTGAATAATTAAAACGTATTTATACAAAAGCGACTTTTAATAAAAGTAAAATAAAAATCTTTTTTTTTTTTATTATATTAGCGTTGCGCCTCCGGCGTTTAAGAGTGCTCCCCGGCAGCGGCGCCAAAAATACTTGATGTTATGCGAGGTGTATATAAAATAGTTATTAATTTTAGCAGGAAATACTATTAAATACGATACAATTTTACACAAGATATTTATTTATTTATAGAATGGATATACTTAAACCTTGCTACAACACTTATAGGCAGTGTACCTAATCGTACAGTAGTGTAGTTTTTAGTAAGTCCGGTTCGTTCCACAGGGAAATCTTTAAACAAAGCTCAACGCTATATTAGTTTACTTTTATAAAAATACAAATATATATATAAGTAATATTATTATTATAAAGGGGGGTTTTTACCGTTTAATGACCGGTTTGTAGATTTTAAGACTTTAGTCGCAGTTAAAACCTAATGTAAAATATTAAATAAATAAAAGACTTAAATTAAAGCGTAAAGTAAATAACGATAATGAAATTGCGAATAATAAAAGTGCGATAAAATAAACTTACGATAAATAAAAAGTACGATAATTAAAAGTGCGATTAAATAACAATAAATAAAAGTAAATATGAAATAAAAGAATTATGCTTATTTAAACTTCCGTAATCATGATGTTTGACGTGTTGATTTTAGTTTTATGCCCATGGGTTAATTGTCCTTTGTCCTGGATTATTTAATATGTCCGTCTGGTTTTTGTCCATAACAGTCCATCAGTCATAAATATAAAGTGCGAGTGTCCTCATCAAATTATTCTTATACCCGAAGTTAAATATTCCAACTAATTGGGGATTCGAATTGTAACAAGGTTTTAATACTTTGTTTAATGAATACACCAGGTTATCGACTGTGTGTAAACCAAGGTTTTACTACTTTGTTAACAATTACACCAATTACCCTTGAATGTAATTTCACCCCTGTTTTAATTATTCTAGTGGCTATTAATCCATTCCCGTGTCCGGTTAAATGAACGATTATTCGTACATATAAATACCCCGCCCATCGTGTCTGATCGAGTGTATATGGTAATTTATAGGGACGCCCAATTGTAAATCTTTATATTAACATTAACAAACTTTCATTTAGTTAAACAAATATAAAGCCCATTAATAGCCCATAGTCTAATTTCCACAAGTGTCGTTCTTTTATCCAAACCCCAATTATGGTACAAAGCCCAATTACCCAATTTTAGTAATTAGCCCAACATCATGATTACTTCGTTTTAAATAAGCATAATAATAACTTAGCTACGAGACATTAATGTAAAAAGGTTGAACATAACTTACAATGATTAAAAATAGCGTAGCGTTACACGGACAGAATTTCGACTTACACCCTTACAACATTCGCTAACATACCCTTATTATTAGAATTATAATTAAAATTAAAATATAAATTATATATATATATATAAATTTTACGTATGATAAGAGAAGAAAAAGATGATGATTTTGATCAGAATTCGGTTGGCTTTATAGGCAGTTTTCAATTTTGGGGCTCCGCGACTCACGGTGAAAACCTCTTCAAACTCCGCGAGTCGCGGAGGTTACTTTTACAGCTCAGTCCTTGGAGTTTTTCTCTGCCGACGGTTTTTTATTTATAAATATAATATATATATAATTAATATAATTAATTATATATTATATTATATTTATATACATAGTTAACTTGTAATTTTTAGTCCGTTGCGTCGAGCGTTAAGAGTTGACTCTGATCCCGGTTCCGGATTTTCGAACGTCCTCGCGTACAATTTAATATCTTGTACTTTGCGTTTTGAATCTTGTACTTTTGTAATTTCGAGACGTTTCTTATCAATAATTGGAACCTTTTTGATTGTCTTTTGTACTTTTGAGCTTTTTGATCGTTTGCGTCTAAAATTCGTCGAATCTGTCTTTTGTCTTCACCTTTTATTATACAAACGAATATCACTTGTAAATAGAACAATTGCAACTAAAAGTTTGTCTTTCTTGAGGAATAATGCTATGAAATATATGTTCGTTTTTAGCATTATCAAGGGTAAATCCCATGCGATCGCATGGGGTCCTATTTTTTTTTTTTAATTAAAACCTTCACTTAATAAAACATAAATTTTAAAATTTTAAAATTTTGTTTCTTTTAAGAATGAGGGCGTTTCGGATCGTTGTCCTAGTCCGTCTCTCAACAAAGTTTTAAAATTTGTTACTTTTTAAACGTCGTTTTAAAAGCAAAGATTTTTGAATTTTTCAATGTTTTTGGCATACTTTAATTCAATAAGATTAAAAATAATGATAATAAAATTTCTCGTCCCTCCCTTGGGTAAAGCAATTTCGGTTCAACGACCTAGTTTTCAACTCACGACGAATTTTTAGATATCAAATTTTTAACTTAATGAAATAAAGTAAATTTTTGTTTTTAAATTCACACCAAACTTAAATTTAAAATGCATAAAATTAAAAATTCAAATTAATATCATTAATATTTATATATATTAAATTTACAAACTTATATTAAAAATATTAATTTTTAAAAATACTTAAAAACTTAAATATATTGGTTTTAGAAATTTACAATAATAATTTAATATTTATATATTAATTTTAAAAATATGGTAAAAATTAAAATTAAAAATCTTTTTGATCTTTTATCCCACTTTAATCAATCAAATATTATCAAAAATATACGCCCCTCTTTTCGGTAAAGTAATTTTGGTTTCATAACCTAGTTTTACTCCTGACGAATTTTTGAAATATTTTGGGTTGATCGATTAAAGATATTTATACCTTAAGAATAAACGGTAAATTTCGCAGTGATGTAATAAATTTTTGTATGATATCAATAATTTCGGTTTCGCATACCTAATTTTATTGAATACCAATTTAATACTTTATAGCGAACGATTCAGCGTTTATTATCAAAAGGTTAAAAGCAATAAAAATAAAAATAAAAACTGTACATACTTACCTGTGAGATAGAATTCTCAGAGACCTGCTTTAGCCGACTCATAGGAGGGTCGTGTGATTTGGTTCTTCATAGCTACATAAGCATAACCTCAATTCTTCAATAACTTTTCGTTTAAACATATGAACGGTCCTTCTCTGCATAGAGTAACAAATTCGGTATTTGAATATTTTTGATTGTTCGAACATTTACCTTCGTGTGACCATTTTCCGCATTTATGACATCTTTCAAGGTGTCGTGCTCTTCTTTTTGTTGCTTATGATTTTCCGCATTTTGATTTTCCTTTACCAAAATGTGTCTTATGATGATTGTTCCTGAGTTCTTTTCTTACTCCGTCCATTTTGCCTCTTATGAATGATACCAATTCACTCGAAAGGGTGTCATTATTACGTTTAGTAAACATAGCGTGTAGTACTAGACCATGGTTCAGATCAAAGGAATTCTTCATCTCGTAAAACCTAAAAGAAATAAAAATTCAGAATGGAGGGAGAAGACTAGTTCTTTACGGTCTGCTAGGGAAAGATCATTCGGATTCCATTTTCGAGAACTACACGAGAACAGAATATCTAACTCTAATAGAAATACATATTACCCTAAAAAGATTCGAATATTCCCACACTTAGTTAGCTGTGGTGTCGAAATTGTGATTAACTTCATCTTCAACTTCCATTGGATTATCTATGTAATGTTTAACTCTGTGACTATTAACTTTAAATTCAATCTCATTTGAATTTATTAATTCTACTGTTCCGTACGGGAAAACTCTTTTGACTATGAATGGTCCAGACCATCTTGATTTCAATTTTCCAGGAAACAGCTTGAATCGTGAATTGAAAAGAAGAACTATGTCTCCTTCCTTAAATTCTTTTGAACTTCTGATTCTTTTATCATGCCATTTCTTCGTTCTTTCTTTATAGATTAACGAATTTTCGTATGCTTCATGTCTCAATTCTTCTAATTCGTTTAATTGGCTTAACCGTAGATGTCCGGCTTCATGTAAATCAAGATTACATGTCTTCAAAGCCCAAAATGCTTTGTGCTCAATTTTTACTGGAAGGTGACATGCTTTTCCGTAAACGAGTCTAAAAGGTGTGGTGCCAATTGGAGTTTTGTAAGCTGTTCTAAAAGCTCAGAGTGCATCCTCCAATTTCATGGACCATTCCTTCGGATTTGATCCTACGGTTTTCTCTAGAATACGTTTTAATGCTCGGTTGGTATTTTCAACTTGTCCACTTGTTTGTGGATGATAAGCGGTTGAGATTTTATGAGTTACTCCATATCTTTTGAGAACTTTATCAAGTTGATTATTACAAAAATGAGTACCCCGATCACTTATTAAAGCTTTCGGTGTTCCGAACCTTGCAAAAAGACGTTTTAAAAAATTGACTACAACTCGTGCATCGTTAGTTGGGAGAGCTTGTGCTTCCGCCCATTTAGATACATAATCAATGGCAACGAGAATGTAGAGATTATTATGAGATTTTGGAAATGGACCCATAAAGTCAATACCCCAAATGTCAAATACTTCACATACTTGAATGACATTTTGTGGCATTTCATCGCGTTAATTTATTTTTTCGGCCCTTTGACATGCATCACAGGATCTGCAAAGAAGGTGTGCGTCTTTGAAATTTGTAGGCCAATAGAATCCAGCGTCATAGACTTTTCTTGCTGTGAGTTGAGGCCCATAATGCCCTCCTGTTGGTCCTGTGTGACAATGGTTTAAGATTTGACTAGCTTCATCTCCGAATACGCATCGGCGTATTATTCCATCGGGACAACTTTTAAACAAATGTGGATCTTCCCAGAAATAGTGTTTTATATCCCTAAAGAATTTTTTTCGTTTTTGGTACGACAACCCTTTTTCAAGGAATCCACATACTAAATAGTTTGCATAGTCTGCAAACCATGGAATTTCATTATAATCTATCTTCAATAGACATTAATCAGGAAAGTTATCTTGTATGGCCGATTCATTTAGAACTTCTAATTCAGGATTTTCAAGACGAGAAAGATGATCAGCTGCTAGATTTTCTGCTCCCTTTTTGTCTCGGATTTCAATATCAAACTCTTGTAAGAGTAAGATCCAACGGATTAATCGTGGTTTGGCATCTTGTTTTGAAAATAGGTATCTAAGAGCAGAATGGCCGGTATAGACCACCGTTTTAGCTAGACCTAGATATGAACGAAATTTGTCAAAAGCAAAGACAATAGCAAGGAGTTCTTTTTCAGTAGTTGTGTAATTCGTTTGTGCTCCTTGTAACGTCTTACTAGCGTAATAAATAGGTTGAAATCGTTTTTCAATCTTTTGTCCTAAAACGGCTCCCATTGCAAAATCACTTGCATCGCACATGAGTTCAAACGGTAGATTCCAATTTGGATTTATCATGATCGGCGCATTCGTGAGTTTTTCTTTAAGAATATTAAAATATTTGATGCATTCATCTGAAAAGATGAATGGAGCATCCTTTTCTAGGAGTTTATTCATAGGAGTGGAAATTTTAGAAAAATCTTTTATGAAACGTCGGTAAAAACCGACATGCCCTAGAAAACTCCTAACTCCTCTAACATTGGTGGGATGTGAAAGTTTAGCAATTACATCTACTTTAGCTCTATCCACTTCAATTCCTTCCTTTGAAATTTTATGACCAAGAATGATGCCTTCTTTAACCATGAAATGGCATTTCTCCCAATTAAGAACTAGATTTGATTGTTCGCATCTAATAAGTATTTATTCAAGATTAACTAGACATGTTTCAAAAGTATCACCGAAGACTGAAAAGTCATCCATGAAAACTTCCATGCATTCTTCTATCATGTCATAAAAAATCGCCATCATGCACCTTTAAAGGTTGCAGGGGCATTGCAAAGTCCAAATGACATGCGTTTGTAAGCAAAAGTACCATAAGGGCACGTGAACGTGGTTTTCTCTTGGTCCTCGGGTGCTATTGGGATTTGAAATTATCCGAAAAAACCGTCAAGAAAACAATAGTAACTATTTTCGGGTAATCTTTCCAACATTTGATCAATGAAAGGTAAGGGAAAGTGATCTTTTCTGGTAGCGTCATTTAATTTTCTATAATCAATACAAACACGCCATCCTGTTACAGTCCTAGTAGGAATAACCTCATTTTTTTATTTGTGATGACAGTCATGCCACCCTTCTTAGGTACGCATTAAACTGAACTTACCCATGGACTATCAGAGATTGGATAAATTAAACCTGCATCAAGCAGTTTAATAATTTCTTTCTTAACAACATCTTGCATATTAGGATTTAGTCTTCGTTGGCGTTGCACATACGTTTTATGACCTTCTTCCATAAGGATTTTATGTGTGCAATACGAAGGACTTATGCCTTTAATATTATGAATCTTCCATGCAATAGCTGGTTTATGAGCTTTTAGCACAGAAATGAGTTGAGATTTTTCATTTTCAGTAAGAGAAGACGATATTATTACAGGTAATTCAGATTCACCATGTAAATAAGTGTATTCCAAATGGTTTGAAAGTGACTTTAACTCTAATGTCGGTGGTTCTTCTATCGATGATTTGTATCGATATCTGTCTTCTTCTTTTAGCATTTGAATTTCTTCTGTTGTTGGTTCATAATCATTAACCATGAGTGTAGCTAACATTTCAGCTTCATCAATTGGTTCAGTTCCTTCTCCTAAAGAACATTCTCCTGTTCCTTGTAATTCTGAAAATTCTTCTAACAATTCTGCATGTGAATCTATAGTTTGAATATAATAACATGTATCATCTGCAGATTGCGTTTGTTGCATGGCTCTATCCACAGAAAAGGTAACACTCTCGTCCTCTATACTTAGGGTTAGTTTCTTAACAAACACGTCTATTATTGCTTTAGCCATGTTTAAGAATGGTCTTCCTAATATGAGAGGAACTCGAGAATCTTCTTCCATGTCCAGAATAACAAAATCTACTGGAAATACTAAAGTACCAACTTTAATTAGCATGTTCTCCATTATCCCTCTAGGATATTTTACTGATCGATCGGCTAGTTGTATGCTTATTCGTGTTGGTTTCAATTCTCCAAGGTCTAGTTTAGCGTATAATGAATACGGCATTAAATTTATACTAGCACCTAAGTCTGCCAATGCTTCTATTGAACTAAGACTACCCAGAAAATATGAAATTGTGAAACTTCCTGGATCTGATAATTTTTCTAGTATCTTATTTAACAGCACTGCAGAACAATTAGCATTCATAGTAACAGCCGAGAGTTCTTTCATTTTCTTTATATTTGTGATTAGATCTTTTAGGAATTTGGCATACCTTGGCATTCCTGAAATTACATCAATGAAAGGAAGATTTACATTTATTTGTTTAAACATATCCAAGAATTTGGATTGCTCGGCTTCAAGTCTTTCTTTTCTCATTTTGCTCGGGTAAGAAAGTGGTGGTTGGTATGGTTTAACATAAGGTTTAGCCTTAACTGTGTTATCTTCATTAACCTTTTCAACTACCGGTTATGTTTCATTATCTTGCTCAGATTGTGGTTCTTGTGGAGTAGGAATAGAGTCATCAGAAATTACAGGTATTTCAGGTGGTTTAAGTGTAATACCACTTTTTGTGGTAATGGCTTTAGCTATTTCATTCCGGGGGTTAGCATTTGTATCGCTAGGTAGACTTCCCGGTTTTCTTTCACCTATCAACCTTGCTAGGTTACTTACTTCTTGTTCCAGATTTTGGATAGAAGCTTGTTGATTTCTAAATGCTTGAGCATTTTGTTCATTGGTTTGTTTCTGAGATGTGAAAAATTGAGTTTGAGATTCAACTAGCTTCGACATCATATCTTTTAAATTTGGCTTTTTATCATTGGTTTGTGGTGGTTTGTTTTGAAAAATAGGTCTTTGCTGATTGTAAGTATTGTTGGATACTTGCTGATTGCTAGGACCTTGTTGGTTGTTGTATGGAACATTTCGGTTATAATTCTGATTTTGATTGTAGATTGGTCTTGGCGGTTGATAATTATTCTGATAATTATTTCCAGGCCTTTGGTTCATGTATGAAATATTCAATCTCTGTTCCATTGTTTGTTCAATACTGAAACAATCTTTTGTCAAATATGGTCTTCTACACTGCTCACAACTAATTCTTATTGAGTGAATATCTTTAGTCATCTTTTCCATTCGTCTCTCGAAAGCATCTATCTTTGCGGAAATGGAATCAAAGTCATGGCTAGAATCGGCTCTAGCCGCTTTAGATGATCTAACGATATCTTTTTCTTGATGCCACTCATGTGAGTGGGAAGCAGTGTTATCAATAATTTTGTAAGCTTTTTCTTCATAATGGAACCACCAGCTGCTATATCGATGTCTTTTCGTGTAGTGATATCGCATCCTTGGTAGAATATTTGTACTATTTGATAAGTGTCTAAACCATGTTGCGGACATCCTCTCAACAACTTTCCAAATCTTGTCCACGCTTCATATAGAGTTTCATTTGGCTTTTGCGTGTGTAACGACCCGACAAAATCGACATTGACGGCGCCGCTAACTTAGGTCCCGTTACGTGGTCGTAGTCCCTATATGAGACTCGTTGACCAAAATTATGTCGCATTCATTTGAAACGTATAAGACTTGCAAAGTTTAGTTTACCAAACGGTTCGACAACAAGTTTAAGTTTACAAAAGTATAATGTATAAATGAAATAAACTTGCGACATAATATAAGTTGAAAGTCACGGTTGCTATAAATAGCGTAAATATGTATGCTTTAAGTTTGAATCCAAAGATGCTATCACTAGTGTATGCATGTATGCTTGACCCCAAGCAAGTAATCAAAGTGTACGCGGAAACATGTATCAAATAGCCATGTATGAACCTGAGAAACATATAGAAAACTGTCAACGAAAAACGTTGGTGAAATCATAGGTGTATTAGTAAACGTGTATTTGAACCACAAGATTTAATATAAGTTGATTATCTAAATCGTTTGCATTCCAAAAGTTGTTGTTCGCGAGCACCCAATTATCAAGACTTAACTGTTTTGCACCCTTTGCGTAGTGTTAGAACATACACTAGACCCGAAAATATATTGCATCCGCTAACGGTAGCGAACCGTCCGAATGAGGCTCGTCAAGCCCATGTGATCACATAATATAAGTTCTCGTTTACACCATGAAAGTGTAACTAAATGATAATTGAATTGAGGCTTTTTGTTCAAACTCGCACGTGGAATGTTTGTTTTCGTACTTGTGTTCAAAGCATAAAAGTATGATACGTATATGTTTCTCATCCCATAGTTTAAAACATAAAAGTTGTTGAAAAGGTGGGACTATGATCTCACCTCGAGTGCACGAGTATAATGTACTTCACAAAGTAAACGTGTGCATGAAAGTTGCTTAGCCTTGACCTAAACAAGTAAGTTGCATCAATTAACCGGTTACGATACAAGATCGGGCGAAATGTGTTCAATTAGTCATATGGCTCGTTACGACTCGATTAAATATAGCATGTGAATCACGTTGTCAAGTTTCATGCAAGAATCAACTATAAAATAAGATTTGAACGATTGCATAAGTGTTTTGTTAAGTTTGACTAAAAGTCAAACTTGGTCAAAGTCAACGGAGTCGGGTCGGGTCCCGAACTATTTTCCTGAGCTTAGAAGTCATGTATAAGCATGTTAGAACAAGTTACATGTGAATCGGAGGTGCGTAGCATAGCAAACATTTTTTAAAAATTTGACAAAGTAGGTCAGAAGCCAAACATGGCAAATGCCGCGCCGCGGCCCCTGGTGTCACGACGCGCCAATAAGCGTGGCCTGGTGCCTGGTCTGTTTCAAAAGTTCAAGTCTCAACCAAACTTCAATTTAGCACAAAACACAAACCGTAAGCACTTAGAACACGTATCTTATATCGTTGGAAAGGTATTTTGACGAGAAACATAACTAACCACTTTTCATCAAGCAAAAACATCAATTGCAATAACCGAAATCTCGTCAAGTGATCATTAAAGGTTTATTTTCAAAGTTTCAAGTTCACAAATTGCATTTTAAGATTCGGGAATCCAATTCACACATACGATATGCCGTTTTGAAGGTAATGAAACATACATTACAACTAAACACTTACTAATAACATTTCATGACATTCAAAATATCGAAAGTTTGTTTTAAGTCTATCAAACCCTAACCAAAACTCACAAAAATCAATAATCATGTGTTTGAAGTTTTCTTAATCAACCTACGCATCAAAACGAATCTAGTGATACTAGTAACACAATTAAAACATGAACTTTAATAATTTAACAACATTAACTCATCCAAAATCAAAGATTAAGCACACCCATTTTCAAGTTCATGCTAGTTACTCCAAAACAACAAATCGAGCAAACAAAACATATATTCATGTTATACACGAGCCATAGACACTAACTAACACCATTTCAAGTATATAAAACGAATTTAGAGAAATTTAGTGTTTTAGAAATGTGACCCAAATGTGATGAAATTGGTACCAAAATGTAGAGGATGAAGAGAGGATCACGAAAATATAATTTGTTTTGATGTTTGCCTCTTGATCCGAATTTAGATGATGATTTTGTGAGTTGGGTGTTTAAGTTCCAAAAATGGAAGTAGAGAAGAGAGAAAGAGGAGGTGGGAGATGAATGAAATGAATGGATGAGAAAGGTGGGTTGACTAGTTGACCTAGTCAACTAGTTTAGCCCCTTGACAACTTCAGTCCCTCGAGTTTGAAAGCGAGTGCGTGAATCAACCGAACGAATATTTTAAAAACGCTAGAATATACGGGAGATGTCATAATCGAATAATGGAAATATCACGAACGTTAGTTAACGAAAGATACGAATTTAAATAACGAAAGATATTATCTAAAAAAAAAGACGGTGTTAAAATAAATTTAACGGAAAAACGCGGGATGTTACATTACCTACACTTTAAAAGAAATTTCGTCCCGAAATTTAGTTGGAAGTAGTCGTCATTGTTTCTTCCTCGAGATCTTGTGTAGTCAATTCTACGGATAAGTGAAGGTACTTGATGTTAAAACTAAGGGGTATAAAATACTATTAAATTTTACAAGGAAATACTATTAAGTACGATACAATTTTACACAAGATATTTATTTATTTAGAGAATGGATATACTTAAACCTTGCTACAACACTTATAGGCAGTGTACCTAATCGTACAGTAGTGTAGTTTTTAGTAAGTCCGGTTCGTTCTACAGGGAAAATCTTTTAATCAAAGCTTAACGCTATATTAGTTTTATTTTATAAAAATACAAATATATATATAAGTAATATTATTATTATAAAGGGAGGTTTTTACCGTTTAATGACCGGTTTGTCGATTTTAAAACTTTAGTCGCAGTTAAAACCAAATGTAAAATATTAAATAAATAAAAGACTTAATTTAAAGCGTAAAGTAAATAACGATAATGAAATTGCGATAAATAAAAGTGCGATAAAATAAACTTGCGATAATTAAAAAGTACGATAATTAAAAGTGCAATTAAATACAATAACAAAAAATAAAAGTGCGATAATTAGAAGTGAAATTAAATATAACATAAAGGAAATTAAATATGAAATAAAAGAATTATGCTTATTTAAACTTCCGTAATCATGATGTTTGACGTGTTGATTTTAGTTTTATGCCCATGGGTTAATTGTCATTTGTCCTGGATTATTTAATATGTCCGTCTGGTTTTTGTCCATAACAGTCCATCAGTCATAAATATAAAGTGCGAGTGCCCTCGTCAAATTATCCTTATACCCGAAGTTAAATATTCCAACTAATTGGGGACTTAAACTGTAACAAGATTTTAATACTTTGTTTAATAATTACACCAGGATGTCGACCGAGTGTAACCCAAGGTTTTAATACTTTGTTATCAATTATGCCAAGTGTCCTTGTACATAATTTCACCCCTGTTTTAATAATTCTAGTGACTATTAATCCATTCCCGTATTCGGTTAAATGAACGATTATTCGTACATATAAATACCCTGCCCATCATATACGATCGAGTGTATATGGTTATTTATAGGGACGTCCAATTGTAAATCTTTATATTAACATTAACAAACTATCATTTAGTTAAACAAATATAAAGTCCATTAATAGGCCATAGTCTAATTTTCACAAGTGTCGTTCTTTTGTCCAAACCCCAATTATGGTACAAAGCCCAATTACCCAATTTTAATATTTTTAGCCCAACGTCATGATTACTTCGGATTAAATAAGCATAATAATAACTTAGCTACGAGACATTAATGTAAAAAGGTTGAACATAAATTACAATGATTAAAAATAGCGTAGCGTTACCCGGACAGAATTTCGACTTACAGCCTTACAACATTCGCTAACACACCCTTATTATTATAAATTAAAATTAAAATTATAATATAAATATAAATATTATACGTTGAATGAGGAGAAGAAAAAGATGTGTTTTGATGTTCACCAAGCTGCGAATTTTATAGGCATGTGGGCTGGAAAAGTGGCTCATGCGATCGCATGGGCTTTGCCCTTCAAGGCCATGCGATCGCATGGCCAGCTGAGGAGGCTCAAAAGTCTTTTGTTTTTTTATGCCGACGGTTATATAATATAATATAATATATATATTAATTTTAAGAATTAATTATATATTATATTATATTCATGTGCATAGTTGACTTGTAATTTTTAGTCCGTTGCGTCGAGCGTTGAGAGTTGACTCTGGTCCCGGTTTCGGATTTTCAAACGTCCTTGCGTACAATTTAATATCTTGTACTTTGCGTTTTGAATCTTGTACTCTTGTAATTTTGATACGTTTCTTATCAATAATTGGAACCTCTTTGATTGTATTTTGTACTTTTGAGCTTTTTTAACTACATCTTGCATATTCGGATTTAATCTTCATTGGCGTTGCACATACGTTTTATGACCTTCTTCCATAAGGATTTTATGTGTGCAATATGAAGGACTTATTCCTTTAATATCATGAATATTCCATGCAATGGCTGGTTTATGAGCTTTCAACACAGAAATGAGTTGTGATTTTTAATTTTCAGTAAGAGAAGACGATATTATTACAGGTAATTCAGATTCACCATGTAAATAAGCGTATTCCAAATGATTTGGACGTGGCTTTAACTCTAATGTTGGAGGTTCTTCTATCGATGATTTATATCGATATTTGTCTTCTTCTTTTAGCATTTGAATTTCTTCTGTTGTTGGTTCATATCCATTTGCTATTAGTGTAGCTAACATTTCAGCTTCATCAATTTGTTCAGTTCCTTCTCCTAAAGAACATTCTCCTGTTCCTTGTAATTCTGGAAATTCTTCTAATAATTCTACATGTGAATCTATAGTTTGAATATAATAACATTTATCGTCTGCAGATTGCGGTTGTTGCATTGCTCTATCAACTGAAAAGGTAACACTCTCGTCCTCTATACTTAGGGTCAGTTTCTTACCAAACACGTCTATCATTGCTTTAGCCGTGTTTAAGAATGGTCTTTCTAATATGAGAGGAACTTGAGAATCTTCTTCCATGTCCAGAACAACAAAATCTACTGAAAATACTAAAGTACCAACTTTAACTAGCATGTTCTCCATTATCCCTCTAGGATATTTTATTGATCGATCGGCTAGTTGTATACTTATTCTGGTTGGTTTCAATTCTCCAAGGTCTAGTTTAGTGTATAGTGAATACGGCATTAAATTTATACTAGCACCTAAGTCTGCCAATGCTTCTATTGAACTAAGACTACCCAGAAAATATGAAATTGTGAAACTTCCTGGATCTGATAATTTTTCTAGTATCTTATTTAACAGCACTGTAGAACAATTAGCATTCATAGTAACAGCCGAGAGTTCTTCCATTTTCTTTCTATTCGTGATCAGATCTTTCAAGAATTTAGCATATCTAGGCATTCCTGAAATCACATCAATGAAAGGAAGATTTACATTTATCTGTTTAAACATATCCAAAAATTTGGATTGCTCGGCTTCAAGTTTCTCTTTCTTCATTTTACTCGGGTAAGGAAGTGGTGGTTGGTATGGTTTAACATAAGGTTTAGCCTTAATTGTGTTATCTTCATTAACCTTTTCAACTACCGGTTCTTTTTCCTTATCTTGATCAGGTTGTGATTCTTGTGGAGTAGGAATAGCTTCATCAGAAGTTACAGGTATTTCAGGTGGTTTAAGTGTTGTACCACTTCTTGTGGTAATGGCTTTAGCTGTTTCATTCCGGGGGTTTGCATTTGTATCACTAGGTAAACTTCCCGATTTTCTTTCACCTATTAATCTTGCTAGGTTACTTACTTCTTGTTCCAAATTTTGAATAGAAGCTTGTTGATTTCTAAATGCTTGAGCATTTTGTTCATTAGTTTGTTTTTGAGATGTGAAAAACTGCGTTTGAGTTTCAACTAGCTTCGTCATCATATCTTCTAAATTCGGCTTTTTATCATCGGGTTGTGGTGGTTTGTTTTGAAAATTAGGTCTTTGCTGGTTGTAAGTATTGTTAGATACTTGTTGATTGCTAGGACCTTGTTGGTTGTTGTATGGAATATTTCGGTTATAATTCTGATTTTGATTGTAAATCGGTCTTGGCGGTTGATAATTATTCTGATAATTATTTCCAGGCCTTTGGTTTAGATATGAAACATTCTCTCTTTGTTCCATTGTTAATTCAATACTGAGGCAATCTTTTATCAAATGTGGTCCTCCACACTGCTCACAACTAATTCGTATTGAGTGGATATCTTTAGTCATCTTTTCCATTCGTCTCTCCACAGCATCTATCTTTGCGGAAATGGAATCTAAGTCATGGCTAGAATCGGCTCTAGCTGCTTTAGATGATCTAACGATATCTTTTTCTTGGTGCCACTCATGTGAGTGGGAAACAGTGTTATTAATAATTTTGTAAGCATCAGTTTCGGTTTTCTTCATAATGGAACCACCAGCTGCTATATCGATGTCTTTTCTTGTAGTGATGTCGCATCCTTGGTAGAATATTTGTACTATTTGACAGGTGTCTAAACCATGTTGCGGACATCCTTTTAATAACTTTCCAAATCTTGTCCATGCCTCATATAGAGTTTCATTTGGTTTCTGTGTGAACGTAACAATTTCTCCTTGAAGTCTTACGGCTTTAGATGCCGGAAAGAATTGTTTAAGAAATTTTTCAACTAAAACGTCTCATGTATCAATCGCCCCTTCAGGTAACGATTCCAACCAATCTTTGACTTCTCCCTTTAAAGTCCAGGGAAATAACATGAGATATATCTGTTCATCATCTACTTCTCGGATTTTAAATAGAGTGCAGATCCTATTAAAGGTACGAAGATGTTCATTTGGATCTTCCTTCGGCGCACCACTAAATTGGCATTGATTAGTCACCATGTGTAGAATTTGTCCTTTGATTTCATAATCAGGCGCATTAATGTCAGGATGAGTAATTGCGTGACCTTGGCCAGTGCGTTTAGCTCTCATTCGGTCTTCCATACTTAAAGGTTCCAGATTCTCCATTATTGAATTTGTTGAATCGGAATCACTAGAAGATTCTGATTTAATGGTTCGTTCCTCAATAATCTCTGTTTGAATGATTGGTGGTTCCGGAGGAAAAATTAATGGTTCAGGATCTACGAATTGTCACTGAATATTCCTCGGATTTTCAATTGTGAGGTCGGGTTCAAAAAATGGATTATCGAAAATTTGAATTGGAGTACTTGGTCGACTGGATGACGATTCTAAAGAAAAATCAACGGCGGTAATATTTGCTAGATGTCTTGATCTGGTTACAGGTGGTGAACGTACAAAAAGTGGTGAACGTCTTGCTCGGTGCATTCACTGAATATCCTATTAGTTTTTAAAAAGGAAAGAAAAATTATATAAGTTATCCAATTAATAGACTTTTCTGATTTTGCCCACGTTTCGAATAGCCAAAAGATGCAGCAGAGGCGCAGGATTCGTTTGGTCTCAATATAATTGAGGACTGTTTGGCTCCAATAACCCGGTCCACGTACAAATCCAACTATTACTACGAACCAGAAAATTTTGATGTCTATCAATTTAACCACTTAAAATAAATTTTCGTAATTTTAAGAAGTATAGATAAGAAGTAGGAAAAAAAATCTATGTCCTAAAACTAGAATGGCGAGAAATAAGAAAGAAAAAGAGCGCGTCGAAAAAGGTCGAAAAAGAAAAGATCGCAAAATAAAAGGCGTCGAAAAATAAGAAAGAAAAAAAAATGACTATAAAACATAAAAAAAAATTCGACTAACCCAACCTTATTACTATCACTAACTTAAAATTATAATCGCAAATTGAGATTACTAATTGGAATGATAATTGATACATAGGTAAAAGGTGTCTAAAAATATTAAAGCTTACAGGAAAAACTATATCCCAAATGGCAATATCTTAAAAAGGTACTAAAACTTAAAAAGGCGTCGCAGAATTCTAAAGCACTTAAATCTTAGTCTAAATAAAAAGCACTTAAGAAATTTTACGGCAGAGCCTAAAAATCTAGAAATAAAAATAACTATGGCAAAAACTATGTCTTAAAACTAAATACGAGCGAAAAATACAAAAGTTACGCTAAAACAATTAAAAAAGAACAAAATATAAAAATATACTAAAAGTTGTAAAAATTACAATTTTTATAAAAATATTATTTTTATATTATTTATTATATAAAACTATTAATTTTACAACTTAATTAAACTAATTTAACTAAATATAAAATAAATTAAAAACTAAAATTAAACTAAATAATAAAATATTAAAACCTAATTATGGTTTATTAAATAATAATAATAATAATACACCGTAATAAATGCAGTTTTAGGGTTGCAGTTGGCGTGTCAGACACTCATGCGATCGCATGAGTTTATGCCTTCGGGCTCATGCGATCGCATGAGCTGAGGTTTTGGGCCAGGTTACGGGCTGCTACAGTAGCAGGCCCGAGTGTTTTTATATTTTTTTTTTCCTGTTTTGAGTTTTCTGTTTTATATATTTATGTAATATATTTATATAAATTAAATAAAACTTATATTTTTATAAAATAAAGATAAAGAAACTTTTATAGAACTTAAATATTTAACAAACTCTTAAAAATATTTATATTTTTGTTTTCTTTTTATATTTTCGAATATTTAAAACTTATTTTTACAAAAGCGTATTTTTTTTTTATATGTGTGGCGTTTCGCTTCGGCGTTCTCCGACAGCGGCGTCAAAAATACTTGATGTTAAAGCTAAGGGGTATAAAATACTATTAAATACGATACAATTTTACACAGGATATTTATTTATTTAGAGAATGGATGTACTTAAACCTTGCTACAACACTTATAGGCAGTGTACCTAATCGTACAGTAGTGTAGTTTTTAGTAAGTCCGGTTCGTTCCACAGGGAAAATCTTTTAATCAAAGCTTAACGCTATATTAGTTTTATTTTATAAAAATACAAATATATATATAAGTAATATTATTATTATAAAAGGGAGTTTTTACCGTTTAATTACCGGTTTGTCGATTTTAAAACTTTAGTCGCAGTTAAAACCAAATGTAAAATATTAAATAAATAAAAGACTTAATTTAAAGCGTAAAGTAAATAACGATAATGAAATTGCGATAAATAAAAGTGCGATAAAATAAACTTGCGATAATTAAAAAGTACGATAATTAAAAGTGCAATTAAATACAATAACAAAAAATAAAAGTGCGATAATTAGAAGTGCAATTAAATATAAAATAAAGGAAATTAAATATGAAATAAAAGAATTATGCTTATGTAAACTTCCGTAATCATGATGTTTGACGTGTTGATTTTAGTTTTATGCCCATGGGTTAATTGTCCTTTGTCCTGAATTATTTAATATGTCCGTCTGATTTTTGTCCATAACAGTCCATCAGTCATAAATATAAAGTGCGAGTGTCCTCGTCAAATTATTCTTATACCCGAAGTTAAATATTCCAACTAATTGGGGACTTAAACTGTAACAAGATTTTAATACTTTGTTTAATAATTACACCAGGATGTCGACTGAGTGTAACCCAAGGTTTTAATACTTTGTTATCAATTATGCCAAGTGTCCTTGTACATAATTTCACCCCTGTTTTAATAATTCTAGTGACTATTAATCCATTCCCGTATTCGGTTAAATGAACGATTATTCGTACATATAAATACCCTGCCCATCATATACGATCGAGTGTATATGGTTATTTATAGGGACGTCCAATTGTAAATCTTTATATTAACATTAACAAACTATCATTTAGTTAAACAAATATAAAGCCCATTAATAGGCCATAGTCTAATTTTCACAAGTGTCGTTCTTTTGTCCAAACCCCAATTATGGTACAAAGCCCAATTACCCAATTTTAATATTTTTAGCCCAACGTCATGATTACTTCGGATTAAATAAGCATAATAATAACTTAGCTACGAGACATTAATGTAAAAAGGTTGAACATAAATTACAATGATTAAAAATAGCGTAGCGTTACCCGGACAGAATTTCGACTTACACCCTTACAACATTCGCTAACACACCCTTATTATTATAAATTAAAATTAAAATTAAAATTATAATTATAATATAAATATAAATATTATACGTTGAATGAGGAGAAGAAAAAGATGTGTTTTGATGTTCACCAAGCTGCGAATTTTATAGGCATGTGGGCTGAAAAAGTGGCTCATGCGATCGCATGGGCTTTGCCCTTCAAGGCCATGCGATCGCATGGCCAGCTGAGGAGGCTCAAAAGTCTTTTGTTTTTTTATGCCGACGGTTTTATAATATAATATAATATATATATTAATTTTAAGAATTAATTATATATTATATTATATTCATGTGCATAGTTGACTTGTAATTTTTAGTCCGTTGCGTCGAGCGTTGAGAGTTGACTCTGGTCCCGGTTCCGAATTTTCAAACGTCCTTGCGTACAATTTAATATCTTGTACTTTGCGTTTTGAATCTTGTACTCTTGTAATTTTGATACGTTTCTTATCAATAATTGGAACCTCTTTGATTGTATTTTGTACTTTTGAGCTTTTTTAACTACATCTTGCATATTCGGATTTAATCTTCATTGGCATTGCACATACGTTTTATGACCTTCTTCCATAAGGATTTTATGTGTGCAATATGAAGGACTTATTCCTTTAATATCATGAATCTTCCATGCAATGGCTGGTTTATGAGCTTTCAACACAGAAATGAGTTGTGATTTTTCATTTTCAGTAAGAGAAGACGATATTATTACAGGTAATTCAGATTCACCATGTAAATAAGCGTATTCCAAATGGTTTGGACGTGGCTTTAACTCTAATGTTGGAGGTTCTTCTATCGATGATTTATATCGATATCTGTCTTCTTCTTTTAGCATTTGAATTTCTTCTGTTGTTGGTTCATATCCATTTGCTATTAGTGTAGCTAACATTTCAGCTTCATCAATTTGTTCAGTTCCTTCTCCTAAAGAACATTCTCCTGTTCCTTGTAATTCTGGAAATTCTTCTAATAATTCTACATGTGAATCTATAGTTTGAATATAATAACATTTATCGTCTGCAGATTGCGGTTGTTGCATTGCTCTATCAACTGAAAAGGTAACACTCTCGTCCTCTATACTTAGGGTCAGTTTCTTACCAAACACGTCTATCATTGCTTTAGCCGTGTTTAAGAATGGTCTTCCTAATATGAGAGGAACTTGAGAATCTTCTTCCATGTCCAGAACAACAAAATCTACTGAAAATACTAAAGTACCAACTTTAACTAGCATGTTCTCCATTAATCCCTCTAGGATATTTTATTGATCGATCGGCTAGTTGTATACTTATTCTGGTTGGTTTCAATTCTCCAAGGTCTAGTTTAGTGTATAGTGAATACGGCATTAAATTTATACTAGCACCTAAGTCTGCCAATGCTTCTATTGAACTAAGACTAGCCAGAAAATATGAAATTGTGAAACTTCCTGAATCTGATAATTTTTCTAGTATCTTATTTAACAGCACTGCAGAACAATTAGCATTCATAGTAACAGCCGAGAGTTTTTCCATTTTCTTTCTATTCGTGATCAGATCTTTCAAGAATTTAGCATATCTAGGCATTCCTGAAATCACATCAATGAAAGGAAGATTTACATTTATCTGTTTAAACATATCCAAAAATTTGGATTGCTCGGCTTCAAGTTTCTCTTTCTTCATTTTACTAAGGTAAGGAAGTGGTGGTTGGTATGGTTTAACATAAGGTTTAGCCTTAACTGTGTTATCTTCATTAACCTTTTCAACTACCGGTTCTTTTTCCTTATCTTGATCAGGTTGTGATTCTTGTGGAGTATGAATAGCTTCATCAGAAGTTACAGGTATTTCAGGTGGTTTAAGTGTTGTACCACTTCTTGTGGTAATGGCTTTAGCTGTTTCATTCCGGGAGTTTGCATTTGTATCACTAGGTAAACTTCCCGATTTTCTCTCACCTATTAATCTTGCTAGGTTACTTACTTCTTGTTCCAAATTTTGAATAGAAGCTTGTTGATTTCTAAATGCTTGAGCATTTTGTTCATTAGTTTGTTTTTTAGATGTGAAAAACTGCGTTTGAGTTTCAACTAGCTTCGTCATCATATCTTCTAAATTCGGCTTTTTATCATCGGGTTGTGGTGGTTTGTTTTGAAAATTAGGTCTTTGCTGGTTGTAAGTATTGTTAGATACTTGTTGATTGCTAGGACCTTGTTGGTTGTTGTATGGAATATTTCGGTTATAATTCTGATTTTGATTGTAAATCGGTCTTGGCGGTTGATAATTATTCTGATAATTATTTCCAGGCCTTTAGTTTAGATATGAAACATTCTCTCTTTGTTCCATTGTTAATTCAATACTGAGGCAATCTTTTATCAAATGTGGTCCTCCACACTGCTCACAACTAATTCGTATTGAGTGGATATCTTTAGTCATCTTTTCCATTCGTCTCTCCACAGCATCTATCTTTGCGGAAATGGAATCTAAGTCATGGCTAGAATCGGCTCTAGCTGCTTTAGATGATCTAACGATATCTTTTTCTTGGTGCCACTCATGTGAGTGGGAAACAGTGTTATTAATAATTTTGTAAGCATCAGTTTCGATTTTCTTCATAATGGAACCACCAGCTGCTATATCGATGTCTTTTCTTGTAGTGATGTCGCATCCTTGGTAGAATATTTGTACTATTTGACAGGTGTCTAAACCATGTTGCGGACATCCTTTTAATAACTTTTCAAATCTTGTCCATGCCTCATATAGAGTTTCATTTGGTTTCTGTGTAAACGTAACAATTTCTCCTTGAAGTCTTACGGCTTTAGATGCCGGAAAGAATTGTTTAAGAAATTTTTCAACTAAAACGTCTCATGTATCAATCGCCCCTTCAGGTAACGATTCCAACCAATCTTTGACTTCTCCCTTTAAAGTCCAGGGAAATAACATGAGATATATCTGTTCATCATCTACTTCTCGGATTTTAAATAGAGTGCAGATCCTATTAAAGGTACGAAGATGTTCATTTGGATCTTCCTTCGGCGCACCACTAAATTGGCATTGATTAGTCACCATGTGTAGAATTTATCCTTTGATTTCATAATCAGGCGCATTAATGTCAGGATGAGTAATTGCGTGACCTTGGCCAGTGCGTTTAGCTCTCATTCGGTCTTCCATACTTAAAGGTTCCAGATTCTCCATAATTGAATTTGTTGAATCGGAATCACTAGAAGATTCTGATTTAATGGTTCGTTCCTCAATAATCTCTGTTTGAATGATTGGTGGTTCCGGAGGAAAAATTAATGGTTCAGGATCTACGAATTGTCCCTGAATATTCCTCGGATTCTCAATTGTGAGGTCGGGTTCAAAAAATGGATTATCGAAAATTTGAATTGGAGTACTTGGTCGACTGGATGACGATTCTAAAGAAAAATCAACGGCGGTAATATTTGTTAGATGTCTTGATCTGGTTACAGGTGGTGAACGTACAAAAAGTGGTGAACGTCTTGCTCGGTGCATTCACTGAATATCCTATTAGTTTTTAAAAAGGAAAGAAAAATTATATAAGTTATCCAATTAATAAACTTTTCTGATTTTGCCCACGTTTCGAATAGCCAAAAGATGCAGCAGAGGCGCAGGATTCGTTTGGTCTCAATATAATTGAGGACTGTTTGGCTCCAATAACCCGGTCCACGTACAAATCCAACTATTACTACGAACCAGAAAATTTTGATGTCTATCAATTTAACCACTTAAAATAAATTTTCTTAATTTTAAGAAGTATAGATAAGAAGTAGGAAAAAAAATCTATGTCCTAAAACTAGAATGGCGAGAAATAAGAAAGAAAAAGAGCGCGTCGAAAAAGGTCGAAAAAGAAAAGATCGCAAAATAAAAAGCGTCGAAAAATAAGAAAGAAAAAAAAATGACTATAAAACTTAAAAAAAAATTCGACTAACCCAACCTTATTACTATCACTAACTTAAAATTATAATCGCAAATTGAGATTACTAATTGGAATGATAATTGATACATAGGTAAAAGGTGTCTAAAAATATTAAAGCTTACAGGAAAAACTATATCCCAAATGGCAATATCTTAAAAAGGTACTAAAACTTAAAAAGGCGTCGCAGAATTCTAAAGCACTTAAATCTTAGTCTAAAGAAAAAGCACTTAAGAAATTTTACGGCAGAGCCTAAAAATCTAGAAATAAAAATAACTATGGCAAAAACTATGTCTTAAAACTAAATACGAGCGAAAAATACAAAAGTTACGCTAAAACAATTAAAAAAGAATAAAATATAAAAATATACTAAAAGTTGTAAAAATTACAATTTTTATAAAAATATTATTTTTATATTATTTATTATATAAAACTATTAATTTTACAACTTAATTAAACTAATTTAACTAAATATAAAATAAATTAAAAACTAAAATTAAACTAAATAATAAAATATTAAAACCTAATTATGGTTTATTAAATAATAATAATAATAATACACCGTAATAAATGCAGTTTTAGGGTTGCAGTTGGCGTGTCAGACACTCATGCGATCGCATGAGTTTATGCCTTCGGGCTCATGCGATCGCATGAGCTGAGGTTTTGGGCCAGGTTACGGGCTGCTACAGTAGCAGGCCCGAGTGTTTTTATATTTTTTTTTTCCTGTTTTGAGTTTTCTGTTTTATATATTTATGTAATATATTTATATAAATTAAATAAAACTTATATTTTTATAAAATAAAGATAAAGAAACTTTTATAGAACTTAAATATTTAACAAACTCTTAAAAATATTTATATTTTTGTTTTCTTTTTATATTTTCGAATATTTAAAACTTATTTTTACAAAAGCGTATTTTTTTTTATATGTGTGGCGTTTCGCTTCGGCGTTCTCCGACAGCGGCGTCAAAAATACTTGATGTTAAAGCTAAGGGGTATAAAATATTATTAAATTTTACAAGGAAATACTATTAAATACGATACAATTTTACACAGGATATTTATTTATTTAGAGAATGGATGTACTTAAACCTTGCTACAACACTTATAGGCAGTGTACCTAATCGTACAGTAGTGTAGTTTTTAGTAAGTCCGGTTCGTTCCACAGGGAAAATCTTTTAATCAAAGCTTAACGCTATATTAGTTTTATTTTATAAAAATACAAATATATATATAAGTAATATTATTATTATAAAAGGGAGTTTTTACCGTTTAATGACCGGTTTGTCGATTTTAAAACTTTAGTCGCAGTTAAAACCAAATGTAAAATATTAAATAAATAAAAGACTTAATTTAAAGCGTAAAGTAAATAACGATAATGAAATTGCGATAAATAAAAGTGCGATAAAATAAACTTGCGATAATTAAAAAGTACGATAATTAAAAGTGCAATTAAATACAATAACAAAAAATAAAAGTGCGATAATTAGAAGTGCAATTAAATATAAAATAAAGGAAATTAAATATGAAATAAAAGAATTATGCTTATTTAAACTTCCGTAATCATGATGTTTGACGTGTTGATTTTAGTTTTATGCCCATGGGTTAATTGTCCTTTGTCCTGAATTATTTAATATGTCCGTCTGATTTTTGTCCATAACAGTCCATCAGTCATAAATATAAAGTGCGAGTGTCCTCGTCAAATTATTCTTATACCCGAAGTTAAATATTCCAACTAATTGGGGACTTAAACTGTAACAAGATTTTAATACTTTGTTTAATAATTACACCAGGATGTCGACTGAGTGTAACCCAAGGTTTTAATACTTTGTTATCAATTATGCCAAGTGTCCTTGTACATAATTTCACCCCTGTTTTAATAATTCTAGTGACTATTAATCCATTCCCGTATTCGGTTAAATGAACGATTATTCGTACATATAAATACCCTGCCCATCATATACGATCGAGTGTATATGGTTATTTATAGGGACGTCCAATTGTAAATCTTTATATTAACATTAACAAACTATCATTTAGTTAAACAAATATAAAGCCCATTAATAGGCCATAGTCTAATTTTCACAAGTGTCGTTCTTTTGTCCAAACCCCAATTATGGTACAAAGTCCAATTACCCAATTTTAATATTTTTAGCCCAACGTCATGATTACTTCGGATTAAATAAGCATAATAATAACTTAGCTACGAGACATTAATGTAAAAAGGTTGAACATAAATTACAATGATTAAAAATAGCGTAGCGTTACCCGGACAGAATTTCGACTTACACCTTTACAACATTCGCTAACACACCCTTATTATTATAAATTAAAATTAAAATTAAAATTATAATTATAATATAAATATAAATATTATACGTTGAATGAGGAGAAGAAAAAGATGTGTTTTGATGTTCACCAAGCTGCGAATTTTATAGGCATGTGGGCTGAAAAAGTGGCTCATGCGATCGCATGGGCTTTGCCCTTCAAGGCCATGCGATCGCATGGCCAGCTGAGGAGGCTCAAAAGTCTTTTGTTTTTTTATGCCGACGGTTTTATAATATAATATAATATATATATTAATTTTAAGAATTAATTATATATTATATTATATTCATGTGCATAGTTGACTTGTAATTTTTAGTCCGTTGCGTCGAGCGTTGAGAGTTGACTCTGGTCCCGGTTCCGGATTTTCAAACGTCCTTGCGTACAATTTAATATCTTGTACTTTGCGTTTTGAATCTTGTACTCTTGTAATTTTGATACGTTTCTTATCAATAATTGGAACCTCTTTGATTGTATTTTGTACTTTTGAGCTTTTTTAACTACATCTTGCATATTCGGATTTAATCTTCATTGGCGTTGCACATACGTTTTATGACCTTCTTCCATAAGGATTTTATGTGTGCAATATGAAGGACTTATTCCTTTAATATCATGAATCTTCCATGCAATGGCTGGTTTATGAGCTTTCAACACAGAAATGAGTTGTGATTTTTCATTTTCAGTAAGAGAAGACGATATTATTACAGGTAATTCAGATTCACCATGTAAATAAGCGTATTGCAAATGGTTTGGACGTGGCTTTAACTCTAATGTTAGAGGTTCTTCTATCGATGATTTATATCGATATCTGTCTTCTTCTTTTAGCATTTGAATTTCTTCTGTTGTTGGTTCATATCCATTTGCTATTAGTGTAGCTAACATTTCAGCTTCATCAATTTGTTCAGTTCCTTCTCCTAAAGAACATTCTCCTGTTCCTTGTAATTCTGGAAATTCTTCTAATAATTCTACATGTGAATCTATAGTTTGAATATAATAACATTTATCGTCTGCAGATTGCGGTTGTTGCATTGCTCTATCAACTGAAAAGGTAACACTCTCGTCCTCTATACTTAGGGTCAGTTTCTTACCAAACACGTCTATCATTGCTTTAGCCGTGTTTAAGAATGGTCTTCCTAATATGAGAGGAACTTGAGAATCTTCTTCCATGTCCAGAACAACAAAATCTACTGAAAATACTAAAGTACCAACTTTAACTAGCATGTTCTCCATTATCCCTCTAGGATATTTTATTGATCGATCGGCTAGTTGTATACTTATTCTGGTTGGTTTCAATTCTCCAAGGTCTAGTTTAGTGTATAGTGAATACGGCATTAAATTTATACTAGCACCTAAGTCTGCCAATGCTTCTATTGAACTAAGACTACCCAGAAAATATGAAATTGTGAAACTTCCTGGATCTGATAATTTTTCTACTATCTTATTTAACAGCACTGCAGAACAATTAGCATTCATAGTAACAGCCGAGAGTTCTTCCATTTTCTTTCTATTCGTGATCAGATCTTTCAAGAATTTAACATATCTAGACATTCCTGAAATCACATCAATGAAAGGAAGATTTACATTTATCTGTTTAAACATATCCAAAAATTTGGATTGCTCGGCTTCAAGTTTCTCTTTCTTCATTTTACTCGGGTAAGGAAGTGGTGGTTGGTATGGTTTAACATAAGGTTTAGCCTTAACTGTGTTATCTTCATTAACCTTTTCAACTACCGGTTCTTTTTCCTTATCTTGATCAGGTTGTGATTCTTGTGGAGTAGGAATAGCTTCATCAGAAGTTACAGGTATTTCAGGTGGTTTAAGTGTTGTACCACTTCTTGTGATAATGGCTTTAGCTGTTTCATTCCGGGAGTTTGCATTTGTATCACTAGGTAAACTTCCCGATTTTCTTTCACCTATTAATCTTGCTAGGTTACTTACTTCTTGTTCCAAATTTTGAATAGAAGCTTGTTGATTTCTAAATGCTTGAGCATTTTGTTCATTAGTTTGTTTTTTAGATGTGAAAAACTGCGTTTGAGTTTCAACTAGCTTCGTCATCATATCTTCTAAATTCGGCTTTTTATCATCGGGTTGTGGTGGTTTGTTTTGAAAATTAGGTCTTTGCTGGTTGTAAGTATTGTTAGATACTTGTTGATTGCTAGGACCTTGTTGGTTGTATGAAATATTTCGGTTATAATTCTGATTTTGATTGTAAATCGGTCTTGGCGGTTGATAATTATTTTGATAATTATTTCCAGGCCTTTGGTTTAGATATGAAACATTCTCTCTTTGTTCCATTGTTAATTCAATACTGAGGCAATCTTTTATCAAATGTGGTCCTTCACACTGCTCACAACTAATTCGTATTGAGTGGATATCTTTAGTCATCTTTTCCATTCGTCTCTCCACAGCATCTATCTTTGCGGAAATGGAATCTAAGACATGGCTAGAATCGGCTCTAGCTGCTTTAGATGATCTAACGATATCTTTTTCTTGGTGCCACTCATGTGAGTGGGAAACAGTGTTATTAATAATTTTGTAAGCATCAGTTTCGGTTTTCTTCATAATGGAACCACCAGCTGCTATATCGATGTCTTTTCTTGTAGTGATGTCGCATCCTTGGTAGAATATTTGTACTATTTGACAGGTGTCTAAACCATATTGCGGACATCCTTTTAATAACTTTCCAAATCTTGTCCATGCCTCATATAGAGTTTCATTTGGTTTCTGTGTGAACGTAACAATTTCTCCTTGAAGTCTTACGGCTTTAGATGCCGGAAAGAATGGTTTAAGAAATTTTTCAACTAAAACGTCTCATGTATCAATCGCCCCTTCAGGTAACGATTCCAACCAATCTTTGACTTCTCCCTTTAAAGTCCAGGGAAATAACATGAGATATATCTGTTCATCATCTACTTCTCGGATTTTAAATAGAGTGCAGATCCTATTAAAGGTACGAAGATGTTCATTTGGATCTTCCTTCGGCGCACCACTAAATTGGCATTGATTAGTCACCATGTGTAGAATTTATCCTTTGATTTCATAATCAGGCGCATTAATGTCAGGATGAGTAATTGCGTGACCTTGGCCAGTGCGTTTAGCTCTCATTCGGTCTTCCATACTTAAAGGTTCCAGATTCTCCATAATTGAATTTGTTGAATCGGAATCACTAGAAGATTCTGATTTAATGGTTCGTTCCTCAATAATCTCTGTTTGAATGATTGGTGGTTCCGGAGGAAAAATTAATGGTTCAGGATCTACGAATTGTCCCTGAATATTCCTCGGATTCTCAATTGTGAGGTCGGGTTCAAAAAATGGATTATCGAAAATTTGAATTGGAGTACTTGGTCGACTGGATGACGATTCTAAAGAAAAATCAACGGCGGTAATATTTGCTAGATGTCTTGATCTTGTTACAGGTGGTGAACGTACAAAAAGTGGTGAACGTCTTGCTCGGTGCATTCACTGAATATCCTATTAGTTTTTAAAAAGGAAAAAAAAATTATATAAGTTATCCAATTAATAGACTTTTCTGATTTTGCCCACGTTTTGAATAGCCAAAAGATGCAGCAGAGGCGCAGGATTCGTTTGGTCTCAATATAATTGAGGACTGTTTGGCTCCAATAACCCGGTCCACGTACAAATCCAACTATTACTACGAACCAGAAAATTTTGATGTCTATCAATTTAACCACTTAAAATAAATTTTCGTAATTTTAAGAAGTATAGATAAGAAGTAGGAAAAAAAATCTATGTCCTAAAACTAGAATGGCGAGAAATAAGAAAGAAAAAGAGCGCGTCGAAAAAGGTCGAAAAAGAAAAGATCGCAAAATAAAAGGCGTCGAAAAATAAGAAAGAAAAAAAAATGACTATAAAACTTAAAAAAAAAATTCGACTAACCCAACCTTATTACTATCACTAACTTAAAATTATAATCGCAAATTGAGATTACTAATTGGAATGATAATTGATACATAGGTAAAAGGTGTCTAAAAATATTAAAGCTTACAGGAAAAACTATATCCCAAATGGCAATATCTTAAAAAGGTACTAAAACTTAAAAAGGCGTCGCAGAATTCTAAAGCACTTAAATCTTAGTCTAAAGAAAAAGCACTTAAGAAATTTTACGGCAGAGCCTAAAAATCTAGAAATAAAAATAACTATGGCAAAAATTATGTCTTAAAACTAAATACGAGCGAAAAATACAAAAGTTACGCTAAAACAATTAAAAAAGAACAAAATATAAAAATATACTAAAAGTTGTAAAAATTACAATTTTTATAAAAATATTATTTTTATATTATTTATTATATAAAACTATTAATTTTACAACTTAATTAAACTAATTTAACTAAATATAAAATAAATTAAAAACTAAAATTAAACTAAATAATAAAATATTAAAACCTAATTATGGTTTATTAAATAATAATAATAATAATACACCGTAATAAATGCAGTTTTAGGGTTGCAGTTGGCGTGTCAGACACTCATGCGATCGCATGAGTTTATGCCTTCGGGCTCATGCGATCGCATGAGCTGAGGTTTTGGGCCAGGTTACGGGCTGCTACAGTAGCAGGCCCGAGTGTTTTTATATTTTTTTTTCCTGTTTTGAGTTTTCTGTTTTATATATTTATGTAATATATTTATATAAATTAAATAAAACTTATATTTTTATAAAATAAAGATAAAGAAACTTTTATAGAACTTAAATATTTAACAAACTCTTAAAAATATTTATATTTTTGTTTTCTTTTTATATTTTCGAATATTTAAAACTTATTTTTACAAAAGCGTATTTTTTTTTTTTATATGTGTGGCGTTTCGCTTCGGCGTTCTCCGACAGCGGCGTCAAAAATACTTGATGTTAAAGCTAAGGGGTATAAAATACTATTAAATTTTACAAGGAAATACTATTAAATACGATACAATTTTACACAGGATATTTATTTATTTAGAGAATGGATGTACTTAAACCTTGCTACAACACTTATAGGCAGTGTACCTAATCGTACAGTAGTGTAGTTTTTAGTAAGTCCGGTTCGTTCCACAGGGAAAATCTTTTAATCAAAGCTTAACGCTATATTAGTTTTATTTTATAAAAATACAAATATATATATAAGTAATATTATTATTATAAAAGGGAGTTTTTACCGTTTAATGACCGGTTTGTCGATTTTAAAACTTTAGTCGCAGTTAAAACCAAATGTAAAATATTAAATAAATAAAAGACTTAATTTAAAGCGTAAAGTAAATAACGATAATGAAATTGCGATAAATAAAAGTGCGATAAAATAAACTTGCGATAATTAAAAGTGCAATTAAATACAATAACAAAAAATAAAAGTGCGATAATTAGAAGTGCAATTAAATATAAAATAAAGGAAATTAAATATGAAATAAAAGAATTATGCTTATTTAAACTTCCGTAATCATGATGTTTGACGTGTTGATTTTAGTTTTATGCCCATGGGTTAATTGTCCTTTGTCCTGAATTATTTAATATGTCCGTCTGATTTTTGTCCATAACAGTCCATCAGTCATAAATATAAAGTGCGAGTGTCCTCGTCAAATTATTCTTATACCCGAAGTTAAATATTCCAACTAATTGGGGACTTAAACTGTAACAAGATTTTAATACTTTGTTTAATAATTACACCAGGATGTCGACTGAGTGTAACTCAAGGTTTTAATACTTTGTTATCAATTATGCCAAGTGTCCTTGTACATAATTTCACCCCTGTTTTAATAATTCTAGTGACTATTAATCCATTCCCGTATTCGGTTAAATGAACGATTATTCGTACATATAAATACCCTGCCCATCATATACGATCGAGTGTATATGGTTATTTATAGGGACGTCCAATTGTAAATCTTTATATTAACATTAACAAACTATCATTTAGTTAAACAAATATAAAACCCATTTATAGGCCATAGTCTAATTTTCACAAGTGTCGTTCTTTTGTCCAAACCCCAATTATGGTACAAAGCCCAATTACCCAATTTTAATATTTTTAGCCCAACGTCATGATTACTTCGGATTAAATAAGCATAATAATAACTTAGCTACGAGACATTAATGTAAAAAGGTTGAACATAAATTACAATGATTAAAAATAGCGTAGCGTTACCCGGACAGAATTTCGACTTACACCCTTACAACATTCGCTAACACACCCTTATTATTATAAATTAAAATTAAAATTAAAATTATAATTATAATATAAATATAAATATTATACGTTGAATGAGGAGAAGAAAAAGATGTGTTTTGATGTTCACCAAGCTGCGAATTTTATAGGCATGTGGGCTGAAAAAGTGGCTCATGCGATCGCATGGGCTTTGCCCTTCAAGGCCATGCGATCGCATGGCCTGCTGAGGAGGCTCAAAAGTCTTTTGTTTTTTTAAGCCGACGGTTTTATAATATAATATAATATATATATATTAATTTTAAGAATTAATTATATATTATATTATATTCATGTGCATAGTTGACTTGTAATTTTTAGTCCGTTGCGTCGAGCGTTGAGAGTTGACTCTGGTCCCGGTTCCGGATTTTCAAACGTCCTTGCGTACAATTTAATATCTTGTACTTTGCGTTTTGAATCTTGTACTCTTGTAATTTTGATACGTTTCTTATCAATAATTGGAACCTCTTTGATTGTATTTTGTACTTTTGAGCTTTTTGGTCGTTTGCGTCTTCAATTCGTCGAATCTGTCTTTTGTCTTCACCTTTTATTATTTAAACGAATATCACTTGTAAATAAAACAATCGCAACTAAAAGCTTGTCTTTCTTGAGGGATAATGCTATGAAATATATGTTTGTTTTTAACATTATCAGTACTTCCTTGGGCATTTCAACAAACTTCGAAAATCGAGGTTTTAATTTGTTTCAAAATTTGGTTTCACGATTCATAGTTTCAACCGGTCTTCCTATGAAGTGAAGTTTATCATCGATAGTAAGCTCATCGAAAAGGATAACAAGTTCTTGTTCGCAAGACACGTCCTTAAGTTTGATACATAGAATGTAGGATGAACGGAATTCGATTGAGTTGGGAGTTCGAAACGGTAAGCAACGGGTACAATACGCCCCAAGATTTCAAAAGGATTTAGATATCGCGGATTTAGCTTTCTACGTTTCCCGAAACAGATTACACCTTTTCAAGGTGCGACTTTTAACGTTACGCGGTTTCCCACTTGGAATTCGAAAGGTTTACGTCTAACATCGGCGTAGCTCTTTTGGTGACTACAAGTCGTGTTGGGTGCCTCTTGAATTTGAATGATCTGAACGGTTATTTCATGAATGAGTTCGGGTCCGGTGGTTTGCTTGTCACCTACTTCGGTTCAACAATTTAGAAAACGACAATTGCGGATATTAAGGTTTTCGAAGGGTGTGACGTCAATACTCGTGTGATAACTATTGTTGTAAGAGAATTCGGTTTAAGGCAAATACTTTTCTCAAGTAAATTTGAAGTTGATAACACAAACTCGTATTATGTTTTTCAAGGTTTGAATCGTATGTTTGCTCGGTCCGTCGGGTTGTGGTTGATGTGTTGTACTCATGTTTAAACGTGGTCCACGAGGATCTCGATCCGAAACGAAGTATATCTCCTCAAGATATATTTTGAACAAGTTTTCGTTTCTCAAAAAAAAAATTCGCGTCGCGGAAGATTTATCGGTTTCTAAAAACGTTTGTTAGGGCTATTCACCCTCGTGGCGAATACTAGTATAACATGAAGAGTCTCTCTCTCCATTGAGAATTTAGAATAAAAGATTTCCTTAAACGGAAGTACGAGTGTAATGCGGGAGAAGTTTCCGTCTCGACGTGAGCATAACAAGCATAGTGTAGTTCGTCGATAAAACTGTGCGAAAACAAGATAGTATACACGTATAACATATGTTTGAAGTTGAAAGAATTTGTCATTCATTCGGAAGCATGGATATGGTTCGACAATAATCGAAGGTGTGTCCCTGGAATGGTTGTTATCAGTATTTTCGGAGTTTTCGAATGTTCAAACAAAAAAATAAAGTCATGTACATGGCACTTTGTGGTGATTAAGTTGATCGAGTCCAATCACCATCACGAGTCAAAACTTTGGTATGACTTACCGTAATATAACCACGTTGATCGAGTGTCGTTATATTACGCTAACTCATACCTCCATTCTCACATCACTCCATAGATTCAAGTTCGTGTAATCGTGAAGTTTTAAAATGAACAAAGTGCAACGACGCCTCTAACGTGACTCGTATTGAATCGAAAGAATTAGTTCAACACTAAAGAAGCGTTCCCCGAGGGAAGTGTATAAATGATTGTTCACGTCAATGCAGTTCAAGTCAAACAATAATGTATTCCGGTACGAGAAGTGTAACGAATCATGATAACGAATAGTACGTAACCGCAGTGATAAATTAGCGATGACGATACTCACCTAGAGTAGTGATGGTAGTAACAAGAAGTGGTAGATAGTAAGGAACACCAGTGTGACACCGATAGTAAGTTGAAACGGTGGCAAATAACAATCTGGGAGACAGAGTTCCCGAACAAGTGTGACTAATGAAGTCGTCGTCATCCTTACGCGTATGAATCATAAATTTACGTGTGTTACCAGAAAGTGGCAGAATACGGATTCGTATGATAAAAGTTTGGTACCATAAGAAGTTTGCCTAAGAATGATTTAAGTATAATGCACAAGTAGTCAAGTAAGTGCTATTTATAGCAATGTATGTCAGAATGAAATGGCTAACTATCCGGTTGTAGTCTAGATTCACTAATGCGTCCTAACGACTCTGTCAGACACACTAATGCATATCCTAGTTCCCTACAACCAACGCTCTGATACCATCTGTAACGACCCGAAAAAATCGACATTGACGGTGCCGCTAACTTAGGTCCCGTTACGTGGTCGTAGTCCCTATATGAGACTCGTTGACCAAAATTATGTCGCATTCATTTGAAACGTATAAGACTTGCAAAGTTTAGTTTACCAAACGGTTCGACAAGTTTAAGTTTACAAAAGTATAATGTATAAATGAAATAAACTTGCGAGATAATATAAGTTGAAAGTCACGGTTGCTATAAATAACGTAAGTATGTATGCTTTAAGTTTGAATCCAAAGATGCTATCACTAGTGTATGCATGTATGCTTGACCCCAAGCAAGTAATCAAAGTGTACGCGAAAGCATGTATCAAATAGCCATGTATGAACCTGAAAAACATATAGAAAACTGTCAACGAAAAACGTTGGTGAAATCATAGGTGTATTAGTGAACGTGCATTTGAACCACAAGATTTAATATAAGTTGATTATCTAAATCGTTTGCATTCCAAAAGTAGTTGTTCGCGAGCACCCAATTATCAAGACTTAACTGTTTTGCACCCTTTGCGTAGTGTTAGAACATACACTAGACCCGAAAATATATTTCATCCGCTAACGGTAGCGAACCGTCCGAATGAGGCTCGTCAAGCCCATGTGATCACATAATATAAGTTCTCGTTTACACCCTGCAAGTGTAACTAATGATAATTGAATTGAGGCTTTTTGTTCAAACTCGCACGTGAAATGTTTGTTTTCGTACTTGTGTTCAAAGCATAAAAGTATGATACGTATATGTTTTCATCCCATAGTTTAAAACATAAAAGTTGTTGAAAAAGGGGGACTATGATCTCACCTCGAGTGCACGAGTATAATGTACTTCACAAAGTAAACGTGTGCATGAAAGTTGCTTAGCCTTGACCTAAACAAGTAAGTTGCATCAATTAACCAGTTACGATACAAGGTCGGGCGAAATGTGTTCAATTAGTCCTATGGCTCGTTACGACTCGATTAAATATAGCATGTGAATCACGTTGTCAAGTTTCATGCAAGAATCAAGTATAAAATAAGATTTGAACGATTGCATAAGTGTTTTGTTAAGTTTGACTAAAAGTCAAACTTGGTCAAAGTCAACGAAAAAGTCAACGGGGTCGGGTCGGGTCCCGAACTATTTTCCTGAGCTTAGAAGTCATGTATAAGTATGTTAAAACAAGTTACATGTGAATCGGAGGTGCGTAGCATAGCAAACATTTTTCAAAAATTTGACAAAGTAGGTCAGAAGCCAAACACGGCAAATGCCGCGCCGCGGCCCCTGGTGTCGCGCCGCGCCAATAGGCGTGGCCTGGTGCCTGGTCTGTTTCTTTAGATAACGAAAGATATTATCTAAAAAAAAAGACGGTGTTAAAATAAATTCAACGAAAAAACGCGGGATGTTACAGCGTGAACATAACTATTTCTCCTTGAAGTCTCACGGTTTTAGATGCCGGAAAGAATTGTTTAAGAAAATTTTCAACTAAGACATCCCATGTATCAATCGCCCCTTCAGGTAACGATTCTAACTAATCTTTGGCTTCTCCCTTTAAAGTCCAGGGAAATAACATGAGATATATCTGTTCATCCTCAACTTCTCTGATTTTGAATAGAGTACATCTTCCTTCGGCGCACCACTAAATTGGCATTGATTAGTTACGTGTAGGATTTGTCCTTTAATTTCATAATCTGGCGCATTAATGTCTGGTTGAGTAATTGCGTGACCTTGTCCAGTGCGTTTAGCTCGCATTCGGTCTTCCATACTTAGAGGTTCCAGATTTTCCATGATTGAATTTGTTGAATCTGAATCACTAAAGGATTCTGATTTAATGGTTTCTTCCTCGACAATTTCTGGATGAGTGATTTGTGGTTGATTAGTGGTTCAGGATCTCTGAATTGTCCCTGAATATCCTCCGGATTCTCAATTATGAGGTCGGGTTCAAAAAATGGATTATCGAAAATTTGAATTGGAGTACTTGGTCGACTAGATGACGATTCTAAAGAAAAATCAACGACAATATTGGCTAGATGTCTTGATCGAGTTACAGGTGGTGAACGTATAAAAGGTGGTGAATATTTTGCTCGGTGCATTCACTGAAAATCCTATTAGTTATAAAAATAAAAATTATATAAGCTATCAAATTAATAGACTTTCCTGATTTTGCCCACGTTTCGAATAGCCAATAGATGCAGCAGGTAGCCAGGACCCTTTATCGGAAGCCCACAACTCGCCACTAACAAATCCAACTATTACTACGAACCAAAAAATTTTGAATGTCTATCAATTTAACCGCTTAAAATAATTTTTCGTTTTGAAATTTAAAGAAAATAAATAAAATTCTATGTCCTAAAACTAGAGCGGCGAGAAATAAGAAAGAAAAAGAGCGCGTCGAAAAACGTCGAAAAATAAAAGGTCGAAAAATAATAAAAAGAACGTAGCGCGTCGAAACTTAAAAGTCTAAAAACTAAGAATTAAAAGTTGCGTCTAAAAGTATTAAAGCTTAAAAGAAATACTATATTCAAAACGGCAATAACTTAAAAAGTACTAAAATTTATTAAATATTTAAGCGATAAGCGATGTCGTAAAATTCTAAAGCATCTAAATCATAGTCTAAAGAAAAAGCACTTAAGGGATTTTATGGCAAAGCCTAAAAGTTTAGAAATAAAAATAACTACGGCAAAATTCTAAAGCATCTAAATCATAGTCTAAAGAAAAAGCACTTAAGGGATTTTATGGCAAAGCCTAAAAGTTTAGAAATAAAAATAACTACGGCAAAACCTATAAGTTACGAACTAATTACGAACGAAAAATTATAAAATTACGCTTTAACGAATAAAAATATACAAAATATAAAAATAGGCTTAAAGTTATAAAAATACAATTTTTTATAAAAATATTAATTTTATATTATTCTTTTATAAAAATATTAATTTATATATTTAATAAAACTAATTATAACATAAATTACACATTAAAACTAAAAAATAAACTAATTAATATTATAATTAAACCCTAATTAATATTAATAATTTAATTAAAACCCTACGCGTAATTAATGCTGGGATCAGACCTGTCAGCAATCCTCATGCGGTCGCATGAGTTTTATGCATACGGGCCATGCGATCGCATGACTTCTGGATCCAGCTCTGATCTTGGGCTGCTACAGTACGGCCCGTTTATAGTTTTATATATATTTTTTTGATTTATATTATAAAAAGTATGTATATAAAATAAATAAAAACTTATATTTTTTAAAAAAAAATACTTATTAGTTTTAATTTTTTAACAAAAGAAAAACAAAAATATAAACTTTTTAATTTAAATAGAAATATATTTTTCTTTTATATTTTTGTATTTTAAAACTTATATAAAATTATATTTTTACAAAAATAACTTAAAAACTAATATATATTTTTTTTAATAGCAATTCGCTTTCGGCGTTGATGAATTCCCCGGCAGCGGCGCCAAAAATACTTGATGTTAAAGCGAAGGGGTACAAAATAGTTATATTTTTATTGCGAAATACTATTAAATACGATACAATTTTACACAAGTTATTTATTTATTTATAGAGTGGATATACCTAAACCTTGCTACAACACTTATAGGCAGTGTACCTAATCGTACAGTAGTGTAGTTTTTAACGTTATAGTTTTAAAGCTATATTTGTATATATATAAATATATATATAAGTAGTATTAATATTATAAAAAGGGGTTTTACCGTTTAATGACCAGTTTGTCGATTTTAAAACTTTAGTCGCAGTTAAAACCTAATGTAAAATATTAAAAATAAATATAACTTAATTTAAAGCGTAAAGTAAATGACAATAATTAAAGTGCGATAAATAAAATGACGATAAATAAAATTGCGATAATTAAAAAGTACATTAATTAAAAAGTGCGATAAATAAAATGACAGTAAATAAAAGTGCGATGAGATATAAAATAAAGGAATTATACTTATTTAAACTTCCGTAATCATGATGTTTGACATGTTGATTTTAGTTTATTACCATGGATTAATTGTCCTTTGTCCTGGATTATTCGATATGTCCATCTGGTTTTTGTCCACAACAGTCCATCAGTCATAAATAATAAGTGCGAGTGTCCTCGTCAAATTATCCTTATATTCGAAGTCAAATATTTCAACTAATTGGGGACTTAAACTGTAATAAGGTTTTAATACTTTATTATCAATTACACCAAGTGTCCTTGCATGTAATCCACCCCTGTTTTAATGAGTCCATTAACTATTAATCCATTCCCCTGTCCGGTTAAATGAACGATTATTAGTACTTATAAATATCCCGCCCTAGAATACAAGGTAAGTAGTTATGTGTGCTTAACGTCACAATAGGAATATAGTACCTACGTACGAATAACCACTTATTCGTCATAGAAGAGCTGCCCATTTAGGTTGTGATTAGAGTTAGCAACAAAGAGTTCGGTGAACACTAGCTTACTCAAATGTATGATTCGCGTCAGAAGCAATGTTCTTGAGATGTTGTAAGATGATCCGGGGTTGAATAAGTGATCACAAAGAAGAGACCTCTATTCTAATTAGCAGTACCTTAGAATATCTAAGATTGCACGTCTGTTAATGTTAAGGCATAACATAGTGATTAAGTGGTAGGATATTGCTTTAGTTAGACCAACTAAGATTAAGAAAAGTTGAGACTTTCCTTTATTGGGTATACCACTTTGTTCATATACCTAGGATTCTATCCATAAGGTCGTTTAAACCATTTAGGTTAACGTTGGGAGTAGGGATATCCGTCTTAGCCAGAATCTTCAAGGCCTAAACTCTTAGTGACAAAACAGTTAGGTTCATTGCCCAGTTGATTGAGATTTAGTGTTTATCCTAGGAAGTTAAACTTGTGCGATAATTCCCCTTCAGAATCCTATTCTCCATACCTATCTTTATCTTTATAGTCAAATTACTGTTTTATTTTGTTAATCTTAATCTATCACCTCTTGTCACTAGGGTTAACTATACAGGCACTTTTGTCCCACATTACCGAGCAAACATACAAAAATACGAACCTAAGTTATATTTACCACTTACTCGTAAAAAGGAAGACAAGTAGGTGAGTTATAGCTAAGAACCCCAGCTAAATATAAATGATAAAACCATTACGCCCCTGTGGTAGCTAACTCTGACGTGTTGCGGCCTAACAACACCGCACAAATAAAACCGTCTGTTTTGGCCATACCCGAAGACGAACCGGTGGCCGATGTTAGAGGAAAAAAAGTGAAGTGTCCGAAAGTTCCTTGGTATTTATTCAAAGCTTTAGCCGAGCATTATGTGTATTATGTGTATGTTTCGGAACATCCGGATGCGAGAAACGAGCAAACTTATAATTCATTTTGGGGTGAAGTCCGAAGACAATACAATTCGTTAGTTAAGGAGCAAAGGCATGCAGATCAAATAAGTGGTAAATGGGCTAAAATTCAAAGAGATGTGAAGATTTTTATTGGTATTTATTCAAAGCTTGAATAAATGTGGCAAAGTGGTTGTTCGGGGGAGGACATAATGAATGCTGCCCGAAAACAATTCAAACACCAAACCAAGGGCCGACAATTTGCTTTTGAGGATGCGTGGCAAGTTTTGAGGGATTGCCCAAAGTTTATGGAAAGTGAAAGTATATCGGTTACCAACAAAAGAAAACAAGCCGATGAATTACCAATTCCAACCGAGGCTAGTTCGAACCCGCAAATTAGCACGAACCCCGAACCAACCCAATTTGAAAATTTATTTAAAGATCACGACCCGATCCGCCGAGTCGAGCTAAAAGTCAAAGGGATTCGTACTCATCCGATGCCGCGTGTCGTATGTCATCCGACGAATTTCGGATAAAGATAGCTCAATCCGCCGAAGCTTCTCAACTAGCGGCGACTAAAACCATGAAAAAACTTTGTGAAGAAAGCGAGACGAGGACAATGTTGAAAAGTTAGAAGCTTCTTTCCAAACCGGTATCACGAGACTTGCCTCCCAACGAATACGAAATGATGATGAATTATCGAGCGAAACTTAAGAAAAATATGCTAAGGAATTGGCACGTCCGAACGACGACGAGTAGTTTATTTGTAGTATTTTTAATTTTATTTATTTTGCACTTTTATTTAAATTATTGTAACGTTTTTTTTTTAAATATTGTAACTTTTTTTTAATGAAATTTTAGTTCTATATTAATGACTTTTATGTTTAATTTTAATTATTTAACTGTTTAGAAAAAAATAAAAATTAATTAAAAAATATGGGAGAAGGTGTAACTGTTGGGAGTGTTTAGTCATGTGAATGAAGTGTTGATGTGACGCTGAGGTGGCGTCTAGTCCTGGAGGACTAAGGCGAAACCATTGGAAGCTCTGTAACAACTAACAAGTAACTAGGCTTTCCGTTCTAATTGTTACCTCAATTTATCTTAAACGAATGTCTGTTTTTACTTTTTAAATTTTGTTAATGACAGCTCTAAAGACTATCGTAAATACGCTTTAAGATGTTGTACACGAAGGTCACTAGTCATTTTCTTGATTAGTTAATTATGGTTATCAAATCAAAATGTACAATCAATTATAGCGCGTTAAATACAAAAACGATCACCATTTAGATACTTTTATTCACATGTTCATTTTTAAAAGTCATATTTTAACGTATAATGAAGGGCAAATTCCATAAAAATGTAATATATTATTTCAGTTTTTCTATTTTCTGCATATAATAATATGTCCTTCATAAAACGGTAACATATTATAAAGAGTCATATTTTAGCAAAATGAAATATACAAGCAGTTGGTCAGCCGCGCGTTGCGGCAGCAAAACCGTTTATACGTTTTATGCGAGTGAGTTTACTAATCAAGAAAAACAAACAATTGTGTCACACAAACAATTAATACTAAAGTTATTCATTGGTTAAAAGCAACCCTTTTGACCCGTTTCCCTGTTCAGTTAATAGTACTTGGCAGCAACATTACGACTTTCTCAGGAATCTTTATATAAAAAATTAACACACCTAGAGTAAAAAAAAAAATGATATTTGACGAATGCATAAGATAATGACTAAACAAATTCTAAATCTATCTCAGAATCAAAATAATATATATAGAAAACCAATAAATCAGTCTATTAAGCTGGCATTTGGACTCTGTGTATGAAATCAGTCTATTAGCATTTCTCAGATTGCATTGTATGCAATAGGAAACTAATAAATCAGAAAATAAGAATAGTTGGCTGACCTTGTGTTTCTCTGGGTTTGTGCCATTATCGCAGCCAGTGGATACCTATTGCTTTTTTTTTTCTAGCTCAATGTATATTCTGCAACTTTTTTCCTGTATCTGTATGTATAATTTGTAGGATAAATAAATTTGTAAGTTAAAAGTTGGAAATAATTTATAGTAGTTTACTTACTCGTCGATCATTTGGTTAAACTCTTCGGGATTCGGGTTCAAATAACAGTATGTTGCATTCGTTCCATTTAGCTCCGCTTTTCCTGAACGTTTACAGTTAATATTCATATGCGTATAAATCAACTCACCTGAAAGCTTTTGCAAATAAGCTTATAAGGTTACCATAGTAAAATATTAAATTAAATGTATCATTGTATCTATATTATAATTATAATTATAGTTTTATAAGAAAATCGTAAGTAAAAAAGGAGCAGATGATAAGGGTACCAAAAACTTACAACATCAACAAACACTATATACTTAACACCAACCAAATATTATCCATCACACAAAAACCTGCAAAATATGCACACACACACACACACACACACACACACACACACACACACACACACACAAAAGACTAAAGCAGCAACCACTGTCAAAATGATCATCATCTATAATAACTACCAAGCATCTATGTTTAATGTTGTATGGCGTACCCCGAAAAACAACGTTACGTAATAGTTCTCAAGAAAGGTATTATACAAATGGCTGTTTGGAACAAAAGGTATTCTAAATAACAGATCAAGAGCTAAACTTCATTCCTAAAATTCCTAAAAGTGAAATAAAAAGAATCATATGAGTAATACCTTTTAAGAAGTTAAAAAGGAGAATACAGAACGCCTCAAAATGTAAAGCATTTCTAAGATAAAACATACCTTCTATCATGTTGTCCTGGACAACGGCTAAAACCAAACATGTGCTCCAAGCCTTATTGTGCTTGGCTTAAAACCGTTTCCATCTTCAAAAATTGACACCCAAATTAGTAAAAGATGTTTTAGTATTCAGTAAAATTAATTCAAATCACAACACATAGTTCAAGAGTAACTCATCAGCTTTATTAATATTGCATAGTGTCATGGCTCAAAATATATTAAAGATAAAGCGTACCACTTCATTATCGCATGGTCAGATATAGTCCGGCATCCATCAGTTTCAATCTCACCGTTCATTTCTTAGAACCCGTGATCCATCAAAACCTGTTAACAAACATAAGCCACTCAATTCTTCAAAAAAGACATGTACAAATACAAAGTGAAATACAAATTTAACAATAAAAAATCAAGAAATCGTGGCCATTATATACAATAACAGTGAGACATCTATGCCTAAAAGCCTGCAACATTCAAAGAAGAAGAACATGAGACCCATGAGCTAAGATTGTCAAAAATATAAGCCAAAGTAGGAGAAAAAATGAAACCCTAAATTCACATATTCGTAAGAGAAGCAAAGCTTACCCGGTAATTGAAAAATGAAAATCACATACACAATAAAGGAGAGGATAATAGTATGGTGGTGGTTGTTACTGAGTGGATTAAAGGATGCCGTTGTCGATGGAGATGATGGTGGTAGCAACAGTGACGATGGTGGAAGAGGAGACGAAGCCAGCGTCGATGTTGGTGGAAGCAGCGGAGACAACGACGGCGGTAGTAGCAGCGGCGGTTGTACCAGACACGGAGTTGTAGGCTTGTAGAAGTGGCGATGGTCGTACCACCGGTGACGGTGGTGCCGGCGGTGGTACCGTTGGGTGTTGTTCTCCAAGTAAATTTGGTTTGGATGGACTATGGAAACTAAAAAAATTTGTAAAATAAAAGGAGGATGAGGAAGGTTGTAGGTGGTGTAAAAGAAGACTCCCTGTATCAATTTGGTGGGTGAAGAAGGATCTGGAGTCAGAGAACCCTTAGCGAAAGGTAGAGAAGGTTCAGGAATTGTGGGGATGAAGATGCCCTTTTAATAAAAATGATGTGAAATGACCAAACTATCCCTTTCGAATAAAAAAATGAAGTGAATAGTAATTTCATACATTCCTGTTGAATATATTTAGAATTAGAATTAGAATTAGAATTAGAATTAGAATAGAATTTAGAAATACCGAAAATAGAAAAGTGATATAATATATCATCTTTTTATAGAATTTGTCCTATGATAAAATGACTAAACATACAAACAAGAAATGAGCTTACAAAAAGTATGTTCAATAAACTGAAATTGCAAAAATAAATTTAATTACAACGGGCATTCGTTATTATTATACAATTCTAAATAACATTAACAGTTGACATTGACATTGACATTGACATTTAAATTTAAAGTGGGATGCGAAAAGTAAATTATTTAACCACAGATCTATGTAACGAGGTGGTATACACTATTATATATGGTTTGGGTAAAATAAATTTTCAGATAAATACACGCTTCGTGTGATTCTGAGGTGGATTTTTATAGTAAAGCATGATAAACCTATGTTATGCATTAAATTTAAATATTTTTATTATTATATATAAAAAAAGATCATATACTATATATATATATATACTCAATTCGTTCCATAATAAGTGTCATGTTTTAATTTTTCAAAGTCTTAATTTCCCAACTTTGTCTTTAAATATCTTTACTTGTGTTATATAATATTTGATGAAAAACATATGAGTGAATTAGATTTCAAATGTACTTTTTATTGGTATAAGTTTAATGAACTATTATGTATTACATATAAAGATATTTGAGGTTAAAGTTGATAAGTATTGATTTTGAAAAGTTAAAACAAAGCACTTGTTATGACATAGAAAGAGAACACCCCATGTTGCATATATACCCTCTATGTTTTTAGTATTTTCACTTTTTGAAACTTCTCAACTCACACAAAAATACACAAACACACCCTAAGACCATCATTATCGCTGGTGTGTTAGGCTTCAAATGCTCCAACACGCCTCCAACACATGGGTAATAGGGCGTGTTGGGGTGTGTGTTAGAGGCGTGCTTCAACCTAGCACGGAGAAACAATGAAGCGTGCAACAATTTTTTCCCTTTTTTAATTAGTCTTTATCCTCTTTTTCACCCAACTTCCAATCAGATTTTAACACATCACCCAACACGCCACTTAACACTCCACCCCATTACACAGCAGTCTGGCAACACGCTCATCAAGCACCCCACCCCCACCCAGCAACACGCCAAAACGCCCTTTAAGGATAAAAATGGTCTAAATCTATAAATCCTAATCTTGTGATTTTCGTTTATCAATTTTACTCAAGTAGTGTAATCGACTCTATGTGATTTCAGTAATCAAACAAGGTAAAATGCTTGGTTTTGTATGATTTGGAATTGGGTTTTAATGGTTATTTGTTAAGGTTCGGGTTTATGCTTGATTCTTATATGAAAAGTGTTTTTTATGTTCGTTTGATGCTTGAGATAAGTTTTATGCGCACATAAATCATAGAACAACAAAGCATGCAAACACCTAACTAGCTTGACAATCAACTATCTGAGCATGAAAACTCCAACGATATTATGGTAATCAAAGTAAACAACAGTAGTATGGCTCGCTACTTAAACTATTCACCATGTACCAGTAACAGCTCAGACACCTATCTACTGAGTGGTTTCTCTGTTCTTATCACCTGAGAACAACATAAACAGAGTCAGTATAGTGTTCTATATGAAATGAGGCACACGGTCAACATAATGGCTTAGAAAAGACACTAAAACAGCAATACACATAAACACACACTGCTGATACACATCCATGTCACACAGGTATTTACCAGTTATCTGACATCGTACATACTTCGATAAGCGACCCTAAGGGTGTCCAAATATGATAAACAAACATATTCTGTGACCCTTGTCACAAACTGGTCTTAACCAAATAATCGATTAATTATAAAAAATATAATTAAAATAGAAACACATATAATCACAACTATAAGCCTATGGTCAAAAAAAAATCATCTTACGTTTAGCCCCGATTTCTGTCTGTTACATCTTTTTTTCGGTTAGGCGGTGGTAAGATTAAGCAACAGTCGTGACGGTTGGTGGTTGTGGTTGTAGATATAAAATTCAAATTCGTTTATGGTGCGTTTCAATTTGTGGTGGTTACCAAAAAATTTGTTGAGGGTTTTAGTTTGATTTTGTAATCAAATGATGAGATGGTAGGTGTCAAAATTTGTTGAGGGTTTTAGTTTGATTTTGTAATCAAATGATGAGATGGTAGGTTTCTATCTGTTGTAGGGAAAATTTTATTAAAAGGTAATATTTTTACCTCAATTTTCTATTTTAGGTAAGCTATGTTTATTTTGACGTTTAAATGATTGTTTTATCAAATATTAATTAAAAAGCGGTGTATCGTTATTTTTAAGTTAGGACTCCGTAAAAAAATTAATACTCCATTTTTAAAGTAAATCATATGCAAGTCTGATCATTGACACTTACCTGATCGAGGATATGAAAGACCTCGTGAATGGTGATTTATATGAACTGGATACTTACTTAATTTTCGTTATGTTCGTAATATAATCATAGAAGATTTACGACACACGTATGTGCCAATAATTAGGCTTGTAAATGCTTGTTATCCTCAAGTAAGTGCCAATGATCAGGCTTGCATATGAATTTCTTTTTTTTTTTTTTTTGAAAGGCAAAGTTTTTATTAATAACAAATGAGAAGACTTGCATATGATTTACTTCAAAAAATGGAGTATCGTTAATTTTTTGACGAATTTCTAACTTAAAAGTAACACTACTCATCTTTTTGATTAACGTTTGATAAAACAATTTTTTAAACATCAAAATAAACATAGATTACTTAAAATAGAAAATTAAGGTAAAAATGTTACCTTAGTGAAATTTGCCCTTTATTATAAGGTAATGATTTTTGAGTTGAGTTTCGATATTTGTAACGATCTCTTTGTAAGCATCATAGTAATGATTTTTGAGTTGAGTTTCGATATTTGTAACGATCTCTTTGTAAGCATCATATTGAAGGTGCATCAAATTAGGGGTGGGATAATCATGTATTTATTTTTAATTTTATGTAATGCCACATGGGTTTTCACTTGCTGACTCAGCAACAATTCTGGTTTCAAGGTTAATATTCCCTTAATTCGCATCAATTTTGAGTTTACAATCTTTTTTGAGCATAAAATTATTAATGTTATTTTTATAGAGAAATTTGATAATTTACGTTACCTTTTTGTAGTATTTGCCCTTAAAAGAAATAAAAAAAAAAAATGCAACGTAAGTATTTTAACCAGTCCATCCGATAACATGTAACATTTTATTTACATAAATACACGATTTGAAAATTTACAACCTAGAATGATATTATTTGAGTTATTTATCTATATATTAAAAGGCATGGGGCTTTTGGTCTTTTTTGACACCCCATGCCTACCAAACGACATTGAAAAAAAAAACAAACACCCCCTCAAACTTTAAACAACTTTCAAGTTCAGCTCCAAACCAGGGTTGCAAAATATAAACTTACTATTTTAATTAAAAAACCTACTCAACTTCACCCATATTTTCAACTGAACATATCTTCCCACTCGCCTCGTGTTAAATTTTTCCGAACCCACCGTTCAACTCAAATAAATCTTACGAACACAACGGGACTAACTATACGTGAAACGGACACTTCTAAAAAAACGCTAAATACCTCGGACTATATTCAATACATATGCATACACTTATAATTAACTACCCAAACTAATTACATCATATCGATGGTTCTGTTTTCCTTTTTTTACGCAATCTTCCTGCCGTTAAAACGCATAGACCATTAGGTATACTAGGTACTAACTACGTGTATCTAAAAACACCCGTAGCAAAACATTTTTCCTTCTGTAAATACATAACGCTACATTAACTATGAATGTGGAACCCAAAGACCCCGCAGCATCGCGTGGGCCCCTTTTACTAGTATAGTCTACAATAGAACAAAAGTTAAAGTATATAGCATATTTGTAGCTTTAATCCTAATAATTTTTTTTGGAAAAGCAGGTATTGCATTATCACTAAAAACAGTATTACAACAGTTACATGGCCCAGCAAAAATGCCAGCCACCTCAACGATACAGTGAAACAATTACAAGCAATTACAAGCAATTCGCGAATTGTTAATCTAACAAGAGGTTAAGCTAACAATTAAGAAAAACACGAGGGTTGTGTAACCAAGAATGCCAATCTGTCTTCGATGTTTTACACCTTCTAGCGATCCACTCATAAGACTTTACTTGAATCTCGCATAATGCAACGGGTGGATTCCAATACTTGTTATTGAAGACCTTTTGATTTCGATTTAGCCAAATAAGATAGCCGCACGACCAAATTACCGCTTGCCAAATCTTAGATCCCAAGGGTGACATTGTAGTACTCGGAGTTGCAAGGAACATTTCCCTAATGCTTAGAGAAGCACTAATGTTAATGCCCCACCAATTGAAAACTTTATACCATACGTCAAGCGCGTACTTGCAGAAAATTAGACAATGGTCCACCGACTCTACATCATCGTCGCAAAGGGGGCAACGAGTGGAATGTAGGTCGATGCCTCGATTATCCAATTCCCTTAAAGCCGGAAGGCGCTTCCTCATCGCTCTCCACACAAAAATACCAACTTTTTTCGGTACAAGAATGTTGCACAAAGTTTCGATAACATTAGTACCTGTGATATTTAGCTTTGAATCAATCAGACCCGACAGATTTTTAACCGTAAAGATCCCGTTAGACGCTAACTGCCACTGCCACGAATCAACTTCGTTTGTATTTAGAACGACTGATGCTAACAGCCCGATCAGCTCCTCAAGTTCTCCTTTGCCTCGACCTGTAGGTGACCTCGACCAGCTCCAAATTCCCATGCTTACAGTTCCCTCACTATTAACCCGATCAATAGCCGCTGCGTCAATATTCCACTCTAAACGTGCGAGCCTTTTAAACCGAACAGATAAAGGAATATTCCCTAGCCATGGTTCTTTCCAAAATGACGTATTAGCACCATTTCCAATTTTTTTCTTGAAAGAGTTCCTGAAAGATAAGCCTAACGAATCTAGATACACTCCTGTATTAACAATGTTAGCCCATGTAGTGCAAGATTTCAATATCGAATTAGAATGCAAATCAAGGTGACCCGAAGGTCCATAAATACTCGAAATGACTTTGACCCACAAAGAGGTGATTTCGGTCTTAAACCTCCACCACCACTTGCCGATCAAAGCCAAATTTTTACTTTTAAGAGAAACCAAATTTAATCCACCCTCCCTAAGAGGCAAGAGTACCTCTTCCCATTTTACCCATGTAATTTTGGACCCGTTTCCCGACCCACCCCAAAAGAAAGAACGTCTTACACTCTCAAGTTTTTTTAGAACGCAAGGCGGGGCGCGGAAGAGAGAAAAGTAATACAACGGAAGACTATTTAGTACCGATTTTACAAACGTTAAGCGTCCACCACATGACAACGATCGTGCCTTCCAAGCCGAAAGTCTTTTCTCGAATTTATCGATAACCGGTTGCCAACTCTCAAATTTATTAATTTTAGATCCCACGGGTAACCCTAATAAAACATTAAGTTTTATTAAAGTTTTTTTTTTTTTTTTTTTTTTTTAAAATTTATAAGTAAATAAAACTTAGTAGTTATTATTAGGATTAAAGACTTTCGGCTTTAGCACTTTCAGTGAAGGGGAGGTCTCGGGTTCAATCCTAAGGGGTGCCCGCATTTAATGACCAAACTGGAGAATGCCTTACCTGGTAGCGGTGGAGGGCTGGCTTGCCGTTTACCCGGGATTTACCTGCGGTGGGGGGGCCAATGTGCTCTGGCCCATAGTGGGGTTCCTCGTAAAAAAAAAAAAAAAAAAAAAAAGTTTTATTAAAGTTTTAGATCCCACGGGTAACCCTAATAAAACATTAATTTGATCCAACTTTCAAATTAAAGCCGAAAGTCTTTAATCCTAATAATAACTACTAAGTTTTATTTACTTATAAATTTTGTTGGAAAATCAAATTATATTTTGATAACTCGGTCTTTATTTATTTAACATTGGACAACTATAATATATCATTTAATTGAAAGTCATCTACTTAGTAGAAGAGTCTATAAAAGGTTTCCTTCGTAATAATTGATTTTTTGTTGAGTAAATATAAACAAGTCAAACATCAAACATGTAAATAAAAAGAGTAATAAAACATTGAAAGCAAACGTATAAAATTGAGAGAGAGTTGAATACCGTTAATGGACCACATAATTTAATTTATCGGGTCAAACAGTGTACCCGATTAATCAATCATAAATATGGTTTTTATCAACTTTTTCACGAAATCTAAAAGTAAGTAAGAAAACATACTTTCTCAAGTTTTAACTGTACGAATTTTAGTCGCTTTCATAGATAATGGTATGTTTAAATACAGTAGTAAGTAAAATCAAATAGTTTTACGTAACTGTGTCATATTTTCAAACTGTTCACATTAACTCAAATTAATGTTGGAGAAAAAGACATGAATCAATCACGTACAAATCATATAACATAAGACGTTTACATTTGGGGAAAATGACGCTATTTTAAGGGATATTCGTATTAATGTGACTCAAAAGGGTCATTAAACAAGAGTTTTAATTCAAGGGAATATCTTAACTATCAAATGATTTAACCAAGAATGTTAAGGGAAGGTGATCTTAGACCATTTTTAATTCGGTAATTCTAAAGAGACCCCCAGGTCCCACCCTCCTAGACCTGCGACGCTTTTCACTTTATCATTCTTTTAAGAGCACATAGAGTCGTTCAGTGTTAAATCTCAGTGTTAAATTTAACACTAGATTTAACACTGAGGTCAAAACAGGGGAAATAGTTCAGTGTTAAATCTCAGTGTTAAATTCATTATTTTAATACTTTTAAAATACTATTTAATTATTATATTTCATTCAATAAAAATCATTTTATCTATTATTTAATTTATTTAATAACAAAAAAATATATATATAAGAAATTTAACTCAATTTGTTAAAAATAATCGGCCCATTTTTTTAAAAGAACTGACCACATTTTGGCCCAGCTTTTTAGCCCAATTTTAACCTATATGTACTCCGTACGTTTCACTATCCATCCAACAACTTCTTCTTCTTCTTCGATCTGTACACTTGCACAAACAAAGAACAAAAATGAACAGAAGAAAATAGAAAGAAAAAGAAAAAGAAAAATCGACGGTGTAAGTTTCCACCGTTACCCAGCCGATGGTGACAAAAAACGGTGACCTTTAACGGCGGATGGGTGTCGGAAATCCCACCGTTGCCACCGTTAAATTTGTTTAACGGCGAAAATTTGCTTCGACTCCTAGCGCTCTAAGAGTACAGGGAGTCGTTCAGTGTTAAATCTCAGTGTTAAATTTAACATTGGATTTAACACTGAGGTCAAAACAGGGGAAATGGTTCAGTGTTAAATCTCAGTGTTAAATTCATTATTTTAATACTTTTAAAATACTATTTAATTATTATATTTCATTCGATAAAAATCATTTTATCTATTATTTAATTTATTTAATAACAAAAATATATAAATATAAAATTTAACTCAATTTGTTAAAAATAATCGGCCCATTTTTTAAAAAAAACTGACCACATTTTGGCCCAGCTTTTTAACCCAATTTTAACCTATATGTACTCCGTACGTTTCACTATCCATCCAACAACTTCTTCTTCTTCTTCGATCTGTACACCTGCACAAACAAAGAACAAAAATGAACAAAAGAAAATAGAAAGAAAAAAAAAACATCGACGGTGTAAGTTTCCACCGTTACCCAGCCGACGGTGACAAAAAACGGTGACCTTTAACGGCGGTTTAACGGCGGATGGGTGTCGGAAATCCCACCGTTGCCACCGTTAAATTTGTTTAACGGCGAAAATTTGCTTCGACTCCTAGCGCTCTAAGTTGTCAAGTGTGTCTACTACATGATTGTTTCCTGTTTTATTTAATTTAGAATTTCCTTCACAACATGTAGACACTACTGGGTTTCTTAATAATAATATAAGAAGAAGAAGAAGAAGAATAATAATAATAATAATAATAATAATAATAATAATAATAATAATAATAATAATAATAATATTATTATTATTATTATTATTATTATTATTATTATTATTATTATTATTATTATTATTATTATTATTATTATTATTATTATTAAATAGAAAACAATCGGACCACACGTTGCTATGGTGGAAATTAGCATAGAAATTCCATGTAATAAAACGAAATAATTACTACCTCCGTCTCATTACAAGTGTTCAATTTTTTGTTGTACATAGTTTAAAAAAAATCAAACTAACTTCATTCTCTATCAATCAGAAATCTATTCACTTAAAAATAACATTTTCTAATTGATTGAATTACCAAGTAGACATCTTAAATGGGACATCACAAAATGATAATAGACACTTTTGGTGGGAGGGGGGGTATAAATCTCTAAAGTAATAGACAGAAAATTAGAAGCATGAAATCATTTATGTGTGTAATAATAAAATAACAAACATAAAACTTAAAAACATTGGAAGGTTAATCATTTATGTGTGGAATAAAATATAAAATAAAAGTAGATGTGAACACATGTAGGTAAACGACAATTAACAAAACTAATACGGCACCAAATTGGGTGCCTGTTAGTATACAGTGGAATGGAATTACTCAATTCGTCTCAATTTTTTTTGAAAGGCGATTTTTTGGCATCAGTAAATTATTTATTTCAACGACCTTCATCATTTGCACGTATAACACACGTTCGGGTGGAAACCCGAACCTGATCGACGGTACCCGGGAACACATCCATTCGGGCAGTGTTTCTGGGTAGAGGTCGGTGAACGAATCCGGTAAAACCTCCATATAAGGTCAATATTGCTTTTCAAAAAAAAAATATATACCACCATTATTGGTGTTTAATTGTTTTAAAGAAAATCATGTCATTATAAGGATCGAACACATGACCACTCTCTATCCCATGACATAAAGTACATGGAGACCCAATTTCATCTAAATTTAATAGGTCACATTTCTTTTTTAGGATGTTTCAATTTTATAGTCACTTTGTGTTTTAACCAATTAAAAGAGGTTATGATGGAGATAAAATATATTTTATTAGTGGAAAATTGAGTTAGTAGAATTTTTTAAAACTAATTGTTTTTTTGTATGTCGACTATTAAATTGAGACGAATAAAGCATTAATTATAATTACTCCCTATTAATTATTATTATTATTACTTGTTTTTTTTTTAAATTCTTGTTTAGTTTATGAGTTATTGACGGAACTCGAACTCACAACCTAAAGGTTAATGAGACTCTTTGATACTTTTGAGTTAATGCGTAAAAGTAGTGTATTTTTTATTCACGAAGGAACTCGAACTAACCTAAATATTACATTAAAAATAAATAAAAATACTATAGATTTCATTTATCGCGTAAGTTTATTAATACAATTATTTTTTGTTATTGAGGAGTATTATTTTCAGTTAAATAAATAATAAATAATAAAATACATAATGTCACAATTTTACTCTGTATTTGTGTATTAGGTTAAATAGGAAAAAAAATAACAAAAAAAATAAAAATAAAAACTACTTGTCGTCATATATTCGGTAAACACAATTTAGTACTCCGTATAGAAAAGTATGGTCATATGAACTGTAAACAATTTATTGGGTTTAAAAATAATAAAAAATGTAGCACTTGCTACTCTGGAAGTGTGATTGTGTCATGGGATAGTCTAGAGAGGGGTAGACTAGGTGTCCTGGTAGTCGGACCCTTTTTAATTTGACGTCAAAAGCGAAATCTGACGCCCCTAAATTTTAGTTGGCATGTCAGGTTACATAAAATTTGACGCCCTGATGCCCCTAAGGTGTGTCAGGTCTGATGCACGCGAGGCGTCAGTCACGCTTCTAACGTAAAAGAAGGTGAGCATCATATTTTTTCGGCTAATCAGAATGCACCAAATATATTTTTATATTATTAATATATTTATATCTGTTTTTTTATCTAAATTTTGACTTTTTGTGCCGTTGGTCCCCTCCATTATACACCAAAAACCTAACAGCGTCCATTCATTTTTTTTTTTGTGCTAACAGAGTCCTTCCATTATCCCATTTAAGCATACTATAACAACCCTCATATTTTCATACTTGAATTGACTAATTTGCCCATAGGGTTGTTATCCATACTTAATATATGATTAAATTCGACGTTGATTAAATATATTTTTTTTTCATCTACACGTTTTGTTAACTAAAGTTTATACTAATTATATAAAATAACTTTAGTTAATATTAATATTAATGTGTATTATATATAAAACTATATGTAACATAATTATTAATTAAATGATAAGTTATTTTAATCATTATTTATATTTTTAGCTTATATAAAAAAAAGAAATAAGATTTTTTTTAAAAATTAAATAATGAGCCCATGAATTTTGACTAAATATTTTCAAAAACAAAAACTTATTAAAAACATTTTTAACATGTTTTTATTATTTTGTCAAAATTGGCACCTTTATTTTATTATTTTTTTTCTTTTCACCAACCATTTTTTACCTATAAATACATGGCTCCTCATTCATTTTTTCTTGCCAAACACAAAAACTTAAGTTATTCTCTCAAAACCTTGAAGAAAATTTGAGGTACTTTCTATTTTTATTAATTTTTTTCAATATTGTCATTTATATTTATATTTATTGTATATTCTTTGTAAAATTCGAAATTAATTATGTTTATATGTTATAATTAGTATTATAAGTGTTATGATGCATAAAAATAATTTTGATAATTTATGGAATATTATTTATAATTAAATACGAATTATGTAGTGTTTAAACGTAAAAATAATGTAAAATTCGTAATAAATACTTTTAACCAAAAATAAAATATATATAATTTTTTCTGAGTTTTTAAAACTTATATAGATCTGAAAAAATTATAAAAATAATTACTTGGGCCGAATTGGTATTTATTATATAATTAAACTCTATTATTATGTAATTCGAAGGTAAATTAAGAATAAATATAAAATAATAAAGATATATTTTTTTAAATATTTTTCTACAGGTTATTAGACTGATAGAAACTTATAAAAATTATAAAAATAATTATTTGGGTTTATTTAGTAATTATGTAGAATTAAAATTATTTTGTGAACACATTAAGGGTAAAAACAAAAATAAATATAAAAATATAATAAAAACGTTTTTTTAATTTTTTTTACTAATCTATATGATTAACTAAGACTATAAAAATTATGTATGTAATTTTTAGATATTTAATTTATTATTTAGACATTTTTGAATAATGTTCGATTAATAAAACACTATTATTTTTGAAGTAATTTAGGTATTTATTTAAAGGTAATTATATTTAATATATATAAGACATACTAAGGTATAATAACTAAATATTAAATAAAACTTAGGTTATATTATCACATATATAATTATTAAGTACATTAATAATTCGTTGTGTGTATACACCTAAAGTGAAGATTAATCAAAGATAATGTATAATTCATGTGAACTTCATCGCTACTCACGGTCGTAAGTGAATGATGTCTAGGTTGCCATTTATGGGTAAGCTTGTGGATCTCGAATGTCATGACTTAGATTCTGGTCAAGAATCCTGGGCCCCCGGTTACATCTGGTCATTCCTGACTTATTTGATAGCAACGAAGTTTGAGTAGAGTTGTACAACATCTTGCTAAAGATTAACCCGAACTTTCTAAAATTGGAAAATTACTATAAGTGGAAACTTTCCATAAATAGTAACCTTCCGAAAATGGAAATTCTTTAGTGAACCATTACTATCAATATAGTACTATATACTATTGTCTGTTAGGCAATGTCTGATCATACGTTCTATCTCTAGGTTGAGATCTCGGTCACGTCCTTCCGTTCAATTCTTTCGTGTGCTACTAAGGTGAACTTCATAGCCCCACTTTTTACTGTTTTACAACTTTTGGGGTGAGACACATGCTTGCTTTATAACTGTTTTACACTTAGACACAAGTACTAAATTGTTAACTATGCTGTCATGCTTTGATTCATGCTAAATCCCTACCGTAATATCGTCAATTGCTACGCTTAAATGCAAACTTAATTATTGTGAGTAGGCCTATTGAGAGTAACGTCTCTAATCATTCGACCGTTGGTCTTTGGTTACATAATAATGATTCCACGACACTGACAGTACAAGGTGTCATAGGGTAAACTTGTTTAGTAGCGATATTACAAAATGCAGCAACACTTTTAGATTGATATTTCTATATCAATCAACTTTAAACTAAATCTTGTGGTCTAAAACTTTGGATATTATTTATAAACCTATGAATTTCACTCAACCTTTTTGGTTGACACTTTAAGCGTGTTTTGTCTCAGGTGATGATTGAGCTAGCTGCAACTTGCTACTAGATGATTGATGTATGCTTTGCTGCTTGCATGGAGTTCATCATTCATATTTATCATTTTGTTTAAAACATTTTCCATTTACTGTACTCTTATGATGTAAAACTTTGAATAATGCTTCCGTTGTTTATTTAATAAATAAAACGTCTCATTTAGAGTCGTTCTCGCTTATACAACTCTGTTATGATATGATTGGTCACAATTACCCCTGGTCCATATTTGGGGGTGTGACAGATTGGTATCAGAGCAGAATTGTTGTAGAGAACCAGGATTGCATTTTATGCGTGCCTTATACAATTAGGTACCTTAGCAATGTAGGACTACAACTTTCCTTGACTATAGTGCCTTTAATTATTGCCTTTAACTGTTAAATGCTACACTATACTTTAAAAACTTTACTTATCTTAGAATGCCGAGCCAATCTAAGAACTCTGCTCATTCTCCTAAGTACTATTTAATTCCCCACCACATTTAAATGTGACACCGTTCTCGACATTCCTATGTCATCTAATAAGGTTTTGTGTATTACATATGTATTACATGAAATATTATTCATGATTTTTGAAACTCCTATATTTGTTACTATTCATACTCAAACGTATATAACCTCCTTGTTATATCACGTACCTATATGCTTTATACCTTTATGCATCGGTTTACGAACCGGAAAATGTCATTGAGTTATCGAGAATCTCAAAGACATTATAATGTCATCACTACTCATATTCATTACTTTTAAATCTTTGATTTCTCGTTATTTTTTATCATTGAATTTTCTTGACGGATGGCGTCTACGAAACTCTAGAATGGAAGGGTTTGGATTACCGGTTTAAAGGATCCTATAGCTCAAGCCCCTAGACCTGAATAGGCCATTAAGAATTAAAAGTCTTTAATCGAAAGATTATTAGATTACATACTTATCATTTTATGATCTATACACGTCATACTGCTATTATTGGAGTATAGACACATCATATCTTATTATATCTTATCATATCTATCTTAATAGACTTTGTGTAACACTTTTCCTAAATTTCCTCCGTAAATTACGGAAATATTTTTACTATATATACGTATATCAAGAAGACAAATATATCATTCAATATTCAACACTCATCTTATAACAAAAACCCTTATTCCGATCAGATAATATGGATTTCTCACTTGATTCCTCGAACTCCTCAAGCTCTAATGGCAGCGTAACCGGAATGAACCAACCAATTAGTCATCACCTTTTCTGGATGAATTGGGGGTGGGTTCGTAGTCTACTTAATCAATGGAGAAGTGAAGAAGGTGATCCTTTTCACCCACCACATTGCCCTATTGGCGAAGAACCTGAAGCATTTACCGGCGAACCCGTTCGGAACACTATTTTCACCCTCATTTCCAGGATATCCCGTCACGAATATATAATATCTAGAATTTCAGATCTTATTCATCCCCTTGTCCGAACCGCCAATCATCCCGGAATAATTAAAGAAGTCAACGAGCTTCGCACTCGAGTAGTGGCTTTGGAAAATATGGTGCAAAACCTACGAGCACCAGCAGCAGCACCAGCAACATAACCAGCACCACCAGTACCATCAACATCACCACCAACAGCATCAGCTTCACCAACAACAACATCTGCATTCCACGCCTCAACATCACACTCAGTACCTCAAACATTAACATCATACGCCCCATAGATACCAAGGAATATTAGTAATAATGAGTTAAGATGTATTGACTCATTCTTCCTGGAGAATTATATATGTATACTTTATATATATATGGTTTGGAACAATAATAAATCTTTTCGTACTAAGCTATTACGTGTGAATCTTAACTAGTAAATACTACTCGGTTAATTCATATCACTAATATGATATGATGTACATCCTTCGTTAATGACTTAACAATTGTTAATCACTGCTTCAGCACAATAAACTCAATTTTTCATAATAAATCAAGTGTATTATTCAAATACATGTTTGATTTTACACTTCCATTTTTAATGTACTCAAAACTATCTAGAAAACATTATTCGTGCCTTGTGAATTTCACAAGAAATCCACGAGCACCAACATCATATACCGAGATATATCAATAACAATGAACGATGAAATATTGATTCATAACTTCATTAGCGAAATATTTCGCGACAATTATGAAATCTTTAAGGCTTGGAGATTATTAATTCTCATTTCAACCGTAAATCAAATGAGTTTAATATTATATTAACTCATTAAATCCATTATTACATTTGAAAAAAATATATATATATGTACATATATTTTCGTAAAGATTGTAATTAAATATTCTGTTGTACAAACTGTTGACGGTGAAAATATTTTAACGGGTAGGTAATACCCGAGAAATATTTATATCGCACATTAATATGTTACACCGTACATTCTTCAATTCTGATTCAACAGTCATTAACTATACTACTTACATCCACATATGTATCCGTTCACTAAAGAACAACCATTTTTATACAAATTCAATTATATATTCTGATTTTGACATATCGGAATTTAAGTAAAGCTTTAGCAAGTGTTATCTTCTTAAAAATCACTACATTCATGAATTATATTCATTCATATTCTATGATGAATTATCACATCAAACCACCGAACTTACCATTCCTTACTTTTGAAAATCACAACATTTCTTCGTCAACCGTTAGATCCATTGATGGATGCATCTTACGCTTAAACACTTTAAATTCAAAATTATTGAAAACACCTCGGATTGATAATCAATGATTCAGATTCGTTAACCTTGAGAATGCTGACGAAGCAGCAAAAGCTATAGATGGTCTTAATGGCCAAAAGTTTGATGATAAAGAATGACGTATTGAAAAAGCTCAGATTTGGAACTGAAAAACAGATTGAGCAAACCATGAAGGAGACCGTGGACAAATCACAAGGACTAAACCTGTAATTAAAGAATCTAGATGATTCGATTTCTGATAAAAACCACAAAAGATCTCCTTACGCATTCTAAATCCTTATAGAAGAGTTTTCCTCGTTATCATTTGATCTTAGAAAATTCTAAGATATCATCGTATCTTTCGTTATAAATATCCTCCATATTTCTAAAGATACCTTCATAACTATTCTTGTCCGAAATTATTTATCACTTCGCACTATCTGTGTTACATAATAAAGGAAACTGTTTTAGTTTATATATTTCTGTAACATACAAGTTTAAATTTTGAATGATTTGAAGTAGTGTTGGGAATTGAAGCATGAGTTAGTATAATATAATGACGTCAGACCAACGTAATTATATTACAGTAAGTCATGCTAAATTTTTAATGGAAGATGATGATTCATAGACTTTATAATCATCATTTGCCATGTTACATGACTTTTACATTCTACTTAACCTCTGAACATATCAAGAACATATATTCTTGATAGTTCTATCCTTAGTAATTCTGGTAATTTGACAAATCATATCGTAATATTACCTTTCCTTCTGCTTTGTATTTTATGATCATTCGAAACTTCGTACCTACGAATTCTGGACCATTATTCGCTTGACTTGAAGTCGGGAAGGAAAAACAAGAGCATAGAGCTCCGACATATAAGGGAAAATATAAAGCCCGATAACAACACGGAAATTACAAACCGTGTATATCAATGCGTATAGCAACATAAAGACACGGGAGAATTAAAAACACTATAACCCCAAGGTAATTGTAGAAGTAAACAGATTTCTCTGGGGGTAAATGAAAAAGAAGAATGACAGAAACGATAGTCAGAAAAATATCCAGGATAAGAACTGGATGGAGCATTTTCACAATCTTTGAAAGTATGAATCGAGAAAGAAAGTACAGAAGTGGTGAAGATAATGAAAAAGAGGAAGCTAATTTATAGCAAAATTCCAGACACAGCAATAAAGGCAATTTTAATTTTCTTAATTACCGGAGAATCAAATCTTATACAGATTATAAAGATTTTCTTTAAATCCCTTGAATTCCGGAAATCAACTTTAATTACGTCAAGAGTTAAAACAAATCTTTATTTTCCTCATTTCATTTTTTTTTACGATAGCTTCACTCATACTCTTCACGTAATCGAATTGTTTTATTACTCAATAGTGATAAAACTCTATTTTACAACTCATATCCGTCATGAAAACATACTTATTATCAACCATGACGATCTCTGTCAAATTTCGGGACGAAATTTCTTTAACGGGTAGGTACTATAACAACCCTCATATTTTCATACTTGAATTGACTAATTTGCCCCTAGGGTTGTTATCCATACTTAATATATGATTAAATTCGACGTTGATTAAATATTTTTTTTTTGTCGACACGTTTTGTTAACTAAAGTTTATACTAATTATTTAAAATAACTTTAGTTAATATTAATATTAATGTGTATTATATATAAAACTATATGTAACATAATTATTAATTAAATGATAAGTTATTTTAATCATTATTTATATTTTTAGCTTATATAAAAAAAAAGAAATAAGATTTTTTTTAAAAATTAAATAATGAGCCCATGAATTTTGACTAAATATTTTCAAAAACAAAAACTTATTAAAAACATTTTTAACCTGTTTTTATTATTTTGTCAAAATTGGCACCTTTATTTTATTATTTTTTTTCTTTTCACCAACCATTTTTTACCTATAAATACATGGCTCCTCATTCATTTTTTCTTGCCAAACACAAAAACTTAAGTTATTCTCTCAAAACCTTGAAGAAAATTTGAGGTACTTTCTATTTTTATTAATTTTTTTCAATATTGTCATTTATATTTATATTTATTGTATATTCTTTATAAAATTCGAAATTAATTATGTTTATATGTTATAATTAGTATTATAAGTGTTATGATGCATAAAAATAATTTTGATAATTTATGGAATATTATTTATAATTAAATACGAATTATGTAGTGTTTAAAAGTAAAAATAATGTAAAATTCGTAATAAATACTTTTAACCAAAAATAAAATATATATAATTTTTTTCTAAGTTTTTAAAACTTATATAGATCTGAAAAAATTATAAAAATAATTACTTGGGCCGAATTGGTATTTATTATATAATTAAACTCTATTATTATGTAATTCGAAGGTAAATTATAAATAAATATAAAATAATAAAAAAATATTTTTTTAAATATTTTTCTACAGGTTATTAGACTGATAGAAACTTATAAAAATTATAAAAATAATTATTTGGGTTTATTTAGTAATTATGTAGAATTAAAATTGTTTTGTGAATACATTAAGGGTAAAAACAAAAATAAATATAAAAATATAATAAAAACGTTTTCTTAAATTTTTCTACTAATCTATATGATTAACTAAGACTATAAAAATTATGTATGTAATTTTTAGATATTTAATTTATTATTTAGACATTTTTGAATAATGTTCGATTAATAAAACACTATTATTTTTAAAGTAATTTAGGTATTTATTTAAAGGTAATTATATTTAATATATATAAGACATACTAAGGTATAATAACTAAATATTAAATAAAACTTAGGTTATATTATCACATATATAATTATTAAGTACATTAATAATTCGTTGTGTGTATACACCTAAAGTGAAGATTAATCAAAGATAATGTATAATTCATGTGAACTTCATTGCTACTCACGGTCGTAAGTGAATGATGTCTAGGTTGCCATTAATGGGTAAGCTTGTGGATCTCGAATGCCATGACTTAGATTCTGGTCAAGAATCCTGGGCCCCCGGTTACATCTGGTCATTCCTGACTTATCTGATAGCAACGAAGTTTGAGTAGAGTTGTGCAACATCTTGCTAAAGATTAACCCGAACTTTCTAAAATTGGAAAATTACTATAAGTGGAAACTTTCCATAAATAGTAACCTTCCGAAAATGGAAATTCTTTAGTGAACCATTACTATCAATATAGTACTATATACTATTGTCTGTTAGGCAATGTCTGATCATACGTTCTATCTCTAGGTTGAGATCTCGGTCACGTCCTTCCGTTCAATTCTTTCGTGTGCTACTAAGGTGAACTTCATAGCCCCACTTTTTACTGTTTCATAACTGTTTTACAACTTTTGGGGTGAGACACATGCTTGCTTTATAACTGTTTTACACTTAGACACAAGTACTAAATTGTTAACTATGCTGTCATGCTTTGATTCATGCTAAATCTCTACCGTAATATCGTCAATTGCTACGTTTAAATGTAAACTTAATTATTGTGATTAGGCCTATTGAGAGTAACGTCTCTAACCATTCGACCGTTGGTCTTTGGTTACATAATAATGATTCCACGACACTGACAGTACAAGGTGTCATAGGGTAAACTTGTTTAGTAGCGATATTACAAAATGCAGCAACACTTTTAGATTGATATTTCTATATCAATCAACTTTAAACTAAATCTCGTGGTCTAAAACTTTGGATATTATTTATAAACCTATGAATTTCACTCAACCTTTTTGGTTGACACTTTAAGCGTGTTTTGTCTCAGGTGATGATTGAGCTAGCTGCTACTTGCTACTAGATGATTGATGTATGCTTTGCTGCTTGCATGGAGTCCATCATTCATATTTATCATTTTGTTTAAAACATTTTCCATTTACTGTACTCTTATGATGTAAAACTTTGAATAATGCTTCCGTTGTTTATTTAATAAATAAAACGTCTCATTTAGAGTCGTTCTCGCTTATACAACTGTGTTATGATATGATTGGTCACAATTACCCCTGGTCCATATTTGGGAGTGTGACACATACCGAGTCCTCCGTCAACCATTCGTTAGAAATGTCCGTTAAGCCATGACATGTGCACTGCATGTGAGGGTTAATTCGACCTTTTACCTTCTTTTTCATCTACATCTTCAACAAACCCTAAATCACCAAGTTCATAACTCGTACAGTGTTCTTATTCACCATTCACTCATGAACTCAAAATTCAACCTCATCTATTCGTGATTCTTAACCAAATCCGAGTTTAGAAACATGATCTAGAACATAAACTAAAGCTTCGTGATCAACATTTATCGATTATCATCAACAAAATCATAGTGAACTCGATCGTGTTTATCGTTTGTTCGAAAAATACAAAGATCGATGAGTTGTGGAAGATTTACTGCATCAAAAAGTGATCTAAGAACAGTTTTGAAAACATCACAGCCTAATCATGCTACGTGAAGCCTAAAAATCTAATGGAGAATCACTTTTGAACTCAAGATTTAGAAGTCAAACTATTGTTCTTCACGGTCAACGTTTTAATTTGATAATTATAGTATGTTTATGAATCGATTGATGATTGACGAGTGTTAAGGTGATGATTACGAACATATTACATGATGTAATCATGACCTTAAAGTGTCTGATTTCCGAGATTGGATTTGAAGTTCATCAATGGCGGTTTTTCAAGTTCATCCTTGATTTCCACTTTTGTTGTTGTTTTAATCAAGGTTGATTCACAAAAGTTCTTAGTAGCTTCACTAGGTGTGTTTCAAAACCCTCAAATCAAGTTGGAGCAGTAATTTACCACAAATCAAGTTGGAGCATTAATTAAAACCCCATTTCTAATTTCGACGGTAATATATCATTTTCTTCGTTTCGTGTCTTCAATAAATTGGCTACAGATATGAATCACTTTATGAACTGGGATTTATTTGATAATGCTTTGTTCTTGTTTAATTTGAAAGAGTAAACAGAATAGTATACAATGTTCACAACTTTTTGTGTTTACAGAATTTGATTTGTGATTGCAACTGTTATTACTTTGGTTTCTTTACTAGCGAATGAGATGGGTGAGAAGTTGGTTGTGGTTGGACTATACACAATGGGGGTTTTTCAAGTTCATTGTTGATCACACCAACTTTGTAAATTAAGTTCTGTTAATGATGAAGTTTGACTCATATATCGTATCATATTAACATCAGTAGCTTGATATTGATTTATTGCTTTTTGAATTTAAAAAAAATTGAGTCAGGATATGGGGTTCGATTTAGGAAATTTAAAAATGATAGTAATTAGGGTTTGCAATTTGGGAAAGAACAAGTTGAGCAAGAGCAAAGCTTCAAATTCAGATGAAGAAGAAGGTCAAAAAGACGAATTTACCCTCACATGCAACGCATATGTCAAGGGTAACGGATATTCTTAACGGAATTTAAACGGGGGAACTCAGTATGCTTAAATAGGATAATGGAAGGACGTTGTTAGCAAAAAAAAAATCGAAGGGGCGCTGTGTAGTGACCCGTCCTAATCCATCTGGACGAAGTCTTCAACAGTTGTTCCCATTGCGAGGTTCTGACCTCTATATGCCATGAACGACTCCATGTAATATGAGCAAATGCACAGCGGAAGATTTCTTTTAAACCTGAGAATAAACATGCTTTAAAGTGTCAACCAAAAGGTTGGTGAGTTCATAAGTTTATCATAAAATAATAAAATTCTGTAATTTTGATAGACCACAAGATTTAAATGCTGCATGGTACAAATGGGCCCGAATCCTATACCCACCTGTAATGTACATGCGATATCTTTTAAATACAGTACACCTTTCTCGTGTACGAAATCATCTTTCATAAATCTTAGTAACCGTACACATATCTCGTGCACAAAAATAACATACACATAACCTGTGTATAAAATCATTCTCTCGATACATAACATTCATATCAATTGGTGGCAATTATCATGTCCACATAATTCAATGGTGGCAATTATCATGTCCACATAATTCAATGGTGGCAATTATCATGTCCACATAATTCAACGGTGGCAATTATCATGTCCACATAATTCAACAATAATCCGCAGAACTTCTGTCTGCATAATAATTCATTCGAGAAATGTTTTGCTTGTGTCTATCTCGTCAAACATTTATAAAAGCATTTCATGTATTCGAAGTTCAAAATATATTTCAAAAGCATTTAATAAAGCAGTTGTAAAAACAGCGCATGTATTCTCAATCCCAAAAATATAAAGAGTAAAAAGGAGCAAATGAACTCACCTAATGTATTTTGTAGTAAAAATACATATGACGACATTGAGCAAGTGCAGGGTTATTCTCGGATTCACGAACCTATAACATTTATATATATATATATATATATATATATATATATATATATATATATATATATATTAACACGTATAATGGTAATCGAACAAATTTACATATTATTAATGATATAGTTGTTATTTTAATGTTTCATTAATAACCTCATTAGATATGTTTATATTTTTTTTATATACTTTAACTAGATAATTAATATTTATTACCAAATATTAATGTAGACATGTTTTATGTCGTAAATATATTTTTATATAGAAAAATCTTTATTTGTTATAATATAATAATAATAATAATAATGATAGTGATAATTTTAATAAAAAATGTTAATTTTAATAAAGTGGTAATTTTATTAATAATGATATTACTAATAATATTCTCAATTTAATATTAATGTTATTAATAATAATAATAATAATCTTAAAATCGTGTTAATACTAATGATAATAATAATATTAACAATAACTATCAAAATAACAATTTTTCTACTAATGATAATAATACCAATATTTATATTAATAACTATAATGATAATAATATTACTAATAATAATACTAATAATTATGATAATAAAAATAATAATAAAAATAATGATAATAATAATAATAATAATAATAATAATAATAATAATAATAATAATAATAATAATAATAATAATAATGATTATAATAAAATTTGAATGACTACCTCAAAGGCTTTCTTAAAGGGAGAATATTAGCCCCAACCCGGGCTCGATCCCGCGTCCTCCTACTAACCCGAAACCCTTTCTAACAAATCCTCCATTCCTTATTTTTTTTATTTTAATTAGCACCTAAAACTCTTTTAACTCATAATACCTGTCACTCTAACATCATCATCTTAATCATAACCGTAATCATCATACGTCGATTTATCATCAATACTTTATATCACATATCATCATACAAATCATCATTAATGTATCGTCTACATCATACGTTCATATATATACTGTAAATCATCATCGTCTTCATCCTAACCATCATCATAATCATAATTCATGCATCATCTTCAACTTATTTATTATCATTAATACATAAACAGGCTCATTACCACCTTTATTATATCATTATTTTCTAATCGTAATTCCTTTCATTAACTACCCGTCACCTTCTATAAATCGTCTAACTTTTTCATCGACCCAACATAGAAAATTTTACGGCCCAATAGTTATTTAAGCCTAGCCCTTTTTTAAAGAAAAACCCTATTACTTTCTTGAGCCCACTTAGTAAAATAAGGAAGTCCATTAAAAACTCACTTTCTTTATCATATATCATCATCATACGTTATAACAATTATACCATGTATTATATTGGGCTTAAGGCTTGAATAATAATTCGGCTAGTTCAAAACAAGATGGAAATCAAAAGCATATATCCTACAGTAGAGTTCCGATCCCTTTTTCTCTTCTTTTTTTTTTATCCTAGTGGTACCACTTTCATTTTTTTTTTCAATCATTACCATGAACTAATCCATATCATGTTTTCATAATCTGTGATCATATTTGCTAGAATTTCGGTTCCCCATTACTACTTTAAATAATACACCACATATACTTTTAACAAAAAGGAAAAGGAAAGCGAGTAAGTGAGGTGGAGTTTGTCGACCACCATATATTCATCAAGTGGGAATTACTTGTTTATAATTGTCTGTACTAATGTTATAATATGTTCCACATGTATGCCTTTTTCCCATAGCTTGCTAAAATAATGCATTTTTTAAATTTAATACCTCCTCTTTATCTTCATCTCCCTTGTAGGTAAAACAGGAATATATATATAAATAAACGCAGCAGGATCGAGCGGGTTTATTGGGTTTAAGATCGAAACAAAAACATACTATTGATGCAGCGATGATGATTGAAACGATTGTAGTCGTGGGTGATAGTTTGTGGTGATGTATTGGTGAATTAAAGAGTGATGTATAGGTGTCGATGGTGGTGGATATTGGTGTTAGAAAGTGAAGAAAAGGTGATGATGGTGGTCGATGATTTTGTTCATCGAGGAGTAAACAGAAAAACAGAAGTATAGGTATAGCATCTGAATAATAACGAAGTGGGTCGATTATGGTGGTAGTTGATGGTGGTAGCAGGCAGTTGTTTGATGACCGAAGGCAGTAGCAGTGGGTTGATGGGGTTGAGGTTATGATGGTGATTAAATGTTGATAGTGGTTCGATGGTGATCAAGGTAAGGTGGTGACGGTTATGGTAAAGTGGTGGTGATCTCATCATGTCTCGGCTTTTATGAAGATGGTGATTATAGATGTTGTGTGTGGTGACAGAGAACTGTGTTGGTGATATAAAAGTGGCCGATGTTCTTAAGAAGGAGAAAGTGTGCTTGTTGTTTGGTGATAGTTAGTAATATGCATTGCTGTAACGACCCGGAAATTTCCGACCAAATTTAAACTCTAATCTCTATATGTTTCCGACACGATAAGCAAAAATCTGTAATGTTGAGTCTAGAAAGTTTGAAATCTTTATTCGGATAATCAATTACCCTTTTGACTATGCCTGACGATTCACGAACATTTATGTGTATATGTGTTATATATTTATTTATAGTAAACGATAACAAAGTATTAGATATACAATATTAGGTTTCGATATAAGAATACTATATTCATCGGCGAGAGTAAATGATAGTAGGATTTTATAATTATTTGAAACTGTTTTTGTCAAACTATTAATGAGTCATTTTAATAAAATAAAAGTTTTAACGTTATCTTAAAAGTCAAAATTTTTCTAGAAACCTTTTGTCAAATTGTAATTGATAACGGTCCGTGATAGATGACGGCTATGTAATTTACATGTTTCTAATTCTTCTTTCTTTGATTATTATTATTAATATTATATATTATATATTCCTGTTATAAATCAACCCGTGATCGAATACATCATTATTATTACTGTGCCTAATTTGAAAATAATCACTACTGCTTTTACTTTTGACAACTACCCCCATGTCTTATATGTACTTATATAGTTTGCAATTATAGATTGGAGATAGATAGATAGTTAGAGGGCATAGAAGGCACACATTAACCACCATCTTCCTCAAATCCGTCATCACCATGAAACGCCAAACACCACGGTTATCACCTTCATACCATCCACTTTAAACCATGGTCTCAAACCATCTCACCCACGAGCACACCATAACAACTACAACCCTTGATTGTTACTACTGCTATAAACCAAGTTACCGATCTTTTTCCTACTCATCCTTCTTGTTTATATCTTCGGTTAAATACACAAACTCAAACCCACTTGTTCTATTAATCCTATTCGTATCTGTTCCTGGCCGAGTACCATTTCAAATCGCCATGTTTTCCGTTATTAATCACTACTACTATATGTAAGTTCTCTCGTTCTTGTTTTATCAAAACTAAATATTCACAAAACCAACAACCATCGGCCACCCGTCTAACTACCGTCGATCACACTATACTGAAACTCATTACCACCACGCTACACCACCTTCCAAACTATCTTCAAACATCGCTAGATACTACTACAGTTAACCTTCACTTTTAAACGAAAACAACACATACAAACCACAATCATCGAACACCATGTACAACCAACAAAAACCGCCACATCTCCTTCTCCATGATAACTACCATTAACCAACGAGTTCCCACCTTCACCTTCGAAGAAAAACCAATTGCAACCACTAGACCCTCAACCATCGTGAACCTCTTCCACCACAATCACCACCCTTGATACTTCCTGTTCGACTTCAACAAATCAACTATCGTCTCTCTCATCCACTCTCTCACTTTAGTTATCTATTGATGTTTTCTGTTTGAAAATAGTAGCTTCTGCAGCTGCTTCCGTCACTCTTTTTGCTGTCATAACCACAGCCTGTGCTGCTACATCAATTTCTGTCACAACCATCGCAAATCACCACCTTAAATGGCTGCTGGATTCATGCTTCTGTGCTACTATTCTTCAGCCATTAAACCGCCACCACAAACCCACTGTTATTGCTATGTTCTTTTGGAACAAAATGATGATGATGGAAAAGTGAAGAAACAAGATAATAATGAATATTAATACTAACAGATGGACAAAAAGAAAACAACGTGGCTGTTTTAGCATCCTTCTTTTTACTTTTAAAAAAAATATAACAACACTTTAATAATCACAATAGACAACAATGTTGAATACCCATTTTGACCCCGAGGTTTTTTTATTTTCTGATAAAACAGTCCGTTTATGTCCATGTTTGGAAGTCGTTGATTGTTAGGACAAGAAAGTGAATGGTGAACGAAAACTTTGATTGGTTGATCAGACGTGTCCCTGATAAGAATTCAATTAGTGATTTAATCGGGCTACTGGACTGAAGGAAGACTTGTAATTGGGCCGTAAACCATTTAGAATATTGGGCCGAAACCCAATTATAATTAGGATAAATCATATGGTGAAGAAACAGATACGGGTTATAAAAGTATTAAGGGGTAATTAAAAACAGAAGAGCAAAGCTAGATGATTGGTTTAAGGGTGTGTTGGTTATCCTAGAGGTCTTGAGTTCGAACCCTACTGATGGCAGCTATTTTTTTTTATCCAAGCTTTTGAGGTAGTTTCCCATTACTATAAGCATTATTATTACTACTAATACAAAGATTTATTACTATTATTATTAATATTATTAATATTATTATTATTATTATTATTATTATTATTATTATTATTATTATTATTATTATTATTATTATTATTATATGAAAATTCCTATTATTATTAATTTTAAGATAATTATTATTATTGTAAATATCATTATTTTTTTTAAAAACATTTAAAATTATGATTTTTTTTAACATTATTATTATTATAATCATTATTTTTATTATTAATCTTACTAATATTATTATTATTATAACAATAATTATTTTAAAAGATATAATTATTATGTATAACACAAATATAACTAATATCACAAACTATTATGTTTTAAATGAATTAACTAATATAATATTATTAGATATCATATGTATATAATATAATCTATCATCTATCATAAGTATTAAAATAACTATATAAAAGGATATTAATTATACTATATTATAAAATATATAAACTTAATTGATTAATATTATGTGTTAATATATATACATAATTGATATAGGTTCGTGAATCCGAGGCCAACCTTATACGTGATCAATGATGTTATATGTATTTTTACTACAAAATACAGTATGGTGAGTATATAGTCTCTTTTAAACTCTAAATATTTTTGAGCTGAGAATACATGCGCTGTTTTTATAAATGATTTACGTTATTGACACAAGTGATCAAAAATAAATTCTACGTTGAGTTGTACCATGGCATATTTCTTTATACTTGGTAGCTAATATTTACGTGAGAAGCGTAAACGCGAATCCTGTTGATAGATCTATCGGGCCTGACAACCCCAACCGGGCTGGACGACCAGTTTTAAACGGTTGCACAGTACTTCGTTTCGTTACTACACTTGGTACGGTGTAGGGTTTATTTAAGAATATGCTGCTGTGATTTAAATGTTAAGTATGGTTACCAAGTGCTCAACGACTTTTCCATACACTTGCGAGTGTATTATGTATGTATATGAAATCTTGTGGTCCATGATTGTTATAATGCTGCTAGCATCAAACCTATATATCTCACCAACTTTATGTTGACTTTTTAAAGCATGTTATTCTCAGGTACGAATTAAGTCTTCCGCTGTGCATTTGCTCATTTTAAAGACATTACTTGGAGTCGATCATCGCGATGGAACCAACTGTTGAAGACTTCGTCCGGAAGGATTAGTCGCGGACATTTTAGTTGGTATCAGAGCGTTGGTCTTAGTGAACCAGGTCTCCCAATAGTGTGTCTAACTGATAGTTGTTAGGATACATTAGTGAGTCTGGACTTTGACCGTGTCTGCCTGTCAAAAGTTTTGCTTATCATTTCTAGTCGGAAATAATTTGCCTATCATCCTTAGGAAATTGCCTGCCTATCATTCTCAAGTCTAGACACGTCCTACTGCATTTAGTGCATCGATAGTGTATAGACAAAAATTCATATCTTAGCGTATATGTTACTGTAGAATTGCTTGACACATGTCGTAAATTCCTCCGTAGCCTATGGAATCTTTTGATATTCTATGAATTTAGAATATCATCCTATATTCGACAATCATTTCACATCGAAGGTCCCTTTCATCCACCAAATGGTTCTCTTGGCGATGAACCTGAAAGCACTTACCGGCGAACCTGTTCGAGAAACCATTTTCTCTCTCATTTCTAGAGTATCTCGTCACGATTATATATTTTTTTTTCTCTATATTTCGAATCTTGTTCATTTACTCGCTCCAACCGCCAATTTTCCCAGTATACTAGTAGAAATTAACAAACTTCGCGCTCGCGTGACGGCTTTGGAGAATATGGTGCGAAGGTTACAAACACCAGCAGCAGTACCAACAGCATAATTAGCACCACCATCATCAACGTCAACAGTACTCTTATCACCCCCAAACCACAACCATGCCGTAACCCTCAACATCACAATCTGTATCTCGGATATCAACCTCACACGCTTCAATATCACCATCTGTACTTCGAGTATGATCTTCGTTCTATATATCGTTTTACATCGATTACCTTCGCTTTACATAACGTTCTACCTCATATATCTTCGTTCGACATGGTGATTATGAAATCTCTAATGTTTTAGAGATCATATAATCCAGTATTAATGATAAATCAAATGAGTTTAATATCTTATTGACTCATTAAATCCATAATTACATCTGAAGAAAATATATATGCAAGTATATTTTCATAAAGATTGTAACTAAAAATTCTTTCGTACAAACTGTTAATGATGAAAATATTTTAACGGGTGGGTAGTACCCGAGGAATATTTAAAATTCACATTAACAAGTTACACTGTACATTCTCCGAATCTGATTCAACGGTCATTTAGTATCCTACTTACAATCACCGATATACGTATCCGTTCATCACAGAATAACCATTTCCATTCAAATTTCATATTTGGATTTTTATCTATCCGAATCCAACAAGTGGCATAAAGAAGAAATATTGGACAAATTAAAAATTGTTAGAAATACACGAATTAACTAATTGAAAATCTGATAAGGATTCCACGCTAACTGATCCGGCTAACTGTTCCCAGCTAACTGATTAACATTTAATTTATCGCAATTTACATTCTCGCAATTTTATTTATCGTCATTTAATTTCTGTTATTTACTTTTACGCACTATAAATAACGGGACACGTATGCAAGGTTTCGATTTATCATATCGACCCATCTATATATATATTTCGGAACAACCGTAGACACTCTATATGTGAAGGTGGGAGTTGGCTATACAGGGTTGGAGTTGATTCCAAAATATATATATGGTTTGAGTTGTGATCGACACAGAGACCGGTACACGGGTCACGATACGTATTAATTAATTCGAATATTATATATTTAATTTATATATGAATTTATTGAACCATTGGATAATCGGACTATTGGACTGCTAACTTTGGACAATTAAAATGAATTAAAATGTTGATTATAATATATGAAACTAAACTAATCTTCAAGTTTGCCACTTAATTCTATCTTAAACCTCATTCGCGTCTTGACGATTACAATTCGCATTCACAACTTTTCCTGATTCTTGAAAACACCTTGATCGAAAGGTTGAACCCGCTGCACCTCGTTTACGGAAGAAAGATTTATGCATACAGTGATGGATCTGAAAAATTTCCGAAACCGAAGTTATAGTTAAAACTTATCCGCGTCAAATTCCTTATCATCCATTAGCAAAAACAACCCTACAATTCCTTTTCAAGAAGCTAATTTTGTCACAGCTCCACTTCGACTTCTCAGTAAAACTACTCCTATTATAACCACGATATTTATACCTTGTCCTTTCGTCATCGTTACCGAAGAACCTTTTATATTTCACAACATCATCAACAGATGTACCGGCAACTCGTTACCTCTTTGGCGAAATCCGCAATCTGTATTTTGAAAATCTCGAAGAAATTCTTCCAGTTATACCGAAAACGTCTATCCCTAAGAGTTTCATACTTCGAATGTGAAGTTTCTGAAAAACACCCTGAACTATGAAGTAGTTCTTGAAATGCTGATGAAGCAGCAAAAACTGTAAACGAATTTAGCAGTCAAAAGTTGACGATAAAGTATAATGTGTTGGTAAAAGCTCAGAAAAAGAGGAGGTTTGGAACTGGAAAATGGATTGAGCAAAGTATGAAGGAGGATGTAGATAAATCACAGGGACTGAACCTGCCTTCCAAGGATTTAAATGATTCAGTACCTGCTGAAACCGTAGGTAAAAACCCTACTCCTTATTCTAAACCTTTCCAGATGATATTCTTCATCATCATCTTATTTTAGATATTATAAGATATCTTCATATCTTCCGTTATACATATTCTCCATATTTCTGGAGATATTCTCACAACTATTCTTATCTACGATCATTCAACTCTTCGTAACATCTGCGTTACAATATAAAAGAAACTGTGTTAGTTTCTAAATTCTGAAACCTTCAAGTTTAAAATATGAGTGTTTTGAAGTAGTGTTGGGAACTGATGCATGAATTAGTATAATATAATGGAACTTGATCAACTTCATTATATTACAGTAAGCCATGTTAAGTTTCTAATGGAATGTGATGATTCACAGTACCATCATCATATGCCATGTTACACGGCTCTTACATTCTATCCAATTCCAAAACGTATTAAGAACATATCATCTTGATAAGTTCTATTTTCCTGAATATTATGGTAATTTGACAAATCAAAATCGTGCCATTACCATTCCTTTCTGAGAACATTAGTTATGTTCATTCCAAATCTCATACCTACGAATTCCGGACCATTAGAAGAGACGCTTAACCGTAAGAAGAGGAAACGAAAGAATGAAGCTTAGAAATAAAAATTTGGGGTATAGATCGCAGCAAATAGGAGAAATCATTAACTGTGGATGACAATGATTATAGAAGACAGAAGTAGGAACATCGAAATATAAGGGAAGATATAAAACCCAACAACCACCCAGAAATTTACAAACCGTGTATATCAATACGTATTGCAACGTAAAGACACGGGAGAATTAAAAACATTATAATTCCAAGGAAATCATAAAAGTGAATAAATTCTTCTGGTGGTAAATGAAAGAGAAGAATGACAGATGTGAAAATTAAGAGTATATCAAGGATCAGAATGGGATGGAGCATTTTAAAGAATACTCTAAGGTATGAATTGGGGATAGAAAATGTGGGAAGTAAGGAAGGAAAGGAGGTGGATTTATAGTGAAATATCCGACAAAGAAATCGAAACAGATTACCGCATTAAATCAAAGGAGATCATGTTTTCTAAATCGCCGAAGAAACAAATCTTATTACGTAAGATTTTCTTTAATTCCATAAATTCCGAAAATCAATCCTAATCACGTCATCGGTTAAAACAATTCCATATTCACTCATTTCATTCTTTTGTGATAGCTTCACTCGTGTGCTTCACATGATCGAATCGTTTTATCCGTATCTTCCAATAATGATAAAACTCTACTATTACCCCATATTCGTCATGAAAACATTCCAAATGTTATTTATGACAACCTCTACCAAATTTCGGGGACGAAATTTCTTTAACAGGTGGGTACTGTAACGACCCGGAAATTTCCGACCAAATTTAAACTCTAATCTCTATATGTTTCCGACACGATAAGCAAAAATCTGTAATGTTGAGTCTAGAAAGTTTGAAATCTTTATTCGGATAATCAATTACCCTTTTGACTATGCCTGACGATTCACGAACATTTATGTGTATATGTGTTATATATTTATTTATAGTAAACGATAACAAAGTATTAGATATACAATATTAGGTTTCGATATAAGAATACTATATTCATCGGCGAGAGTAAATGATAGTAGGATTTTATAATTATTTGAAACTGTTTTTGTCAAACTATTAATGAGTCATTTTAATAAAATAAAAGTTTTAACGTTATCTTAAAAGTCGAAATTTTTCTAGAAACCTTTTGTCAAATTGTAATTGATAACGGTCCGTGATAGATGACGGCTATGTAATTTACACGTTTCTAATTCTTCTTTCTTTGATTATTATTATTAATATTATATATTATATATTCCTGTTATAAATCAACCCGTGATCGAATACATCATTATTATTACTGTGCCTAATTTGAAAATAATCACTACTGCTTTTACTTTTGACAACTACCCCCATGTCTTATATGTACTTATATAGTTTGCAATTATAGATTGGAGATAGATAGATAGTTAGAGGGCATAGAAGGCACACATTAACCACCATCTTCCTCAAATCCGTCATCACCATGAAACGCCAAACACCACGGTTATCACCTTCATACCATCCACTTTAAACCATGGTCTCAAACCATCTCACCCACGAGCACACCATAACAACTACAACCCTTGATTGTTACTACTGCTATAAACCAAGTTACCGATCTTTTTCCTACTCATCCTTCTTGTTTATATCTTCGGTTAAATACACAAACTCAAACCCACTTGTTCTATTAATCCTATTCGTATCTGTTCCTGGCCGAGTACCATTTCAAATCGCCATGGTTTCCGTTATTAATCACTACTACTATATGTAAGTTCTCTCGTTCTTGTTTTATCAAAACTAAATATTCACAAAACCAACAACCATCGGCCACCCGTCTAACTACCGTCTAAATATTCTTGTAATGACCCGGACTTTTCCGATCGTTCTATACTTATGAGATTAATATTTACATAAATTAAACCTTACCAACATGATAAGCAATCCAAATTGTTGAGACTTATGTTTTTGAAAAAAGTTTTACACAACGTTTGACCGTCTAGTTTGACCGATGATATCACGAACTATACAATATATGATAATTATACATACATATTTAACATGATCTAAGGATGTTTTAATATCTCATTTTGTATTAATAACAAAAAGTCATAGGTATATTTTGAAACTACTAACTTAAGTTTTCAAAACAATAACCATACGTAACGTTATTTGACATAAATACTGATGATTTATAATGTTTATACATATATCGTATAAGTAATGTATTTAATCATTTTTAAAGGGCTTTTATACATAAAACAATATAAGTATATTTACAAAAGATAGTTATATTTGAATTCTCGTTCCGTTTCCTCAATAATCCTATACGTATATCTAGGGTACTATACAAAGCTTCTAGAAGTATTTACTATTGGTATATACCAATAGAAATCTTCAATTATTGGAATAATATGTCATTCATGACATAATAAATTTTAACTTATCTTAGATATTTTCACTAAAAACCAAATTTTCAAGCCTATAAATAAGCACCATTTCTAACTCATTTTTACACATTCATTTTCCAAATTTTACTTCCAATTTTCACACACACTTGCAAGAACTCTCTCAACTTTTATTTTACTACTTCTTTCCAGCAACTTTACATTTTAAACTTGAGGTAAAAACTCTACTTCAACTCTTTTTCAATTCATATATTTATAGCTATACATATAAGAGTTTATAAACTAGAACATAGTTTGAATGATTTCAAACTTGTTCGCAAACTAAATAGATCCTTCTAACTTAACTTTTAAAATACTTCAAGACCTGTAACATATCTTAATTATATGCTAACTTAACAAGGTATAACTTGGTTTTTCAAAGAACACCTTAAAAACTGAATCTACGGTGTCGGAGTGTAACCGGGGGCTGTTTTGGGTTGGATAATTAAAAACTATTTTGAACCTTGAATTGGAGGTTTATTTTCTGGAAAAATGATATTTTCTATGAATATGATAATACATAAAAATTTCATGATTTAATTCAAAGTATATGTATTTTTAGAAAAATAATTATTTAAGGTTGTTTACATAAAGGAAAATGTTTAACTTCATAAGTTTCACTAAAGTTTCACCTATGCCGTGTGATTTTGAATACAAACTAAGGTATTTACAGTTCATAGTCTTAAAGAGGGACTCGATCCAAGGAAGTGGCAATTTGAACCAACGAAAACGGAGTTGTAACGAAGAAATTATGACCAAAATAAGATCGGGTGTCCAAAGCTTGTTTAGCCACGAAAATAATTGGAGAAAAATTAAATAAATCACATCTTTCTAAAATAACATGATATTTTATATATATGTACTCGTAATTTAATTTTATATATTTCAGGACCACCCGTAAACAACACGAGAAGATTAATCATAAGACCTCACGTATGTACGCAACACGTCATTTGACAACACCGGTACTTTATGTACGCAACACGTCATTTGACAACACCGGTACCGTGGGTCAAGATTAATTCCGATCAACATGAATACGATGTGGTCTTTATTTATTTATTTACTTTATTAAGCAACTAATTGTGGACTACTAACATCAGACTGCTAACTACGGACTAAGGAATTATAAAAGTATTAAAAGTATATATATGAAACGTTTATTTCTTAAAAAGAAAATATATTGATATATTATATATGGATAGGTTCGTGATATCAATCGGAGACCAAGTCAAAATTTCATATCTTCAAGACAATAGTGAGTATATAGTCCCACTTTTAAACTCTAAATATTTCGGGATGAGAATACATGTATTTTATGTTTTACGATATGGACACAAGTAACTGAAAAATATATTCTACGTTGAGTTGTACCACTGGCATACTTCCCTATAGCTTGGTAACTAATATTTACAGCGGTATTGTAAACGCGAATCCTGTTGATAGATCTATCGGGCCTGACAACCCCAACCGGACTGGACGACCAGTATTCAACGGTTTCACAGTACTTCGTTTTGTGACTACACTTGGTACGGTGTAGTAAGATTTCATATTAAAGGGAATATGCGACGTGATTGAATGTTAAGTATGGTTACCAAGTGCTCAACCACTTAGAATATTTTTATGAAAATGTTTATATATGAAATCTTGTGGTCTATATATATATATATATATTGCTGCCGGCATTAAACCTATATCTCACCAACTTTATGTTGACGTTTTAAACATGTTTATTCTCAGGTGATAATTAGAAGCTTCCGCTGCATTATGTTGAATTTGAGCAGGATCTTGCGTACGCATATTTGTGTCAAAAATAAAACTGCATACCCGAGGATTTGTGTTGTAAAATATACTAGAAATCGTGTTGTTATCATTATTTGTAAAGTTTGTAAGTCGAAGATTATCGCTAAACGATAATCATATTTCTATCGTCTAAAGCTTGTATCAAAAATAAGATTTGTGGTTTGTAATGTAATATATATGCAGTTTTCTTTTAAAAATGTCTCATATAGAGGTCAATACCTCGCAATGAAATCATACGTTATCTAACTCGTTCTTAGGGTTAAGGACGGGTTATGACATGTGGTATCAGAGCGGTGGTCTTAGCGAACCAGGTTTGCATTAGTGTGTCTAACTGATAAGTCGTTAGGATACATTAGTAAGTCTGGACTTTGACCGGGTCTGATTTCAAAAACCATTGCTTATCACTGTTGGTTAAAATTTATATGTAAATATTATGTAGTACTAATGAGTTAGTTGTGGTGTGATATATGTCGGGCTCAAAACTTATTATCACATTCAGCGACTCCGAATCAGAATCTTCAGATGGTGTTCCAGTCATTAACCTATCCGATGACGAAAATAATATCTTTGGGGAAGACTCACAAATTCCGGATGAACCAACTATAGAAAATCTGGAAAGTGAACCCGAGGAGGAAAGTGAACCCGAGGAGGAAAGTGAACCCGAGGAAATTACGAAAGACAAGTTCGAACAAGGAAAGAAACGAAAAGCTAATGAATTAGAAAATTCAAATCCCGAGTTTAGGGAGGATGATGTGGCACCAACTCCACTAAACACTACCACCCCTATTCCCGCTATTCCTATTTGTGCTGTCCCGGCATCTAGTTCTTCAGCCCCACCGCCAAAATATAGGCAGACAGCTAGGATAAGCGTTAGGCCATTCATTGGAACTAAACGTCCTAGAAAATAGACCAAACGATGCGCTGCCGTATTAAACCATGGGATCATATAATGTTTTGTATAATATTTTTAGTGTGGTTTGCTTAATGTTCGATGTAAGATAAGCATATGTAAAATAGTGAAGTATGAAATGCAATAATTTTCCATGGTTAAGCATTATTTAGATTGTAGTAATTGGTTCGGTACTAAGCTATTAAGTATGAACATTAACGGGTAGGTACTACCCTAGATATAATTATAAAACGCTAATAAGAAGAAAAGGCTTTTATAATAATACCTGGTTCATATTATTAATAAGCTATAAATGTACTATAAATACACACTACATCTATAATATTCCATGTGAATAATTATTTTCTTTCATTAGGAAATGGCGCGATTGAATCGAATGACGGAACAAGAACTCGAGGAACTCATCACCCAGCGAGTGAACGACAGAATGTTATGGGTTGAGGCTGCAAGAGCTGCTGCAGTTAACCCAAATCCTCGTGTAGGATGCACCTACAAGACTTTTCAAGCTTGCAAGCCCTCATCATTCAGTGGAACGGAAGGACCGATCGGTTTAACCCGGTGGATAGAAAAGATGGAAACTGTGTTTAAAATCAGTGGTTGTGATGAAAAGGACATGACCAAGTATGCATCGTGCACTTTACAAGATAGTGCACTTACGTGGTGGAAAAATTATGTGAAGGCTGTAGGAGGAGATGTAGCTTATGATACTCCATGGGAGGAGTTTAAAACAATGTTAATTCACGAATATTGTCCAAGGAATGAGGTTAGGAAGTTGGAAGATGAGTTACGAAGTCTGAAGGTTGTTGGTACTGAAATCATCAACTACAATCAGCGATTCATGGAATTAGTTTTACTATGTCCTGAATTGGTTCCAACCGAAGAACGGAAGATTGAAATGTACAAAGATGGTTTGCCCACAAAGGTCAAGGCAAACGTTACAGCATCGAAACCTAAGACAATTCATGAAGCTATAACCATGGCAAACGAGCTAATGGATCAGGTCATTTTGGATAAGAAAGCATTCAATACTGATGTGAAGGTATCAGGTAACAAGAGAAAGTGGAATGGAAGCTATGATCGAGGTAATCAACAACAAACTTTTAAGAAACAAGAAACCCCGAAAGGTGCGGGTAGTGGTTCAGGTTTTGGTTACAAAGGACAAAGTCCTTTATGCAACCGATGTCACAAACATCACTTTGGTTACTGTAGTGTGGTATGCAACAAATGTAATCGACAGGGTCATCTTGCTGAAGATTGTAGGGCTCTCGTTACGAATACAAATGGTGCCAAGACTCCTGCCACCAACGCAAATAGAACTGCTTTGGCTACCATTACTTGTTTTGGGTGTGGAAAACAAGGCCACTATAAGAGCCAGTGCCCGAATCCAGAGAAGAATGTCGGACCTGCACATGGGAGAGCATTTATCATTAATGCTAGAGAGGCACGTGAAGACCCGGAGCTTGTTACGGGTACGTTTACCATTAATAACTTATCAGCATCTATTATATTTGATACTGGTGCCGATAGAAGTTACGTGTGTAGAAATTTTTACACTAAATTGAATTGTTCATCATTACCTCTAGATGCTAAGTATATGATTGAGTTAGCTAATGGTAAACTAATTAAAGCTGATAAAATTTGTCGTGATTGTGAAATAAATTTAGCCGGAGAAACGTTTAAAATCGACTTAATACCCGTAGAATTAGGAAGTTTTGATGTAATAGTCGGCATGGACTGGATGTCCAAAGTAGGAGTTGAAGTTGTGTGTGCCAAGAAGGCAATTCGCATTCCTTGTAAGGATAAAATGCCGGTGATGATTTATGGAGAGAAGGGTGATTCAAAGCTAAAACTCATTAGCTGTTTGAAAGCCAAGAAGTGTTTAGAAAAGGGATGTTATACTATTCTAGCACATGTTAATAAAGTCGAAAAGAAAGAGAAGTGTATCAATGACGTGCCTATGGCAAGAGATTTTCCTGAAGTTTTTCCGGAAGAGTTGCCGGGATTACCTCCATTTAGATCTGTAGAATTTCAAATAGATTTAGTACCAGGAGCTGCACCAGTGGCTCGTGCGCCATATAGACTTGCACCGTCCGAGTTAAAAGAACTTCAAAGTCAGTTAAAAGAATTACTGGACCGTGGATTCATACGACCAAGTACTTCACCGTGGGGAGCTCCGATTCTATTTGTTAAAAAGAAAGATGGATCCTTTAGGATGTGTATAGATTATCGTGAATTAAATAAGTTAACTATCAAGAATCGATATCCACTACCGAGAATTGATGACTTATTTGATCAACTGCAAGGATCATGTGTTTATTCAAAAATCGACCTAAGATCGGGCTATCATCAACTACGTGTCAAAGAAGAAGATATACCGAAAACTGCTTTTCGGACACGTTATGGTCATTACGAATTTTTGGTTATGCCGTTTGGATTGACGAATGCGCCAGCTGTATTCATGGACCTCATGAATCGAGTTTGTAGTCCGTATTTAGATAAGTTTGTTATCGTTTTCATTGATGATATTCTTATCTATTCCAAGAGTGAGCAAGAGCATGAAGAGCATTTAAGGTTGATATTAGAGTTGTTGAGAAAAGAACAACTATATGCTAAATTTTCTAAGTGTGCTTTTTGGTTGAAAGAAGTTCAATTTCTTGGCCACATTGTTAGTAGCAAAGGAGTTCAGGTTGATCCAGCAAAAACTGAAGCCATTGAAAAATGGGAGACTCCTAAGACACCAACACAGATACGCCAATTTTTGGGTTTAGCCGGTTATTATAGAAGGTTTATTCAAGATTTTTCCAGAATAGCTAAGCCGTTAACAGCGTTAACGCAAAAAGGGAAGAAATATGAATGGACCTCAGAGCAGGAGAACGCATTTCAAATACTAAAGAAGAAGTTAACTACGGCGCCTATATTATCGTTACCAGAAGGGAACGATGATTTTGAAATATATTGTGACGCTTCGCGACAAGGTTTTGGTTGCGTTCTTATGCAACGGAAGAAATTTATTGCATACGCATCCCGACAATTGAAGATTCACGAGCGGAATTATACGACGCATGATCTAGAATTGGGAGCAGTTGTGTTTGCACTGAAGATGTGGAGACACTATTTGTATGGGGTTAAATTCACTGTGTTTACTGATCATAAAAGCCTTCAACATATTTTTGATCAGAAACAATTGAACATGAGGCAACGTAGGTGGGTCGAGTTAATAAACGACTATGATTGTGAAATTCGTTATCATCCCGGGAAGGCGAACGTGGTGGCCGATGCTTTAAGCAGAAAGGAACGAGAACCAATTCGAGTTCGAGCGATGAACATAAAAATTCGCATGAATCTCAACTCACAAATCAAAGAAGTTCAACAAGAAGCACTTAATAAAGAAAACATAAGAAAGGAAATAATGAAGAAGTATGAGAAGCAACTCGTTATACGGGAAGACGGAATTCGATATTTTGCAAACCGTATTTGGGTACCGAAGTTGGGTGGATTAAGGAAGTTGATATTGAACGAGGCACATAAGACAAGATACTCGATACATCCTGGAGTTGGAAAGATGTATCAAGATCTTAAGACACATTATTGGTGGCCTAACTTAAAGACAGACGTTGCAACATATGTTGGGGAGTGTTTAACTTGTTCCAAGGTCAAGGCAGAACACCAGAAACCATCAAGGTTACTTCAACAACCAGAAATCCCAGAATGGAAATGGGATGGTATTACCATGGATTTCATCACGAAGTTACCAAAGACTGCCTGGGGATACGACACCATTTGGGTGATTGTTGATCGTCTTACCAAATCTGCACATTTCTTGCCTATAAAGGAAACGGATAGAATGGAGAAACTATTACGATTGTATATAAAGGAAATTGTTTCAAGGCATGGAATACCTATTTCCATTATATCCGATCGTAATAGTAGATTTACCTCAAAGTTCTGGCAATCACTGCAGGAGGCACTAGGAACTCGTTTAGATATGAGTACCGCATATCATCCGCAAACCGACGGGCAGAGTGAAAGAACGATTCAGACTCTTGAAGACATGCTCAGGGCATGTGTGATCGATTTTGGAAACGGATGGGATAAGTATCTACCGTTAGCAGAATTTTCGTATAATAATAGTTATCATGCAAGCATTAAAGCTGCACCATTCGAAGCATTGTATGGAAGGAAGTGTAGATCTCCTATCTGTTGGAATAAAGTAGGAGATCGACAATTAACTGGTCCCGAGATCATACACGAAACGACTGAGAAGATAGTACAAATCAAGGAGAGATTGAAAACAGCCCGAAGTCGCCAAAAGAGCTACGCCGATGTCCGAAGGAAACCATTAGAGTTTCAGATTGGGAACATGGTTATGTTAAAGGTGTCACCATGGAAAGGTGTAATACGTTTCGGAAAAAGGGGTAAACTGAACCCAAGGTACGTAGGCCCGTTCAAGATTATCGAACGCATTGGACCGGTAGCTTATCGACTCGAGTTACCGCAACAACTCGCCAGAGTACACAATACCTTTCATGTCTCGAACCTTAAGAAGTGTCTTGCAAAGGAAGACCTCACCATTCCTCTTGAAGAAATCCATGTCGACGAGAAACTACAATTCGTCGAAGAACCAATCGAAATCATGGACCGTGAAGTTAAACAGCTCAAGCAGAGCAACATACCGATCGTCAAGGTTCGTTGGAGTGCTAGAAGAGGTCCCGAGTTTACTTGGGAACGAGAGGACCAGATGAAACAAAAGTATCCACACTTGTTTCTCGATGACGCAAAATAGGTACAATTTTAAAATTTCGGGACGAAATTTATTTAACGGGTAGGTACTGTAATGACCCGGACTTTTCCGATCGTTATATACTTATGAGATTAATATTTACATAAATTAAACCTTACCAACATGATAAGCAATCCAAATTGTTGAGACTTATGTTTTTGAAAAGAGTTTTACACAACGTTTGACCGTCTAGTTTGACCGATGATATCACGAACTATACAATATATGATAATTATACATACATATTTAACATGATCTAAGGATGTTTTAATATCTCATTTTGTATTAATAACAAAAAGTCATAAGTATATTTTGAAACTACTAACTTAAGTTTTCAAAACAATAACCATACGTAACGTTATTTGACATAAATACTGATGATTTATAATGTTTATACATATATCGTATAAGTAATGTATTTAATCATTTTTAAAGGGCTTTTATACATAAAACAATATAAGTATATTTACAAAAGATAGTTATATTTGAATTCTCGTTCCGTTTCCTCAATAATCCTATACGTATATCTAGGGTACTATACAAAGCTTCTAGAAGTATTTACTATTGGTATATACCAATAGAAATCTTCAATTATTGGAATAATATGTCATTCATGACATAATAAATTTTAACTTATCTTAGATATTTTCACTAAAAACCAAATTTTCAAGCCTATAAATAAGCACCATTTCTAACTCATTTTTACACATTCATTTTCCAAATTTTACTTCCAATTTTCACACACACTTGCAAGAACTCTCTCAACTTTTATTTTACTACTTCTTTCCAGCAACTTTACATTTTAAACTTGAGGTAAAAACTCTACTTCAACTCTTTTTCAATTCATATATTTATAGCTATATATATAAGAGTTTATAAACTAGAACATAGTTTGAATGATTTCAAACTTGTTCGCAAACTAAATAGATCCTTCTAACTTAACTTTTAAAATACTTCAAGACCTGTAACATATCTTAATTATATGCTAACTTAACAAGGTATAACTTGGTTTTTCAAAGAACACCTTAAAAACTGAATCTACGGTGTCGGAGTGTAACCGGGGGCTGTTTTGGGTTGGATAATTAAAAACTATTTTGAACCTTGAATTGGAGGTTTATTTTCTGGAAAAATGATATTTTCTATGAATATGATAATACATAAAAATTTCATGATTTAATTCAAAGTATATGTATTTTTAGAAAAATAATTATTTAAGGTTGTTTACATAAAGGAAAATGTTTAACTTCATAAGTTTCACTAAAGTTTCACCTATGCCGTGTGATTTTGAATACAAACTAAGGTATTTACAGTTCATAGTCTTAAAGAGGGACTCGATCCAAGGAAGTGGCAAATTGAACCAACGAAAACGGAGTTGTAACGAAGAAATTATGACCAAAATAAGATCGGGTGTCCAAAGCTTGTTTAGCCACGAAAATAATTGGAGAAAAATTAAATAAATCACATCTTTCTAAAATAACATGATATTTTATATATATGTACTCGTAATTTAATTTTATATATTTCAGGACCACCCGTAAACAACACGAGAAGATTAATCATAAGACCTCACGTATGTACGCAACACGTCATTTGACAACACCGGTACTTTATGTACGCAACACGTCATTTGACAACACCGGTACCGTGGGTCAAGATTAATTCCGATCAACATGAATACGATGTGGTCTTTATTTATTTATTTACTTTATTAAGCAACTAATTGTGGACTACTAACATCAGACTGCTAACTACGGACAAAGGAATTATAAAAGTATTAAAAGTATATATATGAAACGTTTATTTCTTAAAAAGAAAATATATTGATATATTATATATGGATAGGTTCGTGATATCAATCGGAGACCAAGTCAAAATTTCATATCTTCAAGACAATAGTGAGTATATAGTCCCACTTTTAAACTCTAAATATTTCGGGATGAGAATACATGTATTTTATGTTTTACGATATGGACACAAGTAACTGAAAAATATATTCTACGTTGAGTTGTACCACTGGCATACTTCCCTATAGCTTGGTAACTAATATTTACAGCGGTATTGTAAACGCGAATCCTGTTGATAGATCTATCGGGCCTGACAACCCCAACCGGACTGGACGACCAGTATTCAACGGTTGCACAGTACTTCGTTTTGTGACTACACTTGGTACGGTGTAGTAAGATTTCATATTAAAGGGAATATGCGACGTGATTGAATGTTAAGTATGGTTACCAAGTGCTCAACCACTTAGAATATTTTTATGAAAATGTTTATATATGAAATCTTGTGGTCTATATATATATATATTGCTGCCAGCATTAAACCTATATCTCACCAACTTTATGTTGACGTTTTAAACATGTTTATTCTTAGGTGATAATTAGAAGCTTCCGCTGCATTATGTTGAATTTGAGCAGGATCTTGCGTACGCATATTTGTGTCAAAAATAAAACTGCATACCCGAGGATTTGTGTTGTAAAATATACTAGAAATCGTGTTGTTATCATTATTTGTAAAGTTTGTAAGTCGAAGATTATCGCTAAACGATAATCATCTTTCTATCGTCTAAAGCTTGTATCAAAAATAAGATTTGTGGTTTGTAATGTAAAATATATGCAGTTTTCTTTTAAAAATGTCTCATATAGAGGTCAATACCTCGCAATGAAATCATACGTTATCTAACTCGTTCTTAGGGTTAAGGACGGGTTATGACACTTCTGCAGCTGCTTCCGTCACTCTTTTTGCTGTCATAACCACAGCCTGTGCTGCTACATTAATTTCTGTCACAACCATCGCAAATCACCACCTTAAATGGCTGCTGGATTCATGCTTCTGTGCTACTATTCTTCAGCCATTAAACCGCCACCACAAACCCACTGTTATTGCTATGTTCTTTTGGAACAAAATGATGATGATGGAAAAGTGAAGAAACAAGATAATAATGAATATTAATACTAACAGATGGACAAAAAGAAAACAACGTGGCTGTTTTAGCATCCTTCTTTTTGCTTTTAAAAAAAATATAACAACACTTTAATAATCACAATAGACAACAATGTTGAATACCCATTTTGACCCCGAGGTTTTTTTATTTTCTGATAAAACAGTCCGTTTATGTCCATGTTTGGAAGTCGTTGATTGTTAGGACAAGAAAGTGAATGGTGAACGAAAACTTTGATTGGTTGATCAGACGTGTCCCTGATAAGAATTCAATTAGTGATTTAATCGGGCTACTGGACTGAAGGAAGACTTGTAATTGGGCCGTAAACCATTTAGAATATTGGGCCGAAACCCAATTATAATTAGGATAAATCATATGGTGAAGAAACAGATACGGGTTATAAAAGTATTAAGGGGTAATTAAAAACAGAAGAGCAAAGCTAGATGATTGGTTTAAGGGTGTGTTGGTTATCCTAGAGGTCTTGAGTTCGAACCCTACTGATGGCAGCTATTTTTTTTTTATCCAAGCTTTTGAGGTAGTTTCCCATTACTATAAGCATTATTATTACTACTAATACAAAGATTTATTACTATTATTATTAATATTATTATTATTATTATTATTATTATTATTATTATTATTATTATTATTATTATTATTATTATTATTATTATATGAAAATTTCTATTATTATTAATTTTAAGATAATTATTATTATTGTAAATATCATTATTTTTTTTTAAAAACATTTAAAATTATGATTTTTTTTAACATTATTATTATTATAATCATTATTTTTATTATTAATCATACTAATATTATTATTATTATAACAATAATTATTTTAAAAGATATAATTATTATGTATAACACAAATATAACTAATATCACAAACTATTATGTTTTAAATGAATTAACTAATATAATATTATTAGATATCATATGTATATAATATAATCTATCATAAGTATTAAAATAACTATATAAAAGGATATTAATTATACTATATTATAAAATATATAAACTTAATTGATTAATATTATGTGTTAATATATATACATAATTGATATAGGTTCGTGAATCCGAGGCCAACCTTATACGTGATCAATGATGTTATAAGTATTTTTACTACAAAATACAGTATGGTGAGTATATAGTCCCTTTTAAACTCTAAATATTTTTGAGCTGAGAATACATGCGCTGTTTTTATAAATGATTTACGTTATGGACACAAGTGATCAAAAATAAATTCTACGTTGAGTTGTACCATGGCATATTTCTTTATACTTGGTAGCTAATATTTACGTGAGAAGCGTAAACGCGAATCCTGTTGATAGATCTATCGGGCCTGACAACCCCAACCGGGCTGGACGACCAGTTTTAAACGGTTGCACAGTACTTCGTTTCGTTACTACACTTGGTACGGTGTAGGGTTTATTTAAGAATATGCTGCTGTGATTTAAATGTTAAGTATGGTTACCAAGTGCTCAACGACTTTTCCATACACTTGCGAGTGTATTATGTATGTATATGAAATCTTGTGGTCCATGATTGTTATAATGCTGCTAGCATCAAACCTATATATCTCACCAACTTTATGTTGACTTTTTAAAGCATGTTATTCTCAGGTACGAATTAAGTCTTCCGCTGTGCATTTGCTCATTTTAAAGACATTACTTGGAGTCGATCATCGCGATGGAACCAACTGTTGAAGACTTTGTCCGGAAGGATTAGTCGCGGACATTTCAATTGCACTTGCATATCTGTGTATATATCATTCTATGAATATGTATATTGTATATTAGGTGATTAGGAAGTCAAAAGGCAAAAGTAAAAACAGTATCCATAATTTAACTCTTGTGATATATATTTGATAGATAGATATTGATAGATGGTGATATGGAACAGAAAGTGAAATAAACGCAAAGACCTCGAACAAAATTATCAATTTAGCACAGTGTAGGAAAATGATGGGTGTTGAATATCTCTGCCATCTATATCTTATATGTAATTGTATATATATAGAGAGAGGTAGTTATAGAAAATAGAGGATAGATAGATAATGATGAATAACCAAAAGTAAGAGAGTAAGTCAGCTTGATTCCTTATTTGTCGACATTAATTCACAAGTGGAACAGGGAGAAGAAAAAAAAACGAGTTAAAGGTTGATAAGGAAAGGAAAACAGATTTCACATAATTATTTAACTTTATAATTTGTATTTAATTGATATTTATAATTAATAACTATATTAATAATAATAATAATATTTTTTTTAAAATAATATAAATCCTAATAATAGTAATACAAACAATAATATTAGTAATGGTAGTAATAACAATACTAATAATATTAATAATACTAATATTGAGTTTTAATATTAATAGTAATAATATAATAATTATATATTTTTATTTTTATTTTTAGCTTGTAATAGTTAATAGTATTATTATGTAATAGCTTTTATTGAGTATTTATTATTTATAGATTACAAAATACATATCATAATGATTTTACATAGAGTCATATATATTTATATATATAAATTCATTTTAAATTACTCTTAATTATTTTGTATCTTATTTTACACATTCAATTTCCAAATGATTAAATAATGTTATATTAATTATTACTTATATTTATATATATATATATATATATATATATATATATATATATATATATATATATATATATATATATATATATATATATATATATATATATATATATATATATATACATACATATTTAATTACACCCAATTGTTCGTGAATCGTCGGGAATGGTCAAAGGTTAAGTGAATATATTAAAACAGTTCAAACTTTTTTTTTTGGAAATTCAGTTTAACAGACTTTGCTTATCGTGTCGAAACATATAAAGATTAAGTTTAAATTTGGTCGGAAATTTCCGGGTCGTCACACGCTGTTAGCATTTTGGTGTATAATAGAGGGACTAACGGCATAAAAAAAGTCCTAGATTTTAATCATATTAATATATCAACACTCATCACTTTTTTAACTTCATTGCAACATTATAGCAAAAAAAAATAATAAAAAAAAATCCGCTTTTATAGTTAAACTGACTACACGTCACTTTAAAGGTAAAAAAAATGTTCTCCCCTATCTCACTTTTTCTAGGGAAATAAAATAAATTTATTGGGATGGGGATGAAGAGGTCTCAAGTTCGAGTCCTCTCCTTAAAAATATTCGTGAGATTTATTTCCTGAAAGCCGAATTGCCTCGAGCAAGGTTTTACTGACCCGTATCAGGACTCAGGTCTGACCGCCTGCCCCTCGGGATGGTATCAGGTTCGGATCCCTGTAATGCGGTTCGGGTTTCCTGCCCGAAAGCGCGTGCGTGCGTGGCAAATGAGAGTATTCGATGCCAACAACTTGTCTTTCAAAATAAATAAATAAATAAATTTTTTAACAGTATGTATAGGAGTAAATATATTATTTATTGTGTTTAAAGAATGCTTTAATAAAAAAGAAATGTGAAATTGCCGAATTGGACAAAGTGCACATTACCTATTGTTCTTTTTTAAATGATACTACAATATAATTCATCCAATCACCCTATGAAAATAATTATTAGAGTAGCGAAAAATGTCCAACAAATATATTTTGTTGGTGACTAAGTAAGTAGACAATCATTACTGTAGGATTAATGTGCAATGTACAACATATAACTATATGGCCAACCTCATTTGAGCCTTCAGGGTCACACACATATACACCGAGACGTCAAATAAAATATATATATGATGTATATATATTATTCAAGTAACAAAATAGTAAATCGAAATTAATTCATTTACTATTCATATGAATAGTAAATGATTCGAAATTAATTAATTTACTATTCACATGAAAGCGACATGATAGAAATTATTAATTATAAGTTACATAATATACCCCTAAAGTATTTGAGAAATACGACTTTGAAAAAGAAAATTACAAAAGAAGTTAAAACGCGTAAATCATAAATACGACTTTCAAAAAGGAAAATATATCTGTGATCCAAATTGATTGATACTCTTTACTTTACTTCATATTATATATATGGATGAGAGAATTGAAAAGAGAGTAAGTAAGAAAAAATAATATTGTTTCATACGGAGTATCATTTTGGATTCATAATATTAATCAAAGGTTGATTAATTATTACTTGGGTTTGGACTAGCATCCATTGACGTTGTTTGAAGTGTAGTGTGGACTATCCTAAGAGACGGTCATACTTTTGATCGTAAGTTTCTCTCCGTCTCATCAATTTCTCCAAGAAAGGTATATCGTTAACTCCTCTTTTGTTTTATATTCATGACAATTATTATGGTGTAATTGGATCATTGGGATAAATTAATCGTGTGCATGTTTCATTAAATATATGAATATATATAATCTTGTAAATGTTTTTATAAAATAATAAAAGATTATTATTTTAACTATCCGCTGCGTTAATCTGAAATTGGTAAAAGTACACACGGTTATCCTACATTGGTATCAGAGCCGCTTTTACACCATCTTAATTGTTACGTGATTTTCTTTAGATTTAGCTTTGTGGTGAATTGGTAGAAGTCAAAACCTTTATGGTTTTAAAAATCAACTCTGTTGATTACCTCATTACGCATGAATAAGATCTAAAAAAATCACTGTTATAAATTTTGAATTTATTTATTATGGCTTAAATAATTGTTGTTTATTTCATTCCATGGTTGTACACATGCATTGTAACCATGGACAAGCCATATGTAGGTATTAATAATGTAGTTATTAAAATTGTGATTGCACACATAGCCCATAATGCCCCGACCTATGTATGATTGTTGTGATTGTTGATTACGGCAATATTATGTCATGTTGATTATTTGTATTATTAGAAAGGTCATTTTGAAGCCAAAGTTGTATTATATTTATTTTTTAATTTCATAGTATTGTATTTAAGTTTATTTCAATTTGCAAAAGTACTAGTTTAGTTGTATTTTTAAATTTAAATAAATGTAATAAGATGAAGATTAAAGATAAAGATGCAACGTGGAGTTGACTTAGAAGATGGGGAACAGGTCAAGTTGACAATGATGGCGTTTGTCAAGTTTTCACTTGATTCTTGAATTAAGTGGGAGCTACGATATTACCCTTAGTTTGACCTCTTGATCCCATGTCTGCTCATGAGATCAAGCATAGGATTTTTGGGCTAGGCTATGTGTGTGTGATGCACGGTATGGTTGTGTTTTATTTTTACGCATTTATATTTAATTGTTGATTATAATATATGCTAAATGTTTTTGATGAAAACCTCAAATAAAACTAGTAACGAGTTTCAAAGGTTAAAATTGATGATTTTAAAAAGTTAAACTCTAATGAGTTTAAAGTTAAATATTTTTTGAAACTTAAAATTGTCTCCAGACATGAAATACCAGTCTCTATTATCTCAGATAGGGATGGCAGATTTGTTTCAAGATTTTGGCAGACATTGCAACAAGCATTGGGGACTCGTCTAGATATGAGTACTGCTTATCATCCACAAACTGATGGGCAAAGTGAAAGGACGATACATGTAGTGACCCGAACTTTTCCATGTTTATATATATATTAAATGAAATTGTTATTTACATGATTAAGTGTTTCCAACATGTTAACTGTTAAGCAATCAAACTTGTTAAGACTTGATTAATTGAAATAGGTTTCATATAGACAATTGACCACCCAAGTTGACCGGTGATTCACGAACGTTAAAACTTGTAAAAACTATATGATGACATATATATGGTTATATATATAGTTAACATGATTTTATTATAAGTATGTATCTCATTAGGTATTTTAACAATGAGTTATATACATAAAAATGAGACTATTAATTTAAGAAACTCGAAAACGATATATATAACGATTATCGTTATAACAACGTCTTACTAGGTACATATGAATCATATTAAGATATTGATACACTTGGTTAATTATGTTAAATGATAAGTAAATATATTATTAAGTGTATTAACAATGAAATACATATGTAAAAATAAGACTACTAACTTAATGATTTCGAAACGAGACATATATGTAACGATTATCGTTGTAACGACATTTAACTGTATATACATCATACAAAGATATATTATATATCATAATATCATGATAATATAACAATTTAACATCTCATTTGTTATAATAAACAATAGGTTAACAACATTCAACAAGATCGTTAACCTAAAGGTTTCAAAACAACATTTACATGTAACGACTAACGATGACTTAACGACTCAGTTAAAATGTATATACATGTAGTGTTTTAATATGTATTCATACACTTTTGAAAGAATTCAAGACACTTATCAAAATACTTCTACTTAACAAAAATGTTTACAATTACATCCTCGTTCAGTTTCATCAACAATTCTACTCGTATGCACCCGTATTCGTACTCGTACAATACACAGCTTTTAGATGTATGTACTATTGGTATATACACTCCAATGATCAGCTCTTAGCAGCCCATGTGAGTCACCTAACACATGTGGGAACCATCATTTGGCAACTAGCATGAAATATCTCATAAAATTACAAAAATATGAGTAATCATTCATGACTTATTTACATGAAAACAAAATTACATATCCTTTATATCTAATCCATACACCAACGACCAAAAACACCTACAAACACTTTCATTCTTCAATTTTCTTCATCTAATTGATCTCTCTCAAGTTCTATCTTCAAGTTCTAAGTGTTCTTCATAAATTCCAAAAGTTCTAGTTTCATAAAATCAAGAATACTTCCAAGATTGCAAGTTTACTTCCAAGTTTTCTAAATCCATTCCAAGTAATCATCCAAGATCAAGAAACCTTTGTTACTTACAGTAGGTTATCTTTCTAATACAAGGTAATAATCATATTCAAACTTTAATTCAATTTCTATAACTATAACAATCTTATTTCGAGTGGAAATCTTACTTGAAATTGTTTTCGTGTCATGATTCTGCTTCAAGAACTTTCAAGCCATCCAAGGATCCTTTGAAGCTAGATCTATTTTTCTCATTTCCAGTAGGTTTATTCAAGGAACTTGAGGTAGTAATGATGTTCATAACATCATTCGATTCATACATATAAAGCTATCTTATTCGAAGGTTTAAACTTGTAATCACTAGAACATAGTTTAGTTAATTCTAAACTTGTTCGCAAATAAAAGTTAATCCTTCTAAATTGACTTTTAAAATCAACTAAACACATGTTCTATATCTATATGATATGCTAACTTAATGATTTAAAACCTAGAAACACGAAAAATACCGTAAAACCGGATTTACGCCGTCGTAGTAACACCGCGGGCTGTTTTGGGTTAGTTAATTAAAAACTATGATAAACTTTGATTTAAAAGTTGTTATTCTGGGAAAATGATTTTTATTATGAACATGAAACTATATCCAAAAATTATGGTTAAACTCAAAGTGGAAGTATGTTTTCTAAAATGGTCATATAGACGTCGTTCTTTCGACTGAAATGACTACCTTTATAAAAATGACTTGTAACTTATTTTTCCGACTATAAACCTATACTTTTTCTGTTTAGATTCATAAAATAGAGTTCAATATGAAACCATAGCAATTTGATTCACTCAAAACGGATTTAAAATGAAGAAGTTATGGGTAAAACAAGATTGGATAATTTTTCTCATTTTAGCTACGTGAAAATTGGTAACAAATCTATTCCAACCATAACTTATTCAACTTGTATTGTATATTATGTAATCTTGAGATACCATAGACACGTATACAATGTTTCGACCTATCATGTCGACAAATCTATATATATTTCGGAACAACCATAGACACTCTATATGTGAATGTTGGAGTTAGCTATACAGGGTTGAGGTTGATTCCAAAATATATATAGTTTGAGTTGTGATCAATACTGAGATACGTATACACTGGGTCGTGGATTGATTCAAGATAATATTTATCGATTTATTTCTGTACATCTAACTGTGGACAACTAGTTGTAGGTTACTAACGAGGACAGCTGACTTAATAAACTTAAAACATCAAAATATATTAAAAGTGTTGTAAATATATTTTGAACATACTTTGATATATATGTATATATTGTTATAGGTTCGTGAATCAACCAGTGGCCAAGTCTTACTTCCCGACGAAGTAAAAATATGTGAAAGTGAGTTATAGTCCCACTTTTAAAATCTAATATTTTTGGGATGAGAATACATGCAGGTTTTATAAATGATTTACAAAATAGACACAAGTACGTGAAACTACATTCTATGGTTGAATTATCGAAATTGAATATGCCCCTTTTTATTAAGTCTGGTAATCTAAGAATTAGGGAACAGACACCCTAATTGACGCGAATCCTAAAGATAGATCTATTGGGCCTAACAAACCCTATCCAAAGTACCGGATGCTTTAGTACTTCGAAATTTATATCATATCCGAAGGGTGTCCCGAAATGATGGGGATATTCTTATATATATGCATCTTGTTAATGTCGGTTACCAGGTGTTCACCATATGAATGATTTTTATCTCTATGTATGGGATGTGTATTGAAATATGAAATCTTGTGGTCTATTGTTACGATTTGATATATGTAGGTTAAACCTATAACTCACCAACATTTTTGTTGACGTTTAAAGCATGTTTATTCTCAGGTGAATACTAAGAGCTTCCGCTGTTGCATACTAAAATAAGGACAAGATTTGGAGTCCATGTTTGTATGATATTGTGTAAAAACTGCATTCAAAAAACTGATTTCGATGTAACATATTTGTATTGTAAACCATTATGTAATGGTCGTGTGTAAACAGGATATTTTAGATTATCATTATTTGATAATCTACGTAAAGCTTTTTAAACCTTTATTTATGAAATAAAGGTTATGGTTTGTTTTAAAAATGAATGTAGTCTTTGAAAAACGTCTCATATAGAGGTCAAAACCTCGCAACGAAATCAATTAATATGGAACGTTTTTAATCAATAAGAACGGGACATTTCAGTTGGTATCCGAGCGTTATTCTTAGAGAACCAGAAAATTTGCATTAGTGTGTCTTATCGAGTTTGTTAGGATGCATTAGTGAATCTGGACTTCGACCGTGTTTTCTTTAAAAATGATTGCTTAACATTTTTGTTGGAAACTATATATTATTAACATGTATATATTATGTGATATATTAATCTCTTAACATGTTTGATATTGTGTGATAGATGTTTACCTCTAGCACAAATCCCATTGACTCACCTAATAATAACGAAGAGTCGAATATATATTGGACTGATTCACAAGTTCCCGAAGAAGAACTGGAAGAAGAATCAGAACCGGAAGAAGAATCAGAACCGGAAGAGGAGGAACCGGAGGAGGAAATAGAACCGGTGGGGGAAATAATAAAACGGTTAAGTAAAAGAAAATCCTCAACCAACCAACCAAGGTTAATTATGGTCAATGGTGTTTCCGCCAAGGAAGCAAAATATTGGGAGGATTACCAATTCTCCGATGAATCGGATTCCGACGAGAATTCCGATGATGTTATAGAAATTACCCCAACTGAATTTAAAAAGGCAAAAGAAAATAATAAGGGAAAGGGCATAAAAATAGAGAAATCTAATTCCAACCCCGATGAACTTTATATGTATCGTCAACCCCCGAAGCCCTTAAGTTGTAACAATGACCCGGGAACCTCTAAACCACCAGGTTTTTCTAAATCGTTGTGGAAAACGACAGCTCGTATTAGGGGAACATCATATATCCCTAGAAACTTGGCAAAACGAACCAAAACTGAAGAAGAAGAAATGAGCGAGTCGGAATAAGATAGTTGTATTCGTGTGGTGTAATATATGTAATATAGTGTGCTTATGCTTTATGATATATGTAAAAATTGCTTGTATTAATAAGTATTTTTTTTATGAATCTAACTCTTGTCTATTTTACAGTATAAAAACACAAAATGGATAGACAACCCAATATTTTAAGAGACCTACCTGGAGACATGATTGATGAAATCTTGTCTAGAGTCGGTCAGAATTCTTCGGCACAACTATTTACGGTGAAATTAGTTTGTAAGACATTCGAAGAACGTTCCAAGAATATCTTGGTTTATAAGAGACTTTCGTTTGAAAGATGGGGGATATCACATTGGGAAACCCATAAGTTACGATGTGTTTACTTTGACGCATATATTGCGGGGAACCCAAATGCTATTTTATGCAACGGGTTAAGAAATTATTTTGACTCAATGTATCAGAATATAGGACTTCATGATTTAGAAAAAGCGGCTAACATGCAACATAAAGAAGCATGCTATGCTTACGGGTTAGTAATGTTCGCTTCTCACCAAAGTGAGAAAAAGAACATCAGGCTACAACTATTAAACAAAACGTTCCCACAAGTGAACAAGTCGGTAATTGGGGTAAGAAATAAGGTTTTTAGGTTATTACGAGACTGTTGGTCATTACGTAACCCTCGTCCCTTTGACGACGTTACAACACGCTGTCTTATCAACGGCCATAACGGTTATGTTCCACAAGACCAAGGATGGGAAGTAGTCCTAGTAAAACCAGAATGCATGACTTGTTTCTGGACGTATGAATTACGTGTCTTTATTGCCTTTGCTGAACGACTTGTGTACTAGCTAGAATTATCTTCACAACTATCTTGTATCAAAGTTATTGTGTGCTATATTTCATGCTTTATGTAAAATAAGCGGTATTGTAAGTTTGTAAAATATTGTATAAAAGTTTGAACGCGAAATATTATTATAATCAGTTTTTCATATAGAATTGTAGTAGTTGAATTGTATATTAGCTACTAAGTATGAACTTAACGGGTAGGTACTACCCGAATTTAAACTTATAAAACGCTAATATGAAGAAAAAGTTTTTATAAATGAGTTCATATTATGCTACGAAATACTATTAACTACTCTTAATATTCTGTATGATTAACTTGTTCCATTTGACTATTTTGAAGGAAATGGCACCGACTACTCGACACACCGTGAATATGAATGAAGAGGAATTCCGTACTTTTCTAGCTTCAAACATAGCCGCAGTATAGGCTGCGCTACATACCAACAATAACCTTGGATCTAGCAGTACAGGAAATCGTGTAGGATGCACCTATAAAGAATTCACTGCCTTTAAACCTTTGGAATTTGATGGAACCGAAGGACCGATCGGATTGAAACGGTGGACCGAGAAGGTCGAATCGGTGTTTGCCATAAGTAAGTGTACTGAAGAGGAAAAGTGAAGTACGCTACGCATACCTTCACAGGTTCTGCGTTAACATGGTGGAATACCTATCTAGAGCAAGTGGGACAAGATGATGCGTACGCACTACCGTGGTCAGCATTCAAGCACTTGATGAACGAGAAGTACCGTCCCAGAACCGAGGTCAATAAGCTCAAGACAGAACTTAGAGGGTTACGAACCCAAGGATTTGATATTACCACGTACGAAAGACGATTCACAGAATTGTGCCTATTGTGTCCGGGAGCGTTCGAAGATGAGGAAGAGAAGATCGACGCGTTTGTGAAAGGGGTACCGGAAAGAATCCAAGAAGATATAAGTTCACACGAGCCCGCCTCCATACAACAGGCATGTAGAATGGCTCACAAACTAGTGAAGCAGATTAAGGAAAGAATTAAAGAACAGACGGCTGAAGAGGCCAATGTAAAGCAAGTCAAAAGAAAGTGGGAGGAAAACGGTGATAAGAATCACCAATACAACAACAACAGCAATTACAATAATAATCGCAATAATTATCCCAACAATCGTAACATCAATCGTAACTACAACAAATGGCCCAACAACAACAACAACAACAACAACAACAACAGCAACTACAACAATCATCCCAACAACAATAACAACCGCAACAACAACAACAATCAGAAGCAACTAGGCCAAAGGTGTGAAAAGTATCACTCGGGGTTCTGCACCAAATTTTGCAACAAGTGTAAAAGAAATGGTCATAGCGCGGCGAAGTGTGAGGTCTACGGACCAGGGGTTAACAGAACAAAAGGAACAAATGGTGTCGGAATGAGTAATGGCGGAGCAAGTAGTGTCGGAGCAAGTAATAACAATGTAGTTTGTTATAAATGTGGAAAACCGGGCCACATTATTAGAAATTGCCCGAACCAGGAGAATACGAATGGACAAGGCCGCGGAAGAGTTTTCAATATTAATGTGGCAGAGGCACAGGAAGACCCGGAGCTTGTTACGGGTACGTTTCTTATTGACCATAAATCTGCTTACGTTTTATTTGATTCGGGTGCGGATAGAAGCTATATGAGTAGAGATTTTTGTGCTAAATTAAGTTGTCCATTGACGCCGTTGGATAGCAAATTTTTACTCGAATTAGCAAACGGTAAATTAATTTCAGCAGATAATATATGCCGGAATCGAGAAATTAAACTGGGTAGCGAAATATTTAAAATTGATTTGATACCAGTAGAGTTAGGGAGTTTTGATGTAATAGTTGGCATGGACTGGTTGAAGAAGATGAAAGCATAGATTGTATGTTACGAAAATGCAATTCGCATTGTACGAGAAGAAGGAGAACCCTTAATGGTGTACGGAGAAAAGGGCAACATGAAGCTACATATTATTAGTAATTTGAAGGCACAAAAACTAATAAGAAAAGGTTGCTATACTGTTCTAGCACACGTCGAGAAAGTACAAACTGAAAAAAGAGCATCAATGATGTTCCCGTCGCAAAAGAATTTCCCGATGTATTTTTGAAAGAATTACCGGGACTACCTCCACATCGATCTGTTGAATTTCAAATAGATCTTGTACCAGGAGCTGCACCAATAGCTCGTGCTCCTTATAGATTCGCACCCAGCAAGATGAAAGAACTGCAAAGCCAATTACAAGAACTTTTAGAACGTGGTTTCATTCGACCAAGCACATCACCATGGGGAGCTCCTATTTTGTTTGTCAAGAAGAAGGATGGTACATTTAGGTTGTGTATTGACTACAGAGAGTTGAACAAACTTACCATCAAAAACCGTTATCCACTGCCGAGAATTGACGACTTATTTGATCAACTACAAGGCTCGTCGGTTTATTCGAAGATCGATTTACGTTCTGGATATCATCAAATGCGGGTGAAAGAAGATGATATTCCAAAGACTGCTTTTAGGACGCGTTATGGTCATTACGAGTTTATGGTTATGACGTTTGGATTGACTAACGCACCAGCTGTGTTCATGGACCTTATGAACCGAGTGTGTGGACCATACCTTGACAAGTTTGTCATTGTTTTCATTGATAACATACTTATTTACTCAAAGAATAACCAAGAACACGGTGAACATTTGAGAAAGGTGTTAGAAGTATTGAGGAAGGAAGAATTGTACGCTAAGTTTTCAAAGTGTGCATTTTGGTTGGAAGAAGTTCAATTCCTCGGTCACATAGTGAACAAAGAAGGTATTAAGGTAGATCCGGCAAAGATAGAAACTGTTGAAAAGTGGGAAACCCCGAAAACTCCGAAACACATACGCCAGTTTTTAGGACTAGCTGGTTACTACAGGAGGTTCATCCAAGACTTTTCCAAAATAGCAAAACCCTTGACTGCATTAACGCATAAAGGGAAGAAATTTGAATGGAAGGATGAACAAGAGAAAGCGTTCCAGTTATTGAAGAAAAAGCTAACTACGGCACCTATATTGTCATTGCCTGAAGGGAATGATGATTTTGTGATTTATTGTGACGCATCAAAGCAAGGTCTCGGTTGTGTATTAATGCAACGAACAAAGGTGATTGCTTATGCGTCTAGATAATTGAAGATTCACGAACAAAATTATACGATGCATGATTTGGAATTAGGCGCGGTTGTTTTTGCATTAAAGACTTGGAGGCACTACTTATATGGGGTCAAAAGTATTATATATACCGACCACAAAAGTCTTCAACACATATTTAATCAGAAATAACTGAATATGAGGCAGCGTAGGTGGATTGAATTGTTGAATGATTATGACTTTGAGATTCGTTACCACCCGGGGAAGGCAAATGTGGTAGCCGACGCCTTGAGCAGGAAGGACAGAGAACCTATTCGAGTAAAATCTATGAATATAATGATTCACACTAACCTTACTACTCAAATAAAGGAGGCGCAACAAGGAGTTTTAAAAGAGGGAAATTTAAAGGATGAAATACCCAAAGGATCGGAGACGCATCTTAATATTCGGGAAGACGGAACCCGGTATAGGGCTGAAAGAAGTTGGGTACCAAAATTTGGAGATATGAGAGAAATGGTACTTAGAGAAGCTCATAAAACCAGACACTCAATACATCCTGGAACGGGGAAGATGTACAAGGATCTTAAGAAACATTTTTGGTGGCCAGGTATAAAAGCCGATATTGCTAAATATGTAGGAGAATGTTTGACGTGTTCTAAGGTCAAAGCTGAACATCAGAAACCATCAGGTCTACTACAACAACCTGAAATCCCGGAATGGAAATGGGAAAACATTACCATGGATTTCATTACTAAATTGCCAAGGACTGCAAGTGGTTATGATACTATTTGGGTAATAGTTGATCGTCTCACCAAGTCAGCACACTTCCTGCCAATAAGAGAAGATGACAAGATGGAGAAGTTAGCATGACTGTATTTGAAGGAAGTCGTCTCCAGACATGGAATACCAATCTCTATTATCTCTGATAGGGATGGCAGATTTATTTCAAGATTCTGGCAGACATTACAGCAAGCATTGGGAACTCGTCTAGACATGAGTACTGCCTATCATCCACAAACTGATGGGCAGAGCGAAAGGACGATACAAACGCTTGAAGACATGCTACGAGCTTGTGTTATTGATTTCGAAAACAGTTGGGATCGACATCTACCGTTAGCAGAATTTTCCTACAACAACAGCTACCATTCAAGCATTGAGATGGCGCCGTTTGAAGCACTTTATGGTAGAAAGTGCAGGTCTCCGATTTGTTGGAGTGAAGTGGGGGATAGACAGATTACGGGTCCGGAGATAATACAAGAAACTACCGAGAAAATCATTCAAATTCAACAACGATTGAAAACCGCCCAGAGTCGACAAAAGAGCTACGCGGACAGTAAAAGAAAAGATATAGAGTTTGAAATTGGAGAAATGGTCATGCTTAAGGTTTCACCTTGGAAAGGCGTTGTTCGATTTGGTAAACGGGGGAAACTAAATCCAAGGTACATTGGACCATTCAAGATTATAGATCGTGTCAGACCAGTAGCTTACCAACTGGAGCTACCTCAACAACTCGTGGCTGTACATAACACTTTCCACGTCTCAAATTTGAAGAAATTTTTTGCTAAAGAAGATCTCACTATTCCGTTGGACGAAATTCAAATCAATGAAAAACTTCAATTCATTGAAGAACCCGTCGAAATAATGGATCGTGAGGTTAAGAGACTTAAACAAAACAAGATACCGATTGTTAAGGTTCGATGGAATGCTCGTAGAGGACCCGAGTTCACCTGGGAGCATGAAGATTAGATGAAGAAGAAATACCCGCATTTATTTCCAGAAGATACGTCAACACCTCCAACTGCTTAAAATTTCGGGACGAAATTTATTTAACGGGTAGGTACTGTAGTGACTCGAACTTTTCCATGTTTATATATATATTAAATGAAATTGTTATTTACATGATTAAGTGTTTCCAACATGTTAAGCAATCAAACTTGTTAAGACTTGATTAATTGAAATAGGTTTCATATAGACAATTGACCACCCAAGTTGACCGGTGATTCACGAACGTTAAAACTTGTAAAAACTATACGATGACATATATATGGTTAAATATATAGTTAACATGATTTTATTATAAGTATGTATCTCATTAGGTATTTTAACAATGAGTTATATACATAAAAATGAGACTATTAATTTAAGAAACTCGAAAACGATATATATAACGATTATCGTTATAACAACGTCTTACTAGGTACATATGAATCATATTAAGATATTGATACACTTGGTTAATTATGTTGAATGATAAGTAAATATATTATTAAGTGTATTAACAATGAAATACATATTTAAAAATAAGACTACTAACTTAATGATTTCGAAACGAGACATATATGTAACGATTATCGTTGTAACGACATTTAACTGTATATATATATCATACTAAGATATATTATATATCATAATATCATGATAATATAACAATTTAACATCTCATTTGTTATAATAAACAATGGGTTAACAACATTCAACAAGATCGTTAACCTAAAGGTTTCAAAACAACATTTACATGTAACGACTAACGATGACTTAACGACTCAGTTAAAATGTATATACATGTAGTGTTTTAATATGTATTCATACACTTTTGAAAGACTTCAAGACACTTATCAAAATACTTCTACTTAACAAAAATGCTTACAATTACATCCTCGTTCAGTTTCATCAACAATTCTACTCGTATGCACCCGTATTCGTACTCGTACAATACACAGCTTTTAGATGTATGTACTATTGGTATATACACTCCAATGATCAGCTCTTAGCAGCCCATGTGAGTCACCTAACACATGTGGGAACCATCATTTGGCAACTAGCATGAAATATCTCATAAAATTACAAAAATATGAGTAATCATTCATGACTTATTTACATGAAAACAAAATTACATATCCTTTATATCTAATCCATACACCAACGACCAAAAACACCTACAAACACTTTCATTCTTCAATTTTCTTCATCTAATTGATCTCTCTCAAGTTCTATCTTAAAGTTCTAAGTGTTCTTCATAAATTCCAAAAGTTCTAGTTTCATAAAATCAAGAATACTTCCAAGATTGCAAGTTTACTTCCAAGTTTTCTAAATCCATTCCAAGTAATCATCCAAGATCAAGAAACCTTTGTTACTTATAGTAGGTTATCTTTCTAATACAAGGTAATAATCATATTCAAACTTTAATTCAATATCTATAACTATAACAATCTTATTTCGAGTGGAAATCTTACTTGAAATTGTTTTCGTGTCATGATTCTGCTTCAAGAACTTTCAAGCCATCCAAGGATCCTTTGAAGCTAGATCTATTTTTATCATTTCCAGTAGGTTTATCCAAGGAACTTGAGGTAGTAATGATGTTCATAACATCATTCGATTCATACATATAAAGCTATCTTATTCGAAGGTTTAAACTTGTAATCACTAGAACATAGTTTAGTTAATTCTAAACTTGTTAGCAAATAAAAGTTAATCCTTCTAACTTGACTTTTAAAATCAACTAAACACATGTTCTATATCTATATGATATGCTAACTTAATGATTTAAAACCTGGAAACACGAAAAATACCGTAAAACCGGATTTACGCCGTCGTAGTAACACCGCGGGCTGTTTTGGGTTAGTTAATTAAAAACTATGATAAACTTTGATTTAAAAGTTGTTATTGTGGGAAAATTATTTTTATTATGAACATGAAACTATATCCAAAAATTATGGTTAAACTCAAAGTGGAAGTATGTTTTCTAAAATGGTCATCTAGACATCGTTCTTTCGACTGAAATGACTACCTTTACAAAAACGACTTGTAACTTATTTTTCCGACTATAAACCTATACTTTTTCTGTTTAGATTCATAAAATAGAGTTCAATATGAAACCATAGCAATTTGATTCACTCAAAACGGATTTAAAATGAAGAAGTTATGGGTAAAACAAGATTGGATAATTTTTCTCATTTTAGCTACGTGAAAATTGGTAACAAATCTATTCCAACCATAACTTAATCAACTTGTATTGTATATTATGTAATCTTGAGATACCATAGACACGTATACAATGTTTCGACCTATCATGTCGACACATCTATATATATTTCGGAACAACCATAGACACTCTATATGTGAATGTTGGAGTTAGCTATACAGGGTTGAGGTTGATTCCAAAATATATATAGTTTGAGTTGTGATCAATACTGAGATACGTATACACTGGGTCGTGGATTGATTCAAGATAATATTTATCGATTTATTTCTGTACATCTAACTGTGGACAACTAGTTGTAGGTTACTAACGAGGACAGCTGAATTAATAAACTTAAAACATCAAAATATATTAAAAGTGTTGTAAATATATTTTGAACATACTTTGATATATATGTATATATTGTTATAGGTTTGTGAATCAACAGTGGCCAAGTCTTACTTTCCGACGAAGTAAAAATCTGTGAAAGTGAGTTATAGTCCCACTTTTAAAATCTAATATTTTTGGGATGAGAATACATGCAGGTTTTATAAATGATTTACAAAATAGACACAAGTACGTGAAACTACATTCTATGGTTGAATTATAGAAATCGAATATGCCCCTTTTTATTAAGTCTGGTAATCTAAGAATTAGGGAACAGACACCCTAATTGACGCGAATCCTAAAGATAGATCTATTGGGCCTAACAAACCCCATCCAAAGTACCGGATGCTTTAGTACTTCGAAATTTATATCATATCCGAAGGGTGTCCCGGAATGATGGAGATATTCTTATATATATGCATCTTGTTAATGTCGGTTACCAGGTGTTCACCATATGAATGATTTTTATCTCTATGTATGGGATGTGTATTGAAATATGAAATCTTGTGGTCTATTGTTACGATTTGATATATATAGGTTAAACCTATAACTCACCAACATTTTTATTGACGTTTAAAGCATGTTTATTCTCAGGTGAATACTAAGAGCTTCCGCTGTTGCATACTAAAATAAGGACAAGATTTGGAGTCCATGTTTGTATGATATTGTGTAAAAACTGCATTCAAGAAACTGATTTCGATGTAACATATTTGTATTGTAAACCATTATGTAATGGTCGTGTGTAAACAGGATATTTTAGATTATCATTATTTGATAATCTACGTAAAGATTTTTAAACCTTTATTTATGAAATAAAGGTTATGGTTTGTTTTAAAAATGAATGTAGTCTTTGAAAAACGTCTCATATAGAGGTCAAAACCTCGCAACGAAATCAATTAATATGGAACGTTTTTAATCAATAAGAACGGGACATTTCAGTTGGTATCCGAGCGTTGGTCTTAAAGAACCAGAAAATTTGCATTAGTGTGTCTTATCGAGTTTGTTAGGATGCATTAGTAAATCTGGACTTCGACCGTGTTTTCTTTAAAAATGATTGCTTAACATTTTTGTTGGAAACTATATATTATTAACATGTATATATTATGTGATATATTAATCTCTTAACATGTTTGATATTGTGTGATAGATGTTTACCTCTAGCACAAATCCCATTGACTCACCTAATAATAATGAAGAGTCGAATATATATTGGACTGATTCACAAGTTCCCGAAGAAGAACTGGAAGAAGAATCAGAACCGGAAGAGGAGGAACCGGAGGAGGAAATAGAACCGGTGGGGGAAATAATAAAACGGTTAAGTAAAAGAAAATCCTCAACCAACCGACCAAGGTTAATTATGGTCAATGGTGTTTCCGCCAAGGAAGCAAAATATTGGGAGGATTACCAATTCTCCGATGAATCGGATTCCGACGAGAATTTCAATGATGTTATAGAAATTACCCCAACTGAATTTAAAAAGGCAAAATAAAATAATAAGGGAAAGGGCATAAAAATAGAGAAATCTAATTCTAACCTCGATGAACTTTATATGTATCGTCAACCCCCGAAGCCCTTAAGTTGTAACAATGACCCGGGAACCTCTAAACCACCAGGTTTTTCTAAACCGTTGTGGAAAACGACAACTCGTATTAGGGGAACATCATATATCCCTAGAAACTTGGCAAAACGAACCAAAACCGAAGAAGAAGAAACGAGCGAGTCGGAATAAGATAGTTGTATTCGTGTGGTGTAATATATGTAATATAGTGTGCTTAGGCTTTATGATATATGTAAAAATTGCTTGTATTAATAAGTATTTTTTTTATGAAGCACTTTATGGTAGAAAGTGCATGTCTCCGATTTGTTGGAGTGAAGTGGGGGATAGACAGATTACGGGTCCGGAGATAATTCAAGAAACTACCGAGAAGATCATCCAAATTCAACAACGATTGAAAACTGTCCAAAGTCGACAAAAGAGCTATGCGGACATTAAAAGAAAAGATATAGAATTTGAGATTGGAGAGATGGTCATGCATAAGGTTTCACCTTGGAAAGGCGTTGTTCGATTTGGTAAATGTGACGACCCGAGAATTTCCGACCAAATTTAAACTTAATCTTTACTTGATTTCGATACGATAAGCAAAGTCTGTAATATTGAGTCTTAAAACTTTTAAACTATTATCATGAATGCAATTACCCTTGGCTATTCCCGACGATTCACGAACATTTGTATGTAAATAAACATGTATATATATATATATATATATATATATATATATATATATATATATATATATATATATATATATATGTACATTAATTTGTATTAATATAATATCATTTAATCATTTGATTTAAACATGTAATGTAATTTACAAAATAAATAAGATATTAGTAAAAATAAATAAATAAAAATATATATATATATATATATGATTTATATTAATAATTAGTTGTAATATATATAAAATATATAAATATTAAATAAATGCTATCATATTATGTAATTGTAATGTTAATATGTTAAATGTATTTACAAATTTAATTATAGTTGGTATGTTATTATTACATTATTTATTATTATAAAAATTAATCTTTGTATTATAAGTATCATTAAAATTATAAATACGGATATTTATAAGTAATCTGTTACTTATCACCTGCAACATTCCTCTTTTCCTTTCTCGTGAATTAATATCGATTAGTCTATTTCTTGTCAATTCACTTGAATACATTTAGGTATTATTAAATATTATTAATATTATTATTATTATTTATAATATGTATAACATATGAATGTAAAATTTGATACATATTATTATTTTTATTTTTATATTAGCATTATTATTGTCATTATCACTAAGACTCATTATTAGTATTTTTTTTTATCATAAATAATACAATATACTATTATTAATACCTTTACATCTATTATTATCAGTATTTTTATTTATTATTATTTTTATTAATATTAACAGCATTATTATTATTAATTATAATTATTATTATTATTTAACCGTAAATAATTGAATTAAGTGGATCACGATAGAATATTTTCCTGTCTAGGATCTCATTCAACAAAAATCATATACAACCAAATTATGTTGTACGTCCCACTCACAATCAGTTTTTTTTTTTACATTTTATTTTGTTTTCTCTTTTGATTTAGAATCTATATGTCGACAGCCTGTTTCAAATGGATTTCAATATGCCAATACAAACAATTGGGATTCAATATATTACTACATCACTCCCTAAATTCACATAACATAAACCCTCGACTGCAATTCATCAAGGAAAAACCAAAAGAAAAAAAAAAGCTTCAGCACACTGTTTTGAACCCAAATTGCAAAAACCCCGAATTCGAACTCAACTCCAAAATGTGATAATGCAGTTTTGTTAGGAATCCTCCACTCAAACTCTCTGTAAAATCTCAAGTTCCAACTCTTTTTAACGAATTCTAATTTCGAGGTCAAACTTTTGGTATTTAAAAGTCAAACTTTGTTCTTAGTTGAAATTCGAAACTTTTGTGATGAATTGAGTTTAATTGACAGTTCAAGAAGTTTATAGGATAGATTTGAAATATATTTTGTGTTATACATTTTTGCTATAATACAAAAAAAATCGAAAATCAAATTTTTTTTTTCTATATACATGCTCGACGAACCAGCAGGCTGTTTGGAATTTTTTTTTTATTTATTCGTTTGATTTACAATCACAACTTTAAATCACTAAAGTATCAAGTTCACATCCTAATTTATGACTCTGATTGATTAATTGGTTTGGCCGATTGAAATTAGTGATGAAGAAGATGGTGTAAAACAGAAAACAAAATCATTTATATTACTTTGGGTTAAGGAATAATTCAGGAAAGCAGTATTGGAGGGATGGTTATGTGGGTATTCGGGTATTCGAGAGGTCATGGGTTCGAGCCCGGCTATGGGCACTAGTTTTTTAGGAAGGCTTTAAAGGTAGTATTGTTTTCTTAAAATTATTATTATTATCATTATTATTATTATTGTTATTATTTTAATTATTTTTATTGTTATTACTATGATTATAATTATTATTATGATTGTTATTATTAGAAATATAGTAATTATTATTAATATTATAGTTACAAATATTATAAGTATTACTAATGTTATTATTATTATCATTATTATTGATATTAATTATTAAGAATATATTGATTATTATTATTATTATTATTATCATTTAGTATTAGAACTATGATTGTTAGTGGTATTATTATTATTATGTATTACGAACATTTGTTATTAGTATTATTATTATTCCTAATACAAGTAGCAGTTACCCTTTATTGTTATTATTAGCATAACCCTAATTACAATTATGATTATTATTATCATTATTATTATTACTAATATCAATATCATCATAAGTAATAATATCAAAAACTAATATTTTCAGTATCATTATTATTAAAAGTATTGTGAAGATAAAAAAAAATAAATAAATAAGTTTTAACAATATTATTATAAGTATATATTAACTATATTAACAAATTATTTTAGAAATACTCATATATAATAATGTAGGCATTTTTACTATAACACTAAACAGATATACCTATATATATAACTATAATAATATTAATCATTTTGAATATATACACAAATTAAATATATACAATATATAAATTATGATATAATAAATAAATTTGTTCAGTTACGATTATATGTTTAATATATATACAAATGGTATAGGTTCGTGAATCTAAGGCCAACCCTGCATTGTTCAATGTCGTCATATGTATTTTTTACTACAGAATACATTAGGTGAGTTTCATTATTCCCTTTTTATATACATTTTTAGGCTGAGAATACATGCAAATGCTTTATTAAACTGTTTTACAATATTTATATGCGTGAGTTTCATTTGCCCTTTTTACTCTTTACATTTTTGGGCTGAGAATACATGCAAATGCTTTATTAACTGTTTTACAATATTTATATGCGTGAGTTCATTCGAATCCCTTTTACTCTTTACATTTTTGGGCTGAGAATACATGCAAATGCTTTATTAACTGTTTTACAATACTTATATGCGTGAGTTTCATTACTCCCCTTTTAAATGCTTTTGCAATATATATTTTTGGGACTGAGAATACATGCGTTGCTTTTATAACTGTTTTACGAAATAGACACGAGTAAATGAAACTACATTCTATGGTTGGATTATCGAATTGAATATGCCCCTTTTTATTAAGTCTGGTAATCTAAGAATTAGGGAACAGACACCCTAATTGACGTGAACTCTAAAGATAGATCTATCGGGCCCAACAAGCCCCATCCAAAGTACCGGATGCTTTAGTACTTCAAAATTTATATCATGTCCGAAGGAGGATCCCCGAATGATGGGGATATTCTTATATGCAAATTGTGAATGTCGATTACTAGGTGTTCAATCCATATGAATGATATTTTTGTCTCTATGCATGGGACGTATGTTTATGAGAAATGGAAATATGAAATCTTGTGGTCTATTAAAATTATGAAATGATTATTTATGTTAAACTAATGAACTCACCAACCTTTTGGTTGACACTCGAAAGCATGTTTATTCTCAGGTATGAAAGAAATCTTCCGCTGTGCAATTGCTCATTTAAAAGATATTACTTGGAGTCATTCATGACATATTTCAAAAGACGTTGCATTCGAGTCGTCGGGTTCATCAAGATTATTATTTAGTCAATTATAGTTGAATATAGTATGAAATGATTTGCATGTCATCAATTTTCGATATAAAGCAAGTTTGTCTTTTAAAAAACGAATGCAATATTTGTAAAATGTATCATATAGAGGTCAAGTACCTCGCGATGTAACCAACTATTGTGAATCATTTATAATCGATATGGACTTTGTCCAGATGGATTGGGACGAGTCATCACAGTTGGTATCAGAGCCAGGTTGTCGTAGCGAACCAGGTCTTGCATTAGTGTGTCTAACTAGTAGTCGTTAGGATGCATTAGTGAGTCTGGACTTCGACCTAGTATGCATGTCAAAAAGTTTTGCTTATCATTTTGTGTCAAAAATTATCTGCTTATCATTCTTAGTCTAGACACATCTTACTGCAATGATTGCATGAATAGTGTATAGACAAAATTCGTATCTTAGCGTATCTGTTATTGTTACCTTTGCCTGACAGCTTCCGTAGATTCCTTCGTAACTTATGGGATTTTAGTATTATATATGCATATGTAAATTATGTATTGCAGGGTACTAATCTACATCCTATAATCTATTTCTTATCGAAAATCCTTCATCTGATTGTACGAGATGAATCCCTCAACCAGTTCGAGTTCCTCAGATTTCGATAACTATTCCGATAGTTATTCCGACATGGATATTCACCTAAGCTTCGAAAGCGATGTCACCAGAATGAATCAATCAACCAGTCATCCCCAATTCATCTGATGAGTTCGTAGTCGACTTAATTAATGGAGACGAGAAGAAAGTAATCCTTTTCACCAACCGTATTTACCTCTTGGCGATGAACCTGAAGCACTTACCGGTGAACCAGTCCGAAACACCATTTTCACCCTCCTTTCTCGAATATCTCACCACGATTATATTCTACCTACAAGTCTAAACCTTATTCATCCGCTCGTTCCGACCGACAAACCAACCGGAATAATAGAAGAAGTCAACGAACTTCGCGCTCGTGTAATTAATTTGGAGAATATGGTGCAAAACTTACTAGCTTCAGCAACATCACCAGCACCACCAGTACCACCAACAACCTAAGTATCAACATCACACGCCTCAACATCTCATTCTATACCTCGAGTATAATCTTCGTTCTACATCTTGTTATACATCGATTATCTTCATTCTACATACCGCTCTATCTCATTTATCTTCGTTCGACATGGCGATTATGTAATCTCTAATGTTTTAGAGATTATGTACTCTAGTTCTAATAATAAATCAAATGAGATTAATATCATATTGACTCATTAAATCCATGATTACATTTGAAGAAAATATATATGTATATATATTTTCATAAAGATTGTAATTAAAAGATTCTTTTGTACAAACTGTTAATGGTGAAAATATTTTAACGGGTAGGTAATACCCGGGGAATATTTACATTTCACATTAATAAGTACACTGTATACTCTTTCAAATCTAATTCAACAGTCATTTACTATCCTAGTTACATCCACAGATATACGTATCCGTTTACCGCAGAATAACCATTTTTAATTCAATTTCATATTTGGATTTTGACCTATCAGAATTCAACAAGTGGCATAATGAAGAAATGATGGACACAATAAAAATTGATTAGAAACAGACTATTTAATAATATGAAATTTTATTAAGAATTCACGCTAACAAAATCCTAGCTAACTGTTCCTAGCTAACTGTTAATTCCGTATTATATTTAATTATCGCAATTTATTTATCGCAGTTTATTTATCGCAATTTATATTCTCGCAATTTTATTAATCGTCATTTAATTTCTGTTATTTACTTTACGCATTTTATTTATCGTCATTTAATTTCTGTATTTATTTTACGAACTTTAAATATTGGGACACGTATACAAGGTTTTGACATATCATATAGACGCATATATATATATATATATATATATATATATATATATATATATATATATATATATATATATATATATATATATATATATATATATATATATATATATATATATATTATTTGGAATAACCATAGACACTCTATATGCAGTAATTATTGAGTTCTCTATACAGGGTTGAGGTTGATTCTACAATAATATATATACTTTGAGTTGTGATCGAGTCTGAGACATGTACACGGGTCACGATACATATTAATTCGAATATTATATATATAATTATATATGAATTATTGTATTGCTAACTGTGGACTATCAACTGAGGACTATCAACATTGGACAATTAAAATGAATTAAAATATTGATTATAACATATGAAACTAAATATTTCTTCAAGTTTGCCACTTGATCTCATCTTAAACCTCATCTGTATCTTGACGATTACAATCTGCGTTCAAACCTTTCATGATTCTTGAAAACACCTCAATCGATAGGATGAATCAACCGCACTTCATCTACGGAAGGAAAGATTTATGCATATAGTTATGCACCTGAGAAACTCTCAGCAACTGAGTAAAAGTTTAACACGTAGCCGCGTCAGATCCTTTGGCATTTATTAGTAAAAAATAACTTTGCGATCCCTTTTCAAAGTAGCCAATTTTGTCACAGCTCCAACAAGTCAACTTTGACTTTTCATTCGAAGTAGCCTTATTATAATCCTGATATATACAATTACCCTTTTGATAACGGAGAATTCTTTTATATTCCACCATATTACCAGAAGACGTACCAGCAACCTCGTTGCTTTTTGGCTTAAATCTCTCTGACAAATCATTATATTTATTCATTGAAACCCTATCATATACTCATCCGCATCTTGTAACGAGAACTGCCATAACAATTACCGAGAATCAGCAATCAGTACTTTGAAAACTCACAGCATATCTACATCAACAGTTATGTGTATGACATTTATCTCTTAGAATTATGATCTCTTATTCTGAAATTCTGAAAAGCACTCAGTCACAAATCAATACTCTGAATGTTGAAAAAGCTGAATGAAGCAGCAGAAACCATAGACAACCGTAAAATGACCTTAATCATTGAAAGTTTGATGATAAAGAATAGTATGTTGGAAAAGCTCAGAAAAGTTAGAACTGGAAAACGGATTGAGCTAACCACGAAGAAGACCAAGGACAAATACAAGGACCATGCCATATATTCAAAGAATCCAAGTAATTCTGGATCCGATGAAACCTTCAACGAATATCTTGCTTCGTACACATGTTAAAATCTTGCGAAAAATCTTTCTTCATCAACAATCGAACTTAGAAATTCCAAAATATCATCATAAATATCTTCGATATTTCTGAAGATATTTTCATAAATATTCTCGTCCGAAATTATTTATCTCTTCGTGCTATCTATATTATATCATAAAGGAAACTACTTTAGTTTCTAAATTTCTTTGGAATTTGAGTTTGAATTATGAATGATTTTCAAGTAGTGTTGGAAATTGATGCATGAGTTAGTATAATATAATGACACTTGATCAACGTGATTATATTACAGTAAGTCATGCTGAGTTTCTAATGGAACGTGATGATTCACAGACCATAACTTCATCATGTACCATGTTACATGACTCGTTCAATCTGTTCAACCTTCAAACATATCAAGAAAATATATTCTTGATAGTTCTATTCTCAGTGATTCTGGTAATTTGACAAATCAAATCGTGCTATTACGTTCTTTCTCGTTTAGAACATTAAGTTCATTTGAAAATCCATACTTACAAATTCTAGACCGTTACTCGCTTTACTAGAGGTCGAGAAAATAATAAAAAGAAAAAGAGCTCCAAAATATAAGAGAAGATATAAAGCCCAATAAAGACACGGAGGCTACAAACCGTAGATATTAATACGAATAGCAATATAAAGACACGGTAGAATTAAGAATAGTATCACCCCAAGGTAATAGTAAAAGTAAACAAATTCTTCTGGTGGAAGATTGAAAAGAAGGATGACAGAAATGATAATTAGAAAAATATCAAGGATTAGAACCGGATTAAGCATTTTCACAATCTTTTGGATGTATGAACTAAGAAAGAAAGTGTAGGAATGGTGAGAATAATGGAACGAAAGAGCTTAACTTATAATGGAAATATCAGACAGAGTAATCGAGGCAGATCGCCGTATTTAATTATAGAGATCTTAATTTCCTTATTCGCCGAAGAATCAAATCTTTTAGATTTCGAAGATTTTCTCTAAATCCCTTGAATTCCGGAATTCAAACGAGACTACGTCAAAAGTTAAGACGCACCTTATTCTATAAAATCAACCGTGACTACGTCACTGGTTAAGACGAACTTGCATTTATTCATTTCATTCTTTTGTGATAGTTTCACTCGTACGCATCACATAATCAAATCGTTTTATCTAATATTAATCAATAATGATAAAACTATATCTATCGACTCATATTCATCATAAAAACATCTTATTGTTAGCCATGACGAACTCACTCAAATTTCGGGACGAAATTTCTTTAACGGGTAGGTACTGTGACGACCCGAGAATTTCCGACCAAATTTAAACTTAATCTTTACATGATTTCGATACGATAAGCAAAGTCTGTAATGTTGAGTCTTAAAAATTTTAAACTATTATCATGAATGCAATTACCCTTGGCTGTTTCCGACGATTCACGAACATTTGTATGTAAATAAACATGTATATATATATATATATATATATATATATATATATATATATGTATATATATGTATATGTATATGTATACATTAATTTGTATTAATATAATATCATTTAATCATTTGATTTAAACATGTAATGTAATTTACAAAATAAATAAGATATTAGTAAAAATAAATATATACAAATATATATATGATTTATATTAATAATTAGTTGTAATATATATAAAATATATAAATATTAAATAAATTCTATCATATTATGTAATTGTAATGTTAATATGTTAAATGTATTTACAAATTTAATTATAGTTGGTATGTTATTATTACATTATTTATTATTATAAAAATTAATCTTTGTATTATAAGTATCATTAAAATTATAAAAACGGATATTTATAAGTAATCTATTACTTATCACCTGCAACATTCCTCTTTTCCTTTCTCGTGAATTAATATCGATTAGTCTATTTCTTGTCAATTCACTTGAATACATTTAGGTATTATTAAATATTATTAATATTATTATTATTTATAATATGTATAATATATGAATGTAAAATTTGATACATATTATTATTTTTATTTTTATATTAGCATTATTATTGTCATTATCACTAAGACTCATTATTAGTATTTTTTTATCATAAATAATACAATATACTATTATTAATACCTTTACATCTATTATTATCAGTATTTTTATTTATTATTATTTTTATTAATATTAACAGCATTATTATTATTAATTATAATTATTATTATTATTTAACCGTAAATAATTGAATTAAGTGGATCACGATAGAATATTTTCTTGTCTAGGATCTCATTCAACAAAAATCATATACAACCAAATTATGTTGTACGTCCCACTCACAATCAGTTTTTTTTTTACATTTTATTTTGTTTTCTCTTTTGATTTAGAATCTATATGTCGACAGCCTGTTTCAAATGGATTTCAATATGCCAATACAAACAATTGGGATTCAATATATTAATACATCACTCCCTAAATTCACATAACATAAACCCTCGACTGCAATTCATCAAGGAAAAACCAAAAGAAAAAAAAAAGCTTCAGCACACTGTTTTGAACCCAAATTGCAAAAACCCCGAATTCGAACTCAACTCCAAAATGTGATAATGCAGTTTTGTTAGGAATCCTCCACTCAAACTCTCTGTAAAATCTCAAGTTCCAACTCTTTTTAACGAATTCTAATTTCGAGGTCAAACTTTTGGTATTTAAAAGTCAAACTTTGTTCTTAGTTGAAATTCGAAACTTTTGTGATGAATTGAGTTTAATTGACAGTTCAAGAAGTTTATGGGATAGATTTGAAATATATTTCGTGTTATACATTTTTGCTATAATAAAAAAAAATCGAAAATCAAAATTTTTTTTCTATATACATGCTCGACGAACCAGCAGGCTGTTTGGAATTTTTTTTTTTTATTTATTCGTTTGATTAACAATCACAACTTTAAATCACTAAAGTATCAAGTTCACATCCTAATTTATGACTCTGATTGATTAATTGGTTTGGCCGATTGAAATTAGTGTTGAAGAAGATGGTGTAAAACAGAAAACAAAATCGTTTATATTACTTTGGGTTAAGGAATAATTCAGGAAAGCAGTATTTGAGGGATGGTTATGTGGGTATTCGGGTATTCGAGAGGTCGTGGGTTCGAGCCCGGCTATGGGCACTAGTTTTTTAGGAAGGCTTTAAAGGTAGTATTCTTTTCTTAAAATTATTATTATTATCATTATTATTATTATTGTTATTATTTTTATTATTTTTATTGTTATTACTATGATTATAATTATTATTATGATTGTTATTATTAGAAATATAGTAATTATTATTAATATTATAGTTACAAATATTATAAGTATTACTAATGTTATTATTATTATCATTATTATTGATATTAATTATTAAGAATATATTGATTAGTATTGTTATTATTATTATTATTATCATTTAGTATTAGAACTATGATTGTTAGTGGTATTATTATTATTATGTATTACGAACATTTGTTATTAGTATTATTATTATTATTCTTAATACAAGTAGCAGTTACCCTTTATTGTTATTATTACCATAACCCTAATTACAATTATGATTATTATTATCATTATTATTATTACTAATATCAATATCATCATAAGTAATAATATCAAAAACTAATATTTTCAGTATCATTATTATTAAAAGTATTGTGAAGATAAAAAAAAAATTAATAAGTTTTAACAATATTATTATAAGTATATATTAACTATATTAACAAATTATTTTAGAAATACTCATATATAATAATTTAGGCATTTTTACTATAACACTAAACAGATATACCTATATATATAACTATAATAATATTAATCATTTTGAATATATACACAAATTAAATATATACAATATATAAATTATGATATAATAAATAAATTTGTTCAGTTACGATTATATGTTTTAATATATATACAAATGGTATAGGTTCGTGAATCCGAGGCCAACCCTGCATTGTTCAATGTCGTCATATGTATTTTTTACTACAGAATACATTAGGTGAGTTTCATTATTCCCTTTTTATATACATTTTTGGGCTGAGAATACATGCAAATGCTTTATTAAACTGTTTTACAATATTTATATGCGTGAGTTTCATTTGCCCTTTTTACTCTTTACATTTTTGGGCTGAGAATACATGCAAATTCTTTATTAACTGTTTTACAATATTTATATGCGTGAGTTCATTTGAATCCCTTTTACTCTTTACATTTTTGGGCTGAGAATACATGCAAATGCTTTATTAACTGTTTTACAATACTTATATGCGTGAGTTTCATTGCTCCCCTTTTAAATGCTTTTGCAATATATATTTTTGGGACTGAGAATACATGCGTTGCTTTTATAACTGTTTTACGAAATAGACACGAGTAAATGAAACTACATTCTATGGTTGGATTATCGAATTGAATATACCCCTTTTTATTAAGTCTGGTAATCTAAGAATTAGGGAACAGACACCCTAATTGACGCGAACTCTAAAGATAGATCTATCGGGCCCAACAAGCCCCATCCAAAGTACCGGATACTTTAGTACTTCGAAATTTATATCATGTCCGAAGGAGGATCCCGGAATGATGGGGATATTCTTATATGCAAATTGTAAATGTCGATTACCAGGTGTTCAATCCATATGAATGATATTTTTGTCTCTATGCATGGGACGTATGTTTATGAGAAATGGAAATATGAAATCTGGTGGCCTATTAAAATTATGAAATGATTATTTATGTTAAACTAATGAACTCACCAACCTTTTGGTTGACACTTGAAAGCATGTTTATTCTCAGGTATGAAAGAAATCTTCCGCTGTGCAATTGCTCATTTAAAAGATATTACTTGGAGTCATTCATGACATATTTCAAAAGACGTTGCATTCGAGTCGTCGGGTTCATCAAGATTATTATTTAGTCAATTATAGTTGAATATATTATGAAATGATTTGCATGTCATCAATTTTCGATATAAAGCAAGTTTGTTTTTTAAAAAACGAATGTAATGTTTGTAAAATGTATCATATAGAGGTCAAGTATCTCGCGATGTAACCAACTATTGTGAATCGTTTGTAATCGATATGGACTTTGTCCGGATGGATTGGGATGGGTCATCACAGTAAACGGGGGAAACTAAATCCAAGGTACATTGGACCATTCAAGATTATAGATCGTGTCGGACCAGTAGCTTACCGACTTGACTTACCGCAACAACTCGCCGGGGTACATAATACTTTTCATGTCTCGAATTTGAAGAAATGTTTTGCTAAAGAAGATCTCACCATTCCATTAGACGAGATTACAATTAACGAAAAACTACAATTCATTGAAGAACCCATCGAAATAATGGATCATGAGATTAAAAGACTTAAGCAAAACAAGATACCAATTGTTAAGGTTCGATGGAATGCTCGTAGAGGACCCGAGTTCACCTGGGAACGAGAAGATCAAATGAAGAAGAAATACCCGCACCTATTTCCTGAAGATACGTCAACACCTCCAACTGCTTAAAATTTCGGGATGAAATTTATTTAACGGTTAGGTACTGTAGTGACCCGAACTTTTCCATGATTATATATTAATTGAAAACTATATTTGCATGATTAAATGTTTCCAACATGTTAAGCAATCTAACTTGTTAAGACTTGATTATTTGAAATGACTTTCATGTAGACAATTGACCACCCAAGTTGACCGGCGATTCACGAACGTTAAAACTTGTAAAAACTATATGATGACATACATATGGATATATATATAGTTATAATGATATTATGATAAGTATGTACCTCATTAAGTATTTTAACAATGAGTTATATACATAAAAATGAGACTATTGAATTAAGAAACTTGAAAACGGTATATATAACGATTATCGTTATAACAACGTCTTACTAATTACATATGAATCATATTAAGATATTGATACACTATATATAAACATGTTAAATGATAACTAAACATATCATTAAGTATTATAACAATGAACTACATATGTAAAAACAAGACTACTAACTTAAGGATTTCGAAACGAGACATATATGTAACGATTATCGTTGTAACGACATTTAACAGTATATATATCATATTAAGATATATTAATACATCATTATATCATGATAATGTAATAATTTAACATCTCATTAGATATAATAAACAATGTGTTAACAACATTTAACAAGATCGTTAACTTAAAGGTTTCAAAACAACATTTACATGTAACGACTAACGATGACTTAACGACTCAGTTAAAATGTATATACATGTAGTGTATTTAGATGTATTAGTACACTTTTGAAAAACTTCAAGACACATATCAAAGTACTTCTACTTAACAAAAATGATTACGATTACATCCTCATTCATTTTCATCAACAATTCTACTCGTATGCACTCGTATTTGTACTTGTACAATACACAGCTTCTAAATGTATTTACTATTGGTATATACACTCCAATGATCAGCTTTTAGTAGCCCATATGAGTCACCTAACCATGTGGGAACTATTATTTAACATCTAGCATGACTTATGTGCAAGGAAACAAAAACAAGAACTCCTTTTAACCCCACTCACCTTCACCACTCACCACCTACTCTATTTCACTTCCAATTTTCTTCTCAATTCTCTCTCAAAACACACACACGCTTCCATGAACATCTAAGTTTCTATTTTTCCAGCAAAAATCATCAAATACAAGCTTTGGTTATTACCTATAATCATCATAAAAACAATTACTCAAGAACACATCAAGAACACTTCCAAGTTTACAAGTTTACTTCCAAGTTTCCTTATCCATTCCAAGCAATCATCTAAGATCAAGAAACCTTTGTTATTTACAGTAGGTTATCTTTCTAAATCAAGGTAATATTCATATTTAAGCTTTGATTCAATTTCTATAACTATAACTATCTTAATTCAAGTAATAATCTTACTTGAACTTGTTTTTGTGTCATGATTCTATTTTAAGAACTTCCAAGCCATCAAAAATCCTTTGAAGCTCAAGTTATTTTTTCATCATTTCCAGTAGGTTTACCTACTAAACTTTAGGTAGTAATGATGTTCATAACATCATTCGATTCATATATATAAAACTACCTTATTCGAAGGTTTAAACTTGTAATCATTAGAACATAGTTTAGTTAATTCTAAACTTGTTCGCAAACAAAAGTTAATCCTTCTAACTTGACTTTTAAAATCAACTAAACACATGTTATGTATCTATATGATATGCTAACTTAATGATTTAAAACCTGAAAACACGAAAAACACCGTAAAACCGGATATACGCCGTCGTAGTAATACCGCGGGCTGTTTTGGGTTAGTTAATTAGAAACTAAGATAAACTTTGATTTAAAAGTTGTTCTTCTGGGAAAATGATTTTTCTTATGAACATCAAACATTATCCAAAAATCAAGGTTAAACTCAAAGTGGAAGTATGTTTTCCAAAATGGTCATCTAGACGTCGTTCTTTCGACTGAAATGACTACCTTTAAAAAATGACTCGTAACCTATATTTTTGACTATAAACTTATACTTTTTTTGTTTAGATTCATAAACTTAAGTTCAATATGAAACCATATCAACTTGAATCACTCAAAACAGATTTAAAACGAAGAAGTTATGTGTAAAACAGGATTGGATATTTTTGCTTGTTGTAACTACGTGAAAATTGGTAACAAATCTATATTAATCATATCCTAGTGATGTTAAAGCTAAGGGGTATAAAATACTATTAAATTTTAGCAGGAAATACTATTAAATACGATACAATTTTACACAAGATATTTATTTATTTAGAGAATGGATATACTTAAACCTTGCTACAACACTTATAGGCAGTGTACTTAATCGTACAGTAGTGTAGTTTTTAGTAATTCCGGTTCGTTCCACAGGGAATCTTTTTAAACAAAGCTTAACGCTATATTAGTTTACTTTTATAAAAATACAAATATATATATAAGTAATATTATTATTATAAAGGGGGGTTTTTACCGTTTAATGACCGGTTTGTCGATTTTTAAAACTTTAGTCGCAGTTAAAACCAAATGTAAAATAATAAATATAAATACAAGACTTAAATTAAAGCGTAAAGTAAATAACAATAATGAAATTTCGAATAATAAAAGTGCGATAAAATAAACTTGCGATAATTAAAAAGTACGATAATTAAAAGTACAATTAAATACAATAACAATAAAAATGCGATAATTAGAAGTGCAATTAAATATAAAATAAAGGAAATTAAATATGAAATAAAAGAATTATGCTTATTTAAACTTCCGTAATCATGATGTTTGACGTGTTGATTTTAAGCCCATGGGTTAATTGTCCTTTGTCCTGGATTATTTAATATGTCCATACGGATTTGTCCATAATAGTCCATCAGCCATAAATATAAAGAGCGAAAGCCTTCGTCAAATTATTCTTATTCCCGAAGTCAAATATTCCAACTAATTGGGGATTCGAATTGTAACAAGGTTTTAATACTTTGTTTAATGAATACACCAGGTTATCGACTGCGTGTAAACCAAGGTTTTACTACTTTGTTAACAATTACACCAATTACCCTTGAATGTTATTCACCCCTGTTTCAACAAGTCTATTAACTATTAATCCAGTTCCGTATCCGGTAAAATGAATAATTATTGGTATTTATAGATATCCCGCCCACCGTACCCAGTCAAGCGTATGTGGTTATATATAAATACGTCGAATTATAAGTTTGTATATTAAATTAACAAGGTATTGTTTAGTTAATATAAAACCCATTAATAGCCCATAGTCTAATTTCCACAAGTGTCGTTCTTTTATCCAAACCCCAATTATGGTGCAAAGCCCAATTACCCAATTTTAGTAATTAGCCCAACATCATGATTACTTCGGATTAAATAAGCATAATAATAACTTAGCTACGAGACATTAATGTAAAAAGGTTGAACATAACTTACAATGATTAAAAATAGCGTAGCGTTACACGGACAGAATTTCGACTTACACCCTTACAACATTCGCTAACATACCCTTATTATTAGAATTTAAATTAAAATTAAAATTAAAATTAAAATTAAAATTATAATATATATATATAATACGTTTATGAGAGAAGAAGAAAAAGGATGATTTTTGCGATCAGAATTCGTTTGCTTTTATAGGGATTTTCAGAGTTTGGGGCTTCGCGACTCGCGGCATTTTTGGCCTTCAAACTCCGCGAGTCGCGGAGATTGAAATTACAGCTCAGTCCCTTTTGGAGTCTTTCTTGCCGACGGTTTTAAATATTAATATAATATATATATAATTTTTAAGAATTATTTATATATTATATTATATTTATGTGCATAGTTGACTTGTAATTTTTAGTCCGTCACGTCGAGCGTTGAGAGTTGACTCATGTCCTGGTTCCAGATTTTCGAACGTCCTTGCGTACAATTTAATATCTTGTACTTTGCGTTTTGAATCTTGTACTCTTGTAATTTCGAGACGTTTCTTATCAATAATTGGAACCTCTTTGATTGTCTTTTGTACTTTTGAGCTTTTTGGTCGTTTGCGTCTTCAATTCGTCGAATCTGTCTTTTGTCTTCACCTTTTATTATTTAAAAGAATATCACTTGTAAATAGAACAATTTCAACTAAAAGCTTGTCTTTCTTGAGGAATAATGCTATGAAATATATGTTCGTTTTTAGCATTATCAAATATTCCCACACTTGAGCATTACTTGTCCTCAAGCAATATCGTCTTGAAATACTAGAATCACTTCTTTATTCTTCACACTTTGTACATCAGTGATTTCTATACGGCGGTATAAACAATGGTACTAACGATATGGTTTACAGTCCCACATGACTATAAAAATTTAGATCCATTAAGGAAATTGGATCTTTATGAAAACATTTGATCTTTTGAAAATTAAATCTAGTTTTTTACCCTAGATAAGTTTTCCGGAATAACCCTTTACCGGTGTTTGCAAAATATTTTTGTGGGTATGGTGGGTTTCAGATTTGAAAATTTTAGCTCAAAACTTGCAGTTTTGTGTCACCCACTTGCTAACCTTGTATTTGGAAAGCAACATGTCCAGTTTACTTGTCCCGTATATTACCTTTCGGTAAACTACCGTCCGGTTGTAAAGGAAAGCGTTGAACAAGTAACTGTTAAGGCAATGTCCCCTGACATGCTTTTAATTATGGTCTATAACGTGTCGGACGCAATTACTATCCTTGGTAGGAGCAATAGTAAAGCTCACCTTTATAATTTTTCGGTCTGGCACAAGGTCCTGTCTTTGACCATGCTATGCAACCACCGTTCTTACGGTTGACACCCGATTTAGTTCAGGTGACCTAATGAATTCCAGGTGAATTCCTAGGATTTTACGTTCAATTGTAATGAACGCATTGAAAATAGGGTTTTCAGAAAACAAATCGGTTTGTAATTTTTATCAAAATATTTTCTCGTTCAAGCTCGAGTTTAGATATCATTGAATTCCATGAGTTTGTAATTCTCAATCTTTAAGGTCAATCTCAAGAATTGAGTAATATCAGGCTTAAAAGCTGATTTTTAATCTTTAAGGAGATTATCCTTTCTGGGGATCTGATTCATTAGTGTTATCCAGCTAATTTGCATGGTGCCCCCCCATTGTACGAGATAAATCCTTCTCATGGTTAGGATAAATCTGACCACTTGGCGACCCTGTTTATTGCTGAGGTCCGTGGATTTCCTGCTGATTTTAGTGATGACTTTTCTAGATTTTTCGTCAACCTACAGCTGGTCTGGACGACAACTTCTTGACCTAAATCAAGAAGCGCGTTTCTTTTTCGGAAGACTTTACTTCCTTTTAATGATGGAATTGATTCATCGTGTAGATCCATCTCTTCTTACAGTAAATCAGGTAAAACAGTTTAGTTTAGTCCAAAGCAAAAGTATTTTCAGTTATTTGTAAAAAAATATGTGACATATATTTAAGATAACTTGGTAAATTTTCCCACACTTGGCTTTTATTTTCCTTTTTATCGTCCTCTATTCCATTTTAAATGAATTTTAACATTTTGGTTTGTTTCTCAATTTATGTCCTTTCTGAGGTAACAATAATTTCGGTGTTAAAACCTAGTTTTATTGTTCATAAATATGTATAAACATGAATTTGAGTTCATTTAATTGAAAATTTTGAAAAATTTTACTAGAATTGGGTAGTCAGTATATAAGACTAGGGCTGTTCTTTATTATCAGAGAGCACTAGATTCTAATACAACTACTGCTTTACTAGTATTTTTAATGGTAACCCAGTGTTTAAGATAAAAATTTTAAAATCCGAAAGAATTTAACCCCTTCCCACACTTAAGATCTTGCAATGCCCTCATTTGCAAGAAATCAGTAACAATTTAAATTATTGAGGGTGATTTGTGTGAAAATGATTAAATTTTTACCAAAGTTTCCAAATATATTGGCGTTTGTTCATTCCGTCTTTGTTGTTATTTCACATATATTTTGCATCTTGTCGTCAAAATTAGTTGCTTTTGCTGAACTTAATGCCAGTCTTTGAAAATGCGTTGTTTTACCCTGTTGTGTACATAAGATAAACTGCAAACATATATACATATTTTTGAAGTTTGGTATATTACCACACATTCAAAAATTATTAAAATCTAAGAATAAAAGTTAGAAAATTATAAAACTATTACAATATTAACATTGCAAGATTACAAATTACAAAATAAATAAAACTAAGTAGACTAGGGATGATACTGGTACCAATAGGGGTTCCAAGCATAACCATAGGTGCTATAGAATGCTTCGGCAAGGCTATACGTAGGATACGGTGGTTGCATCTCTATAGACCAGGGAGGGAAGATGGGTTTTGGTGTAGGAATGTAGTTTCTACCTATATGTTGGCAATGAGCTATGATTTGGTTCTGATGAACTTGCCAATCTTCAAATGCTCTCTGTCTAGCATTTTCGTATTCCTGTGAAGCTATAAACCTTTGTATTTCTTGCATCTCATTTCCCCCTCCTACATTACCTTGCTGTTGGTTTCTCTCAACCTGTGGATGTCTACCATGGTATTGTACTGCGGCGTTATTTCGCCTCTTCAAAACTTTCGCACCATGGTATACATTTAAACCTATTGTATCGCGGGGTTCTGGTTCTTCTACTAATAATCCCCCCCGACTTATATCCACACCGAGATATTCAGCAATCAAAGTAATAAAAATACCACCTCCTATTATGCTATGCGGTCTCATACCCCTAACCATAGCTGATAAATAATAACCCACACAATAAGGTATACTTACAGCGCTTTGTGGGTCTCGAATACACATATGGTAAAACAAATCCTGTTCATTTACCTTTTCCTTGTTCTTACCTCTTTGTGTAATCGAATTAGCTAAAAACCTATGAATTACTCTTAATTCAGCTCTATCTATATCCAAATAAGAGTAATTTCCCCCTTTGAATCGGTGATGGCTTGTCATTTGACTCCATACACCGTGTGTATCAAAATTTTCATCTATCTTTCTACCATTTAGTATCAACCCTCTACAATCGGCAGATGCTAACTCCTCAGGCGTATATATACGTAAAGCCTGAGCCATGTCTAGTAAAGACATGTGGCGCATCGAACCGCCTAACAAAAATCTAATAAAAGATCGATCGGTTAAACTAGCTACCCGATCATTCAACTCTATACTACACAACAATTCTTCACACCATACTTTATATACAGGTCTACGCATGGTGAATAAACGTACCCAGTCATTAAAAGTAGAATTACCATACCTCTGTACAAGTAATTCCCTAATTGGCCCGGCCAATTCTACAGCTTCTAAGGGTCCCCATTCTATGACCCTAGGTACCTCAACAACCTTAGAATGAAGAGTATGCAAACTCCTTTGATATTTTGGATAATCTATCCAAAGTCTGTCAAATCTCAGGTTCGGGTGCAAATCTTCCAAGTGCATATCAGAAAAGGTCATGACTGGATGAGGTATATCTTGCTTGTAGTAGTTATCCACCTCCTGTTGTTCCGCATTCTCAGCAGGAGCATTGCGGGCTTGGGATGAAGATTCACCCCTTTCAGTCTGCAAAACACATCAAACACAATTTTTTGTGCATCCAAATATGCACTAGTGTCAGCAAAATCATCAATCAAAATAATTACAATGACATGATCAATTTATATCAAACTTAAGCTCATTTTCACATTTTTATCAAATCTACACTTTTTCAAATAAACATATACGAAAATGTTCGCCAAGTTCATAAGCATTCAACTCAAATAACATGTCAAAATAATCATTACTAGCAATTAAACAAGTTTCAAATGGCATTATCTTTCAAAAATCAAGTTCATGAATTTTAGACTTGAAAAAGTCCACTTTAATTCTCAAAATCATGTTTAGGCTCAAAGTTTGGATCATTTAACTACCTAAACATGTTACACTACTTAATTTAGCAACAATTCATGACAAAAATCGGCCATAACCTGTTTATATCAAAAAGTCCCAAATTTGCTCAAGAACACAAACCCTAGATTACTCAAAATTTGAAGTTTAAGGCTTCTAATCATGTTAAATAGCATCAATCTAGGTTATACAAGCATAATACATAAACAATTTAAGCATAATTACACTAAAAAGCATCAAAATCAAATTGGGGAAAAAATTGCTCAAGAACACAAATTTCGGATTAAATGGTGTTTAGGTGTAGAAATTTACCGTTTTTCGTGAGTAATTCCTAGATAGCATCCTTTTCAACATGATTTTAGTAAAAGATTTGATGATTAACGGTTAAAAATTGTGATTTTGGGGGTGTTTTTGCGTGTTTTTCGTGCAGTGTTTTCGCATTTTGTTTGAGTTGTGGAGTGTAACTGAGCTGTTTCAGCTCCTTTTAATTTTTTCTGTAATCCGATCCCTCCGCGAGTCGCGGCATTTAAGCCTTCAAACTCCGCGAGTCGCGGAGTTTGGTTTTTTTTTTATTTTTTTTATTATTTTTTTTATTTTTATATATATCTTATACTAATTAAAACAATTAAGTAATTAATTTTTAAAATTTTGTTTCCCTTGTTATTTAGGACGAGGTCGTTTCGGATCGATGTCCTAGTCCGTCCCTCGACAAAATTTTAAAATTTGTCTTTTTGTAGCGATTGTTTTTAAAAGCTAAGATTTTTGGGTTTTTTAATGTTTTTGGCATACTTTAATTCAATAAGATTAAAAATAATGATAATAAAAGTTCTCGTCCCTCCCTCGGGTAAAGCAGTTTCGGTTCAAAGACCTAGTCTTCAACTTACGACGAATTTTAAAAATCATATTTTTAACTTAATGAGATAAAGTAAATTTTTGTTTTTAAATTCACACAATTTAAATATAAAATTCAAAATTAATATTAAAAATTCACATCAAACTTAAAATTTGAAATGCATAAAATTAAAAATTCATATTTTAAAAATTAAAAATTTATACCAAACTTAATTTAAAAATTCATATTATAAATTCACACCAAACTTATATTAATTTTTCTAATATTTACAATTTTAAATATATTGATTTTACAAAGTTTACAATATTAATTTAAGATTTAAATATTAATTTTAAAAACATGGTAAAAATAAAATTAAAAATCTTTTTGGCTTTTTATCCCACATTAATCAATCAAATATTATCAAAAATATACGCCCCTCTTTTCGGTAAAGTAATTTCGGTTCCAAAACATAATTTAACTCATGACGAATTTTTGAAATATTTTGGGTTGATTGATTAAAGATATTTATACCTTAAGAATAAACGTTAAATTTCGCAGTGATGTAATAAATTTTTGAATGATATCAATAATTTCGGTCGCCAAACCTAATTTTATTCAATACCAATTTAATACTTTATAGCGAACAAATTAGCGTTTATTATCAAAAGGTTAAAAATAAAAAAAATAAAATAAAAACTGTACAAACATACCTGTGAAATAGATTTCTTAGTTATATGATCTATTCCATTCATAAGATAGTCGGTTTAATTGGTTTTCCATAGCTACATAGGCGTAACCTCGAGCATTCAGTGTCTTTTCTTCTAAACATATGAACGGTCCGTCTCTGCATAAAGTAACAAATTCGGTATTTGAATAGGTTTGATTATTTGAACATTTACCTCCATGTGACCATTTTCCGTATTTGTGACATCTTTCTAGGTGTCGTGCTCTTCTTTTCGCTGCGGATTTTGATTTTCCTTTACCAAATTGTAACTTATTATCTTCGCATCTGGATTCTTTTCTAACTCCGTCCATTCTTTCTCTGATTACTGATACTAATTCACTCAGAAGTATGTCATTATTACGTTTAGTAATCAAAGCGTGTAGCATTAGACCATGGTTTAGTTCACAGGCAGTCTTCATTTTGTAAAAACCTAAAAAAAAATAAAAATTCAGAATGGGGGGAGAAGACTAGTTCTTTAGGGTGTGCTAGGGAAAGACCATTCGGGTTCCATTTTCGAGAACTACACAAAAACAGACAATCTAACTCTAACAGAAATACATAAACCCCTTGATTCTCCCCACACTTAGTTAGCTGTGGTGTCGAAATTGTGATTAACTTCGTTGTCGACTTCCATCGGACCATGTATGTAATGTTTAACTCTGTGACCATTAACTTTAAATTCAATCCCATTTGAATTTATCAATTCTACTGTTCCGTATGGTAAAACTCTTTTAACTATGAATGGTCCAGACCATCTTGATTTCAATTTTCCAGGAAATAGCTTGAATTGTGAATTGAAAAGAAGAACTCTGTCTTCTTCTTTAAATTCTTTTGAACTTCTGATTCTTTTATCATGCCATTTCTTCGTTCTTTCTTTATAGATTAACGAATTTTCGTATGCTTCATGTCTTAATTCTTCTAATTCATTTAGTTGACTTAATCGTAGACGTCCTGCTTCATGTATATCAAGATTACATGTCTTCAAAGCCCAAAATGCTTTGTGTTCAATTTCTACTGGAAGATGACATGCTTTTCCATAAACAAGTCTAAAAGGTGTGGTTCCAATTGGAGTTTTGTAGGCTGTTCTAAAAGCCCAGAGTGCATCCTCCAATTTAATGGACCATTCCTTCGGATTTGATCCTACGGTTTTCTCTAGAATACGTTTTAAAGCTCGGTTGGTATTTTCAACTTGTCCACTTGTTTGTAGATGATATGCGGTGGAGATTTTATGAGTTACTCCATATCTTTTAAGAACTTTCTCAAGTTGATTATTACAGAAATGAGTACCCCGATCACTTATTAAAGCTTTCGGTGTTCCAAACCTTGCAAAAAGACGTTTTAAAAAATTGACTACAACTCGTGCATCGTTAGTTGGGAGAGCTTGTGCTTCCGCCCATTTAGATACATAATCAATGGCTACGAGTATATATAGATTATTATGAGATTTTGGAAATGGACCCATAAAGTCAATACCCCAAATGTCAAATACTTCACATACTTGGATGACATTTTGTGGCATTTCATCACGTTGACTTATTTTTCCGGCCCTTTGACAAGCATCACAGGATTTGCAAAGAAGGTGTGCGTCTTTGTAAATTGTAGGCCAATAGAATCCAGCATCATAAACTTTTCTTGCTGTTAGTTGAGGCCCATAACGCCCTCCTGTTGGTCCTGTGTGACAATGGTAAAATATTTTACTAGCTTCATCTCCAAATACACATCGGCGTATTATTCCATCTGGACAACTTTTAAACAAATGTGGATCTTCCCAAAAATAGTGTTTTATATCACTGAAGAATTTCTTTCGTCTTTGGTACGATAATCCTTTTTCAAGGAATCCACAAACTAAGTAGTTTGCATAGTCTGCAAACCATGGAATTTCTTTATAATCTATCTTCAATAGATATTCATCAGGAAAGTTGTCTTTTATGGCCGATTCATTTAGAACTTCTAATTCGGGATTTTCAAGACGAGAAAGATGATCAGCGGCGAGATTTTCTGCTCCTCTTTTATCTCGGATTTCAATATCAAACTCTTGTAAGAGTAAGATCCAACGGATTAATCTTGGTTTAGCATCTTGTTTTTAAAATAGGTATCTAAGAGCAGAATGGTCGGTATAGACCACCGTTTTTGCTAGAACGAGATATGATCGAAATTTGTCAAAAGCAAAGACAATAGCAAGGAGTTCTTTTTCAGTAGTTGTATAGTTCATTTGTGCTCCTTGTAACGTCTTACTAGCATAATATATAGGTTGAAATCGTTTTTCAATCCTTTGTCCTAAAACGGCTCCCATTGCAAAATCACTTGCATCGCACATTAGTTCAAATGGTAGATTCCAATTTGGTGTTATCATGATCGGCGCATTAGTGAGTTTCTCTTTAAGAATATTAAAAGATTTGATACATTCATCTGAAAAGATGAATGGAGCATCTTTTTCTAGGAGTTTATTCATAGGAGTGGCAATTTTAGAAAAATCTTTTATGAAACGTCGGTAAAAATCGGCATGCCCTAGAAAACTCCTAACTCCTCTAACATTGGTGGGATGTGGAAGTTTAGCAATTACATCTACTTTAGCTCTATCCACTTCAATTCCTTCTTTTGAAATTTTATGACCAAGAACGATGCCTTCTTTAACCATGAAATGGCATTTCTCCCATTTAAGAACTAGATTTGATTGTTCACATCTAATAAGCATTCGTTCCAGATTAACTAGACATGATTCAAATGTATCACCGAAGACTGAAAAGTCATCCATGAAAACTTCCATGCATTCTTCTATCATGTCGTGAAAAATCGCCATCATACACCTTTGAAAGGTTGCAGGGGCGTTGCAAAGTCCAAATGGCATGCGTTTGTAAGCAAAAGTACCATAAGGGCACGTGAATGTGGTTTTCTCTTGATCTTCGGGTGCTATTGGAATTTGAAAATATCCGGAAAATCCATCTAGAAAACAATAGTAACTATTTCCGGCTAATCTTTCCAACATTTGATCAATGAAAGGTAAGGGAAAGTGATCTTTTCTTGTGGCGTCATTTAATTTTCTATAATCAATACACACACGCCATCCTGTTACGGTTCTAGTAGGAATAAGCTCATTTTTCTCATTTGTAATGACAGTCATGCCACCCTTCTTAGGAACGCATTGAACTGGGCTTACCCATGGACTATCAGAAATTGGATAAATTAAACCTGCGTCTAGCAGTTTAATAATCTATTTCTTAACTACATCTTGCATATTAGGATTTAGTCTTCGTTGGCATTGCACATACGTTTTATGACCTTCTTCCATAAGGATTTTATGTGTGCAATACGAAGGACTTATTCCTTTAATATCATGAATCTTCCATGCAATGGCTGGTTTATGAGCTTTCAACACAGAAATGAGTTGTGATTTCTCATTTTTAGTAAGAGAAGACGATATTATTACAGGTAATTCAGATTCACCATGTAAATAAGCGTATTCCAAATGGTTTGGAAGTGGCTTTAACTCTAATTTCGGAGGTTCTTCTATCGATGATTTATATCTATATCTGTCTTCTTCTTTTAGCATTTGAATTTCTTCTGTTGTTGGTTCATATCCATTAGCTATAAGTGTAGCTAACATTTCAGCTTCATCAATTGGTTCATTACCTTCTCCTAAAGAACATTCTCCTGTTCCTTGTAATTCTGGAAATTCTTCTAATAATTCTGCATGTGCATCTATAGTTTGAATATAATAACATGTATCATCTGCAGATTGTGGTTGTTGCATTGCTCTATCAACTGAAAAGGTAACACTCTCATCCTCTATACTTAGGGTCAATTTCTTACCGAACACGTCTATCATTGCTTTAGCCGTGTTTAAGAATGGTCTTCCTAATATGAGAGGAACTTGAGAATCTTCTTCCATGTCCAAAACAACAAAATCTACTGGAAATACTAAAGTACCAACTTTAACTAGCATGTTCTCCATTATCCCTCTAGGATATTTTATTGATCTATCGGCTAGTTGTATGCTTATTCTGGTTGGTTTCAATTCTCCAAGGTCTAGTTTAGCGTATAGTGAATACGGCATTAGATTTATACTAGCACCTAAGTCTGCCAATTCTTCTATTGAACTAAGACTACCCAGAAAACATGGAATTGTGAAACTTCCTGGATCAGATAGTTTTTCTGGTATCTTATTCAACAGCACTGCTGAACAATTAGCATTCATAGTAACAGCCGAGAGTTCTTCCATTTTCTTTCTATTTGAGATTAGATCTTTCAAGAATTTAGCATATCTAGGCATTCCTGAAATCACATCAATGAAAGGAAGATTTACATTTATCTGTTTAAACATATCCAAGAATTTGGATTGCTCGACTTCAAGTTTCTCTTTCTTCATTTTACTTGGGTAAGGAAGTGGTGGTTGGTATGGTTTAACATAAGGTTTAGCCTTAACTGTGTTATCTTCATTAACCTTTTCAACTACCGGTTCTTTTTCCTTATCTTGATCAGGTTGTGGTTCTTGTGGAGTAGGAATAGCTTCATCAGAAGTTACAGGTATTTCAGGTGGTTTAAGTGTTGTACCACTTCTTGTGGTAATGGCTTTAGCTGTTTCATTCCGGGGGTTAGCATTTGTATCACTAGGTAGACTCCCCGGTTTTCTTTCACCTATTAACCTTGCTAGGTTACTTACTTCTTGTTCCAGATTTTGAATAGAAGCTTGTTGATTTCTAAATGCTTGAGCATTTTGTTCATTGGTTTGTTTTTGAGATGTGAAAAACTGTGTTTGAGTTTCAACTAGCTTCGTCATCATATCTTCTAAATTCGTCTTTTTATCATCGGTTTGTTGTGGTGGTTTGTTTTGAAAATTAGGTCTTTGCTGATTGTAAGTATTATTGGATACTTGTTGATTTCTAGGACCTTGTTGGTTGTTGTATGGAATATTTCGGTTATAATTCTGGTTTTGATTGTAAATCGGTCTTGGCGATTGATAATTATTCTGATAATTATTTCCAGGCCTTTGGTTTATGTATGAAATATTCTCTCTTTGTTCCATTGTTAATTCAATACTGAGACAATCTTTTGTCAAATGTGGTCCTCCACACTGCTCACAACTAATTCGTATTGAGTGAATATCTTTAGTCATCTTTTCCATTCGTCTCTCGACATCATCTATCTTTGCAGAAATGGAATCTAAGTCATGGCTAGAATCGGCTCTAGCTGCTTTAGATGATCTAACGATGTCTTTTTCTTGGTGCCACTCATGTGAGTGGGAAGCAGTGTTATCAATAATTTTGTAAGCATCAGTTTCGGTTTTCTTCATAATAGAACCACCAGCTGCTATATCTATGTCTTTCCTTGTAGTGATGTCGCATCCTTAGTAGAATATTTGTACTATTTGACAGGTGTCTAAACCATGTTGCGGACATCCTCTTAACAACTTTCCATATCTAGTCCATGCCTCATATAGAGTTTCATTTGGTTTATGTGTAAACGTAACAATTTCTGCTTGAAGTCTTACGGCTTTAGATGCCGGAAAGAATTGTTTAAGAAATTTGTCAACTAAAACATCCCATGTATCAATCGCCCCTTCAGGTAACGATTCCAACCAATCTTTGGCTTCTCCCTTTAAAGTCCAGGGAAATAACATGAGATATATCTGTTCATCCTCCACTTCTCGGATTTTAAATAGTGTGCAGATCCTATTAAAGGTACGTAAATGTTCATTTGGATCTTCCTTCGGCGCACCACTAAATTGGCATTGATTAGTCACCATGTGTAGAATTTGTCCTTTGATTTCATAATCTGGCGTATTAATGTCTGGATGAGTAATTGCGTGACCTTGGCCAGTGCGTTTAGCTCTCATTCGGTCTTCCATACTTAAAGGTTCCAAATTCTCCATAATTGAACTTGTTGAATCGGAATCACTAGAGGATTCTGATTTAATGGTTCGTTCCTCAACAATCTCTGTTTGAATGATTGGTGGTTCCGGAGGAAAGTTTAGTGGTTCAGGATCTACGAATCGTTCCTGAATATTCTCCGGATTCTCAATTGTGAGGTCGGGTTCAAAAAATGGATTATCGGAAATTTGAACTGAAGTACTTGGTCTACTGGATGACGATTCTAAAGAAAAATCAACGGCGGTTATATTTGCTAAATGTCTTGATCTAGTTACAGGTGGTGAACGTACAAAAGGTGGTGAACGTCTTGCTCGATGCATTCACTGAATATCCTATTAGTTTTTAAAAGGAAAGAAAAATTATAATAAGTTATCCAATCAATAGACTTTTCTGATTTTGCCCACGTTTTGAATAGCCAAAAGATGCAGCAGAGGGGCAGGATTCGTTTGGTCTCAATATAATTGAGGACTGTTTGGCTCCAATAACCCGGTCCACGTACAAATCCAACTATTACTACGAACCAGAAAATTTTGATGTCTATTAATTTAACCACTTAAAATAAATTTTCGTAATTTTAAGAAATTTAGATAAGAAGTAGAATAAAAATCTATGTCCTAAAACTAGAATAGCGAGAAATAAGAAAGAAAAAGAGGTCGTCGAAAAAGGTCGAAAAAGAAAAATGGTTGAAAAATAAAAGGTGACGGAAAAATAAAAGAAACTTATAAAACTTAAAAATACTTGACTAACCTAACCTTATTACTACAACTAACTTAAAATTATAATCGCAAATTGAGATTACTAATTGGAATGATAATTGATACATAGGTAAAAGTCGTCTAAAAATATTAAAGCTTACAAGAAAAACTAAATCCCAAATGGAAATAACTTAAAAAGAACTAAAAATTAAAAAGGCGTCGCAAAATTCTAAAGCATCTAAATCTTAGTCTAAAGAAAAAGCACTTAAGGAATTCTACGGCAAAGCCTAAAAATCTAGAAGTAAAAATAACTATGGCAAAGACTAAGTTTAAAACTAAATATGAGCGAAAAATACAAATATTACGCTAAAACAATTAAAAAGGGACAAAATATAAAAATATACAAAAAGTTGTAAAAAGTACAATTTTTATAAAAATATTATTTTTATATTATTTATTTATTAAAACTACTATTTTTTAATTAAATTAAACTAATTTAAACAAAATAATAATAAAAACTAAAATAAATATTTAATTAAAACCTAATTAGGGTTTTATAATAATAATTATAATAATAATTCGTAATTAATACTGAATTAGGGTTCTGTCGCGTGTCAGAGTTACTCCGCGAGTTGCGGTAATCGAGGCATTAAACCCCGCGAGTCGCGGGGTTCCAGTTTTCAACTGACAGGATATTTAAAATTCGACGCGTTTTTCTTTTTTATTATTTTTTTATTTTCTGTTTTATAATTTTCTGTTTTATAATCTAAAAGTTATATATAATAAAAACTTATATTTTTACAAACTAAAGATACTTTATAAAACTTAAATATTTAACAAAATCTTAAAAATATTTATATTTTTGTTTTTCTTTTTATATTTTCGAATATTTAAAACGTATTTTTATAAAAACGAATTTTAATAAAAGTAAACTAAATTTTTTTTTTTATTAGCGTTGCGCTTCCGGCTTTTAAGAGTAGTCCCCGGCAGCGGCGCCAAAAATAACTTGATGTTAAAGCTAAGGGGTATAAAATACTATTAAATTTTAGCAGGAAATACTATTAAATACGATACAATTTTACACAAGATATTTATTTATTTAGAGAATGGATATACTTAAACCTTGCTACAACACTTATAGGCAGTGTACCTAATCGTACAGTAGTGTAGTTTTTAGTAAGTCCGGTTCGTTCCACAGGGAATCTTTTTAAACAAAGCTTAACGCTATATTAGTTTACTTTTATAAAAATACAAATATATATATAAGTAATATTATTATTATAAAGGGGGGTTTTTACCGTTTAATGACCGGTTTGTCGATTTTTAAAACTTTAGTCGCAGTTAAAACCAAATGTAAAATAATAAATATAAATACAAGACTTAAATTAAAGCGTAAAGTAAATAACAATAATGAAATTGCGAATAATAAAAGTGCGATAAAATAAACTTGCGATAATTAAAAAGTACGATAATTAAAAGTACAATTAAATACAATAACAATAAAAATGCGATAATTAGAAGTGCAATTAAATATAAAATAAAGGAAATTAAATATGAAATAAAAGAATTATGCTTATTTAAACTTCCGTAATCATGATGTTTGACGTGTTGATTTTAAGCCCATGGGTTAATTGTCCTTTGTCCTGGATTATTTAATATGTCCATACGGATTTGTCCATAATAGTCCGTCAGTCATAAATATAAAGAGCGAAAGCCTTCGTCAAATTATTCTTATTCCCGAAGTCAAATATTCCAACTAATTGGGGATTCGAATTGTAACAAGGTTTTAATACTTTATTTAATGAATACACCAGGTTATCGACTGCGTGTAAACCAAGGTTTTACTACTTTGTTAACAATTACACCAATTACCCTTGAATGTAATTCACCCCTGTTTCAACAAGTCTATTAACTATTAATCTAGTTCCGTATCCGGTAAAATGAATAATTATTGGTATTTATAGATATCCCGCCCACCGTACCCAGTCAAGCGTATGTGGTTATATATAAATACGTCGAATTATAAGTTTGTATATTAAATTAACAAGGTATTGTTTAGTTAATATAAAACCCATTAATAGCCCATAGTCTAATTTCCACAAGTGTCGTTCTTTTATCCAAACCCCAGTTATGGTGCAAAGCCCAATTACCCAATTTTAGTAATTAGCCCAACATCATGATTACTTCGGATTAAATAAGCATAATAATAACTTAGCTACGAGACATTAATGTAAAAAGGTTGAACATAACTTACAATGATTAAAAATAGCGCAGCGTTACACGGACAGAATTTCGACTTACACCCTTACAACATTCGCTAACATACCCTTATTATTAGAATTAAAATTAAAATTAAAATTAAAATTATAATATATATATATATATAATACGTTTATGAGAGAAGAAGAAAAAGGATGATTTTTGCGATCAGAATTCGTTTGCTTTTATAGGGATTTTCAGAGTTTGGGGCTACGCGACTCGCGGCATTTTTGGCCTTCAAACTCCGCGAGTCGCGGAGATTGAAATTACAGCTCAGTCCCTTTTGGAGTCTTTCTTGCCGACGGTTTTAAATATTAATATAATATATATATAATTTTTAAGAATTATTTATATATTATATTATATTTATGTGCATAGTTGACTTGTAATTTTTAGTCCGTTGCGTCGAGCGTTGAGAGTTGACTCATGTCCCGGTTCCAGATTTTCGAACGTCCTTGCGTACAATTTAATATCTTGTACTTTGCGTTTTGAATCTTGTACTCTTGTAATTTCGAGACGTTTCTTATCAATAATTGGAACCTCTTTGATTGTCTTTTGTACTTTTGAGCTTTTTGGTCGTTTGCGTCTTCAATTCGTCGAATCTGTCTTTTGTCTTCACCTTTTATTATTTAAACGAATATCACTTGTAAATAGAACAATTTCAACTAAAAGCTTGTCTTTCTTGAGGAATAATGCTATGAAATATATGTTCGTTTTTAGCATTATCACCTAGCTAACTCATATTTTATTATACATGTATTCTAATATATTATGTAATCTTGGGATACCATAGACACGTATGCAAATGTTTTGACATATCATATCGACCCATGTATATATATTATTTGGAACAACCATAGACACTCTATATGCAGTAATGTTGGAGTTAGCTATACAGGGTTGAGGCTGATTCCAAAAATATATATACTTTGAGTTGTGATCTAGCCTGAGACGTGTATACACTGGGTCGTGGATTGATTCAAGATAATATATATCGATTTATTTCTGTACATCTAACTGTGGACAACTAGTTGTAGGTTACTAACGAGGACAGCTGACTTAATAAACTTAAAACAGTAAAACGTATTAAAAATGTTGTAAATATATTTTGAACATACTTTGATATATATGTACATATTTGTTATAGGTTCGTGAATCGACCAGTGGCCAAGTCTTACTTCCCGACGAAGTAAAAATCTGTGAAAGTGAGTTATAGTCCCACTTTTAAAATCTATTATTTTTGGGATGAGAATACATGCAGTTTTATAAATGTTTTACAAAATAGACACAAGTGATCTAAATTACATTCTATGTTGAATTATCGAACCTAATATGCCCCTTTTTAGCTTGGTAGCCTAAGAATTGGTGTTTATTATAATTGTCACCAATTGACGCGAATCCTAAAGATAGATCTATTTGGCCCAACAAGCCTCATCTGAGTTACGGATGCTTTATTACTTCGATTTATCATGTCCGATGAGAGTCCCGGAATAATGGGAATATTCTATATGCATCATGTTAAGGTCGGTTACCAGGTGTTCATCATATGAATGATTTTTATGCAGATTGCATGTTGTTTATGAGAAATGAAAATATGAAATCTTGTGGTCTATTATTACGATTTGATAAATATGTAGGTTAAACCTATAACTCACCAACATTTTTGTTGACGCTTAAAGCATGTTTATTCTCAGGTGATTATTAAGAGCTTCCGCTGTTGCATGCTAATTTATGGACAAGAGTTGGAGTCAGCATGCTTGTATAATATTGTTTAAAAACTGCATTCGAAGACTTAAATTGATGTGTAATATTATTGTAAACCATTATGTAATAATCGTGTGAAAACGCTATATTTTAGATTATCATTATTTGATAATCGTCGTAATATTTTTAAACCTTTATCGATAAAATAAAGGTTATTGTTTGTTTTAAAATCGAATGCAGTCTTTGAAAAACGTCTCATATAGAGGTCAAAACCTGGCAACGAAATCAATTAATATGGAACGCTTATAAATCGATATGAACGGGACATTTCAGTTGGTATCATAGAGTTGGTCTTTGAGAACCAGAATTTTTGCATTAGTGTGTCTTACCGAGTTTGTTAGGATGCATTAGTGAGTCTGAACTTCGACCGTGTTTTTCTTCAAAAACGATTGCTTAACATTTGTTGTTGGAAACTATATATTATTAACATGTAAATATATTAATCTCTTAACGTGTTTGATATTGTGTGATAGATGTCTACCTCTAGTACAAATCCCATCGACTCACCTAATAATAATGAAGAGTCGAATATACTTTGGGAAGATTCACAAATTCCCGAGGAGGAACCGGAAGAGGAGGAACCGGAAGACGAAGAGGTTCTGGAGGAACAAATATTGATATCTACAGTAAATCGATTAAATAAAAGAAAATCCTCAACCAACAGACCAAAGTTAAAAATGGTCAATGCTGTTTCCGCCAAGGAAGTAAAATATTGGGAAGATTAAAAATTTTCTGATGAATCGGATCCCGATGAAGATTCTGATGATGTTATAGAAATTACCTCGACCCAATTTAATAAAGCAAAATAAAATAATAGGGGAAAAGGTATAAAAATAGAGAAACCTGATTCCAACCCCGATGAACTTTATATGTATCGGCAACATCCGTATTTCCTAAAATGTAACAATAACCCGGGAACCTCTAAACCACCAGGTTTTTCTAAACCATTGTGGAAAACAACGGCTCGTATTAGAGGAACACCATATATCCCTAGAAAATTAGGAAAACGAACCAAGTCCGAAGAAGAAGAAACCAGTGATTCAGATTAGAGGGTTGTAATTATGTTGTGTATTATATGTATTGTAGTGTGCTTGTACTTTTATGTTCTATGTAAAAAGTGTTTGTATTATTTGTTAATTATCTTTTACGAATCTAATCCTTGTCTATTTTACAGTATAAAAACAAAATGGACGTTAAGGGTAGACAACCGAATATTTTAGAAGACCTACCAGAGGATATGATTGAGGAAATCTTGTCTAGAGTCTGTCAGAATTCATCAGCACATTTAGTTATGGCGAAATTAACTTGTCAAATATTTGAAAGACTTTCCAGAAATGCCTTAGTTTATAAAAGGCTTTCCTTTGATAGGTGGGGTATATCACATTGGGGAGACCGTAAGTTACGCCGTGTTTTCTTTAAAGCGTTAAATGCGTGGAACCCAAATGCAATTTTACGCTACGGGTTAAGAACCTATTTTGACTCAACATATCCCAACATAGGATTTCATGAGTTAGAAAGAGCTTCTAACATGCAACATAAAGAAGCATGTTATACTTACGGGTTAGTGATGTTCGCTTCTCACCAAAGTGAGAAAAAGAACATCGGATTACAACTATTAAATGAAACATTCCCACAGGTGACGGATTCAGTAGATGGGGTGAGAAACAAGGTTTTTAGATTATTACGGGGCTGTTGGACATTACGAAACCCTCGTCCTTTTGAAGACATTACAACATGCTGCCTAGCAAATGGTCATAACGGTTACTTTATACAAGACCAAGGATGGGAAGTCGTCTTAGTAAAACCAGAATGCATGACTTGTTTCTGGACTTATGAATTACGTGTCTTTATTTCTTTTGCTGAACAACTTGCGTATTAACTAGAATTGCCTTTATAGCTGCCGAGTAGCAAAGTTTTTATGTGCTATATTTCATGCTATATGTAAAATAGCGGTATTGTTAGTTTGCAAAATATTGTATATAAGTTTGAATGTGAAATATTATTATAATCAGTTTTTCATATAGAATTGTAGTAGTTGAATTGTATATTAGCTACTAAGTATGAACTTAACGGGTAGGTACTACCCGAATTAAAACTATAAAACGCTAATATGAAGAAAAAGCTTTTATAAATAAGTTCATATTATGCTACGAAATACTATTGACTACTCTTAATATTCTATATGATTAACTTAATTCTTTTGGCTATTTTTGAAGGAAATGGCACCGACTACTCGTCAGAACTTGAACATGAGGGAGGAAGACTTCTGTATTTTCCTTACTACGAACATAGCTGCGGTGCAAGCCGCAATGCAAAATAACAACAATAACTCTGGTTCTAGCAGTGGAACAAATTCCACAAGAACTCGTGTAGGATGCTCCTACAAAGAATTCACTGCATGCAAACCTTTGGAATTCGATGGAACCAAGGGTCCAATCGGATTGAAACAGTGGACAGAAAAGGTTGAATCGGTGTTTGCCATAAGTAAATGTACTGAAGAAGACAAAGTAAAGTACGTTACGCATACCTTCATAGGTACTGCGTTAACATGGTGGAACACCTATCTCGAGCAGGTAGGAGAAGATGCTGCTTACGCACTACCGTGGTCAGCATTCAAGCACTTGATGAACGAGCAGTATCGTCCCAGAAACGAGGTCAATAAGCTTAAGGTAGAGCTTAGAGGATTACGAACGTAAGATTTCGACATCACCACATACGAACGACGATTCACAGAGTTGAGCCTATTGTGTCCAAGAGCATTCGAAGATGAAGAGGAGAAGATTGACGCATTTGTAAAAGGGTTAACAGAAAAGATTCATGAAGATGTGAGTTCACACGAGCCCGCCTCCTGTAACGACCCGTCAAAATCGCTATTGACGCGGCACGTTAATCATTGATTCCACGGTGAGGTTTTGACCTCTATATGATACGTTTTGATAAAATATTGCATTCATTAAAATGCTTGACTTTCTAAATATAAAAAGTCATAATCATGTGGGTGAGTGCTTAGGTATAAGAAAAACCCCAAAATACATAAGTCTTTAATTTACAGGTTGACATCACAGTCCAATTATTTATTACACAACGCAGTTTTATTTAGAATGCAATAAACTTTATACAAAGCATGAGAGACTCCATGCAGGCAACAAGCATATCACAGCGGAAGCAGTCTAAGGACCTGAGAATAAAACATGATAAAAAGGTCAACACGAATGTTGGTGAGTTATAGGTTTAATTGCTCGAGTCATAAGTATATAAAGATAGACCACAAGATTTCATTAAAATTTTATCAATAGATTCTACGTAACAGAGCACCCTGGTAACTAAACTTAACGCTATAAGGATAATTACCCCATTCGTTTTAATACACGCAAACCAACGTGTCATAAACTCAAATAACATACGTCCGTTAAAAGGCTAGCGCTCTAGCTCGGACGGGGATGTCAATCCCTATGGATCCATATACAATTATTCGCGCCCACCAGTCTATATCCTATGTACTGGCAGCTACTAGTTACCAAAGCTAAGGAATTTTCGGTTTAACTCAGTGTAGAATTTAGTATGTACTTGTGTCTTATTGCGTTTAAAATAAATTGCATGTATTCTCAGCCCAAAAATATTTAAAGTATTTAAAAAGGGAGACTATAAACTCACGGTTCAATATTGAGGTTCAATATTGTAGGCAAATTGCGTAGACGTAATGATGGTAGACGACTGTATGGTTGGCCTTGGATTTAAGAACAATACCCCGAACAATACCTAATATTTCCTTAGTTTAAAACGGTTTGAAACCCGAATTAAAACACCCGCATAATATTCCTTATTATTATTAAACTTAAATTAAAATTAAAATTATAATCATAATTATAAATATAAGTTACAGAATAAAGAAAAGAGATGGTGTAAGAAACTCGTCGAGCAAGATGGTGTATTTATAATACTTTTCGATTTACTGTAGCTCATGCGATCGCATGAGTTTTCAGTGTTTTTGCCATGCGATCGCATGGCCGCCTTTTCCGTTTTTGTTTGCTAGTTCGTCGACATCAAATAGTGTTACTGTAGCAAATAGTGTACTGTAGCAATAGTGTACTGTAGCAAATAGTGTTTACTGTAGCACTGTAGCAAAATACGGTTTCGCTGTAGCAAATAGTGTTTTACTGTAGCAAATAGTGTTTTACTGTAGCAAAGTCGTTTTTACAGTAGCAATTAGTGTTTTACTTGTACATCTTATAATATATATATATATATATATATATATATATATATATATATATATATATATATATATATATATATATATATATATATATATATATATGTATATTTACATAATATTAAATCATATAGGGAATTGGTTTAAATTAGTCGAAATTTTCGAGGTCATCACAGTACCTCCCTGTTAAAGAAAATTTTGTCCCGAAATTTTGAGTAGTACCTGTTTCATGAGCGATATCAGTGAACAAATGTGGATACTTTTGCTTCATTTGATCTTCACGTTCCCAAGTAAACTCGGGTCCTCGTCTTGCGTTCCAACGAACTCTAACTATCGGTATTTTACTTTGTTTTAATTGTTTGACCTCACGGTCCATGATTTCAACAGGTTCTTCGACAAAATGGAGTTTATCATTGATTCGTATTTCGTCAAGAGGAATTACGACATCCTCTTCAGCTAAACATTTCTTCAAATTTGACACGTGAAATGTGTCGTGAACACTACTAAGTTCCTGCGGTAACTTTAATCGATAAGCAACTGCTCCAATTCTTTCGGTGATTTCAAAGGGTCCTACGTACCTAGGACTTAGCTTTCCTCGTTTAACGAATCGTACAACGCCTTTCCAGGGTGACACTTTCAACATGACTTTGTCGCCCACTTGAAATTCTAGCGGTTTTCTTCTTACATCAGCATAACTCTTTTGGCGACTCATGGCCGTTTTCAATCGCTGTTGTATTTGAATGATCTTGTCGGTGGTTTCATGAATAATTTCTGGTCCAGTAAGTTTTCTTTCTCCTACTTCACTCCAACAGATAGGAGATCTGCACTTTCTACCGTAAAGTGCTTCAAATGGCGCTGCGTTGATTCTCGTATGATAGCTGTTATTGTATGAAAATTCTGCCAACGGTAAGTGTCGTTCCCAACTGGTTCCAAAGTCAATCACGCATGCCCGTAACATGTCTTCCAATGTTTGTATTGTTCTTTCACTTTGACCATCTGTCTGTGGGTGATAAGCGGTGCTCATATCTAATCGAGTTCCCAATGCTTTTTGTAATGACTGCCAAAAACGTGATGTGAATCGGGTGTCGCGATCAGATATGATGGAGATGGGTACACCATGCCTGGAAACTACTTCTTTCAAATATAGGCGTGCTAATTTCTCCATACTGTCTGTCTCCTTTATTGGTAGAAAGTGAGCTGATTTAGTTAGACGGTCAACTATCACCCAAATAGTATCATGACTATTTGCAGTCTTTGGCAATTTCGTAATGAAATCCATGGTTATTCTTTCCCATTTCCACTACAGAATTTTCGGTTGTTGCAGTAATCCTGACGGCTTTTGGTGCTCAGCTTTGACCTTTGCACACGTCAAACATTTGCTTACATAAGTAGCAATTTCTGTCTTCATATTAGGCCACCAATAAAACTTCTTGAGATCGTGGTACATTTTTCCGTTTCCTGGGTGAATTGAGTACCTCATTTTGTGTGCTTCATCTAGTACTAGTTGCCTTAGATTACCATGTTTTGGTACCCATATCCTACCAGAAAAATACAGGGTTCCATCGGCTTTTACTTCAAGCTGTTTTTCTAACCCTCTGCTCATTTCGCCTTTTTCAATTTCTTCTTTTAAAGCCTCTAACTGTGCTGCTTGAATTTGCTTTGTGAGATCAGTACGAATTGTAATATTCAAAGCTCGGACCCTAAGAGGTTTTACTCTTTCTTTTCGACTTAGGGCATCAGCTACAACATTAGTCTTTCCGGGGTGGTAACGGACTTCACAATCGTAATCGTTTAACAACTCTACCCAGCGACGTTGCCTCATATTGAATTGTTTTTGATCAAAAATATGCTGAAGACTCTTATGGTATGTGTACACTGTACACTTGGTGCCATATAGATAGTGTCTCCATATTTTGAGTGCAAAAACTACTGCTCCAAGTTCCAAATCGTGCGTCGTATAGTTCTCTTCATGAATTTTTAGTTGTCGTGAGGCATATGTGATAACTTTGGTGCGTTGCATTAATACACATCCTAAACCTTGGCACGAAGCGTCACAATAGATCACGAAATCATCATTTCCTTCCGGTAATGACAAAATGGGTGCAGACGTTAACTTCTTCTTTAATAACTGGAATGAGGATTCCTGTTCCGTGGACCAATCATACTTCTTTCCCTTTTGAGTTAATGCAGTTAAGGGTTTGGCGATTCTAGAGAAATCTTGAATGAATCTTCAGTAGTAACCAGCAAGACCTAAGAATTGGCGGATTTGTTTTGGAGTCTTCGGTGTTTCCCATTTACTAATGGCTTCGATCTTAGCAGGGCCAACTTTAATTCCATGTTTACTGACAACATGGCCTAAAAATTGTACTTCTTGTAACCAGAAATCACACTTCAAAAATTTTGCGTACAATTCTTCTTTCTTGAGTACCTCCAGTACCAGTCTTAAGTGTTGCTCATGTTCTTCCTTGTTCTTCGAGTAAATCAATATGTCGTCGATAAAAACAATGACAAATTTGTCTAAATATGGTCTACAGATGCGATTCATTAGATCCATGAATACTGCTGGAGCATTAGTTAATCCAAAAGGCATGAATAGAAACTCATAGTGACTGTAACGGGTTCTGAACGTGGTTTTAGGAACATCTTCTTCCTTCACTCTCAGCTGATGATATCCGGAGCGTAGATCAATCTTAGAATAAACACTTGATCCTTGCAATTGATCAAACAAATCATCAATCCTCGGTAATGGGTACCGATTCTTAATCATTAATTTGTTTAATTCTCGATAATCTATGCACATTCTCATAGATCCATCCTTCTTCTTGACGAACAGAATAGGAGCACCCCAAGGTGAAAAGCTGGGACGAATAAATCCACGGTCCGATAATTCTTGCAACTGGTCTTGTAATTCTTGCATTTCTGAAGGTGCAAGTCTATATGGAGATCGGGCTACAGGTGCAGCTCCTGGAATGAGATCAATATGGAATTCTACACATCTATGTGGAGGTAGCCCCGGTAATTCTTCTGGAAATACTCCGGGATATTCTCTTACAACCGGCATGTCATCAATGCTTCTTTCTTCCGTATCGATCTTCTTTACGTGTGCCAGAATAGCATAACAACCTTTTCTTATAAGTTTCTGAGCCTTCATACAGCTGATAAGGTTCAGCTTCGAGTTGCTCTTCTCCCCATAAATCATTAATGACGTTTCATCCTTTCGAGGGATGCGGATCGCTTTCACAGCGCAAACAACTTCCGCTCTTGTTTTGGACATCCAGTCCATGCCAACGATTACGTCAAAACTTCCTAATTCTACGGGTATCAAATCGATTTTGAAGGTTTCACCAGCGAGATTTATTTCGCAACCATGGCAAATTTTATCGGCTTTTATTAGTTTACCATTAGCTAATTCGATAGTATATTTATCGTCTAGAGGCAATGATGCACATTTTAGTTTAGAACTAAAGTCTTTACACATATAACTTCTATCAGCACCCGTATCAAACATAATAGAAGCTAGTTGATTATTAACGGTAAACGTACCCGTGACAAGATTAGGATCCTCACGTGCTTCACTGGTACTAACATTAAATGCCCTCCCACATGTGGGTTCTTTGTTCTTCTCCTTATCAGGGCATTGATTTATAAAGTGACCAGACTTCCCGCATCCAAAACATTTCTTGACATCGGTCGGTTTTGTCTTTACTTCAGAAACGGTGGCATAACAATCTTTTGCCACATGTCCTTTCTTGTTGTACTTATCACAGACCACTTGGTAATAACCTGCATGACGTGTGTAACATCTTTTGCAGAACGGATGGGGTCCCTTATAGTTTGGACTTGCAGTTGCCCCATCTTGTTTACCTTTAAAAGTTTCTTGTTTCTTCAAGTGAGTACTTTTGCCCTTATAGTATTCCTATTTCCTCTTTCCTTTAGTTGTCTTGACTTCGGTAATTGGTGCCTTAATCGAACTCTCTGTGATCTGGTCCATGAGTTGGTGTGCCATTGTCATGGCTTTCTGCATCGTATTCGGTTTGGACGATGTAACATTTCCTTTGATATTGATCGATAAACCGTCAATATACATTTCTATCTTTCGTTTCTCGTTTGGAACCAATTCGGGACACAACAAGGCTAGTTCCATGAAACGCTTTTCATAGTTATTGAGATTCGCGCCGAAAACCTTCAGATTACGTAACTCAGATTCCATTTTTCTGATCTCGTTTCGAGGACAGTACTCCTCGAGTAGCATCTTTTTCAGTTCTTCCCAAGAGATATCATATTCCGTATCTACTCCTTCTGCTTTAGCATAATTGTTCCACCAAGTAAGTGCACCGTCTTGCAACGTGCACGAAGCATACTTTGACTTGTATCCATTTGCACAATTACTGATTTTGAAATCGGACTCCATCTTTTCAAACCATCGGGTTAGACCGACTGGTCCCTCGGTTTCACTAAACGTCTGTGGTTTGCATCCTTGAAAAGTTTTGTATGAGCATCCGTTTCGTGAGTTTGTGTTTACGGCTGCTGCTTTGGCTGCTGCTTCGGCTGTTGCTTTTGCTGCCTCAGCTGCAACAATTCTTTCATTCACACGTTTCTCGATTAGTTCCTCAAACTCAGCATCCGACATTTGAGACATGTTTCTTCAATAAATACAATAGAGATAATTTAATCATATAGAATATTATAGGTAAAATGAGTTATCAATAGTTAATCGTAGCATATTAATAATATGAACCAATTATTATAAAAGCCTTTTCTTCTTATTAGCATTTTATAATTATTTCTAGGGTATTACCTACCCGTTAAGTTCATACATAATAGCTAGTACAAGGAATTAACTACTAGAATCGTAATAATATTCCACTATGAAAAATTATAGCGAGTTACTACATTATTATGTAATAATAATAATAAGTATTAATAATACAAATAATCATTCCATGCATTTATTATTAATAAACCAAAATAATACAATACCATACAATACCGATATTTTACATAACAAGATAGAGTAGCACACATAAGCAATAAAATAGCGCATGGAAGATTTATGGTTGCGAGGTTGTTTATTCAGAACTATCAGAAACTTCTTCCCATTTGGTTCTCTCTGCCAATTGTTTGTGTGCACATGGTCCGACAGACATTCTGGCAGTGTATTTAATTTTTGGTTGGGGTTTTGAGGTACCCGTTGCCTCAGTGGGTTTAATACAATAAGGGTGGTTACGGATCGAATGGTCCTGTTCCTTTTTAATAATTAAGGAATTTTTATTTTTGTGGTTGTTTTTATTATCTATAGCAAGTTAGAATTTCTCCTTAGTGACTTCTTTTATTTCATTAGCGAAATCCTCCTCCTCACTGATCTCGTCTGATGATGAACTATCTGAGTCATGTGTAGGAGAATATGATGACGAACTGTCTGCATCATGTGTACGAGAATATGTACCGGTGGTCATGAACCGAAATCTGCCAGGCAATATATTCACAACCCGCCCGTCGGCGGTGTATCTGGCCCAATGTCCATGTTCGTTTAGAAATGGTCGATCCTCGTTTACTCCAGGGATCATGGGTCCATGCCAACGATACTGTGGCTCCGGAAAACTAGAGCTGGGTGGAGCTGGAACCTCCTCTGGGTTTACCGGGAGTTGAGATTCCCCGGCTAACACAATTTCTTCTTTAATAGGTATTGGAACGCCCTTTTCAGTTGTGGATAGAATAGATTCAGTGTCCGATTCCGAGTCGTACAAAATGATAGGATTAGAAGAAGTCATCTATCACATAATTGAAACAACAATTACGTTAGCATATAAATATATCACATATAATGTTTTTGATCAAATGATAAGCAAAAATCAGTAAAAACAGATATGGTCATAGTCCAGACTCACTAATGCATCCTAACAATTACCAGTTAAACATACTAATGTAATTTCTGGTTCCCTATGACCTCAAGCTCGGATACCAACTGTAATGACCCGTCAAAATCGCTATTGACGCGGCACGTTAATCATTGATTCCACAGTGAGGTTTTGACCTCTATATGATACGTTTTGATAAAATATTGCATTCATTAAAATACGTGACTTTCTAAACATAAAAAGTCATAATCATGTGGGTGAGTGCTTAGGTATAAGCAAAACCCCAAAATACATAAGTCTTTAATTTACAGGTTGACATCACAGTCCAATTATTTATTACACAACGCAGTTTTATTTAGAATGCAATAAACTTTATACAAAGCATGAGAGACTCCATGCAGGCAACAAGCATATCACAGCGGAAGCAGTCTAAGGACCTGAGAATAAAATATGATAAAAAGGTCAACACGAATGTTGGTGAGTTATAGGTTTAATTGCTCGAGTCATAAGTATATAAAGATAGACCACAAGATTTCATCAAAATTTTATAAATAGATTCTACGTAACAGAGCACCCCTGGTAACTAAACTTAACGCTATAAGGATAATTACCCCATTCGTTTTAATACACGCAAACCAACGTGTCATAAACTCAAATAACATAAGTCCGTTAAAAGGCTAGCGCTCTAGCTCAGACGGGGATGTCAAGCCCTATGGATCCATATACAATTATTCGCGGCCACCAGTCCATATCCTATGTACTGGCAGCTACTAGTTACCAAAGCTAAGCGATTTTCGGTTTAACTCAGTGTAGAATTTAGTATGTACTTGTGTCTTATTGCGTTTAAAATAAATTGCATGTATTCTCAGCCCAAAAATATTTAAAGTATTTAAAAAGGGAGACTATAAACTCACGGTTCAATATTGAGGTTCAATATTGTAGGCAAATTGCGTAGACGTAATGATGGTAGACGACTGTATGGTTGGCCTTGGATTTAAGAACAATACCCCGAACAATACCTAATATTTCCTTAGTTTAAAACGGTTTGAAACCCGAATTAAAACACCCGCGTAATATTCCTTATTATTATTAAACTTAAATTAAAATTAAAATTATAATCATAATTATAAATATAAGTTACAGAATAAAGAAAAGAGATGGTGTAAGAAACTCGTCGAGCAAGCTGGTGTATTTATAATACTTTTCGATTTACTGTAGCTCATGCGATCGCATGAGTTTTCAGTGTTTTTGCCATGCGATCGCATGGCCGCCTTTTCCGTTTTTGTTTGCTAGTTCGTCGACATCAAATAGTGTTACTGTAGCAAATAGTGTACTGTAGCAATAGTGTACTGTAGCAAATAGTGTTACTGTAGCACTGTAGCAAAATACGGTTTCGCTGTAGCAAATAGTGTTTTACTGTAGCAAATAGTGTTTTACTGTAGCAAAGTCGTTTTTACAGTAGCAATTAGTGTTTTACTTGTACATCTTATAATATACATACACACACACACACACACACACACACACACACACACATATATATATATATATATATATATATATATATATATATATATATATATATATATATATATATATATATATATATATATATATATATATATATTGTAACATCCCGTATTTTTTCGTTAAATTTATTTTAACACTGTCTTTTTTTTAAAATAATATCTTTCATTATTTAAATTCATAGTTTCCGTTGACTAACGTTCATAATATCCCCGTTATTTAATTATAACATCACTCGTTTACTCGAGCGTTTTTAAAATATTCGTTTGGTTAATTCACGCACCCGCTTTCAAACTCGAGGGACTAATGTTGTCAAGTGAGCAAAATGGTAACTAGTGGTTGACTAAGTCAACCACCTCCCACCATCCTCATCCATTCATTCTCACTTCTCCTCCTACCTTCTTTTCTCTCTTCCATCTTTGAACTCAAAACACCCATTTCACTAAATCATCATCTAAATCCGAATCAAGAAGGAAACATCAAAACAAATTACATATTTGGAATCCTCTCTTCATCCTCTACATTTTGGTACCAATTTCATCACATTTGGGTAACATTTCTAAAACACTAGATTTCTCTAAATTCGTTTTATATACTTGAAATGATGTTAGTTAGTGTCATCAGTAGCGACCCGACCAAAATCGTCATTGACGGCGTCACTAACTGAGGTCCCGTTACGTGGTCGTAGTCCCTATATGAGACTCGTTTGACCAAAATTATGTCGCATTCATTTGAAAGGTACAAGACTTGCAAAGTTTAGTTTACCAAGCGGATCGACAACAAGTTTAAGTTTACAAAAGTTATAAAGTATGAATGAAATCACTCGCGACATAATTAGTTTAAAATCACAGTTGCTATAAATAGCGTAAACATGTAGACAAAAGTTTAAATCCAAAAGTGCTATCCCTAGTGTATGCATGCATGGTTGACTCCAATCAAGTAATCAAAGAGTGCGGAAGCATGTATCAAGTAACCAAGTATGAACCTGAGAAAATATATAGAAAACTGTCAAGGAAAAACGTTTGTGAAATCATAGGTTTAAGTAAGTAATTTGAGTAAGTAAAGTAAGCCGAACCACAAGATTTGCAACATTGATAAGATAGTAGTACATTCTAAAAGTTAATATTCTCGAGCACCCAATTATCAAGGCTTAACATTCCGTCCGTTGATACCCCATCACAATAGTGTTAGAACATACACTGTTTCTCGAAAATATATTTCACCCGTATACGGTAGCGAACCGTCCGAAGTGAGGGTTTGTCAAACCCATATGGCCATACAACATAAGTTCACGCCTACACTTACAACCTGCAAGTGTAACTAATGATAATCGAATTGAGGATTTCGTTCTAAACTCGTATGTAGAATGTTTGTTTTCCTGTACTTGTGTTCACTTAGTTAAAAAGAAACGTTTATGTTTTCTCATCCCAAATGTAAGTTCAAGAGAGTAAAAGTGGGACTATGATCTCACCTCGAGTGCACGAGTATAAAAGTACTTCACAAAGTAAACGTGTGCATGAAAGTTGCTTAGCCTCGACCTAAACAAGTAAGTTGTATCAATTAACCGGTTACGACACAAGGTCGGGTGAAATGTGGTCAATTAGTCCTATGGCTCGTTACGACTCGATTATATAGCATGTGAATCACGTTGTCAAGTTTCATGCAAGAAACAAGTATAAAAGAAGATTAGAAGGATTGCATAAGTGTTTGGTTAAGTTTGACTAAAAGTCAAACTTTGGTCAAAGTCAATGAAAAAGTCAACGTGTTCGGGTCGGGTCTCGGACAATTTTTCTAAGCTTAGAATCCATATATAAGCATGTTAGCCAAGTTTCATGTCAATCGGAGTTGCGTAGCATAGTTAGATTTTTACGAAAATTGGAAATTTTGGACAGCCACATTTCCACGCTTTAAGCCGCGCCGTGGCTAGAGGAGCCGCGCCGCGGCTTAACACTAGAAAAAAATGCTGGGCAGTTTTAAGTGTAGGCTCGAACCAAACTTCAAACAAACGTAACTTTTGACTCGTTAACATTCAAAACACGTATCTTATATCGTTGGAAAGGTAATTTAAAGAGGAGCACAACTAAACATATTTCATGAATCAAATCCATCATTAACAACAATGAAAACCTCATCAAATGTTCATTAAACGTTCAAAATCAAAGTTTCGAGTTCACAAAACGCATTTCTTGACTCGGGAAACCAATTTACACATACGATATGCCGTTTTGAAGGTAATGAAACATACAATACAACTAATCACTAACTAATAACATTTCATGGCATTCAAAGCATCAAAAGTTCATTTTAAGTCTATCAACCCTAACCAAAATTCACAAAAATCAATAATCATGTTCTTGAAGTTTTCTTAATCAACCTACACATCAAAATGAAGCTAGTGATACTAGTAACACAATTAAAACATGAACTTTAACCATTTAAAAACATTCAATCACCCAAAACACAAGGTTAAGCAAACCCATTTCAAATGTTTAAACTAGTTACTCAAAACAACAAATCGAGCAAACAAAACATATATTCATGTTATACACGAGCCATAGACACTAACTAACATCATTTCAAGTATATAAAATGAATTTAGAGAAATCTAGTGTTTTAGAAATGTTACCCAAATGTGATGAAATTGGTACCAAAATGTAGAGGATGAAGAGAGGATTCCAAATATGTAATTTGTTTTGATGTTTGCTTCTTGATTCGGATTTAGATGATGATTTAGTGAAATGGGTGTTTTGAGTTCAAAGATGGAAGAGAGAAAAGAAGGTAGGAGGAGAAGTGAGAATGAATGGATGAGGATGGTGGGAGGTGGTTGACTTAGTCAACCACTAGTTACCATTTTGCTCACTTGATAACATTAGTCCCTCGAGTTTGAAAGCAGGTGCGTGAATTAACCAAACGAATATTTTAAAAATGCTCGAGTAAACGAGTGATGTTATAATTAAATAACGGGGATATTATGAACGTTAGTCAACGGAAACTATGAATTTAAATAATGAAAGATATTATTTTAAAAAAAGACAGTGTTAAAATAAATTTAACGGAAAAATGCGGGATGTTACATATATATATGTATGTTTACATAATATTAAATCATATAGAGAATTGGTTTAAATTAGTCGAAATTTTCCGGGTCATCACACCTCCATACAAAAGGCAAGTCGAATGGCTCACAAACTCAAAAATCAGATTGAGGGAAGGATTAAAGAACAGGCAGCCGAAGAGGCCAAAACGAAATAAGTCAAGAGAAAGTGGGAGGAAAACAGTGACAAGAGTTACCCATACAACAACTACAACAATCACGACCACAATCGCAACAACTATCCCAACAACCGCAACATCAATCGCAACAAAAACAATCTCAATCCCAACAACAACTACAACAAGCGTCCCAACAACAATAACTTCACCAAACGTCCCAACAACAATAACAACCACATCAATCCCAATAGCAATCTCAATGACAACAACAATCAGAAAATTCCATGCTATAGGTGTGAAGGATATCATTCGGGTAAATTTTTGTGAAGTAGTATGTACCAAATGTAATAGGAAGGGTCATGCTGCAACGAAGTGTGAAGCATTCGGACCAGTGACTAAAAGAACAAATAATGCCCACATTATTTGTTTCGGATGCGGAAAGAAGGGCCACTACAAAACAACGTGCCCAAACTAGAGAAATAATAATGGGCAAAGCCGTGGGAGAGTTTTTAACATTAATGCGGAAGAAGCGCAGGAAGACCCGGAGCTTGTTACGGGTACATTTCTTATTGATGAAAAACCTGCTTATGTTTTATTTGATTCGGGTGCGGATAAAAGCTATATGAGTAGAGATTTTTGTGCTAAATTAAGTGGTCCATTGACTTCTATGAATAATAAATTTTTACTCGAATTAGCAAACGGTAAATTAATTTCGGCAGATAAAATATGTCAGAATCGAGAAATTAAATTGGTTAGCGAAACGTTTTAGATTGATTTGATACCAGAAGAGTTAGGGAGTTTTGATGTGATAATTGGCATGGACTGGTTGAAAAAGGAGAGAGCAGAGATCGTATATTACAAAATTGCAATTCGCATTGTACGAGAAGAAGGAAAACTCTTAATGGTGTACGGAGAAAAGAGCAATGCAAAGCTAAATCTTATTAGTAATTTGAAGGTGCAAAATCTAATAAGAAAAGGTTGCTATGCTGTTTTAGCACATGTCGAGAAAGTACAAACTGAAGAAAAGAACATCAATGATGTTCCCGTAGCAAAAGAATTTCCCGATGTATTTCCGAAAGAATTACCGGGACTACCTCCACACCGATCCGTTGAATTTCAAATAGATCTTGTACCAGGAGCTGCACCAATAGCTCATGCTCCATACAGACTCGCACCCAGCGAAATGAAGGAACTCCAAAGCCAACTACAAGAACTTTTAGAACGTGGTTTCATACGACCAAGTACATCACCATGGGAAGCTCATGTTTTGTTTGTCAAAAAGAAGGATGGTACATTCAGGTTGTGTATCGACTACCGAGAGTTGAACAAACTTACCATCAAGAACCGTTATCCACTACCGAGAATCGACGACTTATTTGATCAACTACAAGGCTCGTCAGTTTATTCGAAGATCAATTTACGTTCCGGGTATCATCAAATGCGGGTGAAGGAGGATGATATTCCGAAGACTGCTTTCAGGACGCGTTACGGTCATTACGAGTTTATGGTTATGCCGTTTGGGTTGACTAACGCACCAGATGTGTTCATGGACATCATGAACTTAGTGTGTGGACCATACCTTGACAAGTTTGTCATTGTTTTCATCGATGACATACTTATTTACTCAAAGAATGATCAAGAGCACGAAGAACATTTGAGAAAAGTGCTAGAGTTGTTGAGGAAAGAAAAATTGTACGCTAAGTTTTCAAAGTGTGCATTTTGGTTGGAAGAAGTTCAATTCCTCGGTCACATAGTGAACAAAGAAGGTATTTAAGTGGATCCGGCAAAGATTGAACCCGTTGAAAAGTGGAAAACCCCGAAAACTCCGAAGCATATACGCCAATTTTTAGAACTGGCTGGTTACTACAGAAGGTTCATCCAAGATTTTTCCAAAATAGCAAAACCCTTGACTGCATTAACGCATAAAGGGAAGAAATTTGAATGGAAGGATGAGCAGGAGAAAACGTTTCAATTGTTGAAGAAAAAGTTAACTACGGCACCTATATTGTCATTACCTGAAGGGAATGATGATTTTGTGATATATTGTGACGCCTCAAAGCAAGGTCTCGGTTGTGTATTAATGCAACGAACGAAGGTAATTGCTTATGCGTCTAGACAATTGAAGATTCACGAGCAGAATTATACGACGAATGATTTGGAATTAAGCGCGGTTGTTTTTGCATTAAAGACTTGGAGGCACTACTTATATGGGGTTGATGTGGGTATAAAGATATGGCCGAAATGGACGGTTTTATTTCTGCGGTGTCGTTAGGTCGCAGGACATCTGAATCAGTCGATCAAGGTAGCACTCAGTCGTTTTGTTTATTTATATTTTGCGGGGCCTAAATTTACTTTACTTTCTAAGGTGTAGAAGGTGTAAGTTAACCTAGTGTCAAATTTTATGCTGATTAACAAATTGAAGATCAAGTGAATAATTGTCTTTTAGTTAAATTACCTGGATAAAAGATAGTAGTTGATTTTAGCTAAAGGTCCTAAATGCAGAAAAAAGGTAAATAAAGTGGGAGGATATCTGGAGTATGCAGATCAAGGAAATGTTGACCAAGATATCAGTATTGAGTTAGGGAAAGGTAATTATGTTTATGTTAAGACTATGGTTGGATTGATGTTGATCTGATTGGATGAGCCAATTACACAGACCTACTTATCTCTAAACTTTCGGAGTTCTCTTTGAGTAGTGAGAAGTATGTCACTTGGTCGTATAACTGAAGTGTAACAATACCTCAGAAGTTATCCTCAATAGAGTACTAGGTTTATTAGTGAGTTAAGCTCTAATCCTAACCCTCGTTATTAAAATATCCCGTTCATATTGATTATAAACGTTCCATATTAATTGATTTCGTCGCGAGGTTTTGACCTCTATATGAGACGTTTTTCAAAGACTGCATTCATTTTTAAAACAACCATAACCTTTATTTTATCTATAAAGGTTTAAAAAGCATTACGTAGATTATCAAATAATGATAATCTAAAATATACCTTTACACACGACCATTACATAATGGTTTACAATAAGAATATATTACATCAAAAATAAGTTTCTTGAATGCAGTTTTTACATAATATCATCCAAGCATGGACTCCAAATCTTGTCCTTATTTTAGTATGCAACAGCGGAAGCTCTTAATAATCACCTGAGAATAAACATGCTTAAAACGTCAACAAAAATGTTGGTGAGTTATAGGTTTAACCTATATATTATCAAATCATAATAATAGACCACAAGATTTCATATTTCAATATACATCCCATACATAGAGATAAAATTCATTCATATGGTGAACACCTGGTAACCGACATTAACAAGATGCATATATAAGAATATCCCCATCATTCCGGGACACCCTTCGGATATGATATAAATTTCGAAGTACTAAAGCATCCGGTACTTTCGATGGAGTTTGTTAGGCCCAATAGATCTATCTTTAGGATTCGCGTCAATCAGGGTGTATGTTTCCTAATTCTTAGATTACCAGACTTAATAAAAAGGGGCATATTCGATTTCGATAATTCAATCATAGAATGTAGTTTCACGTACTTGTGTCTATTTTGTAAATCATTTATAAAACCTGCATGTATTCTCATCCCAAAAATATTAGATTTTAAAACTGGGACTATAACTCACTTTCACAGATTTTTACTTCGTCGGGAAGTAAGACTTGGCTACTGGTCGATTCACGAACCTATAACAAATATGTACATATATATCAAAGTATATTCAAAATATATTTACAACACTTTTAATACATTTTGATGTTTTAAGTTTATTAAGTCAGCTGTCCTCGTTAGTAACCTACAACTAGTTGTCCAACGTTAGATGTACAGAAAAAAATTGATATATATTATCTTGAATCAATCCACGACCCAGTGTATACACGTCTCAAGCTAGATTACAACTTAAAGTATATATATTTTTGGAATCAACCTCAACCCTGTATAGCTAACTCCCTAATTACTGCATATAGAGTGTCTATGGTTGTTCCAAATAATATATACACATGGGTCGATATGATATGTCAAAACATTTGCATACGTGTCTATGGTATCCCAAGATTACATAATATATTAGAATATATGTATAATACAATATAAGTTAGCTAGGATATGATTAATATAGATTTGTTACCAATTTTGCTACAACAAGAAAAATTATCCAAACTTGTTTTCCCATAACTTCTTCATTTTAAATCCGTTTTGAGTGAATCAAATTGCTATGGTTTCATATTGAACTCTATTTTATGAATCTAAATAGAAAAAGTATAGGTTTATAGTTGGAAATATAAGTTACAAGTCGTTTTTGTAAAGGTAGGCATTTCAGTCGAAAGAACGACGTCTAGATGACCATTTTAGAAAACATACTTCCACTTTGAGTTTAACCATGATTTTTGGATATAGTTTCATATTCATAAGAAAAATCATTTTTCCAGAAGAACAACTTTTAAATCAACGTTTATCATAGTTTTTAATTAACTAACCCAAAACAGCCCGCGGTGTTACTACGACGGCGTATGTCCGGTTTTACAGTGTTCTTCGTGTTTCCAGGTTTTAAATCATTAAGTTAGCATATCATATAGATGTAGAACATGTGTTTAGTTGATTTTAAAAGTTAAGTTAGAAGGATTAACTTTTGTTTGCGAACAAGTTTAGAATTAACTAAACTATGTTCTAGTGATTACAAGTTTAAACCTTCGAATAAGATAGCTTTATATGTATGAATCGAATGATGTTATGAACATCATTACTAAATCAAGTTTTCTGGATAAAGCTACTGGAAATGAGAAAAATGGATCTAGCATCAAAGGATCCTTGGATGGCTTGAAAGTTCTTGAAGCAGAATCATGGCATGAAAAACAAGTTCAAGTAAGATTTCCACTCGAAATAAGATTGTTTTAGTTATAGAAATTGAATCAAAGTTTGAATATGAGTATTACCTTGTATTAGAAAGATATCTTACTGTAAATAAGAAAGATTTCTTGAGGTTGGATGATCACTCTACATGATTGGAAGTAAGCTAGCAAACTTGGAAGTATTCTTGATTTTATGAAACAGAACTTGTAGAATTTATGAAGAACACTTAGAACTTGAAGATAGAACTTGAGAGAGATCAATTAGATGAAGAAAATTGAAGAATGAAAGTGTTTGTAGGTGTTTTTGGTCGTTGGTGTATGGATTAGATATAAAGGATATGTAATTTTGTTTTCATGTAAATAAGTCATGAATGATTACTCATATTTTTGTAATTTTATGAGATATTTCATGCTAGTTGCCAAATGATGGTTCCCACATGTGTTAGGTGACTCACATGGGCTGCTAAGAGCTGATCAATGGAGTGTATATACCAATAGTACATACATCTAAAAGCTGTGTATTGTACGAGTACGAATACGGGTGCATACGAGTAGAATTGTTGATGAAACTGAACGAGGATGTAATTGTAAGCATTTTTGTTAAGTAGAAGTATTTTGATAAGTGTCTTGAAGTCTTTCAAAAGTGTATGAATACATATTAAAACACTACATGTATATACATTTTAACTGAGTCGTTAAGTCATCGTTAGTCGTTACATGTAAGTGTTGTTTTGAAACCTTTAGGTTAACGATCTTGTTAAATGTTGTTAACCCAATGTTTATAATATCAAATGAGATTTTAAATTATTATATTATCATAATAATATGATGTATGAATATCTCTTAATATGATATATATACATTAAATGTCGTTACAACGATAATCGTTACATATATGTCTCGTTTCAAAATCATTAAGTTAGTAGTCTTGCTTTTACATATGTAGTTCATTGTTAATATACTTAATGATATGTTTACTTATCATAATATCATGTTAACTATATATATATCCATATATATGTCATCATATAGTTTTTACAAGTTTTAACGTTCGTGAATCACCGGTCAACTTGGGTGGTCAATTTTCTATATGAAACCTATTTCAATTAATCAAGTCTTAAGAAGTTTGATTGCTTAACATGTTGGAAACAATTAATCATGTAAATAACAATTTCATTTAATATATATAAACATGGAAAAGTTCGGGTCACTACAGTACCTACCCGTTAAATAAATTTCGTCCCTTAACAATTTCGTCACTACAGTACCTACCCGTTAAATAAATTTCTTCATCTGATCTTCTCATTCCCAGGTGAACTCGGGTCCTCTACGAGCATTCCATCGAACCTTAACAATTGGTATCTTGTTTTGTTTAAGTCTTTTAACCTCACGATCCATTATTTCGACGAGTTCTTCGATGAATTGAAGTTTTTCGTTGATTTGGATTTCGTCTAACGGAATAGTGAGATCTTCTTTAGTAAAACATTTCTTCAAATTCGAGACGTGGAAAGTGTTATGTACAGCCGTGAGTTGTTGAGGTAACTCAAGTCGGTAAGCTACTGGTCCGACACGATCAATAATCTTGAATGGTCCAATATACCTTGGATTTAATTTACCTCGTTTACCAAATCGAACAACGCCTTTCCAAGGTACAACCTTAAGCATGACCATCTCTCCAATTTCAAATTCTATATCTTTTCTTTTAATGTCGGCGTAGCTCTTTTGTCGACTTTGGGCGGTTTTCAACCATTGTTGAATTTGGATGATCTTCTCGGTAGTTTCTTGTATTATCTCCGGACTCGTAATCTGTCTATCCCCCACTTCACTCCAACAAATTGGAGACATGCACTTTCTACCATAAAGTGCTTCAAATGGCGCCATCTCAATGCTTGAATGGTAGCTGTCGTTGTAGGAAAATTCTGCTAACGGTAGATGTCGATCCCAACTGTTTCCGAAATCAATAACACATGCTCGTAGCATGTCTTCAAGCGTTTGTATCGTCCTTTCGCTCTACCCATCAGTTTGTAGATGATAGGCAGTACTCATGTCTAGACGAGTTCTTAATGCTTGCTGTAATGTCTGCCAGAATCTTGAAATAAATCTGCCATCCCTATCAGAGATAATAGAGATTGGTATTCCATGTCTGGAGACGACTTCCTTCAAATACAGTCATGCTAACTTCTCCATCTTGTCATCTTCTCTTATTGGCAGGAAGTGTGCTGATTTGGTGAGACGATCAACTATTACCCAAATAGTATCAAAACCACTTGCAGTCCTTGGCAATTTAGTGATGAAATCCATGGTAATGTTTTCCCATTTCCATTCCGGGATTTTGGATTGTTGAAGTAGGCCTGATGGTTTCTGATGCTCAGCTTTGACCTTAGAACATGTCAAACATTCTCCTACGTATTTAGCAACATCGGCTTTCATACCTGGCCACCAAAAATGTTTCTTGAGATCCTTGTACATCTTCCCCGTTCCAGGATGTATTGAGTATCTGGTTTTATGAGCTTCTCTAAGTACCATTTCTCTCATATTTCCAAATTTTGGTACCCAAATCCTTTCAGCCCTATACCGGGTTCCGTCTTCCCGAATATTAAGATGCTTCTTCGATCCTTTGGGTATTTCATCCTTTAAATTTCCCTCTTTTAAAACTCCTTGTTGTGCCTCCTTTATTTGAGTAGTAAGGTTATTGTGAATCATTATATTCATAAATTTTACTCGAATGGGTTCTGTGTCCTTCCTGCTCAAGGCGTCGGCTACCACATTTGCCTTCCCCGGGTGGTAACGAATATCAAAGTCACAATCATTCAACAATTCAATCCACCTACGCTGCCTCATATTCAGTTGTTTCTGATTAAATATGTGTTGAAGACTTTTGTGGTCGGTATATATAATACTTTTGACCCCATATAAGTAGTGCCTCCAAGTCTTTAATGCAAAAACAACCGCGCCTAATTCCAAATCATGCGTCGTATAATTCTGTTCGTGAATCTTCAATTGTCTAGACGCATAAGCAATTACTTTCGTTCGTTGCATTAATATACAACCGAGACCTTGCTTTGAGGCGTCACAATATATCACAAAATCATCATTCCCTTCAGGTAATGACAATATAGGTGCCGTAGTTAACTTTTTCTTTAACAATTGAAACGCTTTCTCTTGTTCATCTTTCCATTCAAATTTCTTCCATTTATGCGTTAATGCAGTCAAGGGTTTTGCTATTCTGGAAAAGTCTTGGATGAACCTTCTGTAGTAACCCCATAGTCCTAAAAACTGGCGTATGTGTTTCGGAGTTTTCGGGGTTTCCCACTTTTCAACGGTTTCAATCTTTGCTGGATCCACCTGAATACCTTCTGTGTTACCTATGTGACCGAGGATTTGAACTTCTTCCAACCAAAATGCACACTTTGAAAACTTAGCGTACAGTTTTTCTTTTCTCAGCAACTCTAGCACTTTTCTCAAATGTTCTTCGTGCTCTTGATCATTCTTCGAGTAAATAAGTATGTCATCGATGAAAACAATGACAAACTTGTCAAGATATGTCCCACACACTCGGTTCATGAGGTCTATGAACACAGATGGTGCGTTAGTCAATCCAAACGGCATAACCATAAACTCGTAATGACCGTAACGCGTCCTAAAATCAGTCTTTGGAATATCATCCTCCTTCACCCGCATTTGATGATATACAGAACGTAAATCGATCTTTGAATAAACAGACGAGCCTTGTAGTTGATCAAATAAGTCGTCGATTCTCGGTAGTGGGTAGCGGTTCTTGATGGTAAGTTTGTTCAACTCTCGGTAGTCAATACACAACCTGAATGTACCATCTTTCTTCTTGACAAACAAAACAGGAGCTCCCCATGGTGATGTGCTTAGTCGAATGAAACCACGCTCTAAAAGTTCTTGTAATTGGCTCTGAAGTTCCTTCATTTCACTAGGTGCGAGTCTGTATGGAGCACGAGCTATTGGTGCAGCTCCCGGAACAAGGTCTATTTAAAATTCAACGGATCGGTGTGGAGGTAGTCCCGGTAATTCTTTCGAAAATACATCGGGAAATTCTTTTGCGACGGGAATATCATTGATGTTCTTTTCTTCGGAATTGACTTTCTCGACGTGTGCTAGTACAGCATAGCAACCTTTTCTTATTAGTTTTTGTGCCTTCAGGTTACTAATAAGATTTAACTTCGCGTTGCTCTTTTCTCCGTACACCATTAAGGGTTTTCCTTTTTCTCGTATAATGCGAATTGCATTTTTGTAACAAACGATCTCTGCTTTCACTTCTCTCAACCAGTCCATATCGATTATCACATAAAAACTCCCTAACTCTACTGGTATCAAGTCAATCTTAAATGTTTCACTAACCAGTTTAATTTCTCGATTTCGACATATATTATCTGCTGAAATTAATTTACCATTTGCTAATTCGAGTAAAAATTTACTATCCAAAGGCGCCAATGGGCAACTTAATTTAGCACAAAATTCTCTACTCATATAGCTTCTATCCGCACCCGAATCAAATAAAACATAAGCAGATTTATCGTCAATAAGAAACGTACCCATAACAAGCTCAGGGTCTTCCTGTGCCTCTGCCGCATTAATATTGAAAACTCTTCCTCGGCCTTGTCCATTCGTGTTCTCATGGTTCGGGCAATTTCTAATAATGTGGCCCGGTTTTCCACATTTATAACAAACTATATTGGCATAACTTGCTCCGACACTACTTGCTCCGTCATTACTCGTTCCGACACCATTTGTTCCTTTCGTTCTGTTAACCCCTGGTCCGTAGACCTCACACTTCACTGCGCTATGACCATTTCTTTTACACTTGTTGCAAAATTTGGTGCAGAACCCCGAGTGATACTTTTCACACCTTTGGCATAGCTGCTTCTGATTGTTGTTGTTGTTGCGGTTGTTATTGTTGTTGGAATGATTGTTGTAGTTGCTGTTGTTGTTGTTGTTGTTGTTGTTGTTGTTGTTGTTGTTGTTGTTGTTGTTGTTGTTGTTGTTGTTGTTGTTGTTGTTGTTGTTGTTGTTGTTGTTATTGTTGTTGTTGTTGGGCCGTTTGTTGTAGTTGCGATTGATGTTGCGATTGTTGGGATAGTTGTTGCGATTATTGTTGTAATTGCTGTTGTTGTTGTATTGGTGATTCTTATCACCGTTTTCCTCCCACTTTCTTTTGACTTGCTTCACATTGGCCTCTTCAGCCGCTTGTTCTTTAATTCTTTCCTCAATCTGGTTCAATAGTTTGTGAACCATTCTACATGCCTGTTGTATGAAGGCGGGCTCGTGTGAACTTATATCTTCTTGGATTCTTTCCGGTAATCCTTTCACAAACGCGTCGATATTCTCTTCCTCATCTTCGAACGCTCTCGGACACAATAGGCACAATTCTGTGAATCGTCTTTCGTACATGGTAATATCAAATCCTTGGGTTCGTAACCCTCTAAGTTCTGTCTTGAGCTTATTGACCTCGGTTCTGGGACGGTACTTCTCGTTTATCAAGTGCTTGAATGCTGACCGCAGTAGTGCGTAAGCATCATCTTGTCCCATTTGCTTTAGATAGGTATTCCACCATGTTAACGCAGTACCTGTGAAGGTATGCATAGCGTACTTCACTTTGTCCTCTTCAGTACACTTACTTATGGCAAACACCGATTCGACCTTCTCGGTCCACCGTTTCAATCCGATCGGTCCTTCAGTTCCATCAAATTCCAAAGGTTTACAGGCAGTGAATTCTTTGTAGGTGTATCCTACACGATTTCTTGCGCCGTTAGCTGCATTGCTAGATTCGGAGTTATTGTTGGTATGTAGCGCAGCTTGTACTGCGGCTATGTTTGCAGCAAGAAAGTTACGAAATTCCTCTTCGCTCATATTCATAGTTTGTCGAGTAGTCGGTGCCATTTCCTTCAAATAGTCAAATGAAACAAGTTAATCATACAGAATATTAAGAGTAGTAAATAGTATCTCGTAGCATAATATGAACTCATTTATAAAAGCTTTTTCTTCATATTAGCGTTTTATAAGTTTAAATTCGGGTAGTACCTACCCGTTAAGTTCATACTTAGTAGCTAATATACAATTCAACTACTATAATTCTATATGAAAAACTGATTATAATAATATTTCGCGTTCAAACTTTTTCACAATATTTTACAAACTTACAATACCGCTTATTTTACATATAACATGAAATATAGCACACAATAACTTTGATACAAGATAGTTGTGAAGATAATTCTAGCTAGTACACAAGTTGTTCAGCAAAGGCAATAAAGACACGTAATTCATACGTCCAGAAACAAGTCATGCATTCTGGTTTTACTAGGACTACTTCCCATCCTTGGTCTTATGGAACATAACCGTTATGGTCATTGATAAGACAGCGTGTTGTAACGTCGTCAAAGGGACGAGGGTTACGTAATGTCCAACAGTCTCGTAACAATCTAAAAACTTTGTTTCTCACCCCAACTACTGAGTCCGTCACTTGTGGGAACGTTTTGTTTAATAGTTGTAGCCCGATGTTCTTGTTCTCACTTTGGTGAGAAGCGAACATTACTAACCCGGTAAGCATAACATGCTTCTTTATGTTGTATGTTAGCCGCTTTTTCTAAATCACGAAGTCCTATATTCGGATATATTGAGTCAAAATAATTTCTTAACCCGTTGCGTAAAATAGCATTTGGGTTCCCCGCAATATATGCGTCAAAGTAAACACATCGTAACTTATGGATTTCCCAATGTGATATCGCCCATCTTTCGAACGAAAGCCTTTTATAAACCAAGGCATTCTTGGAACGTTCTTCGAATGTCTTACAAACTGATCTCGCCTTAAATAGTTGTGCCGAGGAATTCTGACCGACTCTAGACAAGATTTCATCAATCATGTCTCCGGGTAGGTCTCTTAAAATATTGGGTTGTCTATCCATTTTTGTGTTTTTATACTATAAAATAGACAAGAGATAGATTCATAAAAAAAATACTTATTAATACAAGCAATTTTTACATATATCATAAAGCATAAGCACACTATATTACATATATTACACCACACGAATACAACTATCTTATTCCGACTCGCTCGTTTCTTCTTCTTCGGTTTTGGTTCGTTTTGCCAAGTTTCTAGGGATATATGATGTTTCCCTAATACGAGCCGTCATTTTCCACATTGGTTTAGAAAAACCGGGTGGTTTAGAGGTTCTCGGGTTATTGTCACAACTTAAGAAATACGGGTGTTGATGATACATATAAAGTTCATCGGGTTTGGAATCAAATTTCTCTATTTTTATGCCCTTTCCCTTATAGTTCTCTTTTGCCTTATTAAATTGTGTTGGGGTAATTTCTATAACATCATCGGGATCCGATTCATCGGAGAATTGGTAATCCTCCCAATATTTTGCTTCCTTGGCGGAAACACCATTGACCATAATTAACTTTGGTCGGTTGATTGAGGATTTTCTTCTACTTAACCGTTTTATTATTTCCCCCACTGGTTCTATTTCTTCTTTCGGTTTCGATTCTTCTTCAGGTTCTGATTCTTCTTCCGGTTCCGACTCTTCTTCCGGTTCCACTTCGGGAACTTGTGAATCAGTCCACGAATCATTCCAATTTACATTTGACTCTTCATTATTATTAGGTGAGTCAATGGGACTTGTTCTAGAGGTAGACATCTATCACATAATATCAAACACGTTAAGAGATTAATATATCACATAATATTCACATGTTAAAAATATATAGTTTCCAACAAAATTTGTTAAGCAATCATTTTTCAAGTAAACACGGTCGACGTCCAGACTCACTAATGCATCCTAACAAACTCAATAAGACACACTAATGCAAAATTATGGTTCCCTAAGACCAACGCTCGGATACTAACTGAAATGTCCCGTTCATATTGATTATAAACGTTCCATATTAATTGATTTCGTCGCGAGGTTTTGACCTCTATATGAGACGTTTTTCAAAGACTGCATTCATTTTTAAAACAACCATAACCTTTATTTTATCTATAAAGGTTTAAAAAGCATTACGTAGATTATCAAATAATGATAATCTAAAATATACCGTTTACACACGACCATTACAAAATAGTTTACAATAAGAATATATTACATCAAAAATAAGTTTCTTGAATGCAGTTTTTACATAATATCATACAAGCATGGACTCCAAATTTTGTCCATATTTTAGTATGCAACAGCGGAAGCTCTTAATAATCACCTGAGAATAAACATGCTTAAAACGTCAACAAAAATGTTGGTGAGTTATAGGTTTAACCTATATATTATCAAATCATAATAATAGACCACAAGATTTCATATTTCAATATACATCCCATACATAGAGATAAAATTCATTCATATGGTGAACACCTGGTAACCGACATTAACAAGATGCATATATAAGAATATCCCCATCATTCCGGGACACCCTTTGGATATGATATAAATTTCGAAGTACTAACGCATCCGGTACTTTGGATGGGGTTTGTTAGGCCCAATAGATCTATCTTTAGGATTCACGTCAATTAGGGTGTCTGTTCCCTAATTCTTAGATTACCAGAATTAATAAAAAGGGGCATATTCGATTTCGATAATTCAATCATAGAATGTAGTTTCACGTACTTGTGTCTATTTTGTAAATCATTTATAAAACCTGCATGTATTCTCATCCCAAAAATATTAAATTTTAAAAGTGGGACTATAACTCACTTTCACAGATTTTTACTTCGTCGGGAAGTAAGACTTGGCCACTGGTCGATTCACGAACCTATAACAAATATGTACATATATAAATATCAAAGTATATTCAAAATATATTTACAACACTTTTAATACATTTTGATGTTTTAAGTTTATTAAGTCAGCTGTCCTCGTTAGTAACCTACAACTAGTTGTCCAACATTAGATGTACAGAAAAAAATTGATATATATTATCTTGAATCAATCCATGACCCAGTGTATACACGTCTCAGGCTAGATCACAACTCAAAGTATATATATTTTTGGAATCAACCTCAACCCTGTATAGCTAACTCCCTCATTACTGCATATAGAGTGTCTATGGTTGCTCCAAATAATATATACACATGGGTCGATATGATATGTCAAAACATTTGCATACGTGTCTATTGTATCCCAAGATTACATAATATATTAGAATACATGTATAATACAATATAAGTTAGCTAGGATATGATTAATATAGATTTGTTACCAATTTTCACGTTGCTACAACAAGAAAAATTATGCAATCTTGTTTTACCCATAACTTCTTCATTTTAAATCCGTTTTGAGTGAATCAAATTGCTATGGTTTCATATAGAACTCTATTTTATGAATCTAGACAGAAAAAGTATAGGTTTATAGTCGGAAATATAAGTTACAAGTCGTTTTTGTAAAGGTAGTCATTTCAGTCGAAAGAACGACGTCTAGATGACCATTTTAGAAAACATACTTCCACTTTGAGTTTAACCATGATTTTTGGATATAGTTTCATGTTCATAAGAAAATTTATTTTTCCAGAAGAACAACTTTTAAATCAAAGTTTATCATAGTTTTTAATTAACTAAACCAAAACAGCCCGCGGTGTTACTACGACGGCGTATGTCCGGTTTTACAGTGTTCTTCGTGTTTCCAGGTTTTAAATCATTAAGTTAGCATATCATATAGATATAGAACATGTGTTTAGTTGATTTTAAAAGTCAAGTTAGAAGGATTAACTTTTGTTTGCGAACAAGTTTAGAATTAACTAAACTATGTTCTAGTGATTACAAGTTTAAACCTTCGAATAAGATAGCTTTATATGTATGAATCGAATGATGTTATGAATATCATTACTACCTCAAGTTTTCTGGATAAAGCTACTGGAAATAATAAAAATGGATCTAGCTTCAAAGGATCCTTGGATGGCTTGAAAGTTCTTGAAGCAGAATCATGACACGGAAAACAAGTTCAAGTAAGATTTCCACTCGAAATAAGATTGTTATAGTTATAGAAACTAAATCAAAGTTTGAATATGAGTATTACCTTGTATTAGAAAGATATCTTACTGTAAATAAGAAAGATTTCTTGAGGTTTGATGATCACTCTACAAGATTGGAAGTAAGCTAGCAAACTTGGAAGTATTCTTGATTTTATGAAACTAGAACTTGTAGAATTTATGAAGAACACTTAGAACTTGAAGATAGAACTTGAGAGAGATCAATTAGATGAAGAAAATTGAAGAATGAAAGTTTTTGTAGGTGTTTTTGGTCGTTGGTGTATGGATTAGATATAAAGGATATGTAATTTTATTTTCATGTAAATAAGTCATGAATGATTACTCATATTTTTGTAATTTTATGAGATATTTCATGCTAGTTGCTAAATGATGGTTCCCACATGTGTTAGGTGACTCACATGGGCTGCTAATAGCTGATCATTGGAGTGTATATACCAATAGTACATACATCTAAAAGCTGTGTATTGTACGAGTACGAATACGGGTGCATACGAGTAGAATTGTTGATGAAACTGAACGAGGATGTAATTGTAATCATTTTTGTTAAGTAGAAGTATTTTGATAAGTGTATTGAAGTCTTTCAAAAGTGTATGAATACATATTAAAACACTACATGTATATACATTTTAACTGAGTCGTTAAGTCATCGTTAGTCGTTACATGTAAGTGTTGTTTTGAAACCTTTAGGTTAACGATCTTGTTAAATGTTGTTAACCCAATGTTTATAATATCAAATGAGATTTTAAATTATTATATTATCATGATATTATCATGTATGAATATCTCTTAATATGATATATATATATATATATATATATATATATATATATATATATATATATATATATATATATATATATATATATATATATATATATATATATATATATATATATATATATATATATATATATATATATATATATATATATATATATTAAATGTCGTTACAACGATAATCGTTACATATATGTCTCGTTTCAAAATCATTAAGTTAGTAGTCTTGCTTTTACATATGTAGTTCACTGGTAATATACTTAATGATATGTTTACTTATCATAATATCATGTTAACTATATATATATCCATATATATGTCATCATATAGTTTTTACAAGTTTTAACGTTCGTGAATCACCGGTCAACTTGGGTGGTCAATTGTCTATATGAAACCTATTTCAATTAATCAAGTCTTAACAAGTTTGATTGCTTAACATGTTGGAAACACTTAATCATGTAAATAACAATTTCATTTAATATATATAAATATGGAAAAGTTCGAGTCACTACAGTTATCAGTTCAGATAACTGAATAACAACGTGCCGCGTTGATTGAACACTGATCATAAACGGAAGGAGTTCGTCGGTTTAAGTTGGCAAAACCTTAAATGAAAACTAACAACCATTTCATCATACTAGTGAGATCACAACAAATTAAACATTATACAGCATTACAGTTAATATACTGATAGTAAACCATATAGAAACCTAATAAGTACCTAAACAGTTGATATGACTAAGACCTAGGGCAACAATCAAACAAGAACATGCAATAGGCTTGGGTCATACAGTAGAGGCACTAACTAGATCTTAACAGCTCTTAAGAGGTCTCTTCAGAATTGTCAATAGGCATACTAGGTCATTCATATCTCAATTCCTAGGTTCCGTGTCCTAAAAGTGCATTAGATGCCTCTCGGGAACTCCGGCCATACCGAGTTCATAGAATCTTCAGATACAGTATAACCAGGGGTCTTAATCCTATGAAGTAGCTAATATAATATAGGTGGACAAGTCCTGATCACAACCTAAGTTGTTCAATCCTTAAGATGCTAGCATACAAATCTATCAGACTTCCTAGTTCAGTATTATAACAGTAATGGTACTATATTAACATAATTACGCTAACCCAAACCTCTATCATGGCAACATACAGATAAATTAAGCTATCATGGCAATATCGGAACGCATTATTAAACATAAAGAGTAAGAATACATGTTTAATACAAAAGACAAGCGTTTCGAATAAAACCTGAAAAAGCCGAACTAATCTGAACGGGATCGCAGGGACTCGCCGGGATATCCTCCGAAAAATAAAAGCTAAGCTAACTACTACTAAAAACTACCTAAACATATTGAAAATATAAATTGTATTTCAAGTTGAGTGTGTGTTGGAATGGATGGAGAAAGGCCCTTTAAATAGACTTGGAATTTGCTTGCATACGCCTGGCAGGGCGTATGGCAGCACGTTTTTGGCAGGCCGTATGCTTGGCAGGCTGCATGGTGGCTCGTGTGGTGGCACGTATTTGGCAGGCCGTTTCCATAGTGGCAGGCCGTATGGCAGGCCGTATGGCAGGCCGTATGGCTTGCTTGGTCAGGTTTGATTCACTGGATCGTAACTTGATTTCTTGTCTTTCACCGTTTTCGCTCTAGAATCTTCGTTTTAGCTCCGTTTTACTTGATTCTTTTTTCATCGCCTTTGTAATTACTTAATCTACAAAATCAACTGAAAAAACAAAAATTTTACTGACAAAGTTTTAATCTTTATTGTTTTAGGGCCTGATTTAGGGGGTAAAAACGTGACTTTTTGCCCGATATCAAATACCCCACACTTAGCTTTGCTTGTCCTCAAGCAAGAAAGCGGGAATATCGGGATCTTTCTAATAGATTCTTTCTTTCCCCACCCGTAGATCTTTTTATTATGCCTTCATCAGAAATCGGTTCATCTTTCGAAAGTAGTAGAAAAAGTTTCAAACTTTGATGATTTGGTCGCTAGATTTCAATTGCGTCCATCGTGAAAAAGGCATACTTTCCAACTCTCAGATGTAGAGTATACATGATCAGGCTCCTCACTGACGGATCACTCATATCACTCAAGTGTTTAGGGTGTCCTATTCTAATTGTATTGTCGTTCAGAAGCCAGTCGTGTAACAGTTCTCATCATAGGCTTGGTAAAGCATCGATATCTCCACCGGTTAAGTAAGGACCACACTGATCTTCTTCCTAAGCATTCTTTCAAGAGGAAGACTGGTTATAGGGTTTGGTTGGAAATTTATGAGTTTTGGTGAAAGGTATCCAAATCTTTTGATTTTGAGAGAATTGATAGACTTTAATTCTTCAGAGTATCCATTTTGGATAGATAATGGCTGAGAATTCCGTAAAGGTTTTCTTCGGAAGAGGCGGATTATGCTAAGACTTTGTCTAGAATTTTCTTTTTCTCTTCCTTCATTCTTCTTCAGGGCATTTCCTTGGGTTTCTTTTTTCCTTATTAGAGACTTTGTTCTTTCATAAACATTTTTTTTTTGGCATACCCTTTCTTCATAACTTTTATCTTTCATTCCTGGTGCCCAAAGAGGAAGTGATAATCCACTAAAAATAGGTCTTTGACCTATCAAAAACAATCAGGGGTTCGGAATCTTTCGACTAGTGCTTTTAAAGCGAATTTGATCGATCTATCTCTTCATTGATCTCTAGATCTTTGGTGAATGGAAAGGGGAATGAAATGTGAATGGTGTATTTTGGGAGTGAATTTGGGGTGAATATTTCTGAGTCATTAACTCTTTATGTGAGTTGGTCGGGTTGAAATACGTGGAGTGGAAACGAAAACGGATGGCTTTTTGTCTTCTCTATTCAGAATGATTTCGGAAGGGGTATCGCACCTGCACCACGTATGGCGCTCACTAACCATTGGCCTTGAAACGTATGACTGAACCAAGTTCTAACTTGAACCGTACACCGGCACGCTCATCAATTGAAATAACAAAGTATTGTAGATTTGATGGGTCATACAGATACTTTGGGTCCAATATTCCTCACTTTTTAGAGTAGGGGTCGTGCTTGATCATGCGTAGCCTTTAACATATTTTCTTAAAAGAAATCTTTTGACACAAAACATTAGTTTTTAGCTTAATCGTTCCATTCTAATAAATGTTTCGAAAACCTATTTCTAGCAATTTTATTAGATCTTTTGGGCAAAAACAAAGTAAGAATTTTTCAAAATTACCCAATATCCATTGCTTAATTACTTTTGGACAAAAGAATTTTTCAAAACCTGGCATTTTATGGTTACTTGACTTAAAACTTTCGACCTTAAAAACCTTACCCATTACCCCACACTTAGAAGAACATTGTCCCTAATGTTCTCTCGAAAGAATATTTTGATACTATATGAATTAAGGACATGACTTCTAAAATTCTAAGTTCGTTGCGGGGGTTACCCCACACTTAGAGATTTTAGTCCGTTATAATTGAAACATGTTTGAGGAAGGATTACTTCCCTATGGTCATGTTACTTTCCTAGTGTTGGGCCTTCCTATGGTCCATCTCCTACATACCAGTCTCTTTTAATAACATTTATGCATGAAGAACACAAAGAGAAAGGTAGCATTTCCACTATACATAACTTTTTATACAATGCTTCAAAAAGATAAAAACTAAAACATAAAATAAAGATAAAGTAGTCTATGGGATACTATCCTGGTCAATGTTTGTTGGCTCTGCAAAGTATCTGAAGACGTCATCCTCCAGGTTCGGCATGTGCTCGAAAGGCTGCCCTATATCCATCTCAGGGCCTAGTAAAGACTCTAGACATAAGCCTGACGGTATCTCCAGGTGGGATAAGTCTGAGAAAAGCTCCTCGTCAGGCATGCTCCCAGTGATCTCAAATGCCTGGGCCGTTGGCGGCTCCGCTGAAATAGGAATAGTGACTAAATGACAACCCTCTGGCAACTCAGCAACTGGAATTGGCTCTGTAACTGGGGCAGGCGGCACGATGGGAGTAGGAGTAGCGTGTGCAGGCATGGCAACAGAGTGAACTGAAGCTAGTGTGGATTGCCCGGGTGTAGACTGTCGTGTCGGCTGAACACGGCGTGCTAGCCTAAATGAAGATGGGCCCAGAGTACGTGGCATCCCCTCACGTCGAAGGTATGCTCTTAGAGCTTTGTAAAGGCTCTGCTGATCTCTGAGTAGTGCCCATGCAACATCAGGGTCACTCAAAGTAGCTCCGTAATGAATCACCATCTGAGGCTCATGCGCATCTGGCAACTGTGTATGCTCGACTGGTCTCCTGGTTAGATGTCTAGATCATTGGACTGGGGGAGATGGCGGTGCTGTGCCGATGTCTTCCTCAACGCTCTCTAATACTAATCTCCTAGGGCCTAATTGCCCTGTTGATGGCCTGTTCTGATCAGCACTGCTTCCGGATGAGTAAACTACAGGAGTCCTCCTCCTGCGAACGGAATGTAAGCTGATGCTCCTGAACTTGGCATTGCGCCTAAACACATTCAACAAACTTGTAAGCACTAAGCGCAAGTATGGCGCTTAGTTTGTTAGTACAGAAATAATATCTTAAGACTGAAAATAATAAAAAGGATAAGCAAGGGGTGCCTCCCAAGAGCGCTTTGTTTATCAAGTCGTTACAGCTCGACTTTTCCTTGTCAGATCTTCAGAATGGATCAAAGGAGAAGAGGTGCTCCTCCTTATCGTGGTCTTCTAAATAGGCTTTCAACCGATGGCCATTGACTTTGAAATTACCAGTAGGTCCTTCCAATTCCACGGCTCCGTGTGGAAAAGCGTGTACAACTTTGTATGGGCCACTCCAACTTGATCTAAATTTTCCCGCGAACTTCTTGAACTGAGAATTGAAGAGAAGAACTTTATCTCCAGGGGCGAACTTTGTAGGGATTAATTTGGCATCATGCGTAAGTTTCGTTCATTCCTTGTAGATGTATGATGTTTCATATGCATGGTCTCTCAATTCGGCGAGTTCGTTCAATTGCATTCTTCTATGTCTTCCTGTAACTGAGGGATCGAGGTTGTAGGTCTTCAGCGCCCAGAGAGCTTTGTATTCGAGTTCTAACGGAAGGTGACAAGCTTTTCCATAGATCATTCGGTAGGGTGTAGTTCCTAGAGGATTCTTGTAAGCAGTCCGGTATGCCCACAGAGCATCATCTAGCTTCTCGGCCCATTTATTTCCATGATGGCCAACAGTGCGTTCTAAGATTCTATTGAGTGCTCTGTTTGTGACCTCTGCTTGTCCGTTGGTCTGCTGATGATAGGCAGTGGATATCTTGTAGGTAACTCCGTATTGTTGCATCACCTTCATAAACTGAGTGTTATAGAAGTGTGTGCCTCTATCACTTATTATCGCCCGGGGAGCTCCAAATCTGTAGAATAGTCTCTTCAGGAAATTTGTGATGAATTTGGCATCATTAGTCGGAAATGCTTGAGCTTCGACCCATCTGGAGACGTAATCTACTGCTACGAGGACATATTCTTTCCCGTTAGACTTTGGGAATGGGCCCATGAAGTCTAATCCCCATATATCGAAGATCTCGCAAGCTTGGATATTAGTCTGAGGCATCTCGTTCTTCATAGAGATATTGCCTTGTCTTTGGCATGCGTCGCAATGCTTTACAAGCTCTTGCGCATCTCGAAATATAGATGGCCAGTAGAATCCTGATTTGTAGACTTTCCTAGCGGTTAAATTTGCTCCATGATGACCTCCAGTTGGTCCATGGTGACATTGGTGAAGAATCCCTGCTGCTTGCTTCTCATCTACGCACCTCCTGATTATCTGATCAGGGCAAATTCTAAACAGGTAAGGATCTTCCCAATAGTAGTACTTGGCATCCCTGAAGAACTTCCTTCTTCGGGAGGTACTCATGCCCTTTTGTACTACTCCAACAACTAGGTAGTTGGCCATGTCGGCATACCAAGGAGTGTCATTAAACTGTGATCCTATGTGAGTTTGTCCTAAACTCATAAGCCGTTCTTCCGGGAATTTATCTCTGATATCTTGTTCTGCAAATTTTTCCATCGTTGGTTTTTCCAAACGACTAAGATGATCTGCTGCGACGTTCTCTGCTCCTTTCTTGTCTTTAATCTCGATGTCGAATTCTTGAAGGAGTAAGATCCATCGTAGGAGTCTCGGTTTCGCATCAAGCTTAGTGAATAGATATTTGAGGGCTGAATGATCTGTATAGACCGTAGTTTTGGACAAGATAAGATAGGAACGAAATTTGTCGAAGGCGAATACTACGGCTAGCAGCTCCTTCTCCGTGGTAATGTAATTCTCTTGAGCTCCGGTTAAGGTTTTGCTGGCGTAATAGATTGGATGAAAGTGTTTATCTACCCATTGTCCAAGCACTGATCCAACTACGAAATCGTCGCATCACACATGATTTCAAATGGTAGACTCCAATCAGGAGCTATCATGATCGGTGCATGTGTTAGCTGTTCTTTCAGATAGTGGAATGCTTTTCGACATTCTTCATTGAATACAAACGGGACTTCCTTTCCTAAGAGGTGAGTGAGAGGTCGTGTGACCTTTGAAAAATCCTTAATGAAATGTCGGTAGAAACCGGCGTGTCCTAGGAAACTCCTTATTACTCTTACCGTGGTAGGTTCTGGAAGTTTAGTGATGGTCTCAATCTTAGCCTTATCAACTTCTATTCCTGCTTTAGAGATCTTATGTCCTAAAACTATCCCTTCTTTTACCATGAAGTGACATTTTTCCCAATTAAGAACTGAATTTGACTCTTCACACCGAGTGAGCATCTTGTTAAGGTTTGATAGGCACGAATCAAAGGTACTGCCAAAGATTGAGAAGTCGTCCATGAAGACTTCCATACAACGTTCAATCATGTCGTGGAATATTGCTAGCATGCATCACTGAAATGTAGCTGGTGCATTGCATAACCCAAAGGGCATACGTCGATAGGCAAATGTTCCATAAGGACAGGTGAAGGTTGTTTTCTCTTGGTCCTTTGGATCGAGGGGAATTTGAAAGTAGCCGGAAAAACCTTCTAGGAAACAGTAGTACTCATTTCCTGATAGACGTTCCAATATTTGATCAATGAAAGGTAATGAAAAATGATCCTTCCGGGTTGCATCGTTTAATTTACGATAATCTATGCAAACCCTCCAACCGGTAACTTCCGGAATTGGAATAAGTTCATTATTTTCATTTTGAATTACGGTCGTCCCTCCCTTTTTGGGTACCACTTGAACATGACTGACCCATGGTGAATCAGAGATTGGATAGATCAGACCGGCGTCCAGAAGTTTGATTACTTCTTTCTTGACGACTTCTTAAATCATAGGGTTGACCCTTCTTTGCCTCTGAACTGATGGCTTGAAATCATCTTTCATGAAGATCTTATGGGTGCAATAGTTGGGGCTGATCCCTTTGATGTCGGAGATCTTTCAAGCAATTGCCTTCTTATGTGATTTCAGCACTTGAATCAATTTCGCCTTCTCTTATGGCGTGAGGTCTTTTGATATAATCACAGGGAGTTGCGATTCTCCTTCTAAGAACACATACTCCAAATTGTCGGGTAACTTCTTCAATTCCAATTACGGAGGCTCCTCGATAGATGGCTTCATTATAGCTATCTCCTTACGATCTAACGAGTCGTACCTCTCCTGGAATTCTGATTCTTCAGTAGCGGTCACTGATGCTATATGTTCTTCATTTCTAGAAATTGTCCTCCTTAATGCTTCCTCTTCAGAAATGTCTTCTTTAGTTTCGAAGGTAGGTTCGGAAAATTCCTCACAGTCTTCCCTTGACTGGGGTTCCTGATATACCGGAATGAAATCTGTCTCTTCATTCGGTCTTCTCCTTAGTAGAGGTAAAGGAATGCCTTGTCCTAGCGGTGCTATTTGAATAGTATGGCCAAGAAGGTTACTTTCAGAGAGGGAAGATATGGGATGACTAAGGTCTATGGTTGAATGGTTGTCGAGATTTCCTTCAGGAGGTGTAAAGAACAGATCCTTAGAAATTTGATCTTGACTGCAAATAGCCATAGTCTCTTCCAGGTATTCGTTGACGAGTTCTTGAAAAGAATCAGAGAGATTCACATCCTCTTCTGCAGGATGGTTCATGAGGCGATCAACATTGAATGTGATTTCTTCTCCTCCAACCCTTAACTTCAATGATTTCTCGTGAACGTCAATTACGGCCTTGGCAGTATTTAGGAATGGTCTGCCAAGAATGAGTGGGACCTTCGTGTCTTCCTCAATATCCATAATGACAAAATCAACGGGAAATGCGAACTTATCCACTCTGACTAGGACATCTTCAGCTATTCCCCGAGGAATCTTAACTGATCTGTCCGCGAGTTGGATAGTCATTCTGGTTGGCCTTAAGTCATTTAATCCTAGCTTCTTGAATAATAAATAGGGCATTAGGTTTACACTGGCTCCTAAGTCTGCTAACGCATTGCTAATTTGGACATCTTGCAGGTAGCAAGGTACCGTAAATCTTCATGTATCTCCTAACTTAGGGGGAATTCCATGCTGTAACACTAACGAGCATTCTTCACTTAAGGGCAAGCTAACTATCTCTCTTAATCTCTCTTTATTTGAAAGCAGTTCTTTGAAAAATTTAGTGCAGTTTGGCATTTCTACTAAAGCATCTACTAGACGTACATTCAAATGCAAATTCTTAATAATATCCCAATACTTAGCAAATTGTGCTTCTTGTTTTTCCTTCCTAAGCCTACCTGGGAAAGGTATGCGGGCGCGCAGAATGATTTCCGGGGCCTTAGGAGAGATAGGTTCCGGTGGATTGACGACTGGGTCAATTTGCACAGGTTCCTTATCGGAAAAATCTTGTATGGGTATATTGATAGTTGTTTCTTTTCCTCCTCTAGTAATTACTAGGGCATCAAACTCACTACACTCTATATCAATTTTAGTAGTTAAACGTTTAAGCGTAAGCTGAAAATTAGTGATTAATTCTTCAAAAGTCTTTATCAACGTGTCGAACTTATTCTGGCATTCTATGACTTGAAGGTTTATCATGTATTGCTTTTTCATAAATTCAGCTAAAATTTCCTTAGAGTGGAGAGTAGGTCTACCCAACTTAACAAATGATTCGGACATCTTTTAAGCATCATCTTTACTCTATTCCATGCTAGACACAATGACTCATTTTCTTTTTAGGAAAAGTTAGTGATGTCATTTCTTAAACAGGTTTGTAGGGAGGGTGGATAATATTTGTTTAGAAATTTAGTGGCTAATTCCTCCCATGTATGAATTGAATTCGGGTTAAGTGCGTCAAACCATGCTGAAGCGTGTTTAGAAAGTGAATATTGAAAAAGATGAAGTTTTAAAATATTTTTCTCGTTTGATTCCTTCTTAAAAGAGTCAACCAGACTGATAAATTTGTTTATATGAAAATTTGGATCGTCAGTCGGTAATCCTTGAAATTTACAGATCATACTGACTAGTTTAATCATGTGTGAACTGATTTCAGGAATTCCTTCGGTTCCTAAGGTGATTGGTCCTCCTCTTTTCTCTAAGCATGACTTATGCATAGAAGCAAGGGTGTCTTGTTGTTCCATTTTTTCTTCTAATTTTCTGTTAATAAAAAGACTTAAAAGTAACTTTTAGAAAATATTAATTTACTAAAAGGATCGTTAATTTAATAAAAACAATTATTCTTGAAATTCGGTCGCTAACCATATCGGATATCTTAATTGATAGGACTTCTCACAGATTACTCGTATCGAAGTGGCCAGGCCGACTACGGAGAGACAGGATCCTTTTGGTTCCAATATAATTGGAGACTGTACGGAAAATCCAATAACCAAATCCGTGTATAATTGTCTTTCTTAGACACCACCAAACAACACTTTGTCTGTTTAAAATCTTTCTCGATCAAAATATTCGCTCCCCGGCAGCGGCGCCAGAAAAACTTTGATGTGGGTACAAAAATATGGCCGAAACGGACAGTTTTATTTCTGCAGTGTCGTTAGGTCGCAGGACGTCTGAATCAGTTGATCAAGGTAGCACTCAGTCGTTTTGTTTATTTATATTTTACGGGGCCTAAATTTACTTTACTTTCTAAGGTGTAGAAGGTGTAAGTTAACCTAGCGTCGAATTTTATGCTGATTAACGAATTAAAGATCAAGTGGATAATTGTCTTTTAGTTAAATTACCTGGATAAAAGATAGTAGTTGATTTTAGCTAAAGGTCCTAAATGCATAAAAAAGGTAAATAAAGTGGGAGGATATCTGGAGTATGCAGATCAAGGAAATGTTGACCAAGATATCAGTACTGGGTTAAGGAAAGGTAATTATGTTTATGTTAAGACTATGCTTGGATTGATGTTGATCTGGATGGATGAGCCAATTACACAGACCTACTTATCTCTGAACTCTCGGAGTTCTCTTTGAGCAGTGAGAAGTATGTCACTTGGTGGTATAACTGAAGTGTAACAATACCTCAGAGGTTATCCTCAGTAGAGTACTAGGTTTATTAGTGAGTTAAGCTCTAATCCTAACCCTCGTTATCAGTTCAGATAACTGAATAACAACGCGCCATGTTGATTGAACACTGATCACAAACGGAAGGAGTCCGTCGGTTTAGGTTAGCAAAACCTTAAATGAAAACTAACAACCATTTCATCATACTAGTGAGATCACAACAAATCAAACATTATACAGCATTACAGTTAATTTACTGATAGTAAAGCAGATAGAAACCTAATAAGTACCTAAACAGTTGATATGACTAAGACCTAGGGCAACAATCAAACAAGAACATGCAATAGGCTTGGGTCATATAGTAGAGGCACTAACTAGATCTTAACAGCTCCTAAGAGGTCTCTTTAGAACAGTCAATAGGCATACTAGGTCATTCATGTCTCAATTCCTAGGTTCCGTGTCCTAAAAGTGCATTAGATGCCTCTCGGGAACTCCGGCCATACCGAGTTCATAGAATCTTCAGATACAGTATAACCAGGGGTCTTAATCCTATGAAGTAGCTAATATAATATAGGTGGACAAGTCCTGATCACAACCTAAGTTGGTCAATCCTTAAGATGCTAGCATACAAATCTATCAGATTTCTTAGTTCAGTATTATAACAGTAATCGTACTATATTAACATAATTACGCTAACCCAAACTTCTATCATGGCAACATACAAATAAATTAAGCTATCATGGAAATATTGGAACGCATTATTAAACATAAAGAGTAAGAATACATGTTTAATACAAAAGATTAGCGTTTCGAATAAAACCTGAAAAAGCCGAACTAATCTGCCCCGGGATCGCAGGGACTCGCCGGGATATCCTCCGGAAAATAAAAGCTAAGCTAACTACTACTAAAAACTACCTACAAATATTGAAAATATAAATTGTATTTCAAGTTGAGTGTGTGTCGGAATGGATGGAGAAAGGACCTTTAAATAGACTTGGAATTTGCCTGCATACGCCTGGCAGGGCGTATGGCAGCACGTTTTTGGCAGGCCGTATGCTTGGCAGGCCGCATGGTGGCTCGTGTGGTGTTACGTATTTGGCAGGACGTTTCCATAGTGGCAGGCCGTATGGCTTGCTTGGTCAGGCTTGATTCACTGGATCGTAACTTGATTTCTTGTCTTTCACCGTTTTCGCTCTAGAATCTTCGTTTTAGCTCTACTTGATTCTTTTTGCATCGCCTTTGTAATTACTTAATCTACAAAGTCAACTGAAAAAACGATAATTTTGCCGACAAAATTTTAATCTTTATTGTTTTAGGGCCTGATTTAGGGGGTAAAAATGTGAGTTTTTGCCCGATATCAGGGGTCAAAAGTATTATATATACCGATCACAAAAGTCTCCAACACATATTTAATCAGAAATAACTAAACATGAGACAGCATAGGTAGATTAAGTTATTAAATGATTAAGATTTCGAGATTCGTTACCACCCGGGGAAGGCAAATATGGTAGCCGACGCCTTGAACAGAAAGGACAGAGAACCCATTCGAGTAAAAGCTATGAATATATTGATTCACAATAACCTTACTACTCAAATAAAGGAGGCGCAACAAGGAGTTTTAAAAGAAGGAAATTTAAAGGATGAAATACCCAAAGGATCGGAGAAGTATCTTAATATACGGGAAGACGGAACCCGGTATAGGGCTGAAAGGATTTGGGTACCAAAAATTGTAGATATGAGAGAAATGGTACTTAGAGAAGCTCATAAAACCAGATACTCAATACATCCTGAACGGGGAAGATGTATAAGGATCTCAAGAAACATTTTTGATGGCCGGGTATGAAAGCCGATGTTGCTAAATACGTAGGAGAATGTTTGACGTGTTCTAAGGTCAAAGCTGAGCATCAGAAACCATCAGGTCTACTTCAACAACCCGAAATCCCGGAATGAAAATGGGAAAACATTACCATGGATTTCATCACTAAATTGCCAAGGACTGCAAGTGGTTTTGATACTATTTGGGTAATAGTTGATCGTCTCACTAAATCAGCACACTTTCTACCAATGAGAGAAGATGATATGTAACACCTCGTTTATCCACGTATATGATTTATAGGTGAATTGGGTATGTACGACTAGTTTACGGATGGTTCAAGGCGTACTCGCATGTTGAAGTTAGTATGCGAGAAAAATGAATCAGGGAAAGCAGAGTGTCGCGGCGCGACAAATGGAGCAGCGGCGCGGCATTTCGAAAGAATCCAGATCAGAAGTTAGTTATAAAATGATCCCAGACTTAGTCAAATGTCGCGGCGCGACATTTAAGGTCGCGGCGCGGCATACTGCACGCACTGGCACCAGATTCTTGTAATTTTAAATGAAGTTCAAGGGCATTTTAGTCTTTTCACATTTGAGCCAGATTTGAGGCTTTAACCTCATCCACTCATTTCATTTTCCTAATTTCATTTTCCTTTTCTTTCCATTTTTCTCTCAAAACTCAAACACCCAATTGGATTCAAGTGGGATTTTGGAAAGGAAGAAGCGGGTTTTGTTCTTTGGCGTAGTTGGCAAGTTTGTTCTCCTCGTTCTTGGCTACACAGTGATACTAGTGGTAAGCTCTAACTCCAAATTTCATTTTCGTGTTCATCATTCAAATTTGGGGCTTTTGATTGTATGATTCATAGGTGAAACCCATTTAGTTGTTAATTGGAGATTAACACCAATATTTGGGTTTATTGTTGTTAAAGGCGGATTTTGGGTTGGTTAATGATTTAACCATATTCAAGACTTGAGAATGGTGTATAATCACTAGTGTTAGTGATTATTGATGATTTGGAGACCTTTAGGGTTCTTGTGGTTGACTAACTTTGACTAGAGTCGAAATTAGGGTTTGTTGAGGATTATAACCCGAATGTCGATTCGTTGAAGTTTGTAAACTTAAAATGGATTAAGTTGAAGTATAAAACCGAGTTAAACATGTTTTGGTGTCAAAACTTGTAAATGGTGAGATTTTGACCTTATGGGTCAAAATTAGGGTTTATGGGCGATTTTGAGAACGATAAGTGTTTAACACTTGTGTTCGGGTTTAATTGGCATATTAGGACCATTATCATTTGTGTTAGTGATTATTGGTTAGTTTGGGCGCGGTTTGTACTTGGAGGTGCATTTGGGTCGAATTTGCACTAAGTGTCAAATTGGGTTGGTTTGTAAATCCAATCTAAGTGTGTTGTTGAATTTGTGATAATGGAATAGGTACTTTCCATTGACGAGTTGCGGATTACTTGGAAGCATTCTTCAAGGCGACAAGGTGAGTGTTAATATCCTATATGCATATGTATGTGTAGGATGGGTGCGGGTCGGGTGAAGTGATTCTCGGTTATAGAGCTCACTTCACATATAGGTGGATTTGATGGACTTTTGTATGAGTCCAATTGGCACGGTTGTGCATTTTGGTTGACCTCCTTTTGGCGATGTGTACACTTGTGTGTACGTTATCACATGTATTATGATGTAGTTTTGGATAACCCCGATGTGGTGGATTTTATAATCCCGTGACCGTGGGTTTTGATGTTGAGAAGTGAATCGCGTGTAGTTCGGATTCACGATGACTCGTGTAGTTCGGTCATCTTATTGAGGTAGTAATATCGTGTGGTTTCTAATTACTAAGGCTCGTGTAGTTCGGCCAACCTCGATGTTGTCTTGTTGAAGATAGTAATCTCGTGTGGTTTCGGATTACTAAGTCTCGTGTAGTTCGGCCAATATTCATTGTGGTGTTTGGTATTTCCGTAATGGGTTAATGGGTTAACCTTATTCGTTTTATATATTGTTATATATGTATATTAATGTAATGTTGTGTTGTAGCTAACCCTCCGGGTGTAGCTTATTGGCGTTGTTCACATCGTCGTGGTGAACTTACACTTTGTTGATATCTTTAGCTTGTTGCTTAGAGATCGTACGGTATACTTAGTGTAGTTGCCTTATACATGGATGCTTCGGTATGCGGTATTTGATATTTGTGTGGTGTGTCCATTTTATACATATATATGTATGTAGTATATTATCATTCACAAAGCGTTAGCTTACCCTCTAGTTGTTGCTATTTTTATAGGATCGCATGCTTGGCGGCTCGGGTAAACTTGGGGATTAGAGATCTTGGCTAGGTTGCTAAGAAGCTCTTGCTTTTGTATTCGATTAGGATTTGGGTAGCGTAGTCCCAAATCACCATGCTCGGTTTTGGTTGGAAACTAAACTAGTCGGGTCGTGTATGTCCGTTTGGACAATTAATTAATGTATTAAATGTTTTAAAGTTATTAAACTTATTATTGTATTAAAGATGTTTATGGAAACACAATTGGGACCTAAAGTATTATTTAACGCGTATTAAAAGGAAAATTTTTTATGGACCGGCTTTAATACGGGTTGGGTTGTTACAAGTGGTATCAGAGCATGGTATAAGGGATTTAGGTGACTTGAGATAGGTGCCTAGACTTAGACTTTTGTGTGTGCTTAATTTATTGCATGACTTGTAGGATTACGGGTCGGAATGGGTTATAGATAGTGCCTTGTTTGTAGGTGGACTAACGGCTATATTAGTAATGCGGATATTATTAATATATTAATTGTGTTGTGATAATAATTCTCGCGTATGTGCATATCGCGTAGAATTTTGTTTATGTTTGTTTATATCATCGAGCGAGGCGGTCGTTGTACTAACGAGTTGATACGGCGTGTGTGCGTAATAAGGACTTGCAAACCTTATTACGGATGCAAATCGTGTCTAGCAAGTGATGTACGACGAGTGTTTAGCAAGATGAGGCGGTATTGTGTGTGTGCTTTATACGTTTGTGATCTAATCGCTTTGCATTCCTTAGAATGGCGATGGGAAACGGGATCGAGACGAACGATTTGGAGTTTAACGCTAGAGTTGCGGCCGCCGTTAAGGAGCAAATGGGTGCGTTGGAAGAAAGAATGGATAGGAGGTATTCCGAATTTCGGAGTAGCAGTGAAATGGAGCGTTGTCTTAAGAGTTTCATGAGGACTATACCCCCGATGTATGACGGGAAACTGGATCCTTTGGTAAGCATAACTTGGATCTCGGATGTCGAAGGGTGTTTTCGTACTATTGAATGCCCTCCTGAGAAGAAGATGAGACTCGCTACTAGTTTGTTGCGGGGTAGGGCAAAGGATTGGTTGGATGGTAAGATTGATCTTGTCGGTGGTGGACCGTTTATGGCGTTATCGTGGGACGGGTTTAAGAAGGAATTCTTCGAGGAGTTCCGAACTTCAGCCGATTTGTCAGAAATGCGTAATGAGTTGCGAAATTTGCAACAGGGTTCTATGGATTTGAATACTCTCAAGACGACCTTTATGGCGAAGGCTCGTTTTTTCCCGGAGTATTTGGGGAATGATAATTTGTTGATGCAAGATTTCTATCGAACCTTGAATGATGACTTGAAGAATAAGATTAGCCGGGGTCACGCGAAATCGTTTGCAGAATTATTCGCCGTGGCTAGAGGTTTCGAGTCGTATTCACGATCAAAGAAGGGTGAACCTTCGAGCGAGAGAAGGGTTGTTTCGTATGGTGCTCCGAGTAAGAGGACTAAGGGTCCGAGTGTGAGCACGGGTGGTAAGCGGACGGGTATACCGGATTCTAGTGCATCTAGATGTTACAATTGTGGCATGAGGGGTCACAAGTCTTGGGAATGTTCGGTACCAAAGGGTGATGGTATGGTGTGTTTCAATTGCCAAGAAGAAGGACATCGTAAGTCGGAATGTCCCAAGTTAACGGGGACGGGTGCGGCAAGGAGACGTTAAGGTACGTTTCGTTTTAATAAATATGTCCTTCGATTATTTATTAAGTGCCGTTTGAATTTGAGCTGATTAAATGCCTTGTGTTGTGCATATTGTTGTTATGGGTGACGTCCCTAATGGAAGTACCCTATGGTGACGTTTGATTGTCGGGCGAAGGGCGTAAGACTTGGTGCAACCAAGCATTCCTTAGTATTTGGGAAATGTTTCTACCAAACCATGGAAATGGGTTTTGGTGTTAGGTTGTTAAGCGCGTGTTCGCTTTTGTGTGGAGGTCGATGAACCGAGAGGTTCGACGGGTGGGCTGAAACCCTTAAAATCAAGTGTTTTGGATCTCGATGTATGTTGGTAAAGGAGTCTACGGGACGCGACATTAGGTGCCTCTTTTATATCTACTAGCGTGGTGTTCGACTCCGATTGTGTTGTGGTTACATTGTACTTAGGTTACCGGAGTGAAACCCTTAGGTACATGAGTGACTAGGTGGAAATTGACAAACTAGAGCAATTGGATGATTGCGAGGGTGTGGTTTGTGTAATCGTGGTACACTTTTTGTTCGAAGTGTTTAAGGATTGATAGAAATCCTTCGTGTGCTCAAGGCTGGAGCAAGATATGGTGATGGGTCGTGTGAGGCCAATCGTTTATAAAGTCTACCTTTGGTAGTATTGTACGGTTGTACGAGTTGTGGATATGGGACGTAGATTCAAGTGGGGGAGTTACACTCCTGCACGAGGAAGTTTTAGTGTGAGATTTCGGATGATGCTTTTGGTAGATCTAAAAAATGCTGGCGAGACCTGGTTTTGGTCGATTTGTGGAAGATTACAATTTTGGATAAATTGTACTTATTGTTTGGATTTGAATTATCACCGAGGTGGTAATGTGGTAAATCTCGTTGAGAGATAATGGACGTGTTTGGTGAGCAAGGTGTAATCCTTCGGTTAAGGGAGGTGTGTGTCGGATTCTCTTCTAGAGAATTATTGTTTTGTGCCTATGTTTGATATAGGTGGTTCTTGCTCGAGTGTGTGAATGGTTAGTGGTATCCGTTAGGATTCACTATGGTGTAGCAGAGCGCGATGTTACGCTACTCGTCGTTCGAGGCTAAAAGGGCGTTGATTGATGAAGCATGACTTTTGGAGTCCGCTGACTTCATCATGGTATTGGTGATTGATGAAGCATGACCTTTATTGTCCGCTGACTTCATCATGGGAGTATGCGATTGGTGGAGCAAGACCTTCGGGGTCCGCTGACTTCATCATGAGCGAGGTGTTATATCGGTGAAGCATGACCGTTGACGGGGTCCGCTGACTTCATCCGGTGTTGTGATTGGTGAAGCATGATCTTCGGGTCCGCTGACTTCATCATGGTAGTGGATCGAGTGTGGTTTCGGATTCACGATGACGCGTGTGGTTTCGGTCATCTTATTGTGGAAGTGAGTCGCGTGTAGTTCGGATTCACAAATGACTCGTGTGGTTTCGGTCATTGTATTGAGGAGTGAGTCTCGTGTAGTTCGGATTCACAAATGACTCGTGTAGTTCGGTCATTCCTTCGAGATAGTGACTCTCGTGTAGTTCGGATTCACTAAGGCGCGTGTAGTTCGGCCAATCCAGATTGTTGTTGTGGTGAAGGTAGTGAGTCGCGTATAGTTCAGATTCACTAAGGCGCGTGTATTTTTGGCCAGCCTTCGGGTTGTGTGATCTGTTGGTTATTTTATACACCAATGGTGGGGTCGTAAGGACCATGTCGTGTGATCTATTGGTTGTTTGATATGCCGATGGTGGAGTCGTGAAGACCATGTTGTATGATTAGTGATGCGATAGCCGTGCTTCGCTCACATCTTGCTACGGGTGTGACGATAGTCGATTTTATACACCTTGGGATTAACGTTACCATAGTCGTTTTGGGCATTATCGATCTTAACCGTTTGTTATGATGTTACGGTAGTTGCGTATTGGTCGTATTGCGCACTATAAGGGATGTATAGTGATTGGTGTTATCCGTAAGGATTCGCTTGGTTCGGTCTTCATCGCTTCGGGTTGTTGACCTTAGGTTGAGATTGGTTGTTTTTAGCATCGTACTCGGTAAGGGTATGCTAAGGAATTGATATCTCGATACGAGATTGGTTGAGTTTTCCTGATGTGAGGGATTAAGTTAGTGCTAGTGCTCGGAATTATGGAATTTGATAAATCGAGGGTGACGATTTAGCTGTTAAGGGTAACTCTTTGAGAAGAATTGTCTAAGGGATCGTTGTAGACTTCGGTTGTTGCGTGTATTGTACGTCTCGGGATGCGATCAAGTGTGTAATTTGTCATTGGATTAACCATCGGGTTAGCGAGTTTGTGGTAAAAGCCGGTTTGAAATGCATGTTCGACGACCATTGAGTGTGAGTCCGTTTGGGTTCGTGACTAGGATCACGAGTACGTGATCGAGTCTAAGAGGGGGAGAGTTGTAACACCCCATTTTTCCCCGTATATGATTTATAGGTGAATTGGGTATGTACGACTAGTTTACGGATGGTTCAAGGCGTACTCGCATGTTGAAGTTAGTACGCGAGAAAAATGAACCAGGGAAAGCAGAGTGTCGCGGCGCGACAAATGGAGCCGCGGCGCGGCGTTTTGAAAGAATCCAGATCATAAGTTAGTTATAAAATGATCCCAGACTTAGTCAAATGTCGCGGCGTGACATTTAAGGCCGCGGCGCGGCATACTGCACGAACTGGCACCAGATTCTTGTAATTTTAAATGAAGTTCAAGGGCATTTTGATCTTTTCACGTTTGAGCCAGATTTGAGGCTTTAACCTCATCCACTCATTTCATTTTCCTAATTTTATTTTCCTTTTCTTTCCATTTTTCTCTCAAAACTCAAACACCCAATTGGATTCAAGTGGGATTTTGGAAAGGAAGAAGCGGGTTTTGATCTTTGGCGTAGTTGGCAAGTTTGTTCTCCTTGTTCTTGGCTACACGGTGATACTAGTGGTAAGCTCTAACTCTGAATTTCATTTTCGTGTTCATCATTCAAATTTGGGGCTTTTGATTGTATGATTCATAGGTGAAACCCATTTAGTTGTTAATTGGAGATTAACACCAATATTCGGGTTTATTGTTGTTAAAGGCGGGTTTTGGGTTGGTTAATGATTTAACCATGTTTAAGGCTTGAGAATGGTGTATAATCACTAGTGTTAGTGATTATTGATGATTTGGAGACCTTTAGGGTTCTTGTGGTTGACTAACTTTGACTACAGTCGAAATTAGGGTTTGTTGAGGATTATAACCCGAATGTCGATTCGTTGAGGTTTGTAAACTTAAAATGGATTAAGTTGAAGTATAAAACCGAGTTAAACATGTTTTGGTGTCAAAACTTGTAAATGGTGAGATTTTGACCTTATGGGTCAAAATTAGGGTTTATGGACGATTTTGAGAACGATAAGTGTTTAACACTTGTGTTCGGGTTTAATTGGCATATTAGGACCATTATCACTTGTGTTAGTGATTATTGGTTAGTTTGGGCGCGGTTTGTACTTGGAGGTGCATTTGGGTCGAATTTGCACTAAGTGTCAAATTGGGTTGGTTTGTAAATCCAATCTAAGTATGTTGTTGAATTTGTGATAATGGAATAGGTACTTTCCATTGACGAGTTATGGATTACTTGGAAGCATTCTTCAAGGCGACAAGGTGAGTGTTAATATCCTATATGCATATGTATGTGTAGGATGGGTGCGGGTCGGGTGAAGTGATTCTCGGTTATAGAGCTCACTTCACATATAGGTGGATTTGATGGACTTTTGTATGAGTCCAATTGGCACGGTTGTGCGTTTTGGTTGACCTCCTTTTGGCGAGGTGTACACTTGTGTGTACATTATCACATGTATTGTGATGTAGTTTTGGATAACCCCGATGTGGTGGATTTTATAATCCCGTGACCGTGGGTTTTGATGTTGAGAAGTGAATCGCGTGTAGTTCGGATTCACGATGACTCGTGTAGTTCGGTCATCTTATTGAGGTAGTAATCTCGTGTGGTTTTGGATTACTAAGGCTCGTGTAGTTCGGCCAACCTCGATGTTGTCTTGTTGAAGATAGTAATCTCGTGTGGTTTCGGATTACTAAGGCTCGTGTAGTTCGGCCAATCTTCATTGTGGTGTTTGGTATTTCCGTAATGGGTTAATGGGTTAACCTTATTCGTTTTATATATTGTTATATATGTATATTAATGTAATGTTGTGTTGTAGCTAACCCTCCGGGTGTAGCTTATTGGCGTTGTTCACATCGTCGTGGTGAACTTACACTTTGTTGATATCTTTAGCTTGTTGCTTAGAGATCGTACGGTATGCTTAGTGTAGTTGCCTTATACATGGATGCTTCGGTATGCGGTATTTGATATTTGTGTGGCGTGTCCATTTTATACATATATATGTATGTAGTATATTATCATTCACTAAGCGTTAGCTTACCCTCTCGTTGTTGCTATTTTTATAGGATCGCATGCTTGGCGGCTCGGGTAAACTTGGGGATTAGAGATCTTGGCTAGGTTGCTAAGAAGATCTTGCTTTTGTATTCGATTAGGATTTGGGTAGCGTAATCCCAAATCACCATGCTCGGTTTTGGTTGGAAACTAAACTAGTCGGGTCGTGTATGTCCGTTTGGACAATTAATCAATGTATTAAATGTTTTAAAGTTATTAAACTTGTTATTGTATTAAAGATGTTTATGGAAACACAATTGGGACCTAAAGTATTATTTAATGCGTATTAAAAGGAAAAAAATTTATGGGCCTGCTATAATACGGGTTGGGTTGTTACATGATAAAATGGAGAAGTTGGCGCGATTATACTTGAAGGAAGTTGTCTTCAGACATGGAATACCAGTCTCTATTATCTCAGATAGGGATGGCAGATTTGTTTCAAGATTTTGGCAGACATTGCAACAAGCATTGGGGACTCGTCTAGACATGAGTACTGCTTATCATCCACAAACTGATGGGCAAAGTGAAAGGACAATACAGACCCTTAAAGACATGCTACGAGCATGTGTTATCGATTTCGGAAACAGTGAAACAGTTGGGATCGACAACTACCGTTAGCAGAATTTTCCTACAACAACAGTTACCATTCGAGTATTGAGATGGCGCCGTTTGAAGCACTTTATGGTTAAAAGTGCAGGTCTCCGATTTATTGGAGTGAAGTGGGGGATAGACAGATTACGGGTCGGAGATAATTCAAGAAACTACCGAGAAGATCATCCAAATTCAACAACGATTGAAAACTGCCCAAAGTCGACAAAAGAGCTATGCGGACATTAAAAGAAAAGATATAGAATTTAAGTTTGGAGAGATGGTCATGCTTAAGGTTTCACCTTGGAAAGGCGTTGTTCGATTTGGTAAAAGGGGGAAACTAAATCTAAGGTACATTAGACCATTCAAGATTATAGATCGTGTCGGACCAGTAGCTTACCGACTTGACTTACCGCAACAAATCGCCGGGGTACATAATACTTTTCATGTCTCGAATTTGAAGAAATATTTTGCTAAAGAAGATCTCACCATTCCATTAGACGAGATTACAATTAACGAAAAACTACAATTTATTGAAGAACCCGTCAAAATAATGGATCGTGAGATTAAAAGACTTAAGCAAAACAAGATACCAATTGTTAAGGTTCGATGGAATGCTCGTAGAGGACCCGAGTTCACCTGGGAACAAGAAGATCAGATGAAGAAGAAATACCCGCACCTATTTCCGGAAGATACGTCAACACCTCCAACTGCTTAAAATTTCGGGACGAAATTTATTTAACGGGTAGGTACTGTAGTGACCCGAACTTTTTCATGATTATATATTAATTGAAAACTATATTTTCATGATTAAATTTCCAACATGGTAAGCAATCAAACTTGTTAAGACTTGATTATTTGAAATGAGTTTCATGTAGACAATTGACCACCCAAGTTGACCGGCGATTCACGAACGTTAAAACTTGTAAAAACTATATGATGACATACATATGGATATATATATATATATAGTTATCATGATATTATGATAAGTATGTACCTCATTAAGTATTTTAACAATGAGTTATATACATAAAAATGAGACTATTGAATTAAGAAACTTGAAAATGGTATATATAACGATTATCGTTATAACAACGTCTTACTAATTACATATGAATCATTTTAAGATATTGATACACTATATATAAACATGTTAAATGATAATTAAACATATCATTAAGTATTATAACAATGAACTACATATGTAAAAACAAGACTACTAACTTAAGGATTTCGAAACGAGACATATATGTAACGATTATCGTTATAACGACATTTAACAGTATATATATCATATTAAGATATATTAATACATCATTATATCATGATAATGTAATAATTTAACATTTCATTAGATATAATAAACAATGTGTTAACAACATTTAACAAGATCGTTAACTTAAAGGTTTCAAAACAACATTTACATGTAACGACTAACGATGACTTAACGACTCAATTAAAATGTATATACATGTAGCGTATTTAGATGTATTAGTACACTTTTGAAAGACTTCAAGACACATATCAAAGTACTTCTACTTAACAAAAATGCTTACGATTACATCCTCATTCATTTTCATCAACAATTCTACTCGTATGCACTCGTATTTGTACTTGTACAATACACAGCTTCTAAATGTATTTACTATTGGTATATACACTCCAATGATCAGCTCTTATCAGCCCATGTGAGTCACCTAACCATGTGGGAACCATCATTTAATAACTAGCATGACTTATGAGCAAGGAAACGAAAACAAGAACTCCTTTTAACCCCACTCACCTTCACCACTCACCACCTACTCCATTTCACTTCCAATTTTCTTCCCAATTCTCTCTCAAAACACACACACTCTTCCATGAACGTCTAAGTTACTATTTTTCCAGCAAAAATCCTCAAATACAAGCTTTGGTTATTACCTATAATCATCATAAAAACAATTACTCAAGAACACATCAAGAACACTTCCAAGTTTACAAGTTTACTTCCAAGTTTCCTAATCCATTCCAAGCAATCATCTAAGATCAAGAAACCTTTGTTATTTATAGTAGGTTATCTTTCTAAATCAAGGTAATATTCATATTCAAGATTTGATTCAATTTCTATAACTATAACTATCTTAATTCGAGTAATAATCTTACTTGAACTTGTTTTTTTGTCATGATTCTATTTCAAGAACTTCCAAGCCATCAAAGATCCTTTGAAGCTCAAGTTATTTTTTCATCATTTCCAGTAGGTTTACCTACTAAACTTGAGGTTGTAATGATGTTCATAACATCATTCGATTCATATATATATAACTACCCTATTCGAAGGTTTAAACTTGTAATCACTAGAACATAGTTTAGTTAATTCTAAACTTGTTCGCAAACAAAAGTTAATCCTTATAACTTGACTTTTAAAATCAACTAAACACATGTTCTATATCTATATGATATGCTAACTTAATGATTTAAAACCTGAAAACACGAAAAACACCGTAAAACCGGATATACGCCGTCGTAGTAATACCGCGGGCTGTTTTGGGTTAGTTAATTAGAAACTATGATAAACTTTGATTTAAAAGTTGTTCTTCTGGGAAAACGATTTTTCTTATGAACATGAAACTATATCCAAAAATCATGGTTAAATTCAAAGTGGAAGTATGTTTTCCAAAATGGTCATCTAGACGTCGTTCTTTCGACTGAAATGACTACCTTTACAAAAATGACTTGTAACCTGTATTTCTGACTATAAACTTATAATTTTTCTGTTTAGATTCATAAACTTAAGTTCAATATGAAACCATAGCAACTTGAATCAATCAAAACGTATTTAAAACGAAGAAGTTATGGGTAAAACAAGATTGGATATTTTTGCTTGTTGTAACTACGTGAAAATTGGTAACAAATCTATATTAATCATATCCTAGCTAACTCATATTGTATTATACACGTATTCTAATATATTATGTAATCTTGGGATACCATATACACGTATGCAAATGTTTTGACATATCATATCGACCCATGTATATATATTATTTGGAACAACCATAGACACTCTATATGCAGTAATGTTGGAGTTAGCTATACAGGGTTGAGGTTGATTCCAAAAATATATATACTTTAAGTTGTGATCTAGCCTGAGACGTGTATACACTGGGTCGTGGATTGATTCAAGATAATATATATCAATTTATTTCTGTACAACTAACTGTGGACAACTAGTTATAGGTTACTAACGAGGACAGCTGACTTAATAAACTTAAAACAGTAAAACGTATTAAAAATGTTGTGAATATATTTTGAACATACTTTGATATATATGTACATATTTGTTATAGGTTCGTGAATCGACCAGTGGCCAAGTCTTACTTCCCGACGAAGTAAAAATCTGTGAAAGTGAGTTATAGTCCCACTTTTAAAATCTATTATTTTTGGGATGAGAATACATGCAGTTTTATAAATGTTTTACAAAATAGACACAAGTGATCTAAATTACATTCTATGTTGAATTATCGAACCGAATATGCCCCTTTTTAGCTTGGTAGCCTAAGAATTGGTGTTTATTATAATTGTCACCAATTGACGCGAATCCTAAAGATAGATCTATTTGGACCAACAAGCCTCATCCGAGTTACGGATGCTTTATTACTTCGATTTATCATGTCCGATGAGAGTCCCGGAATAATGGGGATATTCTATATGCATCATGTTAAGGTCGGTTACCAGGTGTTCATCATATGAATGATTTTTATGCAGATTGCATGTTGTTTATGAGAAATGAAAATATGAAATCTTGTGGTCTATTATTACGATTTGATAAATATGTAGGTTAAACCTATAACTCACCAACATTTTTGTTGACGTTTAAAGCATGTTTATTCTCAGGTGATTATTAAGAACTTCCGCTGTTGCATGCTAATTTATGGACAAGAGTTGGAGTCAGCATGCTTGTGTAATATTGTTTAAAAACTGCATTCGAAGACTTAAATTGATGTGTAATATTATTGTAAACTATTATATAATAATCGTGTGAAAACGCTATATTTTAGATTATCATTATTTGATAATCGTCGTAATATTTTTAAACCTTTATCGATAAAATAAAGGTTATGGTTTGTTTTAAAATCGAATGCAGTCTTTGAAAAACATCTCATATAGAGGTCAAAACCTCGCAACGAAATCAATTAATATGGAACGTTTATAAATCGATATGAACGGGACATTTCACAGACCAGCAAATCAGGTATATTTCATATACAGTTATATACTTTTTCTAGTGATTCCTGGATTTTTAATACTGGTTGTGGTACTCACATCTGTAACAATATGCAGGGAATGAGAAGAAGTAATAGACTGAAGAACAACACACTAGACTTAAGAGTGGGCAATGGGGCTCGAGCTGCTGTCAAAGCTATTGGAACCTATGAGCTTACTCTACCTAGTGGTCTTATTGTTTTGTTGGAATAATGTCATTATGCTCCTAGTATTACGAGCAATGTAATTTCAGTTTCTCTTTTGAAAAATATTGGTTTTGAACTTACATTTACGCACTTTGGTATTTCAGTTTCTAAGAATAATGTAATTTATTTTAATGCTATTCCACGTGATGGTATTTTTGAAATTGATATGCATGGTGTGATTTCAAATAATAATTCTGTATATACCTATACTTCCAAAAGATTCAAGCAAGACTTGAACAAGACCTATCTATGGCATTGTCGTCTTGGTCATATAAATCAACAACGCATTTCGAAACTCCAATCTAATGGGATTTTGGAATCAACTGGCTCTGAGTCATTTGATGTATGCGAGTCATGTTTATGTGGAAAGATGACAAAGGCTCCTTTCTCCGATTTAGGTGAAAGAGCTAAAGATCTTTTAGGACTAATACATACTGATGTGTGTGGCCCTTTTAGAACTATGTCTAGAAATGGTGAATCATACTTTGTTACATTTACTGATGATTATAGTAGATATGGTTATGTTTACTTGCTGAAACATAAACATGAAGATTTTGAAACATTCAAAATCTTTCAAAATGAAGTAGAGAATCAACTTGGAAAAACCATTAAAGCCCTTCGCTCTGACAGGGGAGAGGAATATATGAGTCAAGAGTTTTTAGACCACCTGAACAATCGTGGGATTGTCCACAATTCACTCCACCTTATACACCACTGCACAATGGTGTGTCGGAGCGGAGGAATCGAACTTTACTTGATATGGTTCGATCTATTGTGATTCTAACTACTCTACCGATGTCTTTTTGGGGTTATGCATTAGAGTCTGCTGCACGCATACTCAATATGGTTCCAACCAAGAAGGTAGAAAAGACACCAATGAGTTATGGCATGGAAAGAGTCTTAAGTTGTCTTATTTGAAAGTCTGGGGTTGTGAAGCGTATGTGAAACGTGACACTTTAAACAAGTTAGAACCCAGAGGTATCAAATGTCACTTTGTGGGATACCCAAAGGAAACATTGGGTTACTACTTTTACTACCAAGCTGAAAACAAAGTGTTTACTGCTCGGTTTTCTGAATTATTTGAAAGAGATCTTCTCTTACAAGAAGTCAGTGGGAGTAAAGTAGATCTTGAAGAAATTCAAGAATCTCAAAGTAACATAACTTCTGAAGGTACTAGCCAACCGCACGTTGAAGCTGAACACACTGTTGGTGAGCCAGAACGTGTTGCACCTATACTTAGTAGATCTAGTAGAACTCTTCATCAACCTGAGAGGTTAAATCTTCTGATTAATTCAAATGAACCTCATCTAGGGGATTATGATGAACCCTCTAGCTATGGTGAAGCCATGTCAGATCCACAATCTGACAAATGGGGAGATTCTATGAAGGTAGAGATGCAGTCCATGAAAGATAATCAAGTATGGGACTTGATTGATCTTCCACCTAGTTGCAAGACAGTGGGGTGTAAATGGGTCTTTAAGAAGAAGGCTGACATGGACGGTAATGTAAATACTTTTAAGGCTCGGTTGGTGGTAAAAGGTTATACTCAAACTCAAGGAATTGATTATGAGGAAACTTTTTCACTTGTCACGAGCATTAAATCAATTAGGATACTTATTGCCATAGCTGCTTTTCATGATTATGAAATATGGCAAATGGATGTCAAAACCGCTTTCCTAAATAGCGACCTAAGCGAGGACGTATATATGGTTCAGCCGGAAGGGTTTGTGAATCCTAAGCATCCTACTAAAGTATGCAAGCTTCTAAAATCCATTTATGGATTAAAGCAAGCATCCAGGAGCTGGAATCTTAAGTTTGATCAGAAAATCAAAGAGTTTGGTTTTTCTCAAAACCAAGATGAGCCATGTGTTTACATTAGAGCTTGTGGGAGCAAAGTTGTCTTCTTGATCTTGTATGTTGATGACATACTACTTATTGGAAATGACATTCCAACTTTGCAAGATGTCAAATCTTGTCTTGGAAAATATTTTACCATGAAAGATCTTGGAGAAGCTAAGTATATTCTAGAAATCAAGATCTATAGAAATAGATCCAAAAGGCTTATTGGTTTGATTCAAAGTACATACATTGACAAAATCTTACGAAGATATAACATGCAAAACTCCAAGCGCGGAGCATTGCCCATGCAAAAGGGCATAACCTTGAGCAAGTCTCAAAATCCTATCACACCTGATGAGATAAGACGAATGAAATGTGTTCCGTATGCTTTTGCTATAGGATCCATTATGTATGCCATGTTATGTACTAGACATGATGTCTCGTTAGCTTTAAATTTGACGAGTCGTTATCAACAGAATCCAGGTGAAGAACATTGGATTGCTGTTAAGAGCATTCTTAAATATTTGCGGAGAACTAAAGATATGTTCTTGGTTTACGGTGGTTTGGAAGAAGAGTTGAGTATTAGATGTTATACAGATGCTAGTTTCCAAACTGATCGAGATGATTCTCGATCCCAGTCGGGGTATGTCTTTGTCAAGAATGGTGGGGCAGTTGATTGGAGAAGCTCAAAGCAGAGCACAGTTGCACAGTCTACAACGGAAGCAGAATACATTGCTGCCTCAGAAGCTGCTCAAGAAGCTGTCTGGATTAGGAAGTTTATTGCTGAACTCGGAGTAGTTCCCAGCATTGAATCCCCTATGAAAATGTACTGTGATAATTCAAGTGCTATTATACTTGCGAAAGAATCACGTGTACGTAAAGGTAGCAGACACATTCTTTGAAAGTTTGACTACATTCAAGAAGTCTTTGAGAGGAATGATATTAGTATTCTTAAGGCTCATACAGATGATAATCTGGCTGACCCGTTCACGAAGCCCATGACACACAACAAGCATGATGATCATGCTAGTAGTATTGGACTTCGTTATGCTGTCGATCTTTTTAATTTGTAATTTAGTATTTGGATATTTTTGGAACATTAAGCAGTTTTATCTTAATGAATTGATATATAGTTGGTATGATCAGTTTCATTTATATCACTGTGTTCTATATTAGCATGTTTAGCCCATGAATAATTGTTGATTATTCAAAATCTCCATAATCGGTTATGTTATGGGAATAACATGAATTAAGATTAATATGAAATTTTGGTTATATTCATTGATGATGAATAGTTAACTTATTGAGACCAAAATTCATATGTATTCATTGATGATGAATATTGGAATGACCCAACCATGAGATGTCACTACATGGATCGTAGTCAGTAGTGAATCTTTTAGTGATTATGTTTTTATGTCCTTAGACTTGATATGCACGCCAGTTTTGATGTGTGGAACATTGTACTTTGATATGGTTAAATGCTATCCTGAATAAGGCTGTTATAAAGGCCATTATTGGGTATAATATAAAGCTCGTGATAGACACATGTATGCAATATAGGATTTGTTCCTCTAAAATGTTTGGAGTTAGATACTTTTTGAGCTCCTCGATGAATGAATAAGATATTTGTGTGGCAGCACCCAAATGTAATTAAGATGATACTTAATTAGTTTGGTGATCTAATTCAGTTCTAAGATCGAGAAACAAAATTGTTAAACAAATGAGAATGACCGATGATCCATATCTCAAGTTTAACTAAAGTATCTGAAACAAAAGGACGAATAACATTTAAAACTTACCATAAATTTGGGGACAATGACGTGTTGCTAGACGCTTACCATTGTTTGTATAGTTACTTGGTGTTGTGCCATGCACAAGTAGAAGTCTGTAGAATTAATGTGCAAGGTACAACATATAACTATATGGCCAACCTTATTTGAGCCTTCGGGGTCACACACATATACACCGAGACGTCAAATAAAATATATATATGATGTATATATATTACTCAAGTAACAAAATAGTTAATCGAAATTAATTCATTTACTATTCATATGAATAGTAAATGAATCGAAATTAATTAATTTACTATTCACATAAAAGCGACGTGATAGAAATTATTAATTATAAGTTACATAATATACCCCTAAAGTATTTGAGAAATACGACTTTGAAAAAGAAAATTACAAAAGAAGTTAAAACGCGTAAATCATAAATACGACTTTTAAAAAGGAAAATATATCCGTGATCCAAATTGATTGATACTCTTTACTTTACTTCATATTATATATATGGACGAGAGAATTGAAAAGAGAGTAAGTAAGAAAAAATAATATTGTTTCATACGGAGTATCATTTTGGATTCATAATATTAATCAAAGGTTGATTAATTATTACTTGGGTTTGGACTAGCATCCATTGACGATGTTTGAAGTGTAGTGTGGACTATCCTAAGAGACGGTCATACTTTTGATCGTAAGTTTCTCTCCGTCTCATCAATTTCTCCAAAAAAGGTATATCGTTAACTCCTCTTTTGTTTTATATTCATGACAATTATTATGGTGTAATTGGATCATTGGGATAAATTAATCGTGTGCATGTTTCATTAAATATATGAATATATATAATTTTGTAAATGTTTTTATAAAATAATAAAAGATTATTATTTTAACTATCCGCTGCGTTAATCTGAAATTGGTAAAAGTGCACACGGTTATCCTACAATTACAACTTAACCTATATATATATATATATATATATATATATATATATATATATATATATATATATATATATATATATATATATATATATACAACGAATACAAATGAAGTTGCATGAGAGTGTGCAACCATTACTGCCTCAACATAATACACGACTACAGACCATTAACTCGACATTACACAATCACTCTATAACTAAAATTGCTGCAATTCTAGAATATAACTATTAACTCGACCATTTATGTTTAACTCGATGAACTCAAATCACATACATAGATGGATTCGAGAACCAATTTCTCCAATCTAGACGGATACTTTTCAACCTTTGAGATATCCAATCAAATGATAGAGCTTGGATTTCACTAAGGTTAGAAGAAGCCATCGAGGACTTCTTATTGAAAGTCTTGTTATTCCTGATTTTCCAAATAATATAACATTCCGTACAAATCATACCTTGCCAAATGAGTTTGCCTGTACTCGTGAGATGCAATTGAGAGGAACCACCACGAAGAAAATCACCCAGGATCGCATTTGTAGGATTAATTTTCCACCACATAAAAACCTGATACCACAAATCTTGCGTGAAGCTACACGAAGAGAGAATATGATCACTCGTTTCAAGCCATTGTCACAAACCGAACATCAAATATTATCGAGATCAATTCCCCTTTTGTCTAGCTCAACCCGGACCGAAAGACTATCTTTCATTACCCGCCATATGAATACCTCGACTTTTTTTTGGAACTAAGTAAATTTGGAACTATAAATCATAAAGTATGTTTTATTTAAATTATAACTAGTTTTCGAACCCTCGCTTCGCTCCAGGGGTTCGGTTTTCAATGTATTTTATTGCGTTTAGTTTGTAAAATTATTTCGTGGCTAACGATGATGTCGTTGAAGCGCAACTCAAGTCGAACTAAAAGGTATAACTCGTGATAGATTTAAATGTTATTTTAAATTAACAATATATGTGCATCTCCGCGTTTTGCTATGGAATTTTCGACTTTTAAAAATTTAACGCAAAATCAACGTGTATGAAAAGTACCCCAAATATTTAGCGTTTTTTGAAAAGCGTCTGTTTTGTGTATAGTTAGTGACATTGTGTTCCTAAAATTATTTTGAGTTTAACGATGGTGTCTGAAAAATTTAACTCGTTGCGAGCGAGAAGATATGACTCGTTGAATATTTGGGTGGAGTTTATTTAAGATTTTTTTATGAAAATGGTTATTTGGCACTTTATCCCCTTTTTGGGGGGTCGATTTGAATTTTTGAAAAAAGTGTGGGGGGGCTTTGTTATTGTAATGAAATTTAGTTAAATTTTTTTAAAAATGTGAAAGGACGAAAATGCCCATAGTTACTATTCATAACTTTTGTCTATTAGATAATACTAGTGGATGTGGGGCTCGCGGTGCTGCACTGTTTTGCAAATCGTTTTATATAACAGGAAACATATCGTATCGTTTTCTATAACGGGAAACTTGTCGTTGTGGAAGGGGGGAGAAAAAGAAAAGGAATATGGATGACATTTTTTTTGTTGGGTAAAAAATTAGGTTAGGAGAAATCGAGTAAGCGTTTTTGTGCGGGCCTTTAGAGAAAGTTGCGGGGAAGTAAGATAGAAACCTAAAAAAAAATACTGTAGCACACTACAAACCCTTGTGGGTACAACTGGTTAAACATTTGGTACAACACCTCTAAGCCATAGTTGGGCTACAATTCACCAATAGTAACCCGACTATGGGTTTTAGTATATATAGATAACTAGTGCAAAGACCCGTGGATTCACGGGTTTTTAAAGAAAATTTTTTGTAATGATATTTACGTGTTGACGAAGAAATCTACATAATAAACTTTTTAAACCAAACATTTTATTCACTTTAAACTTTTGAATCTTACATGATGTACCAAAAAGTGAGCCTTGTAACTAATAGCCTTCACCCAAATTGACACTTTCTATGTACATAAGATCCTATTATTACATATCACTTAAAATGTACAAAAAGTGATCCTTTTTAAAACCTAATATGATCCCATAACCCATAACCTAGATTGACACCTTCTACATAAAAATGATCCATTTTACTTCATTGGTTTGTTAGAATACAGCCATGGGCTGTCATTACACCCCTTCACAGTAACCAAATGGGTATACAACAAATGAAAAGAAAATCGAACTCGGCCAGGAAGATTAGAAAGAGCAGCAGCTTGTTCACGAAATATTGGTCAACCGGCAGAAATTTTGATCCTTATCTTGAGGTCTCTCCCAACATGCATGGTCCTTAGTGGCGTGACCGACCTTTTTTTATTTTAATAACAAAAAATCTTTAAAATTAAAACCATATATATATATATATATATATATATATATATATATATATATATATATATATATATATATATATATATAATATAGCAATACAAATAATAATGTATAACATAACAAAATAAAATGAAGTTTATGTACAGATTTTGTAAATGTACCTGAACATAAATAACTGCAGTAGCTTTAAGTAAATAATCAGTAGCCCAACGAATGGCTTCTTTAGCATTACCCAATTCACTTTTCATCAATCCACCAAATTCAAGCACACTCCATGACAACATTGTGGTGGTAAAAGCCATGGGAAACCCAAACTTGACATTATCCCCCATCATAGTACCCACCTACTAAATCCACCTGCATTGTAATAATTTTAATAAATTAGCAAGAAAAACAAAAACCCATTTCAAATTTTCAATCTTTATCTTATATTAACACATAAAGAATGTCTGTTTGAAAAGAAATTGCATACTTTCATTTGTATTGTAATAATATTAAAAAAAAATTATCAATAAAAACAAAAACCCATTTCAACACTCCTCTTGGCTGTTCATATCGAACACTCCTCTTCTTCTTCATAATATTTAGATCAGTAACTTCAACACCTTTTCATTTACTGAAATTCTCGTTAGAAGTGACATCATGACTCAGTTCGTCTTCAATTTCTGCAGATATATGTAAATTCTTTAGCAACATAGAAACATCATAATCATAATCAAGGTAATATACAAAGCAAATATGAACAACATACCTCTTTAAATTCCCCTTCAAGATCACAATATGTGCATTAATCTGCAACAAAGAAAATAATAAAATAATCAAATTTGATGATCAAATTCAAAGATAATTAAGTAAATATCTTAAAATCCTATGTCATATTTTTATAACTATGTCCATAAGACTAAGAAGTTGGGACACTTTAAAACACTGCTGCTGGCACCCACATTTCATCTTCCTTCTTTTTCTATATTCTTCATTATCTCTCTCCTTCAGCTTTCACTATAAGGGCCTAAGTACAACAAAATCAAACCAAAAATCTTATTCTTTGGACTGATTACCTTCTATAACATAGGTAATCAATATTGGCACATCAAGTTTCTAAGTTAGTCCATCTTCTCCAAGTTTCTAAGTAGTGCCAAATCTTTCAAGATCAAGAGAATCTTCACTTTAAATCATGTTTCATAAACCACCCTTATAACAAAAATAAATTTCAGACAACACTTAACAAAGCAAACAACCCTTACCAAAAACTACTTTAATTCACTCAATGTCCTAATTTTTTTTTTCACCAGACTTGTACTCTTAATTTCTTTCACCAACCTTGTAGTCCATATAACAAAACAAACAAAAAAAAAGTCACCTTGATGAAACTTTGTGAAGATATTGATACCTGTATCATATTCAACAACATAATTTTAAACAAATAAAAGGGTCATAGAGCTCAAGAATTAATGTCAATAACCAAATTAAAAACCATACTATATAATCTTCTAACGAACATTTTATCGAACACCTTTCGTGCAATTCCATAATCACCATCTGTAACATCCCGCATTTTTCCGTTAAATTATTTTAACGACCGTCTTTTTTTTTTATTTAGATAATATCTTCCGTTATCTAAATTCGTAGTTTCCGTTGACTAACGTTCATAATATTTCCGTTACTTAATTATAACATCACTCGTTTACTCGAGCGTTTACAAAATATTCGTTCGGTAAAATGTGATGACCCGAAAAATTTCGACTTATTTAAACCAATTCTCTATATGATTTAATATTTTCGACATGATAAGCAATGAATTTTGACAAGTTTTAAAACTTTTGAAAATGATTTTTTATATAACGGTTGACCACCCTGTTTGTCCAACGATTCACGAACTTCATAACATGTATTATATACATATTTTAATAAATATAAGAGTTTTCGATATATACGGAATCATGCGAATAATATTTATATACGAAATGATTAAAAATTTACTATTAAACGATGCTATTTCAAATTAAAAATTTTACGTATTAAGTCATTTTATTTTTATGATATAATTTTTGTATTTTTTTTTAAGAAACGAAGTTAAATTAATAATGTATAATTTGTAAAGCACAACGTACAACGTGTAGTTTAAATAGTTGAATTTAAATTAATTCATTTACTATTCACATGAAAACGACATGATAGAAATTATTAATTATAAGTTACATAGAATACCCCTGAAGTATTTAATAAATACGACTTTTTAAAATTTTAAATTCGATTTACGTATTATATTAATATGTCGACACGCTAGTGAACAAACAAGATGTGAGCTGGAAAATGATGCCATGCGATCGCATGGAAAAATGCCCATAAGCCCATGCGATCGCATGTGCAGGTGGGACAGGTCTGGTCCTATAAATATCGAACGTTTCTGTTTTTCTGTATCCATCTATCTCGCATCTATCTCTCAATATATATTATATTTATATTTATTATTATTATTATTATTATTATTATTATTATTATTATTATTATTATTATTATTATTATTATTATTATTATTATTAAGATTAATATTATTATTAATCTTAATATTATTAGTAGTATTATTATTAATTACTATTATACATAAAATACTACGACGAGGTCATGAGCGTGTCACTTTCAAAATATGTTTTCGAGCGGGATAGAGCTAAGGAAATTATGGGTTATTGCCAAGGAGGTTATGGGTAATGTTCGGGGGGATATTTATGAATCAAACATAGTATTTATCATCTCCGTTACGTCTACGTACTTTCCTACAATATTGAATCTCAATATTGATACGTAAGCACTCATATTTTATCTTTTATATATTAATTGTGTATCCATGTCTAGTGCTCGAGTATATATATTTATACATACGTGTATGCTAAATTTCGTCGTTAAATAGTTTATAATGAATCACGAATTAAATACATATATTACTGGTAAAAGGTATATGATATACATGTTTTTGGAAAGCTGGCGAAAAATCAATAACTTTTCATTTAGGAATCGCGTAATTTCGATGAACGAATTAAAAGATATGGACAACTGAATTATGATTAACGATAAATGGAATTGCTTTTGAATCTGTAATTAATATTTAAACAACTTGTTTGTAAGATTGATAAATTAGATTTTTGAGTATTACCAACTGAGTAAATGAATCCTTATATAAGGTACGTCTCGTTTTGTTGAACTATTGTCAAAATTGACTTTTTGAAATGACTTTGGATAACTTTTGTATGTCGATCTCGAGCATTAGGATTGTGATACACTATGACCAGAACTAGCTTGATAGACATTTATTGACCAACATATGTTCTCTAGGTTGAGATCTACGGTTAATTTTGCATTCAGAGTTTCAGTCACATTTTGGTGAACGACTTTATATGCTGCTAAGGTGAGTTTCATTTGCTCCCTTTTTAATTGCTTTTGCAATCTATATTTTTGGACTGAGAATACATGCACTTTATTTTTAAACGCAATGGATACAAGTACATACTAAATTCTACACTGAGTTTGAACCGAAAATCCCTTAGCTTTGGTAACTAGTAACTGCCAGTTATAAGAACTGGTGGGCGCGAGTAGTAGTATATGGATCCATAGGGCTTGATGTCCCCGTCCGAGCTAGAGCACTAGCCTTTTAACGGAGGTATGCTATTTGAGAAGCGTACACGTTGGTTGCGTGTATTATTAAGATGATTATATAAAGGGTATAAATTATATATACGTTAAGTTTAGTTACCAGGGTGCTCAATTTCGTAGAATATTTTGATAAACGTTTCTGGATGAAACAACTGAAATCTTGTGATCCACCTTTATGTACAGATTATGCAAAACATTAAAACTATGAACTCACCAACCTTTGTGTTGACACTTATTAGCATGTTTATTCTCAGGTTCCCTAGAAGTCTTCCGCTGTTTGCTTATATGTTAGACAAGCTATGTGCATGGAGTCTTACATGGCATATTTTTCAAGGAAACGTTGCATTCACCAAATCACCACCATGTATCTTATTTTGACTGCATTGTCAACGGAAGTACTATTGTAAACTATTATTTACGGTGATTGTCTATATGTAGATATCATCAGATGTCGAAAACCTTTGATTTAAATATTCATTTATGGTGTGCCTTTTCAAAAGAATGCAATGTTTACAAAACGTATCATATAGAGGTCAAATACCTCGCAATGAAATCGATGAATGACTTGTTCGTCCATATGGATTTGGAGCGATCGTCATAGTTGGTATCAGAGCGTTGGTCCTAGTGAACCAGGTCTTGCATAAGTGTGTCTAACTGATAGTTGTTAGGATGCATTAGTAAGTCTGGACTTCGACTGTGTCTGCATGTCAAACGTTTTGCTTATCATTTCTTTTCAGAAATTACCTGTCTATCATCTTAAGTCTAAACGCGTCTTATTGCATTGATTGCATAGATAGTGTATAGACAAAATTCATATCTTGGCATATCTATTATAGTAAACTTTGACTGCCATTTTCCGAAAATTTCTCTGTAATTTACGGAATTTTGCTATTATATATACATATGTAAATTATGTATTGAAGAGTACCACTCTAAATTCTATAATCTATTTCATATAAAAAATCATCTATCTAATTATACAAGATGGATCCCGTATCTAGTTCAAATTCCTTAAATTCCGACAGCTATTTCGATATGGATATTCACCTGAACTCTGAATAAAGTGTAACCGGAATGGATCAACCAATTAGCCATCACCTATTCTGGATGAATTGGGGATGTGTTCGTAGTCTACTTAATCATTGGAGACAAGAAGAAGGTTATCCCTTCCATCCACCACATTGCCCTCTTGGCGAAGAACCTGAAGCACTTACCGGCGAACCTGTTCGTAATACCATTTTCTCTCTCATTTCCAGAGTATCTCGTCATGATAATATACTATCTCAAATTCTGGATCTTATTCATCCGCTCGTCCGAACCGCCAATCATCCCGGTGTAGTAGAGGAAGTCAACGAGCTTCGCGCTCGGGTAGTGGCTTTGGAGAATATGGTGCAAAGATTACAAGCACCGGCAGCATCACTGGCATCAACAGTACCACCATCATCAACACCAACAGTATCATTACCACCACCACCAACAACAACCGCACCGCAAACCTCAACTTCACAATCTGTCCCACGAGCATCAACGTCATACGCACCGTAGTTACCAAGAAATACCAGCAACAATAACCGATGAAGTATTAACTCATTTCCCCTGAAGAAATTTTATGTATATTTAATATATATGAATTTTGAAATCAAAATAAATCTTTTCGTACTAAGCTATTACGTGTGAATCTTAACTGGTAGGTACTACTCGGTTAGTTCATATTACTAATATGCAATGATGTACATCCTTCCTTAACAACTTAACCATTGTTAACTACAATCTCTGTTTCAACTTAATGAATTTCATTTCATAATAAACCAAGTGTATTATTCAATTACATAATTGATTTTACAATTTCATTTTCGATGTACTCGAAACTTTCCAGAAAACATCATCTGTGCCTTGTAAGGTTCACAAAAATTCCACGAGCATCAACATCCTTCACCGAGAAATAAGAATAAATAATGAAGTATCGATTACATTAGCGAAATACTCTGCAAAGATTATGTAATCTTTAATATTTTAGAGATTAATCATTTCTAAGTCAAGCCGAAAATTAAATGAGCTTAATATGATATTAACTCATTAAATCTGTGTTACATCTGAAGAAAATATACATACACATATTTACATAAAAACGGTAATAAAAATTCTTTTGTACAAAGTATTAATTGTGAAATCTTTAACGGGTAAGTAATACCCGGAAAATATATAAGTTCTCAATTAATATGTTACACTGTACATTCTTCAACTTTGATTCAAAAATTATTAACAATGCTCACAACGATATACAATCGTTTTCATACAAATTCAATTACATATTCTGATATTGACGGATCAGAATCCAAGTCAAAATTTAACGGGTGACATCATTCTTAGATCTCTACATTTTTCAAAGCTATACTTTGACTTCAAAAATGTGAAAGATCCTTTAGCGTTGTTTTTACTGAAAATAATCTTGCAATCCCTTTTCAAAGTATCCCGTTTTATCACACTTCCAACCAGTCAACATCGATTTTTTTTTCAGATTAGCCTTATTGTAATCTGGACATATACGTTCTTGTTACCGGGAAACTTTTCATGTTCCACCACATTAGCAGTAAATTTACCAACAACTTCATTGATCTTCGACCTTCCGAAAAATCATAATACTCATTGAAACCCTATCATTTACTCATTTGCATCTTGTAACGAAAATTGCCATACGAATTATCAGGAATTAGCAATCAGTATTTTGAAATCTTGCAGCACGTCTATGCCAACAGTTATATGTGTACATATAACGTCTACCTCCTGGACTTACATACTTCGAATGTGAAGTTTCTGAAAAACACCCCAAACTGCGAAACTAGTTCTCCGAATTTTGAAAAAAAGCTAATAAAGCAGTAAAAACTGTAAACGACTTTAATAGTCGAAAGTTAGATGGTAAAGTGTAGTGTGTTGGAAAAGCACAGAAAAAGAGAAAATTTGGTACTGGAAAACGAATTGAGCAAACTATGAAGGAGGCTGTGGACAAATCACAAAGACTAAACCTGCCTTCAAAGAATACAAATGATTCAGTATCTGCTGAAGTCATTAACGAATACCTTGCTCCTAACTCTAAACCTTCACAGACAAATCTTCTTCACCATCCGTTAATATTAGAAATTCTAAGATATTATCATATCTTTCATTATAAATATCTTCGATATTTCTGAAGATATCTTCATAACTATTATCAATCGAAATTATTTATCTCTTCACGTTATCGGTGTTACATCATAAAAGAAACTATTTTAGTTTTTAAATTCTGAAACCTTCAAGTTTAAAATATGAATGTTTTGAAGTAGTGTTGGGAACTGAAGCATGAATTAGTATAATATAATGACACTTGATCAACGTGATTATATTACAGTAAGTCATGCTGAGTTTTAATGGAACGCGATAAAGGTTCACAGATCACACCCTCATCATGAACCATGTTACATAACTCTTTCATTATATTTAACCTCTAAATATATCAAGAAAATATTTTTCTTGATGATTCGGTCTTTTCCAGATATTCTGGTAATTTGGCAAGTCAGATTGTGCTATTACCATTTCTTTCTTAGAACATTAGTTATGTACATCTGAAACTTCATACCTACGAATTCTGGACCATTATCCGCTTAACTTAAGGTCGGGAAGAGAAAACGAAAGCATGAAGCTCCGAAATATAATGGAAAATATAAAGCCCGATAACAACCCCGAAATTACAAACCGTGTATATCAATGCGTATAGCAATATAAAGAAACGGGAGAATGAAAAACACTATAACCCCAAGGTAATAGTAGAAGAAAATAACTTCCTCTGGTGGCAGATGAAAAAGAAGAATGAAGGATACGATAGCCATGAAAATATCAAGAATCAGAACTGGATTAAGCATTTTCACAATCTATTGGGATGTATGAAATAAAAAAGAAGATTATAGGAGTGGTGAAAATAAATGAAACGGAAGAGGTCAATTTATAGCGAAAAATCAGACATAGCAATCGAGGCAGATTACCCATTTAATCAAAGAAAATCCTAATTTCCGCAAATTCCGAATAATCAAATCTTATATAGATTATGAAGATTTTCTATTCCTTAAATTTCGAAAATCAATCGTTAATACGTCAAAAGTTAAGATGAATCTCTATTCCCTCATTTCACTTTATTACGATAACTTCCCTCATACTCTTCGAGTAATTGGATTGTTTTATCCATATTATTCAACGGTGATAGAAATTCTATTTATCAACTCATATTCGTCATAGAAACATTTTTATTGTTAACCATGACGACCTCACTCAAATTTCGGGACGAAATTTCTTTAACGGAGAGGTACTGTGATGACCCGGAAAATTTCGACTTATTTAAACCAATTCTCTATATGATTTAATATTTTCGACATGATAAGCAATGAATTTTGACAAGTTTTAAAACTTTTGAAAATGATTTTTTATATAACGGTTGACTACCCTGTTTGTCCAACGATTCACGAACGTCATAACATGTATTATATACATATTTTAATAAATATAAGAGTTTTCGATATATACGGAATCATGCGAATAATATTTATATACGAAATGATTAAAAATTTACTATTAAACGATGCTATTTCAAATTAAAAATTTTACGTATTAAGTCATTTTATTTTTATGATATAATTTTTGTATTTTTTTTTTAATAAACGAAGTTAAATTAATAATGTATAATTTGTAAAGCACAACGTACAACGTGTAGTTTAAATAGTTGAATTTAAATTAATTCATTTACTATTCATATGAAAACGACATGATAGAAATTATTAATTATAAGTTACATAGAATACCCCTGAAGTATTTAATAAATACGACTTTTTAAAATTTTAAATTCGATTTACGTATTATATTAATATGTCAACACGCTAGTGAACAAACAAGATGTGAGCTGGAAAATGATGCCATGCGATCGCATGGCAAAATGCCCATAAGCCCATGCGATCGCATGTGCAGGTGGGACAGGTCTGGTCCTATAAATATCGAACGTTTCTGTTTTTCTGTATCCATCTATCTCGCATCTATCTCTCAATATATATTATATTTATATTTATTATTATTATTATTATTATTATTATTATTATTATTATTATTATTATTATTATTATTATTATTATTATTATTATTAAGATTAATATTATTATTAATCTTAATATTATTAGTAGTATTATTATTAATTAGTATTATACATAAAATACTACGACGAGGTCATGAGCGTGTCACTTTCAAAATATGTTTTCGAGCGGGATAGAGCTAAGGAAATTATGGGTTATTGCCAAGGAGGTTATGGGTAATGTTCGGGGGTATATTTATGAATCAAACATAGTATTTATCATCTCCGTTACGTCTACGTACTTTCCTACAATATTGAATCTCAATATTGATACGTAAGCACTCATATTTTATCTTTTATATATTAATTGTGTATCTATGTCTAGTGCTCGAGTATATATATTTATACATACGTGTATGCTAAATTTCGTCGTTAAATAGTTTATAATGAATCACGAATTAAATACATATATTACTGGTAAAAGGTATATGATATACATGTTTTTGGAAAGCTGGCGAAAAATCAATAACTTTTCATTTAGGAATCGCGTAATTTCGATGAACGAATTAAAAGATATGGACAACTGAATTATGATTAACGATAAATGAATTGCTTTTGAATCTGCAATTAATATTTAAATAACTTGTTTGTAAGATTGATAAATTAGATTTTTGAGTATTACCAACTGAGTAAATGAATCCTTATATAAGGTACGTCTCGTTTTGTTGAACTATTGTCAAAATTGACTTTTTGAAATGACTTTGGATAACTTTTGTATGTCGATCTCGAGCATTAGGATTGTGATACACTATGACCAGAACTAGCTTGATAGACATTTATTGACCAACATATGTTCTCTAGGTTGATATCTACGGTTAATTTTGCATTCCGAGTTTCAGTCACATTTTGGTGAACGACTTTATATGCTGCTAAGGTGAGTTTCATTTGCTCCCTTTTTAATTGCTTTTGCAATCTATATTTTTGGGCTGAGAATACATGCACTTTATTTTTAAACGCAATGGATACAAGTACATACTAAATTCTACACTGAGTTTGAACCGAAAATCCCTTAGCTTTGGTAACTAGTAACTGCCAGTTATAAGAACTGGTGGGCGCGAGTAGTAGTATATGGATCCATAGGGCTTGATGTCCCCGTCCGAGCTAGAGCACTAGCCTTTTAACGGACGTATGCTATTTGAGAAGCGTACACGTTGGTTGCGTGTATTATTAAGATGATTATACAAAGGGTATAAATTATATATACGTTAAGTTTAGTTACCAGGGTGCTCAATTTCGTAGAATATTTTGATAAACGTTTCTGGATGAAACAACTGAAATCTTGTGATCCACCTTTATGTACAGATTATGCAAAACATTAAAACTATGAACTCACCAACCTTTGTGTTGACACTTATTAGCATGTTTATTCTCAGGTTCCCTAGAAGTCTTCCGCTGTTTGCTTATATGTTAAACAAGCTATGTGCATGGAGTCTTACATGGCATATTTTTCAAGGAAACGTTGCATTCACCAAATCACCACCATGTATCTTATTTTGACTGCATTGTCAACGGAAGTACTATTGTAAACTATTATTTACGGTGATTGTCTATATGTAGATATCATCAGATGTCGAAAACCTTTGATTTAAATATTCATTTATGGTGTGCCTTTTCAAAAGAATGCAATGTTTACAAAACGTATCATATAGAGGTCAAATACCTCGCAATGAAATCGATGAATGACTTGTTCGTCCATATGGATTTGGAGCGATCGTCATATAAAATCCCGCACCCGCTTCTAAACTCGAGGGACTAAAATTGACACGGGGCAAACTAGTTGAGTAGGTCAACTAGTCCACCCCAATCACCACCATTCAATCATCTCTATCTCTCTCTCTTTCTCTCTAGCAAGAACACACACACATTTACCCAATTCAATCATTCATCATCTAAATTCGATCTAGGAGGCCAACATCAAAACAAATTACGTATTTGGAATCCTCTCTTCATCCTCTATAATTTGATACCAACTTCATCTCGTTTGGGTAACATTTCTAAAACTCTAGATTTCTCTAAATTCGTGTTTTTGATTTGAAATAGTGTTAGTTAGTGTCTATGGCTCGTGTCTAGCATGAATATATGATTTACTTGCTCGATTTGTTATTTTGAGTAACTAGTATGAACAATTGAAATGGGTGTGCTTAATCTTTGATTTTGGATGAGTTAATGTTGTTAAATTATTAAAGTTCATGTTTTAATTGTGTTACTAGTTTTGATTATTTGCGGGTCATAAATTGGGATTGTTTGAGTTTTGGTTCGTGCATTTCTTTGTTGCAGCAAAACAGGGCCTGGATACAGATCTGGACGCCGTCCAGATTCTTGGATGCCGTCCATCCCTTCAGACTTGGACGCCGTCTAGCCTTTTGGACGCCGTCCAGGCCTTCAATACTGGACGCCGTCCAGCCATTTTGGACGCCGTCCAGATGAACTATCAGGGGCTGTCCAAAATTGTCGTTTTTCGTTTAATTCTAACTATGCTACGCACCTCCGATTAACATGAAACTTGACCAACATGCTCATATATGATTAAAAACCTCGGAAAAATAGTTCGGGACCCGACCCGAACGTGTTGACTTTTCGTTGACTTTGACCGACCGAAGTTCGACTTTTTGTCAAACTTAACCAAATGATTGTGCAATCTTCCTAACTTGTTTCTATACTTGTATCTTGCATGAAACTTGACAAATTGATTCACATGCTATATTTAATCGAGTCGTAACGAGCCATATGACTAATTGAACACATTTCACCCGACCTTGTGTCGTAACCGGTTAATTGATACAACTTACTTGTTTAGGTCAAGGCTAAGCAACTTTCATGCACACGTTTACTTTGTGAAGTACTTTTATACTCGTGCACTCGAGGTGAGATCATAGTCCCACCTTTTCAACAACTTTTTATATTTTAAATTGTGGGCTGAGAAACATATACTTTGTTACATTTTGTACTACTTACTTTTATACTTTGAACACAAGTACGATGAAACAAACATTCCACAACGAGTTAGAACAAAAATCCTCAATTCGATTATCATTAGTTACACTTGCAGGGTGTAAGCGAGAACTTATATTGTGTGGCCATACGGGTTTGACAAACCCTCATTACGGACCGTTCGCTACCGTCTACGGATGAAATATATTTTCGAGAAATAGTGTATGTTCTAACACTATTGTGATGGGGTTCTATGGAAGGAAACGTTAAGTCTTGATAATTGGGTGCTCGCGAACAATACTTTTGGAATGCAAACGATTTTGATAATCAACTATAGGAATACTAAATCTTGTGGTTCAAAAACAACGTTTACAAATACACCTATGATTTTACCAACATTTTTCGTTGACAGTTTTCTACATGTTTTCTCAGGTTCATACTTGGCTAATTGATACATGCTTCCGCACACTTTGATTACTTTGAATGGAGTCAAGCATACATGCATACGCTAGTGATAGCACCTTTGGATTCAAACAAATGTTTACATACTTATGCTATTTATAGCAACCGTGATTTTCAACTTATATTATGTCGCAAGTTATTTCATTTACACTTTATAACTTTTGTAAACTTAAACTTGTTGTCGAACCGTTTTGTAAACTAAACTTGCAAGTTTTGTACATTTCAAATGAATGCGACATGATTTTTGTCAAACGAGTCTCATATAGAGACTATGACCACGCAACGGGACCTAAGTAGACGGCACCGTCAATGACGATTTTGTCGGGTCGTTACAGATGGTATCAGAGCGTTGGTTGTAGGGAACTAGGATATGTATTAGTGTGTCTGACAGAGTCGTTAGGACGCATTAGTGAATCTAGACTACAACCGGATTGTTAGCCATTGCATTCTGACATACATTTGCTATAGATAGCACTTACTTGACTACTTGTGCATTATACTTAAATCATTCTTAGGCAAACTTCTTAATGATACCAAACTTTCATCATACAAATCGGTGTTCTGCCACTTTCTGGTAAACCACGTTAATTTCAAGATTCATACACGAAAGGATGACAACGACTTCATTAGTCACACTTGTTCGGGAACTCTGTCTCCCAGATTGTTATTCGCCACCGTCTCAACTTACTATCGGTGCCACACCAGTGTTCTTCACTATCTACCACTTCTTGTTACTACCATCACTACTCTAGGTGAGTATCGTCATCACTACTTATCACTACGGTTGAGTACTACTCGTTATCATAATTCGTTACTCTTTTCGTGCCTAAGGACATTATTGTTTGACTTGAACCGCATTGACGTGAACAATCATTTATACACTTCCCTCGGGAAACGCTCCTTCCGAGTTACACTAATTCTTTCGATTTAATACGAGTCACGATAGAGACATCTTTACACTTTGTTCATTTTAAAACTTTATGATTTTACGAACATGAATCTATGGAGTGATGTGGGAATGGAGGTATGAGTTAGCGTAATATAACGACACTCAATCAACGTGGTTATATTAAGGTAAGTCATACCAAAGTTCTAATGACACGTGATGGTGGTTGGACTCGATCAACCTAATCACCACCATGTGCCATGTACATGACTTCATCTTTCTTGATTGGATATCCGAAAACCCCGAGAATACTGATAACAACCATACCCGGGACACATCTTCGATTATTGTCGAACCATAGTTATGCTTCCGAATGAATGGCAAATTCTTCAACATCAGACGTATGTTATACGTGTATACTATCTCGTTTTCGCATAGTTTTATCGACGAACTACAAACTGTTTGGTATGCTCACATCGAGGCGGAAACTTCTCTCGCATTACACTCGTACTTCCATTTAAGGAAATCATTATTCTAAACTCTCAATGGAGAGAGAGACTCTTCACGTTATACTAGTATTCACCACGAGGGTGAATAGTCCTAACAAACGTTTTCGAAAACCGATAAATCTTCCGCGGCGCGAAATTCTTGAGAAACTGAAACTTGTTCTAACTAAAGTTTTCAAGTCCTAACAAACTTATTCAAATTTATCTTAAGGAAATGTACCTTGTTTCGGATCGAGATCCTCGTTTCACTTCTAGATTTAGGAGTGCCTTACAAAAGTCTCGAGACCACGTTTAAACATGAGTACAACACATCAACCACAACCCGACGGACCGAGCAAACATATGATTCAAACTTTGGAAACCATAACACGAGTTCGTGTTATCGACTTCAAAATTTCTTGAGAAAAGTCTTTGCCTTTAACCAATTTCTCTTACAACGATGGTTATCATTCAAGTCTTAACGTCACACCTTTTGAAATCTTATATGACCGGAAACGTCATTCTCCTTTTGTAGAACCAAGTAAATAATAATCAAGTCACCGAACCTGGACTCATTCATGGAGTAACCGTTAAAATCCTTCCAATCCGAGAAAGGCTCGAGACGGCCCGTAGTCTCCAAAGGAGCTATGCCAATGTTAGGCGTAAACCTCCCAAATTCCATTTGGGTAACCGCGTAACGTTAAAAGTCGCACCTTGAAAAGGTGCAATCCGTTTCGAAAAACGTAGAAAGCTAAATCCGCGATATTTTGATCCTTTAAAAATCTTGGGGCGTTTTGGACCCGTTGCTAGCCGTTTAGACTTTTCCGACTCATTTGAGCTCCGTTCATCCTACTTTCCATGTGTCGAACTTGAAAAAGTGTCTTACCAGACAAGAACTTGTTATCCTCTTCGATGAACTTACTATCAACGATAAACTTCACTTTCTAGGAGGACCGGTTGAAACTATAAATCATGAAACCAAACTCTGAAACAACGTAAAACCCCGACTGTCAAAGTTCGTTGAAATGCCCGATGAAGTACTTTCACTTATCGGTAGAATGGGCAACGCACGATCTCGATGAAGGAACAACGACTACTACTTTCAACTAAATTTCGGGACGAAATTTCTTTTAAGGTGTAGGTAATGTAACATCCCGCATTTTTCCGTTAAATTGTTTTAACGACCGTCTTTTTTTTTTATTTAGATAATATCTTCCGTTATCTAAATTCGTAGTTTCCGTTGACTAACGTTCATAATATTTCCGTTACTTAATTATAACATCACTCGTTTACTCGAGCGTTTTCAAAATATTCGTTCGGTAAAATGCCGCACCCGCTTCTAAACTCGAGGGACTAAAATTGACACGGGGCAAACTAGTTGACTAGGTCAACTAGTCCACCCCAATCACCACCATTCAATCATCTCCATCTCTCTCTCTCTTTCTCTCTAGCAAGAACACACACACATTTACCCAATTCAATCATTCATCATCTAAATTCGATCTAGGAGGCCAACATCAAAACAAATTACGTATTTGGAATCCTCTCTTCATCCTCTATAATTTGATACCAACTTCATCTCGTTTGGGTAACATTTCTAAAACTCTAGATTTCTCTAAATTCGTGTTTTTGATTTGAAATGGTGTTAGTTAGTGTCTATGGCTCGTGTCTAGCATGAATATATGATTTACTTGCTCGATTTGTTGTTTTGAGTAACTAGTATGAACAATTGAAATGGGTGTGCTTAATCTTTGATTTTGGATGAGTTAATGTTGTTAAATTGTTAAAGTTCATGTTTTAATTATGTTACTAGTATCACTAGCTTCAATTTAGTGTATAGGTTGATTTGGAAAAACATCACTAACATGATTATTGATTTTGTGATTCTTGGCTAGGGTTTGATAGCTCTTAAAATGGACTTTTGATGATTTGAATGCCATGAAACATCGTTAGTAAGTGTTTAGTTGTATTGTATGTTTCGTTACCTTCAAAACGGCATATCATATGTATAAATTGGATTCCCGAATCATGAAATGCATTTTGCGAACTTGAGACTTTGATTATGAACATTTAACGATCTCTTGACGAGGTTTTTGTTGTTGTAAATGATAAACTCGATTGATGATATGTGGTTAGTTGTATCCTTTGTCAAAATACCTTCCCGATGATATAGGATACATGTTTTGATTATTTGCGGGTCATAAATTGGGATTGTTTGAGTTTTGGTTCGTGCATTTCTTTGTTGCAGCAAAACAGGGCCTGGATACAGATCTGGACGCCGTCCAGATTCTTGGACGTCGTCCATCCCTTCAGACTAGAACGCCGTCCAACCTTTTAGACGCCGTCCAGGCCTTCAATACTGGACGCCGTCCAGCCATTTTGGACGCCGTCCAGATGAACTATCAGGGGCTGTCCAAAATTGTCGTTTTTCGTTTAATTCTAACTATGCTACGCACCTCCGATTAACATGAAACTTGACCAACATGCTCATATATGATTAAAAACCTCGGAAAAATAGTTCGGGACCCGACCCGAACGTGTTGACTTTTCGTTGACTTTGACCGACCGAAGTTCGACTTTTTGTCAAACTTAACCAAATGATTGTGCAATCTTCCTAACTTGTTTCTATACTTGTATCTTGCATGAAACTTGACAAATTGATTCACATGCTATATTTAATCGAGTCGTAACGAGCCATAGGACTAATTGAACACATTTCACCCGACCTTGTGTCGTAACCGGTTAATTGATACAACTTACTTGTTTAGGTCAAGGCTAAGCAACTTTCATGCACACGTTTACTTTGTGAAGTACTTTTATACTCGTGCACTCGAGGTGAGATCATAGTCCCACCTTTTCAACAACTTTTTATATTTTAAATTGTGGGCTGAGAAACTGTAACAACCCAAACCAACCCGCGAACAAACCACGTGAAAATACAAAATAAAAAAAAAATTGCTGCACAGTGAACTGGCGCGGCGCGCCAGGATGGACGCGCGGCGCGCCATTCGGGTCTGTCCGGAAAGTCTCAAAATGCGAAAAAGATTGACTAGTTCCCGACACTTTTAGACGAAACGCTTTTTACCATACATCCAAATATGTAAAACTAACCTGTTTCAAATATAAAATCAAGTTTTACATAATGGGGCCCACATTGGCCGTTTTACGACTTTCGTACAAAATACAAGTTTCCATCACAATTTACATTTAGACGAGTTAGGACTCTATAACCCAACCCGATACCAAGAGCATAATCCCGGGGACTACCAAATCCCCAATCCGCGTCCGCATATCCAAAAGCTACCCCATCGAGCCCAAGCGCTCCTACGCAACTAGTCTAACAACTAGCTAGTTTCATAACGCAATACCTGTAAAAAGGTAAACAACGAGAGGGGTAAGCTAAAAGCTTAGTGAATGCAATAATTATACGAATACATATATAATTATACCTACTTGCAAACACTTACACAAACCGCAAACACGCTAGCAACCATAATTAGCTTATCGTCACAATAACAAGCTATAAATCTCCAATACCACAAGCTAGCATAACAACCGCATATAAATATAACTCGAATAATATAATATGCTTACAACACAAATAACCATGGTCGACCAATAGTACAAGGGAACGGCGCTCGCGAAAACGCCATCGGTGTTCATAACATCCGTTAGGGCACTTAACACCTCGCACCACTAACCCCTAGGGTGGCACCTTAACACCTCGGCACTTCACCCCGAGTGGCATCTTAACACCTCGATGCTTCACTCATTATTTTACGGAGTGGTGTCTTAACACCTCGACACTACACTCCTAGGTGGCATCTTAACACCTCGATGCTACACCCGAGTGGCATCTTAACACCTCGATGCTACACTCTTCACGTGAAACGTGGTGTCTTAACACCTCGACACTACACCTTTCACGCTACAACAAATAGATACATTATATACATACGCATATAATTATTCCACTCACCTTGGAATGCCCGCATAAGTCATGTACAACATGATCTTCGTCCTCAAATCCGAGCAAGTAATCACCTATAATACACATAGGCACAATATACACATAAATTACACATTCTCTAAAAGAGAACCCGACACAAACATCCCTTAACCGAGGGATTACACCTTGCTCGCCAAAACCCGCCCATTTAAAACCTAATGGACACTAACACATCACCACTTCGGGTGGTAATTCAAACCAACACAACAAAGTACGATTTAACCCTAAATCACACTTTACACCTATTAGACCAAACCTTGGTCTTAAAACTAAATTACTACTTAGGTAGTAGTCATTTCAAACGCCAATTACACAAAAACCCCAACACGTGCAATATTGACCCATAACAAGGTTGACCACGTTTGACTAAATCTTAAAATATCATTTTAACTCAAAATTACTTCTTGCAAGTAATTCATTCCAAAAACATCATTTAACACTTAACAAAATCGTTTAACATCCATTTAATCTAAATTAGTGTCATCCTTAATTTTGACCCAATTCAAATTACCCATTTTGACCAAAGTCATAAAATGCCCCAAAATCTCTAACGACTAGTGATTATATTTCCAAGACAACCACTAACACTTAAATCAAGTATTTATCTTCTTGACTTACCAAAACTTGACTTGAAACTTAATTTAACACCGAATCAAGCTTACTTGTCCCAAAATACCCATTCGACCCGTTTTAACCTAAATTAGGGTTTACACCCAAAAACCAAGTCAACACAAGTGTTCTAAGGTTTAACCAACACACGCAAGATCCAAACTTACAATTTAATCAATCGAAACCCTAAGTCACCCATTTAGGCTTACTTACATGAATCTTACCCAAAACCCCCAAATTTCACAATAAAATGGATTTATAACTCTAACTAATACAAACCCTAACTCAAACAAGAAATCAAACACTACAATTCGGATTAGGGTTTACCTCAAGCACCAAAACGAGCTCTAGTAGCTAGAAACACCAAGGAGAACCAAAACCCGCTTCCAATTTGGGCAAAAATCACCATCTTCATCATTAACTCAAGCTTCCTCTCTCTAGAAACTCATCTCTCTCTCTCTAAGATTGGGAGTGTTTGAATGGATGTCAAAATGATCCAAAAGTGGATCTAAAACTGATATTAAAGCCTCAAATCCGTCCATAAGTGAAAGGACCAAAGTACCCCTCATTTGACCCTTTAAAATGCTGAAAAAAACGCATCAGGCACTTTCGGCGCGCCGCGCCATATGGTGGGGCGCCGCTCCACCCTACAGGTCAGATTTCAGAAACTTGTTTTGGCCATAACTCTTTGACCGTAGCTCCGTTTTTGATGAATCAAATATCGTTGGAAACGTAATGAGATTTACTATCCAATGGTAAGGTTTTAGAACATCAACTCCAACTTTATTTGGGATCCAAATATACACTTACAAGTCTCGTATTTAGAATGACGCTCGAAATAACGTGTAACTGAAAAACGGGTGTTACAACTCTCCCCCACTTAAATTGGATCACGTCCTCGTGATCCGCACAAACACTAGAAGTTAAGCACTTCTCCCACGAACATTTCCGCTTCCAACGCGAAGTCACACAAGTAGTAAACTCATCCGAATCCTCGCTTCGTGCACTAACGCATCATAATACCACAATATTGGGTAATCAACCCTCGAGTCGAAACAACCGTAACCGTTGCTCCTACGCCGAGTATCCAAACTCATACCATACACTTCACAATCGTCCTAAGAGTAGAACAATTTACCGACAAACATCGTCGTCACGCCTCACGATCTTACGAAACACAACCAAGCCCGACATCCATAACATCTTCTACAAATCTGAAGATCTAACCACACGCTAATAATCACTAGCGTGCACTACCGCAATAAACGATATCTCATACACTCAACGTCCAGAATTTCCATTTAGGAAAATACGAAAATCACTACATATACCTTCAAGTTCTCTCGGCTACAACTCGCCACAAGCTACGTCCGTAACCATATCACTCAATCAGTCAATCCGCACACGACCAATCCGTCACTGGATTAATCCAGGACAACAATAATACACCACGAATTAGACGAAGCATCAACACATCGTCATAGGGTTTCTCCTCTGAACCATACAATACGGCTTCCTAGTACTAGCATAGAAGCTATTCGTATACCAAAATCCCGTCAACGGCGAATCATCATCACAAAATGTTCGCAATTCGCCACACGACTCACAAAAATATTCACCACGCCGGGTGAACTTTCCTACCTAGACCGTCCGTTAAGGATGGTCTCAACATTTCAATGCAACTAACAGTCGCATCACTAGGGAGCACACTCTCGTAAACAAACAACATCTGCGTGTCTCAATGTGAGACAGTCAAAATCGACACTCTCCGCCTCACATTCGTCCATAAAGTGGAATAATCCACTGACAATCTTCACGATTGCGTTTCCCGACAGGGAAAATACGATATTCGCCACGATATCGAACTCGTTCTCATTCAATTATACTGTCCGGGTTTCATGACAACCCAGATTTTTCACTACGGGAGCACTCGCAACGACACTTCATTCTCTCACTCCGGGATCTCAAACTTCACATTTGGTCTCATACCGCACATTGGTACTACACGACCACCTTACATAGGAAGTCTTACACTTCCTTCGATCCCATCATCACAATCTTCACGCATAACATTCCAGAGTTGTAACTCACAATCGTAAAGCACGATCTCGAGTCGACATTAGCAACCCCGTCACTCTTCCTCGTTAGGAAGTCCGAATACCTATTGAGGCTTAGCACGGTACGCTCTGACATTTCACTATACATAACACCACTGGAGTTTTCCTCGGGCGACAGTAAAAACTCCCCCACTTAGGATTTATCTCCCTATTCTCACCGCCAAGATGATAACATCCCGCGGAATTGAAATTCCACGTCACACCTGACCATTGTCACCGTTGGTCATAAACATCAATTCATCGCAAATTCACTTTAAACTCTCAGAGCCGACAGGCACAATCACTTGAGACGTCATACACGCGATGACATCGCACATTCATACCACAATTCACAACTAACTACCTTAATTGTTTGAAAAGCAAACTCCACCAAAGTCCTACATATGCCTCTAAGCCTAGGCATATGTCACTCCGCTTACTCAGTCGTGCATCTCAGTCGAGATCACCCGCCCTTCCACGCAACGAACTTTTTCAACAATTGCTCACTCTCATGGAGAAGAGTGAGCAATTCTGACACCATAATTGCGTCCACCACAATGTCAACACTTCATCATATCCTTCGGACTAACCGACCATTAAGTCCGTCACCGGCTCACCGGTCATCTCTACCCGTCTATCACTTAAGAGCAACAAGATTCGCTCACCCGTCACTTCGCAAGAAGTATTCACCACAATGTTCTTAAACTTCAACTTTCACCACCGTCGAATTACCATCACCCGTCGATCACTATTACAATCTCCGCTCCTTCCAAGGGTATCTCACCGGCACTCCTAGCACTAACGATCAAACCATCACCGGAGTTGAACATCACACTAGCAGGTATAAGAAGGCACCTGACGCAGTGTCATGCAGACTCCCGCCACAACCTACTGAATTTTAGAACTCGATCTCTAGGTTCCATACACCCGATGTCACCCACCTCTCCACAATAATGACCCGAGGTCATACCTACCAGACAAACCCTACGGCCTATTGTCTTATCAAAAGTCCCAAGCGATCACATGCTACCCGAAATTTTCACAAGGCCAAAACGATATAGCCTAACGAAACCCTTTATCTAACACTAAGGAGATGCTTGAGAACACCAAGTCTTACACCCTACCTCACATCGGCACAAACACCACAACAGGGGTATTCCGTTAGGAATGTTACCCTATAATTTCCGTCACACTAACACACTATCGTAAGCATCGTCATATGGGTCCTACTCCCATGAGTTTATTGACCCGAAGACTCCTCGATTCGCCAATTTCCAAGGCGACTTACAATTTGAATCCTAACACGATTCTCTAACCACACACACACTCTCCCGAGTGTAACCCAATCTACAATCATTAGACTCGTCGCATTCCTTTACGGAATTCAAGCCCTCGACGCACACACGCACACACATAACTCGGTCATCCAAGTTACGATGAGTAACTACAATGAATAACAGATCTCAAATAATGCACCCACTACTTAGGGTGACTACGTACGCGCCAAACTCGTGAGTTGGCTCACTCACTTAACTAACCGAATCCGCCGTAACACTACTCGACTCGCAACGAACCCGATGTGACTACAAGCACATCACCCGAGACACTATCAACTAGGAACCAATAAATATCCCTCATTTATCCCGAATCTACCCCAACCATGCCACGTTTCCTCCGTTCGGTACTCGTCATGTCATGCTTGATGTCAAGATACACTTTCGTAATAATGGTGATCGGTCATTATTACAAATGCGTACCTTACCATTTTCACATGTCCACGCAAAGTACTTTACCCGGACTGACGCAACATTCACACAAAAACAACACGCGATAACTCCTAGTACCCGAATGATCAAAGTCCTTACCGTGAACTCGATCATTCAAAAACCGCCAAACTTTTGAATCTCTCTAATAGATTCATCCCTAGGACACCACACCAAAAAGGTACCTGTATATATATACACCTATATACAATATAATAATAAATGTACACAAGTATATCGCAACAACAAGTCAACCTACAACCTAGGTGACTATCACTAAACAATGTTCAAGTCCGCCTACTTACATTAGGCACTAGCTATCTAAGGTACTAATTTACACACGCAATAAGGCCCCACATAATCACAATTTGGACCAACACAAGTCCTAGTTAGTCACCTACTCTAAGGCACTAACAAACCTTAACCCGACAAGTATCCCTACAAGTCCCGCAAATAACGCACAACGAACAATAAGTCTAAGACTAGGCACTTACTCGAAGGTCACCTAATTCCCTTAGACTATGCTCTGATACCACTTGTAACAACCCAAACCAACCCACGAACAAACCACGTGAAAATACAAAATAAAAAAAAAAAATTGCTGCACAGTGAACTGGCGCGGCGCGCCAGGATGGACGCGCGGCGCGCCATTCGGGTCTGTCCGGAAAGTCTCAAAATGCGAAAAAGATTGACTAGTTCCCGACACTTTTAGAAGAAACGCTTTTTACCATACATCCAAATATGTAAAACTAACCTGTTTCAAATATAAAATCAAGTTTTACATAATGGGGCCCACATTGGCCGTTTTACGACTTTCGTACAAAATACAAGTTTCCATCACAATTTACAATTAGACGAGTTAGGACTCTATAACCCAACCCGATACCAAGAGCATAATCCCGGGGACTACCAAATCCCCAATCCGCGTCCGCATATCCAAAAGCTACCCCATCGAGCCCAAGCGCTCCTACGCAACTAGTCTAACAACTAGCTAGTTTCATAACGCAATACCTGTAAAAAGGTAAACAACGAGAGGGGTAAGCTAAAAGCTTAGTGAATGCAATAATTATACGAATACATATATAATTATACCTACTTGCAAACACTTACACAAACCGCAAACACGCTAGCAACCATAATTAGCTTATCGTCACAATAACAAGCTATAAATCTCCAATACCACAAGCTAGCATAACAACCGCATATAAATATAACTCGAATAATATAATATGCTTACAACACAAATAACCATGGTCGACCAATAGTACAAGGGAACGGCGCTCGTGAAAACGCCATCGGTGTTCATAACATCCGTTAGGGCACTTAACACCTCGCACCACTAACCCCTAGGGTGGCACCTTAACACCTCGGCACTTCACCCCGAGTGGCATCTTAACACCTCGATGCTTCACTCATTATTTTACGGAGTGGTGTCTTAACACCTCGACACTACACTCCTAGGTGGCATCTTAACACCTCGATGCTACACCCGAGTGGCATCTTAACACCTCGATGCTACACTCTTCACGTGAAACGTGGTGTCTTAACACCTCGACACTACACCTTTCACGCTACAACAAATAGATACATTATATACATACGCATATAATTATTCCACTCACCTTGGAATGCCCGCATAAGTCATGTACAACATGATCTTCGTCCTCAAATCCGAGCAAGTAATCACCTATAATACACATAGGCACAATATACACATAAATTACACATTCTCTAAAAGAGAACCCGACACAAATATCCCTTAACCGAGGGATTACACCTTGCTCACCAAAACCCGCCCATTTAAAACCTAATGGACACTAACACATCACCACTTCGGGTGGTAATTCAAACCAACACAACAAAGTACGATTTAACCCTAAATCACACTTTACACCTATTAGACCAAACCTTGGTCTTAAAACTAAATTACTACTTAGGTAGTAGTCATTTCAAACTCCAATTACACAAAAACCCCAACACGTGCAATATTGACCCATAACAAGGTTGACCACGTTTGACTAAATCTTAAAATATCATTTTAACTCAAAATTACTTCTTGCAAGTAATTCATTCCAAAAACATCATTTAACACTTAACAAAATCGTTTAACATCCATTTAATCTAAATTAGTGTCATCCTTAATTTTGACCCAATTCAAATTACCCATTTTGACCAAAGTCATAAAACGCCCCAAAATCACTAACGACTAGTGATTATATTTCCAAGACAACCACTAACACTTAAATCAAGTATTTATCTTCTTGACTTACCAAAACTTGACTTGAAACTTAATTTAACACCGAATCAAGCTTACTTGTCCCAAAATACCCATTCGACCCGTTTTGACCTAAATTAGGGTTTACACCCAAAAACCAAGTCAACACAAGTGTTCTAAGGTTTAACCAACACACGCAAGATCCAAACTTACAATTTAATCAATCGAAACCCTAAGTGTAACGACCCGGAAATTTCCGACCAAATTTAAACTCTAATCTCTATATGGTTCCGACACGATAAGCAAAAACCCTAAAGTTGACCCGCACTTTTTCGATCGTTCTATACTTATAAGATTAATATTTACATAAATTAAACCTTACCAACATGATAAGCAATCCAAATTGTTGAGACTTATGTTTTCGAAAAGAGATTTACACAACGTTTGACCGTCTAGTTTGACCGATGATATCACGAACTATACAATATATGATAATTATACGTTTGTGTATATATATGTATATATACATATTTAACATGATCTAAGAATGTTTTAATATCTCATTTTGTATTAATAACAATAAGTTATAAGTATATTTTGAAACTACTAACTTAAGTTTTCAAAACGATAACCATACGTAACGTTATTTGACATTAATACTTATGACTTATAATGTTTATACATATATCGTATAAGTAATGTATTTAATCACTTTTAAGAACTTAAATACATAAAACAATATAAGTGTATTTACAAAAGATAGCTATATTTGAATCCTCGTTCCGTTTTCTCAAAGATTTCTATACGTATACCTAGGGTATATGTACCCGTATCATACGCAGCTTCTAGATGTATTTACTATTGGTATATACCAATAAAAATCTGCTCCTTAGCAGCCTTAAATGATTAAGAAACATGTGGAACCAACCATTTGTCAAGTAGCATGAATTATTTAGCAAGAAAACAAAGTTAGGTATCTTTTTTTCCTTTATAACCTAAAAACGTTTTTATGCATGCACACCATTTCTTCACCTCATTTTCTCATACTTACACTTCCATTTCTCTCTTAAAATACTCTTAACATCATACTTGATCATCTCCAAGCATTTTCCCCATGAATTAGCTTCAAAAATCTTACTTAAACACCATAAGAAAACCATACAAAAACACTTCAAGAAATCCTTCCAAGAACACAAACTTACTTCCAATCTTTCATCCAATTCCATCACCCTTTTGGTTCTAGGTTTTTAATCCTCTTTTACAGCAACCTTGTCCAAGGAACTTGAGGTAGAATCTATGTTTATAACCTTATTCGATTCATATATATATAGCTATCATATTTTGTGGTATACAATTTTAACAACAAGAACATAGTTTGAAAGTTTTCAAACTTGTTTGCAAACTAAATAGATTCTTCTAACTTAACTTTTAAAATACTTCAAGACCTGTAATATAACTTAAATATATGCTAATTTAACAAGGTATAACTTGGTTTTTCAAAGAAAATCTTAAAAACTGTTTTTACGACGTCGGAGTGTCACCGGGGACTGTTTTGGGTTGGATAATTAAAAACCATCTTAAACTTTGAATTGGAGGTTTATGTTCTGGAAAAATGATTTTTACTATGAATATGATAACACATAAAAATTTCATGATTTAATTCAAAGTATAAGTATTTTTAGAAAAATAACCATTTAAGGTTGTTTACATAAAGGAAAATGTTTAACTTCATAAGTTTCACTAAAGTTTCACCTATGCTGTGTGATTTTGAATACAAACTAAGGTATTTACAGTTCATAGTCTTAAAGAGGGACTCGATCCAAGGAGATGGCAAGTTGAATCAACGAAAACGGAGTTGTAACGAAGAAACTATGACCGAAACAAAATTGGTTATCCAAGACTAGTTTAACTTCGGGATTAATTGGGAAAAATTTATATAAATCACATATTTCTAAGATAACAAGATATTTTATATATATGTACTCATAATTCAATTTTATATGGTTCAGGATCACCCGTAAACAATACGAGAAGATTAATCATAAGATCCCATGTTTGTACGCAACACGTCATTTGACAACACCGGTACTTTATGTACGCAACACGTCATTTGACAACACCGGTACCGTGGGTCAAGATTAATCTCGACCAATACATATACGTTGGGGGTTTTATTTATTTCGTTGGGGGTTTATTAAACATCTAAATATGAACCATTAAAATTGAATTACTAACAACGAACTGCTAACTACGGACTAAGGAATTATTCAAAGTATTAAAAGTATAACAAGTATATATATGTGACGATTGTTTAAAATGAAAACATATTGATATATTATATATGGATAGGTTCGTGATATCAACCGGAAGACCAAGTCAAATTATATATATCTTCAAGACAACAGTGAGTATATAGTCCCACTTTTAAACTCTAAATATTTCGGGATGAGAATACATGTATTTTATGTTTTACGTTATGGACACAAGTAACTGAAAAATATATTCTACGTTGAGTTGTACCACTGGCATACTTCCCTGTAGCTTGGTAACTAATATTTACAGCGGTATTGTAAACGCGAATCCTGTTGATAGATCTATCGGGCCTGACAACCCCAACCGGACTGGACGACCAGTATTCAACGGTTGCACAGTACTTCGTTTCGTGACTACACTTGGTACAGTGTAGTAAGATTTCATATTAAAGGGAATATGCGACGTGATTAATTGTTAAGTATGGTTACCAAGTGCTCAACCACTTAGAATATTTTTATTAAACTGTTTATATACGAAATCTTGTGGTCTATATTTATATCGCTGCCGGCATTAAACCTATATCTCACCAACTTTATGTTGACATTTTAAAGCATGTTATTCTCAGGTATGAATTAAGTCTTCCGCTGTGCATTAGCTCGTACTAAGGATACTACTTGAGGCCATTAAGGACTTATATCATAAGGCGTTGCATTCGAGTCATTGAAGTTCATAGAGACTATTATTAAGTAAATGGCGGTTTAGGTCATTTGAATATTATGAAATGTCAGGCGAATATGTCAATTCTGGATGTAACTATAGATTGCCTTTTAAGAATATATGCAACGTTTGTAAGATGTATCATATAGAGGGCAAGTACCTCGCAATGTTATCAACTATTGTAATTCGTTTGTAATCAATATGGACAACGTCCAGATGATTAGTTTCGGATCCTTTCAGTTGGTATCAGAGCGTTGGTCTTAGCGAACCAGGCCTTGCATTAGTGTGTCTAACTAGTAGTTGTTAGGATACATTAAGTGAGTCTGGACTTTGACCGTGTCTGCCTGTCAAAAGTTTTGCTTATCAATCCTAGTCGGAAATCATCTGCTTATCATCCTTAGGGAACTGCCTGCTTATCATTCTTAAGTCTAGACACGTCTTACTGCATTTAGTGCATCGATAGTGTATAGACAAAATTCATATCCTAGCGTATCTGTTACTATAGACATTGCCTGACGTATTTCAAAGATTCTCCGTAATTCATGGGATTTTGATATTATATATACATATGTAAATTATGTATTGAAGAGTACCAAACCCAACTCCTATAATCTATTCCAAACCAAAAATTCATTTCTCCGACCATACAAGATGGATTCTTCATCCAGCTCAAATTCCTCCGACTTCGATAGTTTCGCCGATATGGATTTCCATTCGAGCTCCGAGAACAGCGTTACCGGAATGGATCAACCAATTTCCCATCATCTATTCTGGATGAATTGGGGATGGGTTCGTAATATACTAAATTTCTGGAGGCAAGAAGAAGGTGATCCATTCCATCCACCAAATTGTCCTCTTAACGATGAACCTGAAGCACTTACCGGCGAACCTACTCGAAACACCATTTTCTCGCTCATTTCTAGAGTATCTCGTCATGATTACATACTATCCCATATTTCAAATCTTGTTCATTCGCTCGTTCCAACCGTCAATCATCCCGGTATAATAGAAGAAGTCAACGAACTCCGTACTCGGGTAGTGGTTTTGGAGAATATGGTGCGAAGGTTACAAACACCAACAGCAGCACCAGCAGCATAATCCGTACTACCATCGTCAACACCGACAGTACCTTTATCACCCCAATCACAACCGCGCCTTAAATCTCAACATCACAATCTGTATCTCGAATATCAACATCACACGACTCAATATCTGTACTTCGAGTATGATCTTCGTTCTATATATCGTTCTACATCGATTATCTTCGCTTTACGTATCGTATGACGATTATGTAATTTCTAAAGTCTTAGAGATTATGTAATCTAGAATTAACGATAAATCAAATGAGTTTAATATCTTATTGACTCATTAAATCTATGATTATCTCTGAAGAAAATATATATGCAAGTATATTTTCATAAAGATAGTAATTAAAAATTCCTTCGTACAAACTATTAATGATGAAAATATTTTAACGGGTGGGTAGTACCCGAGGAATATTTAGAATTCACATTAATAAGTTATATTGTACATTCTTGAATCTGATTCAACGGTTATCTATTATCTTACTTACAACCACCGATATTCGTATCCGCTCACCCCAGAATAACCATTTTCAATCAAATTTCATATTCGGATTTTGACCTACCAGAATCCAACAAGTGGCATAAAGAAGAAAACATTGGACAATTAAAATGAATTAAAATGTTGATTGTAACATATGAAACTAAACAATTCTTCAAGCTTGCCACTTGATTTTATCTTAAACCTCATTCGTAACTTAACGATTACAATTCGCATTCAAATCCTTTCATGATTCCTGAAAACACCTCGACCGAGAAGTTGAACCCGCCGCACCTCGCCTACGGAATGAAGATTTATACATACAGTTATACACCTGAAGAACTCTCGAACCCAAATTCATAATTTAACACATAACGTGTTGAATCCTTTGCCATTTATTAGCAAGAACAACCCTACAATTCCTTTTCAAAAAGCTAATTTTGTCACAGCTCCACTTCGACTTTTCAGTGAGATTATTTCTATTATAATCATGATATTTATACCTTGTCCTTTCGCCGTCATTACCGGAAAACCTTTTATATCCCTCGACAACATCAACAGGTGCACCAGCAGATCGTTATCCTTTTGGCGAAATCAACAATCAGTATTTTGAAAATCTCGCGGAACTTCTTCCATCATATCTATAATGTCTATCCCTAAGAATTTCATAATCTGAACGTGAAGTTTCTGAAAAACACCCGGGACTATGAAATAGCTCTTGAAATGCTAACGAAGCAGCAAAAACTGTAAACGACTTTAACGGTCAAAAGTTTGATGACAAAGAATAGTAAGGTGGTAAAGCTGAAAAAAAAAATTGGAACTAGAAAACGGATGAAGCAAAGTATGAAAGAGGCTGTGGATAAATCACAGGGATTGAACCTGCTCTCAAAGAATACAAACGATTCCGTACCTGCTGAAACCGTCAGTAAGAACCCTACTCTTTATTCAAAACCTTGCCCGGATGATATTTTTTCATCATCATCTTATCTTAGATATTATAAGATATCTTCATATCATTCGTTATACATATTTTTCATATTTCTGGAGATATTTTTACAACTATTCCTATCTGCGATCATTTATCTCTCCGTAACATCTGCGTTACAATATAAAAGAAACTGTGTAAATTTCTAAATTCTGAAACCTCCGAGATTAAAATATAAATGATTTGAAGTAGTGTTGGGAACTGATGCATGAATTAGTATAATATAATGAAACTTGATCAACTTCATTATATTACAGTAAGTCATGTTAAGTTTCTAATGGAATGTGATGATTCACAGTACCGTCATCATGAGCCATGTTACACGGCTCTTACATTCTATCAAGTCTCCAAACATATTAGAACGTATCACCTTGATAGTTCTATTTTTTTTCGGAATATTCGAGTAATTTAACGAATCAAGATCGTGCCATTACAATTTCATTCTAAAACCAATAGCTAGGTTCATTCCAAATTTCCTACCTATGAATTTCGGACCATTGTTCGCTTGGTTCGAGGACGGGAAGAAGAAACGAAGGGACAAAACCTCAGAATAGAAATAGGAATATAAACCACAGCAAATAAGAGAGAGCATTAACTGTGGATGACAATGATTTTAAGGAACGGGAGTAGGAACATCGAAATATAAGGGAAGGTATAAAACCTAACAACAACCCTGAAACTACAAACCGTGCATATCAATACGTATTGCAACGTAAAGGCACGGGAGAATTAAAAACATTATAATTCCAAGGAAAGGATAAAAGAAAATAGATTCTTCTGGTGATAGATGAAAAAGAAGAATGAAAGATATGAAAGTTAGAAATATAACAAGGATTAGAATGGGATGGAGCATATTAGCGAATGTCTTAAAGTAGGAACTAAAGAGAAAGAATAGAAGATGTGGGAAGAAAGAAAGGGAAGGAGGTAAATTTATAGTGAAATATTCGACAAAGAAATCAAAACAGATTGCCGCGTTAAATCAAAGAAGATCCTGATTGCCGCAAAACTAAATCTTATTACATAAGATTTTCTTTAAAACCCTTAAATCCCGGAAATCGATCATAATCACGTCATCGGTTACAACAATTCTATATTTACTCATTTCACTCTTTTGTGATAGCTTCGCTCGTGCGTCTCACATAACCAAATCGTTTTATCTAAATCTTTCAATAATGATAAAATTTCATTATTACCTCATATTCGTCATGAAAACATTCCTATTGTTATTTATGACAACCTCTACCAAATTTCGAGGACGAAATTTCTTTAACGGATGGGTACTGTAACGACCCGGAAATTTCCGACCAAATTTAAACTCTAATCTCTATATGGTTCCGACACGATAAGCAAAAACCCTAAAGTTGACCCGCACTTTTTCGATCGTTCTATACTTATAAGATTAATATTTACATAAATTAAACCTTAACAACATGATAAGCAATCCAAATTGTTGAGACTTATGTTTTCAAAAAGAGATTTACACAACGTTTGACCGTCTAGTTTGACCGATGATATCACGAACTATACAATATATGATAATTATACGTTTGTGTATATATATGTATATATACATATTTAACATGATCTAAGAATGTTTTAATATCTCATTTTGTATTAATAACAATAAGTTATAAGTATATTTTGAAACTACTAACTTAAGTTTTCAAAACGATAACCATACGTAACGTTATTTGACATTAATACTTATGACTTATAATGTTTATACATATATCGTATAAGTAATGTATTTAATCACTTTTAAGAACTTAAATACATAAAACAATATAAGTGTATTTACAAAAGATAGCTATATTTGAATCCTCGTTCCGTTTTCTCAAAGATTTCTATACGTATACCTAGGGTATATGTACCCGTATCATACGCAGCTTCTAGATGTATTTACTATTGGTATATACCAATAAAAATCTGCTCCTTAGCAGCCTTAAATGATTAAGAAACATGTGGAACCAACCATTTATCAAGTAGCATGAATTATTTAGCAAGAAAACAAAGTTATGTATCTTTTTTTCCTTTATAACCTAAAAACGTTTTTATGCATGCACACCATTTCTTCACCTCATTTTCTCATACTTACACTTCCATTTCTCTCTTAAAATACTCTTAACATCATACTTGATCATCTCCAAGCATTTTCCCCATGAATTAGCTTCAAAAATCTTACTTAAACACCATAAGAAAACCATACAAAAACACTTCAAGAAATCCTTCCAAGAACACAAACTTACTTCCAATCTTTCATCCAATTCCATCACCCTTTTGGTTCTAGGTTTTTAATCTTCTTTTACAGCAACCTTGTCCAAGGAACTTGAGGTAGAATCTATGTTTATAACCTTATTCGATTCATATATATATAGCTATCATATTTTGTGGTATACAATTTTAACAACAAGAACATAGTTTGAAAGTTTTCAAACTTGTTTGCAAACTAAATAGATCCTTCTAACTTAACTTTTAAAATACTTCAAGACCTGTAATATAACTTAAATATATGCTAATTTAACAAGGTATAACTTGGTTTTTCAAAGAAAATCTTAAAAACTGTTTTTACGACGTCGGAGTGTCACCGGGGACTGTTTTGGGTTGGATAATTAAAAACCATCTTAAACTTTGAATTGGAGGTTTATGTTCTGGAAAAATGATTTTTACTATGAATATGATAACACATAAAAATTTCATGATTTAATTCAAAGTATAAGTATTTTTAGAAAAATAACCATTTAAGGTTGTTTACATAAAGGAAAATGTTTAACTTCATAAGTTTCACTAAAGTTTCACCTATGCCGTGTGATTTTGAATACAAACTAAGGTATTTACAGTTCATAGTCTTAAAGAGGGACTCGATCCAAGGAGATGGCAAGTTGAATCAACGAAAACGGAGTTGTAACGAAGAAACTATGACCGAAACAAAATTGGTTATCCAAGACTAGTTTAACTTCGGGATTAATTGGGAAAAATTTATATAAATCACATATTTCTAAGATAACAAGATATTTTATATATATGTACTCATAATTCAATTTTATATGGTTCAGGATCACCCGTAAACAATACGAGAAGATTAATCATAAGATCCCATGTTTGTACGCAACACGTCATTTGACAACACCGGTACTTTATGTACGCAACACGTCATTTGACAACACCGGTACCGTGGGTCAAGATTAATCTCGACCAATACATATACGTTGGGGGTTTTATTTATTTCGTTGGGGGTTTATTAAACATCTAAATATGAACCATTAAAATTGAATTACTAACAACGAACTGCTAACTACGGACTAAGGAATTATTCAAAGTATTAAAAGTATAACAAGTATATATATGTGACGATTGTTTAAAATGAAAACATATTGATATATTATATATGGATAGGTTCGTGATATCAACCGGAAGACCAAGTCAAATTATATATATCTTCAAGACAACAGTGAGTATATAGTCCCACTTTTAAACTCTAAATATTTCGGGATGAGAATACATGTATTTTATGTTTTACGTTATGGACACAAGTAACTGAAAAATATATTCTACGTTGAGTTGTACCACTGGCATACTTCCCTGTAGCTTGGTAACTAATATTTACAGCGGTATTGTAAACGCGAATCCTGTTGATAGATCTATCGGGCCTGACAACCCCAACCGGACTGGACGACCAGTATTCAACGGTTGCACAGTACTTCGTTTCGTGACTACACTTGGTACAGTGTAGTAAGATTTCATATTAAAGGGAATATGCGACGTGATTAATTGTTAAGTATGGTTACCAAGTGCTCAACCACTTAGAATATTTTTATTAAACTGTTTATATACGAAATCTTGTGGTCTATATTTATATCGCTGCCGGCATTAAACCTATATCTCACCAACTTTATGTTGACATTTTAAAGCATGTTATTCTCAGGTATGAATTAAGTCTTCCGCTGTGCATTAGCTCGTACTAAGGATACTACTTGAGGCCATTAAGGACTTATATCATAAGGCGTTGCATTCGAGTCATTGAAGTTCATAGAGACTATTATTAAGTAAATGGCGGTTTAGGTCATTTGAATATTATGAAATGTCAGGCGAATATGTCAATTCTGGATGTAACTATAGATTGCCTTTTAAGAATATATGCAACGTTTGTAAGATGTATCATATAGAGGGCAAGTACCTCGCAATGTTATCAACTATTGTAATTCGTTTGTAATCAATATGGACAACGTCCGGATGATTAGTTTCGGATCCTTTCAGTAAGTCACCCATTTAGGCTTACTTACATGAATCTTACCCAAAACCCCCAAATTTCACAATAAAATGGGTTTATAACTCTAACTAATACAAACCCTAACTCAAACAAGAAATCAAACACTACAATTCGGATTAGGGTTTACCTCAAGCACCAAAACGAGCTCTAGTAGCTAGAAACACCAAGGAGAACCAAAACCCGCTTCCAATTTGGGCAAAAATCACCATCTTCATCATTAACTCAAGCTTCCTCTCTCTAGAAACTCATCTCTCTCTCTCTAAGATTGGGAGTGTTTGAATGGATGTCAAAATGATCCAAAAGTGGATCTAAAACTGATATTAAAGCCTCAAATCCGTCCATAAGTGAAAGGACCAAAGTACCCCTCATTTGACCCTTTAAAATGCTGAAAAAAACGCATCAGGCACTTTCGGCGCGGCTATGGTGGGGCGCCGCTCCACCCTACAGGTCAGATTTCAGAAACTTGTTTTGGCCATAACTTTTTGACCGTAGCTCCGTTTTTGATGAATCAAATATCGTTGGAAACGTAATGAGATTTACTATCCAATGGTAAGGTTTTAGAACATCAACTCCAACTTTATTTGCGATCCAAATATACACTTACAAGTCTCGTATTTCGAATGACGCTCGAAATAACGTGTAACTGAAAAACGGGTGTTACAGAAACATATACTTTGTTACATTTTGTACTACTTACTTTTATACTTTGAACACAAGTACGATGAAACAAACATTCCACAGCGAGTTAGAACAAAAATCCTCAATTCGATTATCATTAGTTACACTTGCAGGGTGTAAGCGAGAACTTATATTGTGTGGCCATACGGGTTTGACAAACCCTCATTACGGACGGTTCGCTACCGTCTACGGATGAAATATATTTTCAAAAAACAGTGTATGTTCTAACACTATTGTGATGGGGTTCTATGGAAGGAAACGTTAAGTCTTGATAATTGGGTGCTCGCGAACAATACTTTTGAAATGCAAACGATTTTGATAATCAACTATGGGAATACTAAATCTTGTGGTTCAAAAACAACGTTTACAAATACACCTATGATTTCACCAACGTTTTTCGTTGACAGTTTTCTACATGTTTTCTCAGGTTCGTACTTGGCTAATTGATACATGCTTCCGCACACTTTGATTACTTTGAATGGAGTCAAGCATACATGCATACGCTAGTGATAGCACCTTTGGATTCAAACAAATGTTTACATACTTATGCTATTTATAGCAACCGTGATTTTCAACTTATATTATGTCGCAATTTATTTCATTTACACTTTATAACTTTTGTAAACTTAAACTTGTTGTCGAACCGTTTTGTAAGCTAAACTTGCAAGTTTTGTACATTTCAAATGAATGCGACATGATTTTTGTCAAACGCGTCTCATATAGAGACTATGACCACGCAACGGGACCTAAGTAGACGGCACCGTCAATGACGATTTTGTCGGGTCGTTACACCATCTGACAACCACAATTTCCACACCTGCATCACATCTAAGGAACATGTACAGGCTTACAATTTAGAAACTGAAATTCAAACCAACAAAGCAATAATTCACAGTGACGATAAAAAAACAAAATTCTAAAAAGGTCTACGATTAAAAGTTTCTTTAGAATCATTCAAACCTTTTTTTTTTTAATCCAAACGGTGCAGCAGAAGCACAAGCAACACGAACACCATGGCAGCCGCTACAATAATTTTCTGGTACCAATTCAATTGATTATGAACCCTAATTTGTATTTTATGAACCAATTCAATTGATTATGAACTCTAATTTGAACCATTTCCATAAGCGTGAATTCAATTTCAATACCTAAATGAAGATGAAGAAAAATTGTTACCTCATCAATTTCATTCATTCGAAGATCCAACAGGTACAAAGATTGAAGAAGATGGATGAGGATGAATGGTTTCCTGATGGCCATAAGTATTCAGATTTTGAATTTCAAACGTAAATTGGGAAAAGGAAGGTTTAAGCTCTAGGTATAAAAGCCAGACACGCGTGGAGCTGGTCAAATGATTACTCCGTAAATTTGTAATTGTATTTTCTTTTCCTTTAAAAACCTCTACTGCGTAATTTTCTAATTGAATTTTAATTCTTTAATTAAAAATTGATTACCCTTAATGACATCAGCATATAGGCTAGTTTTTTTTCTTTTTATTTTTTGATTTTTTTTTAAGCTTTAGTAAACCTTTTTAATGACATCATGTTTTTAGTCTTTTATAAGATTATATTAGATGGTAATTGCGAGCGAGAAGATATGATCCGTTGAATATTTGGGTGGAGTTTATTTAAGTTTTTTTTTATGAAAATGGTTATTTGGCACTTTACCCCCTGTTTGAGGAGTCGATTTCAATTTTTGAAAAAAGTGTGGGGATTTGTTGGTGTAATGAAATTTAATTAAAATTTAAAAAAAAGTGAAAAGACGAAAATGCCCATAGTTACTGTTCATAACTTTTGTCTATTAGATAATAGGGTAATATTAGATATTTTTTGATGATAGAGAAATGATCGAAAATGATTACAAATTTACTCAATTATGCTGCATTCATTTAAATAAAATTCCGTTATACCCAACTCACTTGAACATAAAAGGAAAGTAAAAAAATTTTTTATTTTTAATGCAAATACGATAAAGGTAGAATTAAAATAAACGTTCGAAGTGTTTATAAGTACTTGAAAATGATAAAGTGGGTACAAAGCAATCTCATATTATTATTTATTTATTTTATTTTATTTTTTGTGAAAAAAAGAGAACTTTTATAAAACGGAATACGTTTTCGAAAAGTAAACGAATTCTACAAGAAGTACAAAAGAGGATATCCGGTGAGGCTCATAAATAGAAAGCGCTTACAACAAACTATCTAAACCGAACCTCACCTAACTTAAACTGAAAGCTAACCAAAACTAAATAGACAAAACAATGAGGTACTAACACCGAAACTACTAGTCAAGAAAACATGAAACTAAAAAAGAACTCAAATATCTTTAATGAAGACGCCGAATTTAGCCATTTCGGCCCCTTGAACCACTCTCTCCTTACGTTTATGGTGATTCTTGTTCTTATCCGGTGGACGCGGGATTTCGGAAGAATTACTAATATTAACCGTGGCTGGTTCACTCTCGGCCAAGGATGTCGTCAAATTATCAAAAGCCGCAAAAGCCTCACCGGTCATTCCATACTTTGTCAATCCCGAGGAAGCGCATCCGCAAAATTGTTCTTCTTATCAACCTTGCCCGTCATAAACAAGTTTTGAATGGCATCTCCATACTCCAAATCATCATCATTATCCACAAGCTTAAATGACCTCAATGTAAATGCAACATTTTTTCTTGACCTCAAATTCACTCCTTCGAGAAGATCCTTAGGAACCTTCCTATTTAAAACATACCACGACTTGCAATAAACATTACACGAAAGATCCTCGTAGTCACAATATAACCTTCCACTACGCCCAACCAAAATCGGTAAAGGCCTATCAACATCCGTTACCTCTTCACGATTTGCCTTCAATTCATCCTTCTTTTTCTTCTTCACTTTCTTCAAACGATCTAATCTTTCCGCAAAAGTAATGTTGTCATCATTATCTTCAACATCTTCAACAATATCAGGGTTAAAACTCGGACCCTTCCTAGGCCCAACATGGTTCGAACCGGGCACAAGATCACTACTGACATCACCCGAAATTGACCCGAGATTAAACCTGTTAATGGACCCAAACTGGATATCAAGTCCGTCTTGATCAGCAACAAGCTCATCCGACCCATTAACAGGCCCTGGGCTGTTAACAGCTAACCCAGCAGAAACAGAGTCACCCTCTGTCACTAAAACAGGAGTAGTATGCGTGGTTGAATTCATCAAAACATTAACCTTATCCTTAGCATCACCAAATTGGGAGGAGTACAGTGGATTAGGTTCAACTGCATCCTCAACACGATCCTCAAAAGACGAAGCTCCACTAGTGACCACGAATCTATTGGTAGTTTCTAAAAGCTTGCTATCAAACGTATTATTAAGAATACGAGATAAACTAGATGTATCAGTTATTTATGATACCCAAACGCTACATTTTGAACCGTTTTAATCCTTGACATCAACGTCGACCGACCCGTGAATATGCTTAGGATTCGTTGATTTGATGAAAGCGAACATAGATTTCACGTTACATAACGAAGAAGACGAGGACGCGATAAGCATCACCTCACCAAAAAGCTCGGCTATATCCTCTACATTTTCTTTGGTGGTGCACGTAATCGGGACACCCAAAGCTTCGATCCAAGCAAATCTTTGTGTAAGCAACTGCGAGAGATGATTGCGTGGGAGGTTAAGCCTCGCAGGGGTGATCCCAACTAACTCTGTACAAAAACAATAAATAATTAATAAATACAAATAGTACATTACTATTACTAAATAAAAGTAAAACATTACAATAATTTAAATAAACATTACTTTCATAATAAAAAAAATACAATACATAATATCATATGGTTACATTTTAAAATAAAATAACATAGTTTAAACTATAATTACTAAAACTAAAATACGATAAACAATACAATATTTCGAGTACGAATATTATCCGGGAGGTTACAAATGTATTCGATCAAATCTTTGCGAAGTGAATGATGTACGGTTCGATCTCGCAACTCTCGTGACATGCGCTCTTTGAATTATGCTCTTTCCGTCCACATACGTCAGGGTATGTTTTTCGGATTTTCAAGATAGTCTTATTCGAGGTCGCATATGTCTTCGGTAATCCTGTTATGTAGTATAACACATGTGTACATGATTCGTTGTATCTTATTGATGTAATACGGTATTGCGAGGTGTTTTATTATAAAAGGAAAAAAACAAAAAGATATATAAATATTGCAAGCGGGTTCCACCCATCGCACGTCATCCTCCGTTTGCTGTCTGGCTGGCGCTCTCGCTGAAGGGTTGCTGCCTATGCACGCCAAGAGTTGGGTACGCTTTAACATTTTTCTATTACGGAGTAAAGTACCAGACGTTACGTCTTTCATTACTTCATTTTATATTTAAAACCTAAATTATGTATCTTATCTTATGTATAATATATAATATAAAGGATGTAAAAAAACACTCCTTAACTGCAACTTAAATTTGATAAACGTATTAATCTGTATTACGTAACAATTTTGTTTTTAATGTCTTAATGGTTATTATTATATACTATTATATTCGTCCTGAATTCAGTTTCGTGGTCTGCATTTTCTATCACACGATAATCATGCATATGTAGCTTAATCAACTACGGAGTATATTTCTCTGTAGTGGCATGCAATGTTTTAGTTCTCTATTCATTTTAAAATAAGTGTTCACTTAACTAGTTATTTATATTTCAAAATAATCAATTAAATAAATGATTGATACTCGATAAATTTTATAAATGGTAAATAAATATTAAGAACCGACAACAAAGACATACCTCATCGCCACTCAAACAAGAACCAACCCGAGATCACTAAACACCACAGAACCGAGAAAAGCATAACCTTTTTGTGGAATTTTTCAAACCGCTTTCATTTCCCTAACTTGAATTCTTCCACTTAATCGACATAACCCTCAACCTCATTGTGGAATAAATCAAGTCATAAATCTGAGCATAATAATCCATCATTCCTCTCCCGCCAATTAACATACATGACACACCAAATAAAAACTTCGCAATAATCACCATAGCCGTCTTTTAGCAGCAATCGGGACAAGGAAACTTACAACATCCTTTCATGAATCACACAATAGAGAAGGTATAAGCCTTTGAACCCGTCTCCAAACTTTCGAAGCAAAATACATTCAAAAAAAAAAGATGCCCATGAGAGCGAGGTTCACTCGAACACAGAGAACGTACTTGAGAAATATCACGCCCAATCTTCCACGATCTTAGTTTGTCTTGTGTCTTCAAGCTTTCACCCATAAGAAACCACACCATTAGTGGTGTTCAATATTTGGTATGAAACATTTTAAACTGTCTATCGAATCGAAACCAAAACGAAATTTGAAAACTGATTTTCGGATTGAGCAAAATCGAATTCGAATTCGGTTTCTCGGTTCCGTTTTCCGTTTTAAAAGTTCAAAATTTTTGTTAACCGAAAATCGAATATAAAACCGATTTCAGTTTATAAAATATTAAACAAATATATTATGTATTAATATAGTTGTATACATGTACGAGATATGATTTGAATATGTATTTTAAATTTTAAATTCAAATTTTGTTTGTTCGGAATTTAAATCATATTTGAATATTAAATTTCATATTTTTCTAATTTCTTATACTCCACATTTTTAAGTTTTAACTGTAACCGTTTCAAGTCGACTTTTCTGTTCAAGTCAATATGAGTGTGTGTATGTTGAATCAATCAATTTATGTATAACATCCTTTACAACATATTATTTTTGAAAAAGTATACATTATAACTAAGACTACTCTTATACATGTCTTCACAACCACACTTTGCCACATCAGCGTCACATCAACACATTCTTCATATCACTTACCCATCACAGTACACTAGCTTCCATGACATACCTCTCTCAACCACATTCGACCCATCTAAATTAATTATTTAATACACTGTATTAATTATAATGCGTATGGTTCATTTCATGGATCAAAAGTTGCATATCCGACATCAAATACTCGGTGTTTTTAAATGGATCTTCTTCCAAAGAAGGGTTCATGTATTGAGGTTTACGACAAAGTGACAAATTGTCCTCTTTATTATTTATTCTCGTTGCAAAAGAATTAAGTAAGATACTTTTGAATGACTTAGATAGCCGTGCGCTTCAAGGTTTCAAACTATCTAACAACAAAAGAGTAAATAATTCTCAATGCGCGGATGATACTATTATTTTTGCACATCCATCTTTACAAGAATTGAACCGCATAAAAGAGCTTCTTCTTTTGTTCTTTAATGTATCAGGCCTTAAGATAAATCAATCGAAGACAATGTTATATGGTATTCATGTGTCAAGAAGTGACTTGTGGTCCTTTGTCGAGTTTGTAGGATGTGAAATCAGTTCTTTCCTTCTAGAGTATCTAGAATCTTCCATCGGTTTCGCTAGTGGTCGGTTCGCTATATGGGATCCTATTAATAAAAAGTTCAAACTTAAACTTGCCGAGTTTAAAGGTAGATGTTTATCTTTTGGGGGACGCCTAGTCATGGTTAAAGCGGCACTTTCAAATCTTCCAATTCATTTTATGGCCATGTACAAAGCTTCGTCTTCGGTGATTAGCCAATTGTAAAGGTTTTGTAAGAATTTTCTTTGGAGCGAGGATTGTTTGAAAAAGAAAATGTGTCTTGTTAAGTGGCAATCGATGTGCCTTCCGATTGATATGGGTGGACTTGGCATTACTCCTCTTCGAACAAAGAACTAACTTTACTAGCCAAATAGTGGTCGAAATTGAATTCTAACAAGAATCATGTTTGGAAAGCTTTGATATGCACCTCTGTGATGACCCAGAAATTTCGACTAAATTTAAACTTAATCTTTGTATGATTAACATTTCCGACACGATAAGCAAAGTCTGTAAAACTGAATCTCAAAATTTTTGAATTACTTTTATATATTTAAATACCTTCGGTTGTTTTCGACGATTCGCGAACAATTATATGTAAAAAGATACATATATACTATAACATGAAAAGGTAACAATGTATTAATTGTTTGACACCGTACATTAAACTTATTAGTTTAAATATCTATTTGAATGTATATGATAAGTTGAAATATTTATTATTAAAATTTATTTATAAATAACGTCCAATGTGTATATAAAAACTGATTTATGTATATTAAAAAGATATATACAAATATATAATAAACGATAGTAACATTCGTTTATTGATTCAATTGATATTTAGATAAGTTAACTAAAGCGTTTAAGATGAACCAGTTAAACACTAATTTGCTACAGTGTTTTCAAATTGCCACATTACTCAAAATGCTACAGTGTTTTCGAAAATCACTATTTGCTACAGTGAAATTGACTTTGCTACAGTGAATTGCTACAGTAAAATTTGACTTTGCTACAGTAACTTTGCTACAGTAAAACACTATTTTAAAATGTATTTTTAACAAATAACGAGACGATGATTTATAGAAGTAAATGACCAAAATACTCGAAAGTTTAAGATATAATATGAGTGGTATAGTTTATGGATAACTTAAGGCTATATCTTGACAAAGGTACGTGTCACGAAATGTAAAATGCAAGTTTTCTAAGCGTACGAAAATGCGTTCGAGAAACCGGAACCGGGACATAAGTCGAGTGATGACGTACGACTTATCGGACCAAAAATATCTAGTCTACTATGCACAAGAATAAAATATAATATATAAATAATTATATTAATTATTTATATATTTATATTTATTTTATATTATGTCGACAAGCTAGGAGCCAAAACAATGTGAGCTGTCCCTGGTCCTCATGTGAGTCGCATGGCCAGAAGGCCATTTCCATGCGAGTCGCATGACTCCAGATTCCAGGCCAGGTACTATAAATTCAGGTGTTTTGCTCGAATGAAAAATCAAATATATATTACTCCGTATAATATTTATTATTATTATTATTATTATTATTATTATTATTATTATTATTAAGATTATTATTAATCTTATTAATCTTATTATTAGTATTATTATTTTTGCGATACAAAAATAATAATGTACATCAAATATTACGACGGAGTGCTGTCCAAGTAATTTTCAAAATGAGTTTTCGAGCAAGCTAGAGCTAAGGAAATTACGGGTTATTGCCAAGGAGGTTATGGGTAATGTTCGGGGGTATTTTTTTTCTGAATCAAACCTCGTGTTTATCATCTCCGATGCGTCTACGTGCTTTCCTGCAATATTGTATATCAATATTAAACAGTGAGTTCATTTGATTCCCTTTTACTCTTTATATTTTTGGGACTGAGAATACATGCGCTATTTTTACAACTGCTTTATTAAATGCTTTTGAAATATATTTTTAACTGCGAATACATGCAAATGCTTTATTAACCGATATACAATATTTATATGCGTGAGTTTCATAAGATCCCTTTTACTCTCTACATTTTTGGGCTGAGAATACATGCAAATGCTTTATTAACCGATATACAATATTTATATGCGTGAGTTTCATTGATCCCTTTTTAATTGCTTTTGCAATATATTTTTGGGCTGAGAATACATGCACTTTATTTTAAATGCAATGGATACAAGTACATACTAAATTCTACACTGAGTTTGAACCGAAAATCCCTTAACTTTGGTAACTAGTAACTGCCAGTTATAAGAACTGGTGGGCGCGAGTAGTAGTATATGGATCCATAGGGCTTGACATCCCCGTTCGAGCTAGAGCGCTAGCCTTTTAACGGACGTATGCTATTTGAGAAGCGTACACGTTGGTTTGCGTGTATTATTAAGATGATTATACAAAGGGTACAAATTATATATACGTTAAAGTTTAGTTACCAGGGTGCTCAACTTTGTAGAACCGATTGATAAACATTTCGGATGAAACAACTGAAATCTTGTGATCCACCTTTTATGTAAAACCTATTGATAAACGTTTTGAATAAAACAACTGAACTTTTGTAATCCACATTGATATACGGATTATGTGTAATATTAAAACTATGAACTCACCAACCTTTGTGTTGACACTTGAAACATGTTTATTCTCAGGATTCTAGAAGTCTTCCGCTGTTTGCTTATACGTGATACAAGATATGTGCTTGGAGTCATACATGCTATATACAAGAAACTTGCATTCACCAAACCATTACCATGTATCTTATTTTGACTGTATTGTCAACAGATGTATTATTGTAAACCATTTAAATGGTGATTGTCTATACGTAGAAATCATCAGATGTTAAAAACCTGGAATTTATATATTCATTTATGAAATACCTTTTCAAACGAATGCAATGTTACAAAACGTATCACATAGAGGTCAAATACCTCGCAATGAAATCAATGAATGACGTGTTCGTCCATATGGATTTGGAGCGATCGTCACAACCTCATTTGGTAGCTCCTTTACGGGTAATCTAATTCATAATGTCTCGTCTATTTCACAATCTAAAATGTCTCCAATATGGAAGGACTCGTTAAATCTCCATATGGATGGGGACATGGTCAATGTGGTTGGGGCTAATGTGTGGAGATGGAAGTTAGGAGACGCGTAACAAATCTCGTTTTGGAACAATCGGTGGCCAGTAATCTCTCACTTCGTAATCGATTTCCCAATTTATTCAGGTGTTGTGTTTATCAAGATGCTACTGCTGATTTGTTTCGATTTCCTCTTCTTTTTAGAAGTCGGACACTTAGGATGGAATTTGCATTTACTTTCTCCTTTGACTAAGCTCGACGACCTGCACGAAGGTGAATTGCAATATGTTTTGGTCTGTTTCAGAATTACGGTCCGAGTCGGCGAGGTGATTTGGACACCTTCTGTGAGTGGGGAGTTTAATGTATTTGAGTCCGTATTTTGGCAGTTTCCAGCTTTTCGCAAAGTCCAGGATGGACTAATTTAGTTTGGAATAACCGCGTTCCGTCAAAATTTACACTTTTTCATTGGCTAGTGTGTAAACGTATTGTCCCGGTTAGAGACATTCTTATCCGAAGACATATTCTTCCTCATAGCCATTCAAATTTGTGTGTATGGTGTGCCAACGAAGTTGAATCTATCGAACACCTCTTTCTTCATTGCCCGTGGATGTTCAAAATTTGGTCCGCTCTCTTTCATTGGTGGAATATTCGATGGATCATTTCGAGCTTAATTTTGTGATTTTCGGCCGATTGGTACTATGGTATTGGAGTCGGTCACAAAAATTTTTGGAGATTGATTAGTCCCTCTACTCTTTGAGCCATTTGGTTAGCGAGAAATAACTTTATTTTTAACGGTAATTACACATATTGCACTTCTATTCTTTGACATGTAAATCTAAAGGTCTTCATTTGGGCTACCCCGTTTAAGTTATGTTTTTGACATCAATATTATGTATAAGATTACAGTCCCGGTCTATTGTGTCACTCGGCTTAATTCCTACATGTTTACGATTTTTTTAGCTTGTAATACGAGTGATAACTTTTGATGTTTCTCTTTGTAATGGTTCGTATTCATCGTTTCGATGAACGTACTCCTTTATTATGGAATGAAAATTCACTTTTTGTCGAAACAAACAAAACCAGAGGCTGAGTGGTTCATTATGCGTGACAACGGCTTGGGGAAGCACTTGGTTTCAGCGGCATGGCAACCACACTTTCTAGCAACGACATCTTGGCAACAGCTTTGGGAAGTAGCTCCAAAGGCTTGGCAACCACTCACCGATAAGAGTAGTTTAAGATAGAGATAGTTAAAAAAAAAAATTGTTAGTTATGATTTTTTTTTTTTTATCTAATATGTATTGTATTATGCTATTTTATAAGTTTATAATATTTTTGTAAATTTGTATATATGTTAGACTATCCATATTAGTTTAGGATAGTACTTGATGAAGTTAATAATATAATTATTGTTCATCTCGTGGGCAAAAAGAAAAAAATTGATTTGGAAGTCGAATTCGGTTTTAACTGAAACCGAATGAATTCAAACTCGGTTTTCGGTTAGGTTTCAATTTTGAATTTTGAATTCAGTTTTGATATCTGAATTCGGTTCTGGTTCGGTTTTCAGTTTTGATTTTTAAATTTTTGAAACCGAGGAAACCAAGCCGCATAAATCAAAAAATTGAAAACCGAACTGATGAACACTCTTATACCCCATAATGAATGTTTAGGAATAAAATATGTAAACCAAACAATTGGCGACCATTGAAAAATATCACGTTTAGGACGCATAACCTGCCACACGCGATTATCTGAGAATTCGATAAGATCGCCCTTAAAACTTCTACTTTTAATCACTTCTGGACCATTACGAAGATTATGAAGATCAACTAGAGAAGTGGATATCTTGACTCCCATGTATTTGGTCACAACCAACCTTCCTCACCAATAATATCATGAACCATAGTCGAAAGATCGAACCCAACAATAGTAATCGCATGGTATGCAACAAAATTAGATATGGACCCGTATCATACCAAATATCATACCGTGCAAACGTGTTAGATCCATATCCAAGTATGTGAATATATTTGTCCCAAACAATACTCCTAATAGCCATAATCTTACGCCAACCAACACACGCACCTGTAACTACTGGAGCATCCCAAAAATGCCTCCCATTGAGACGTTAAGCATGTATCCATCTTACCCATAGGAATTTCTTCGAGATAAACAGATGCCAAATATGTGTGATCATAAGCCTCAATTTCCAAATGTTCCACCGTTTAATCTCTAGACATTCCTCCTCCCTTGGAAGACAACCTTTTGCCCAACTAACTTTGGCCTTCTCACGTTTAAGCTCTCCTTGATACCATAGAAAATCCCGCATCAAAGGTTCTATTTCTTTTATTGTTGCGGATGAAAGGATGAATACGGATTCCCAATATAGTTGCATAGACGGTGAGCACCGAAGTAATTAATTAAACCCGGCCCACAAACGACGAAAACTTTCTCTTCCAGTTTTGAATCTTACTTCTTACACGATCGACTAAATGCTTACAATCACGATGCAATAAACTAGACGACAGTAGAAGAACCCCAAGATATTTAACTGGGAGCTTACCTTCTTCAAAAGGAGGAACATATGAGATAGACTCTTTCAGATGCGGTAAAACATTTGTAAAGAAAACTGCTCTTTTCCATACTCGGACCAAGACCATAGCAAAGCTTAAATTCCTCCAACACCGACTGAATAACCCTGACATAATATTTATCAGCACAAGAAAACAAAATCAGGACATCCGCAAAACATGCATCAATAATCCTCAACTTCTCACACTTCGAATGGAACCGAAGGTATCTCGGTTCACGCATTTTACTATGAAGCAACAACGTGATAACCTCCATAACAAGGGTAAATAAATATGGCGACATTGGATCCCCTTGGTGAAGGGCCCTTTTTCCCTTAAAAAGACCCCATTAATAAATATAGAAAACTAGTTGAAGGACCCCTGAAATCATGGGTTTGTTATAGATAATTTATTTAGATATGAGCTATAACTATTTATTAAAATTACATGAACATATTTTAGTGTTAAATTTAAAATTGATGATAGCTATTTAGTCATCGCACTTTTGTAATTGTCAATAAAAGAGTCTAATTAAATTCTTACATGAATCTAAGATATGTCAACATATACATAATTTAGAATCTAAAATGATTTTTGAATCTTTAAGACAACTCATGCATTTGTAATTGGCATATATTCATAAGGTAATTGAATGGATGTATCTAGGGAGAATTTACTTTGAAGCAATCATTTTCTAGATATGTACTTCGTAAATTTTACAATTGAATCTAAGTAAAAGATCTGAATATAGGATTTATCAGTAGGTAATGTTGCACTAATACCTAATCAAAGAGACACTACATAGTAGCGATCAATGAAACGGAAAAACAAAAAAAAAGTGCATTTCTCAAATTGCATTGGGTCGACCTTCCAACACTTTCATAGTCTTATGGGCCTTTTTTCTTTAAGTTTGTAAATAAGTAATTTTTAATATGAACCAATATTATGATCAGAAATAGTTCAAGCACTCAAATTTTTTCCAACAACAACATCATCAACTCGTTTTATTTGGGGACACGATTAAGACCCCTAATATTCCATGAAGTGGTGCCAAACATGTAAAGCCGTCCTACCAGAACTTCTTGCCCTCTAAGAAACTTTATTCGCCATATACCTCTCTGTATCATTCAAATCGGCTTCAACATCACTCACCTCTTCATTTAATTTGTTTGGTCATTATCAGTATTATCAGCATTATCCATATCTTTCAGAGTCGAAAAATAATTTCCCACCTTTAAATGTTCCAATGACGAATAGCTAGTATCCGTATACAAGTTAGCGCAACTAAATGTACACACCTTAGACTTATTATTTGGTTTAACCACCTGTCTATACACCAGTTTTGTTCTTTATTTTTCCACAGGAAACTCTGTAAATAACTAGAGGGCGGGTGAATAGTTACTTAGTCGCTTTTTTTAAAAAAATTTCTTTACGTTTTCTTGAACTTGAACTTGATATAGTGTGACTTGAAATGTTTGTTCTCAAATGATACTTAACAAGATATATGTATGTAAAGATATAATAAAAAAGATAAGGGAAGAGAGAACAGACACAACGATTTATAGTGGTTCGGGAAGATGTTAACTAATCTTCCTTAATCCACTCCTCAATTCTACGAATTGAGATTTTTCTTCACTATGATACTCCAAACTAGGTGGAGTGTCCGGATACAACACTAGTACTTTGATAAGTCACAACTTGTGAACCCTTACGTCCCTTTGAAGACTTGACAAACACCTATAGCTCTTACCACAAGCTCCTATTGCACTATCCTAGTGAAAAGCACAACTACCTTCTAGATCCCTTTAAGGAGATAGTTTACAAGCAAACTTACAACTTAAGCTTACAAGTACTCTTGCTAGAATCACTCTAAAATATTACAATTTAATTATAAGAATGATATCAGTAAGTATGTGAAAAATATGAGTGCAAGAGGTGAGTCTTCAAATGCTTCAAGGCTTGGCTTTTATAGGAAAGAGAAATCTGCCTAGAAGCTACACGGCTCGCTGCACGGTCGACCGTGTACCTCTGACATCTGATTCTTATGGTCGTTCTTGTCCTTTGAAAATTGTCATTTTTCCTTGTGGAATAGCTGCAACTAAAGGCCAATCATCTCTGAAATTATTCCCATTACCCCTTTTGTTTTGGACATAAGTATGGAAGTTGACATGTCCATAAAAGAAGAAAGTCTTCAAGCTTTTACCATTTGTCATTGATTACCTAAAGAGGTAATTGCAGAATTTTGTCTCTTGACATTCATCAACCTTTCTTAATTACTTATCATTTTGCTTATGGAAGTATATTGTCCTTTGGAACATTGTTGCATCTCAAATGAACTAGTTTGAGTCTAGTTGAAACTTAATGATCTTTGTTACAACCTTGACTAGCTTGGACTAATTACATTTACAAACATACAATGGTACATAAAACTAATGGGAGAGTAACTCTTTAATTGGGACTTCAATGACCATTATTAGTATGTTTAAATGACATTATGTACTAGGATGAAAAGATATAAAAGTTGTGTGTTTAATCTAAATTTGGCTTAAAAAATCATTAAGATGTCATTAGGTGTGATTAGTAAAACTTAACCTCTTTTGGTTCAAAACTCTTTTGAGGTCAAAAAGGGCAACTATTATAAGTATGTTTAAAAAGGTTTTGTAAATTATATATGCCTCAAAGTGGTCTAACTCAAAGTGGATGATTTTGTTAACAGAGAAAACTGCGGTCGGGATGCGGTCGACCGTAAGGTTAGCCGTAGATTGTCAGTTTTAAAAAACCTGAATTCGTTGGTACATGACATGCACGGTTAGTTTCACGGTCGACCGTAATGCAGCCGCGTACTATTTTTACCAAGATAATTACTTATGTATTGGTCTTTTGCTAGAGATATTTTAGGCTTATGAACTCATGTCGTCCTACATATGATTAACCACTTATCTCTCGTGTGTCATCATCAAAACAAAGTGATTAACCTTTGAATATTATGATTGGAATCTTAACCAACATTCTCCCCTTTTTTGATGATGACAAACATATGAGTAAGTGTTTTAACTATGTAAGTCGACATAAGTGCTAACATCACTTACCATACACTTTCTCCCCCTTTTGTCGAAGCAAAAAGGTTAGTCCCACTTGGAACTAAGCGCGCCCTAGAGTAATGCTCCCCCTTAAATCATACACACTTATCAATTGTTCCTGTTTATCAATAGAATGGCTCCCCCTCGAACCAATATAAAACATAAAGAGTAACAAACATAATAAGCATGGCAAGTACATTACAATACATAACAAGTTTCATTCTTAGGACAAGTATTTTATCTACCCGCCCTCAAAGTTTTTCTTAACCAACATTGATTGTTCAAGGATAAATGCCATTGGTGCTAAACGCATCGGAGATAGTTGAGCTTTCATTGTCGGAAGAGAGAATGATTACCGGATGAGCTTTTCAATAAGTTAGAGGAATTGTGGACACGGGTTGAGGAATTTGAGAAGAGTTGATGGCACCAACAAATCGAAAAAGTCGATTAAGATGGTTGGAGTATGGAAGTGGGCGAGTTCCTAGTTCTCGAAGGTAACCCATTCTTTGAGTAGTGAGATAAGCGAGATTTATGGGTTCATGAGTAAGAAGAGACCACATGACAACAACTTTGGTTCCTGAAACGTGAGTAGCGGTAGGTTCCCGACAATAGACATTGTTCCGAATGACGTTTAGAATGAGTTGAAGATCATGGCGTATTTCGTCATCTTGAATGCGAAGTCGTCGGTTGAGGTTTCGTTGTACTCCAGGAGTGTGAGATCTAAGATGGGTTGCAACGGAAAGGTAGGGTTAAGAGATCTTAGATCGGTTGAAGGAGTATAGAAGGAACGCCCATTGGAAGGAATAGCCATAACGGTTGCGAATTGTTCAAAAGACTAAGTGTAAGGTGTATTGAAAAGTTGAAATGCAACTTGGTCGGGATTTGAAACATCAAGGTGCGCATAAAATTCCCTAATTAACGTTGGGTAAATGACTTCATCAAGCTCAAGGAATGAGAAGCAATTGTTTTGGGTGAAAAGTTGAGTTAGTTCGGGAAATTCGGTATGATGAACAACACGCTCTTCATGAAGTGTTCTAGTCTCCATGTGTTGCCTATTGTTCGTGATACGTTGATTTCTAGTATTGGTCATTTCCTAGAAAAGCCACAATTTTAGCAAAATAATCAAGTTTATATAATTTTGAAAAACTATATGCTAAACATGTGTAGATTAGTCCTTGTCAAGACTCATTTTTGAAAACATAAGTTTTAAAATTAGATTGTGCTATTTTCTTTTTGAAAATTTAGACAAGTTTCATCATTTTTCTCTATGTTTGTCAATAATATATACTAGTCATGAGATTCACTAGTATCATAATAATTTGTTCAAACATATGTGTGTGTATGAGTGAGTTTAAAGGTTTAAAACATATATGAGTTTTTATGCAAGAAATCACTATTATGACACATTTAAAAAAAATGCTTTTTATAACAATTTTACTCATATATTTAAGGAATTAATCCAAAAAACAAGTGTTCCTATTAGTTTGGAAAGACTATAATATAATTAATCTAGTAAAATTGAAAGTAAATTTAGATGCTTACCTTGAAGAGAATTGGAAGAGTATGGACCACTTTTTGGAGAGTACTTGAAGGTAAGACAAAAGTGAATCTAGAAATCCAGTTGTTGGGGTTTAAAGAAGAGATGTGGTTGGTGGAAAAGTTGTTTGGATATTAAAGAGAGTGCATAAAAGACAAAGAAAATCGTCAGACATCGGGAGGCTGTCAACACGGTCGACCATGGTTCGATCGTGCGTGATTTGAAGGGGATTTTACAGAGTATGTTCCATCATTCCCAACCCATTCCTAAGCAAGTTAAAGATTTCCCTTTTAAGGGGCTTAGTGAATATGTAAGCTATGTTTTCTGTAGATTCTACCTTGTCTATCACAATATTACCATTTTGGACATGGTCACGAAAGAAATGGTGCCTAATGTCTATGTGTTTAGTCCTAGAGTGTAATATTTGACTTTTAGATAAATCTATAGCACTTTTGTTATCACAACATATGGGTATTTCGGATGAGATGATACCGTAATCGAGGAAGGTTTGCTTCATCCACAATACTTGTGCGCATGCTCTTCCCATGGCTACATATTCGGATTCGGTGGTAGACAATGCAACGGACGTTTGCTTCTTTGAGAACCATGATGTTAAGCAAAGACCCTCGAACGCGCATACTTCACTTGTGCTCTTTCTATCAATCATTGATCCTCAGTGATCGGAATTCGCAAAGCACATAATATCAACCCCGGTAAATTTTGGATACCATAACCCTAGATGCATTGTCCCCTTTAAGTATCTAAAGATCCTTTTGACGGCCTCTACGTGCAATGTCTTTGGATTCTCTTGAAATCTTGCACATAAACACACACTAAACATGATGTCGGGTCGAATTGCCATTAAATATAGAAGGGATCCAATCATTCCCCTATATTTAGTACTATCGAACGATTCTCCTTCTCCTTTCAAAGTAAGTTTCACGTTTGTTGCCATTGGAGTCGCCATTGGTTTCGAGCTCTCCATTCCGAACTTTTTGATTATTTCATGAATGTATTTTTGTTGAATGATGAACGTTCCATCTTCTAGTTGCTTAATTTAAAGTCCGAGAAAGAACTTGAGTTCACCCATCATGCTCATTTCAAACTCATCATGCATTAACTTAGAAAACTCATTGCTAAGAGATTCGTTAGTAGATTCAAATACAATATCATCAACATATATTTGAACTATAACTAAATCTTTTTCATGCCTTTTAATAAAGAGTGTATTATCAATTTTTCCCATTTCATAACCATGATTTATTAAAAAGGTTCTAAGTCTTTCATATCATGCTCTAGGGGCTTGTTTAAGTCCATAGAGAGCCTTTTTAAGTTTGAAGACATGAAATAGCTTTTCGAAATCTTCAAACCCCGGAGGTTGTGATACATATACTTCTTCATCTATGACTCCTTTTAAAAAGGCACTTTTGACATCCATTTGATAAAGTTTGAAGTTATTGGCACATGCATACGCAAGAAGTATTCTTATTGAATCTAGCCTAGCGACGGGAGCAAATGTTTCATCATAATCAATTCCCTCTTGTTGGCTATATCCTTGTGCAACTAGTCTAGCTTTATTTCTAACTACATTGCCATCTTCATCTAGATTATTTCTATAGACCCATTTGGTACCTACGATATTGCTCTCACTAGGTAAAGGAACCAAATCCTATACATCGCTCCTTTGGAATTGATTTAATTCCTCTTGCATTGCTTCCACCCAACTTTCATCTAATAGGGCTTCCTTAATATTTTTAGGTTCTATTTGGGAGATGAAAGTGTAGTTGGCAATTAGGTTGAACGCTTGTGACCTAGTGGTTCTAGTATTGATGTCTCCTATGACTTGATCTATGGGATGATCCTTAACATGTTTAAGATCGATTGAAGATGCTAAGTTGTCCTTACTTGGTTTTAAATGAGATACATCCTCATTTGTATCATTGGACTCGATTTGAGTTGGCATTATTTCTATAGCATCTTGTTCTATCACATCATCATCCTCTAAAGGTTTTGTCTTAGGTGGTGGAGGAGTTTCATCAAATGTGACATCTAGGGATTCTTCTATGACATTGGTGTATTTGTTTAGAACCCTATATGCCTTACTTTCTAACGAATATCCTAAGAACACTCCTTCGTAAGCTTTAGGTTCAAACTTTGTAAGATATTCCTTTTTGTTTAAGATAAAACATTTGCACCCGAATACTCTAAGATGACTTACGGTTGGTTTTCTACCATTTAATACTTCAAAGGGTGTTTTATCCATTGATGGTCTAATTAAGACTCTATTTTGAATGTAAGTGGAGGTGGCAACGGCTTCACTCCAAAACTTTTGAGGTATAGATAATTCATTTAACATTGTTCGACTCATTCCAAAACTCTACCTCTACCCTTAGGTATGTTAATTCTTATAGAATGGCTTGCTATGTTGTGTTTTTATCTGTATGTGGACATATATGTTTATTTCTCATTTAATGCAGCTTTACTTTATTCGTCCTGTGCTCCGCAGTACACTCTAAGGTACGTTTTTCTTTTTTCTTTTTTACGGCGCTGTTTCGGGAGCCATCAGCAAGCGTCTAATTATTGGCGACTTGACTGTCGCTTAGAGCCTAAATCGAATCCCAGGCAACATTTTAAAACCCATGGAAATTCGTTCCACCATTTTCATGGCGTTGGCATTTAATTTTTTTTTTTTTTTTTTTTTTTTTTGGCCGGAGGTCCGTTGCAAGCAATCTCTTTATCCGTCGAACATAGAGAGGGAGGACTTTCTCTACCCTTGTGAGTGTTTCACTCGGGGTGGTGAAATGACTTCTCTTTGTCCTAGGGTAGAGGTAGGATTGTCTACGTCTCACCTCCCCCATACCCTACAAGTGTGGGATTGGGTATTGTTGTTGTTGTTGTTGTTGACTCATTTCTTGAAGAGTTCGGTTTTTCCTTTCAACAACCCCATTAGATTGAGGTGTGCGAGGAGTCGAGAAATTATGGAAAATACCATTTAAATCACAAAAGACTCCAAATTGAGCATCATTATCAAATTCTCTACCATTATCCGTTCTTATTGTTACTATAGTACAACCAAGCAAATTTTGTATCTTAGTAGCAAAAATTATAAATCTTTCACACGCTTCATTCTTATGCTTTAGAAATAGTGTCCATGTATATCTTGAGAAATCATCTACTATTACTAAAGTATAAAAAATTCCTCCATAACTTGGAACGGCCGATGGCCCAAATAAATCTATGTGTAAAAGTTCTAGACATCTTTTAGTAGATATAAAGTTCTTAGGTTTATGACATGCATGAACTTGTTTTTCTACTTTGCATGCATCACAAAAATGACTTTCATATTTCAATTTAGGCAAGTCTCTAACTATGTCCTTTGAGAATATGTTATGAATTAGTTTCATATTAGCATGCCCTAGTCTCCTATGCCACAAGGTAGTAGTATCATGTATAGATGTGAGACAAATATCTAAATGTTTGAAATCATCTAATTTGCATGTATAAAGTCCTTTCTTTCTAATTCCATTTATGACACTTTTACCATCTTTTATTATGTGTGAGGAATTTTTAGTAAATGTCATGTTATATCCTTTATCACGTATTCTTCCTACACTTAACAAGTTAAAACTTAGATTTTTAATGTGTAACACATTATCAAGTGTAATCTTTTGATTAGTAATGTTACCTTTACCGGCGATTTTTCCTTTTACATCGCCACCAAAGATTACATCACCTCCATTGTGCTCCGTATACTTTGTGAAGAACTCTTTGTTGCTCGTCATGTGTGTTGTACATCCACTATCAATTATCCATTCTTCACTTTGTACAACACCATTGAGACAAACCTATATTTAATCAATCAATAATTTTGGTACTTGATGTTTGTTGGGTTCGGGATGATTAGCACTAAAGACTCCTACTCTAACTCATTTTTTCACAATATTAACATTGTTGTTCCTTTTAGTTTCGGCCTTTCTTCTTCCAAAGTTTTGATTGGTTATTCTTCTTGAAGGATTTTTCACAAGTGACTTAACTTCTTTTCTACTTGTTTTAACTTGATTAATTATGGAAGCCTTAGGTTTTGGTATTTCCACTAATTTGGGTTTAACAAACATCATCGGCTTATGTTTGGATGTTTTTACCTCAAAAGTATTCTCCTTATATTTTAGCCCTTGTTTGTTACTTGCTGGTGTTTGAACACTCAAAATGTTTTCTAACACTTTACTAATTCCTTCATATTTTGAAAACTTAATTTTGTTTTCAAGTAGTTTGTTAGTTTTGTTTAAAACAAGGTTTTCATGTTTTAAGTCATCACATGTAAGACATTCTTCTGAGTTGGATATTCTTTCTTTAAGTTGTAAGATTTCTAACATAAGCAAGTTATTTTCTTCCTTTAGACTTGTGTTTTTATTAATTACTTTACTACTCAAGACACATAATTTAGCAAAGTTGTCAAAACTAAACTCAAAAAAATTTGAAAGTACCTCATCGTCGGTTTGTCCGACTTGCGATGCCTTGTCGTCATTACTTGGAATATCAATGGCCATGAGACACGTTTCCTTTCCTTCTTCTTGTGTGTCATTTTCTTCATCATCACATGCACCTCCAAGAAACGCCTTTTCATTCTTTCTCTTAGGACATTCACTTATCAAGTGGTTTGGATCACCGCACCCGAAGCATTTTCGTACAAACTTTTTCTTAGGATCGAATGACATTTTCTTTTGTTCCATTGGAGGACGAACATGGTTTCCCGCCCTTCGATAAAATTTCTTGAATGAGCGAACAATGAATGCAAGTTGTTCATCATCATTTAGAATATCATCATCGTCATCATCGATGTCATATTCAACATGAATCTTAGCCTTTAGAGCGATTGACTTGTTCTTTTCTCTCTTGGCCTTTTCTACTTCATCATCTTTGTCTAGTATGACCTCATGTACTTTGAGATTTCCAATGAATTCATATAGAGTTAACTTTTCCGCATTCTTTGATTCGTCAATAGCCGTCACTTTTGGTCTCCATCTTGATGGTAGAGCTCTCAAGAACTTTCGAACATATTGCTTATCCGTATAGATTATACCTAGAGATTTCAAACTTGAACAAATATTGTTAAATCTAGTATAAGCACTATCTATTTTCTCATAATCTTCAATAGCAAATTGTTCATATTTCGTTATAAGCAATTCTACTTTATTTTCTATGACTTGCAGGTTTCCATGATGAGTAACCATGATACTATCCTAAATTTCTTTAGCACTACCCATCATAAAAACTCTCTCGTATTCTTTCCTAGGCAAAGCATTAAAAATAGTCATTTTTGCTTCATAGTTTTTGCCTACTTCTACTTTGTGTTCCTTGTTCCACTCTTCCTCGGGTATAAAGATTTTAGTCTTTTTATCATCACTAAGCTTAAATGGAACATGATCACCTTTAGTAATTATGTTCCTCGGAATCAAACTCAGGTTGCTTGACAACGAATCGCGAGCCCGCCCGCTTAAGGCTCGATACCAATATCACATTTTAAATGAGTAGTGTAGTGATAAATAACATGAAAATAAAGAATCTATAATATAATTTAACGATAAAGTTCAATCCTGCTACATTTTGAGGTGGTGTTTTTAAGAAAATATATTTTCATTTACGCACTATTTTCCTTTTTATATCAAATAAATTATTACTATTATTAAGAGCAATCCAATTCAATACTTTTTGACTAAAATAAACACATCCATAAATCATAAATCTGAAGAATTTAATAAATATTTTACTTGAGACTATATAAACTTGAAAGTAACTTATTATGCTTTTCTACCTTATTACTGTATTGTATATTTCGTAGTACTCGCAATACTTGGCACATTCAAAAGTTTTCATCAACGCAGAATCTCAATGCCCAACAAAAAAGTAACCAAAATCCGATCACAGTTACCAATCAATGTAGTTCAAGCAAATTTAGAAACATGTATTAGAAAAAGACTAACATATTGAATTGATAACTAAAGATGGTATTACTTGATCTCATTATTGGAAATCAACAACTATTACTATCGCCAACATAAGTCGTTTATGAAATACGAAAATTGGTAACAAGTTGGAAAGGAGTAATCAATGAACACAAAATTGGGATAACAAAGAAATTTAATTCAAAGGATAAAATCCGGCAAAGTAGGAACAACCTTTCTTGAGAGGCTATTTATTGTAATATTACTTATACACCAAAGTAATATTTAGGTTGTGTTTGATTACAACTAAATGGAAGGATTCAAAACTGAATGTTGTATATTTATTTAGTGTGTTTGTTTGTCAACTCGGAATATAAATGATATTAAACGGAAAAAAGGTGTGATGGATATTTTCTCTTAACCATTAACATTTTCACATTCCTTTAAAAGTCTCATAAATAAATTATATACAAGACATTAAACAAACAATAATTCTTTTTATTTATTACTCCGTAATTTAAAATGTTAATGCGAAAATTTAGAGCCATTCATGTGTGTTTAATCAAAATGGTTTTTAGACAAGTCATTGTCATTTAGAATCAAGTTCAGTCAATATCTTTAAATCAATTAAATTTTAAAACGTTTGACAATTAATCATTATGTTTATCATATGCAACCTTCATAATCTTTCAATTTCTTTGATCATATATCAGTTTCTTGTGTACTCCAAATTGTATCTAATTTAAGATGGCATTATCCGATCATTTCACTCATATACACCACAGTAACAAAAATTGCCGAAATATCCATTGATAAAAATTGTACCACTGACATTATAACAATTCTTAGGAACAATATCATAGATCAGAATTCATTAAATGTATCTTCAAAATGTGATTCAAAATTATGTGAGTGATTAAAAGGAGCTAGTCACCCTTAAATCCATGTGGGTGATCAAATTCTACAATAACTATTTGTAGAGGCATCAGTTTTCCAAGCTTAACCATCCATTAAAGATCTTTGATCGTGGATTGGAAGTTTTCCCAACTAAAGGAATCATCGCCCTATCTTCCAGGCTATTTAAACTTATGGAGACTTCGCAACAGTTATGCTTTCAACGACAAGAAGTTTCGGATTTCTCATGTTTTTTACAGTATTATTGTAACATCTTTTAATTGGCTTTTTTCTAGACTCGAAAAGTCTCGGTTAAACTGGACATTGTGGTTGCAAAAGCGAATGAACTACTTGTACATATTCTAGCAATTTGTTAGTTTGTTAACTTAATATACACGTTAGGAAGGAAAAAAAAAAAAAAAAAAAAACTATTTGTAGAGGCACAATGGACCTATATATGAACCATAACATAAAATAATGATATAAGGTGACTCTTGTTGGACCCTTCTTGCCAAAATGGTTTCATGTGACATGAATGTGTACAAAATTAACTATATATGAAGATCAAAGTACGAAGCAAAAGTAAAGTTATCAATTCATTGCAAAAGTAACAAACCAAAGGCTATAATTAAAAAGTTTGTTTCATATAAAAACGGCGATGATGATAACAATACTAAAAATAATTTGTCAACACTAAAGAAATGTGAATGGTCTAAATTAGAATATATGTAACCTTTTTTTTATCATTAAAAATATATATCTTAAAGTACATTATCATGTGATGTCACATAATAATCAATTTGATGATATACTCATTGTGTGTCACATATTTTTATCTATAAAAAAAATAAAAATAAAAAACTAGTTCAAATTGGAGTATTAAAATTTGTACACCACCACCAATCTTTTTAGCATAAAGGTTTATCAAGGGCCCTTATATTATAAATGGAATAATAATGCACATTTACATATATTAAAAATAATTATTTTAAATATAGAGTAACAAAAATTTAATTAAAATAACTATTTTTCTCACATTTACACCACATCAACAAAAATACAAAATTACAAATTACTCCAATTTCTTTATTTGGATTATTCCATTCTATCTCTCCCTCATTATTTTATTCTTCTTGCAAATAATAAATAAATCATAAAAAAAAACCCCACAATATACTACTGTAAATAAAAACTTACGAGTACAATGTTACTCACCTTACCCTCAACCCATGTGTTTGATGTTTCTACGGTTCTACCTTCCATTATCAACTTGTGACCCGACCCGCGCACCATCGGACATCTTCTGCAACTCATGACCCACATTTGCAGTCTCTTCCATTTCCATTTTCTATATATCTCAATCATTCAACTGATGTCTTATTTGGAACAATCTCGTAATCACCACCTTCTTCTTCATCATCATCATCATCATCATCATCATCATCATCCTCGTCATCATACTCATCATCGTTATTATCAACATTTTGTTGATTCACAATCCCCATAACTTCACCCGTTTTCGGTTGATGTTGTTGTTGGTGATGTTGCTGTTGCTGTTGAACCGCACCAGGAAGTGGCCATTGTTGTTCGGGTCGGGCCATTATCGGAGCCATCTGGGTTTCGGGTTTGATCACAAAACCAGGATTACTATTACTATTACTATTATTCGTACTACTACTGCCCGCTTTTTCTCGGTAAATCGCGTCCAACTGATGAAAATACGGGCAAGTTTTCGAATCCTCGGGTCGTTTCTTGCTGCTTTCTTTAACTTTCTTATAATATTTGTTAATATTTTCCCATTTCTCTTTACACCGTTTTGCATTTCGGTTGTATCCAAGCTTCTTCATTGCGGATGATATCTCCTCCCATAACGGCCCTTTCGGTCCGCTTTCTTGATACTTTGTGTCGAGTGTTGTTCGTAGCCTTATCAACGCATTAATCTCCGCTTTCGGCCATCTCGAGGGGCTCGGTTTTAGCATGTTCTCTCCTACATCGCCGCTGTTATCTAAATTCTTCTCTTGTGTAGACGTTGATGATACGGATACCACCGACATCGGTATAGGTACAATAGATACTGTAACAAATAGTAAAATATTTGATATAAAAAAATGATGCCCATAATAATAACAATGTCATTAATTTATGTTAATTAACTACAAAGATCTGAGTGAGTTTAGTGCACCTGCTAAAGATGTAGTTACATGCTGTTGTTGCGGTTGTGGTAGTTGTTGCGGCGGTTGTGGTTGTACTTGTACTTGTGGTTGTGACTGTTGCATTGGTGTTGTCGATTCCGGTAGCTTTTGTGGTTGTGACGGCTGATGTGAAATACTTTGTTGTTGCTGTTGTTGTTGATGCGGTTGCTGTTGTGATTGTTGTTGAAGTAATTGCATCGCGGGCATTTGTGGGATTACCGGATTTGGATTTTGTTCGGTAATCTTTTGCAAGAACGAGATGACCGCCGCGTCTTTTGCGGCAACCATGGATCGTTCTTGCACTAACAATTCATGTTCTCGTTTCATTTTCGCCATTTCTTGAATCCGCCAAGCTTCTTCTCTCGCCATCCGATCACGTTCGCGTCTATCTAACGTATCTAAAAATTTGGATTGTAATTCCTCTTGTTTATCAATCACTTCTTTCATTAACTTCCCAAAAAATTGCTTCCATTTCCGCTTCCGACTCCGCCGTCTCTCCGGTGGTTCATCGTCGGAGGACGTCGACGAATCGGTTGAATTCGTCGACGTCGATATATTCAATTGGGAAAACGGAAACCCACCGACATGATTAATATTCATCGTCGGCATTGGTACCGCAGGCGCCGCAACCGATATCGGATCCACGTTGTTCTGATGAGAAACCGCTATACTTATCGGAGTAACCACGGGTGATATTGATTGAATCTGGTTATTCGGCATTGGTGAAACGGAAACTGAAACTTGAGGTGGCCTTGAAGCAGCTTGTTGTAGCGGTGGCGGTGGCGGTGGAAGAGATAACGGTGCTTGGTGGTGGCTGACGGTGGCGTTGGGGTTGCTTTCTAAAGCTTGTAATTGATCAAAAAATCGGTAGGTTTTACCGTCTGCTTTTGAAGTACGGCCTTCTTTAGTTCTTTTATGGTATTTATAAACGTTCTCGAATTTCTCTTTGCATTTTTTAGCACTTCGATGATAGCCAAGCTCAGCTAATTTCCTGTTAATAATAATAAAAAAAAAAATTCATTATGAATTATTATGAATTTAATAATAAAAATGATGAAACTGCAATCATTAATAATTAAAAAAATAATACCGGCTTAGCACTTACTACAATCCGGCTTTTTTAGCTGGAAAAAAGATAACAACAAGACTAAATAAATCCAAGTAAATTAAGACAAATTTTCAAAATTAAAATTTTATTAAATTCTGGTAACCGGAAAAAAAGGTACGTATATAGATCTTAAATTCTACTCCGTATTAACTAAGGAGTAGTTATCAGTACTCCATAAATTAAACTCTAAAGTAAAAAAAAAAAAAAAAAAAATTTACAAAGAAGTATGTAAACAAAATGAAAAAGAAAAAAAAAAATTACCTGGAAACTTCATCCCATAATGGACCTTTAAGACTTGAATCACGAAAAACAACATCCATATCGGACCGGATTTTTAATAAAGCTAAAGTTTCTTGCCTGGGCCACCGGTTACCACCTGAATTCCGGCTACCACTTCTTTCATCTTCACTATAGCCACCACTACCACTACCAACCTCAACAGAAGCTCCGGCAGCGGTTGTATCAGTAGCACCGCCGTCACCGAAGCTAGGGGAAAGACCTCCTTGCTGCATCATATCATATAGTACTATTGGGGTGGGGAAGGGGGGGATGGGGATGAAATGAAAATTAAATAAAAAACAAAATAAAAGATGGTGAATTCTTGAGGGTTTTATGTAAGATTGGATGGTATGGTGAATTTATTAATTTATTTCGGTGGGGATCTGATCTGCCTGTCAATCTCACACCCAAAAAAAAAAAAAAAAATAAATAAAAAAAAAAGTAGCAGTAAAGATGGAAAAATTAAATTAAATATTTAAATTTAATATAAAATAGCTGGGGGAATCTTTTGGTATTGTTATGATTTTCTTCCCTTTATCTGCTTGTTTAAGAAAAGTTTCACACACCACCACAAGGGTCACTTTGGTTTATTTTGTCAGTAAATGTCACATATAGATAACTCCTGATCCGTACACCACCTTGTTTTTGCCATACACTAGGGGTGTTCAAAATATCCGTATCCGAATACGCAATCCGAAATATCCAAAAATCCGATCCGAAAATATCCGAAAAATCGGATATCCGGATTTTCGAATATCCGAAAATCGGTTATCCGAAATTTCGGATTCGGGTTTCGGATAGCACTTTCCATCCGATATCCGAATCCGAAAATTAAGGGGAGTTGGTGAATTTGCCCTTCCTTTGAGAAGTGAATTTGCAAATAAATTTCCCCTTAACTTCTCAAAGGAAGGGTAAAACTGTCTAAATAATTAAGGGGAGTTGGTGGTGAACAAAAGGAAGTGTAAAAATGTTCAAAAAATTTATTTAGTGGTGTATGGCAAAATAGAGGTGGTGTACGGATCAATAAATATAAATAAATAGTAAATAAATAAATAAATATTATATTCTATTATTATTATTATTATTTTATTTCTATTATATTATTATATTCTACTATAAATAGTAAATAAATAAATAAATATAAATTTGATAATGCTAAATATAAATATACATAAATAAATATACTATTTTCGCATATGTAGGTATATACATATTTCTAGTGACACGGAGAAATATTGGTTAAGAAGAGTATAACTGTATGACTGAAGTTGTACATTTTTAACTACTAGTTTGAAGAGGAATAATCATGTCAAGTACATATTGATTCTTTTACACACAGTTACTGTTGCCTTTTATTTTATCTAATAAATTTTTAATTAACATAGTATAAAAACGTCAAGAATGTCTAAAAATATTTTGTTGTGGAACAATGTTATAAAACTGATATATTTAATGTATCGTGGTAGTATCAAGAGAGAAGTAACCAATCGGGGGGAAGCGGGGGAAACAAAAACTTTTTTTTTCGTTTTTTGAAAAAACTTTGTTCACGAACATTATAGATGAGATGAAAATATGAACATTTAGTAGAGACACTTTTTGATAAATGTTTTTATTTTGGCGGGAAAACGCTCGAAAAAGTAATATATAACAATTATCGTGTTTTTCGAGCGTATGTTGAGGTTTTAGCTATTGGGGTTTAGATATTAGGGTTTAGAAATTTAGGGTTTAGGGTTTAGATTTAGGATTTTGATTGAGTTTTTAACACGAACGGTTTAGAGTTTATGGTTTAGGGTTTGGTGTTTTGGGTTTATGGAATAAACCCAAAACACCAAACCCTATACCCTAAACTCTAAATCGGGCTAAATTTTATTTCACAAAACATGGAGAAAAAAACGTTCATATTCTTCACGAACAATATTATCTTGAATGTTATTTTTATCGATCGTTTTCCCGCCTAAATAATAACATTCATCATGAAGTGTCTCTTCTAAATGTTCATATTTTCGTGTGATCTTGATGCCGTAAAAAAAATTCCAAAAAAAACGGAAAAAATTTTTTTGCTTCCCCCCGATTCCCCCCGATTGATTACTTCCCCATTGATCCTGCCTCTAATGTATCTACAAATTGTAATAATGTAGGGGTTTTTTATATCATAAACAAGCATTGAAAATAAATTACTAAATGAAATGCTCACATATCTACAGATCACATATCTTATACTCCCTCCGTCCCACTATAAGTGTCCACATTTAACTTTCAAAATATTCTTTATCAACTTTGACCGTAAATATTTTTATTTGTGTTATATATTAGTTGATGAAAATTAAATAAATAAAATGGCGTTAAAAACTCAATCCAATCATATAAACTTTATTAGATATTAAATAACACAAATAAATATATTTACGGTCAAAGTTGACAACAAAAGATTTTGAAAGTCAAATGTGGACACTTATAGTGGGACGGAGGGAGTAGCATTTAGGCCCTGTGTTGCTATGGGGTGTTGTCGTGTTGATGTATTTTAAATATAGGCCGGTTATCTGACTATGGTGGTTCGGCAGTCATTCAATGATAATACGAGATCCTCGCTTTGGCAAGTTGCAAGGATGAATGCACACACCAAGATGATACGGTGTCAAAAGCACACTGACAGGTGAGAGTGTGTCGATGAATGGAGGCGGCTGCATGTACAAGATACTTTACTTCATTTATTTTGTTTAAGCGAAATTGTCTCTCAAGTTTGGTCTTATTTGAAAGACTAATGAAATGACTCGTAGAACTACGAGTTTGTTTAAATGAACAGTTTAATTATATGTTTTAGTATTAAGTGAACGTAAATGCTAAAGTCATTTAGTTTAATGACCCATAGAACCACAGATTCCAACTAAGAAACTTGTCGTTGTTTTTACAAACATATTGATATACTTAATTTGGTCAGAATAAATGAACTACATTTACTTTCCCACCACTTTCTTCTCATTTTTATCACAATTATTATTTTTCTTTTTATAAAAGCTACATTACAACATTTTATTGAGACATGTATTTCGCATACATATGTAACGTAATTAATCACGTAAAGATAACATATATTTAAATAATAATAATATAAGAATAATAAAGTTTGCAATAAAATTATTTTTAATAATAATTATTAGTAATAACAAATGCCTCTTTAATTTTTTATTTAATAAAAAACTAAAATACAATTATTATATGAAGGTTGTACAATATGCTTCAAAGTTTGTTGATATGTTCATAGGGTGTTTTGTAAAATATTGCACAATTTGTTTTAAAGTTTGTATATATGGTTATAGAGGTGTTTTATCATAAAGTTGTACATAATGTTTCAAATATTGTACATATGGTCATAGGTGTGTTTCACCAAAAGGTTGTACATAATGCTTCAAATATTGTACATATGATCTTGGAGATATTTTATCATAAGGTTGTACATAATGCATCATATATTATACAATTAACATGTTAATATTTTTATTAAAAATAACTAATAATTTTAATGACATCATCATGAGGAGTTTAAATTTTTTTTTCTTTATTTATAAATTTTCTTTAAGCTTGGATAATCCTTATTTATGACATCATCATTTTAGAGATTTATATGATACTATAGATGCCACAAATGTTAAAAAAAAAAAAAAAATTATTGATTTTAAAAGTGTTTGAAGTTTTCTCAAACTAATTGTCAGGGTCGTCTCAATAATTTGAAGGCCCTAGACGAAAATAAAAATTGGCCCACATATACGTTAAATTTTTTTTTACTACGCATTAAAAAATAATACTCCAATTTATCTATTTATTTACTTATATTGTATTTAACTATTAAAAACAGAGTATTTTAACTTTAATTGAAAGTTTTTTATTTGATTTAATTAAATATATTGAGAAAAATATTTACATATTCAAAATTTTGGACACTTCTAAATTTTTAGGCCATAGGCGGTTGCCTATCTTGCCTATGGTATATGATCATGTGAAAATTCATGCAATTTAAAATTATGTTTTTTAGTTTTTACACTTTTGTATATCTTTTTGGATCTCGTTTTTGCAGTTTTGAATTTTTGCATGTGATGGTATTATTCATAAATGAATATTTACAGTAGAAAATAAATAAAAACATGTTTTATTTATAAACATTTATAATAATGTCACTATGTAATTCTGTCACGTGTCAATTTGTCAGTTATTTTTATCTATTAATCGAATTATTAGATTTTCTAATTTTATTTCAAATACAGATTTCATTACCTACAGTAGTTTATTATATTTTCAAATAATATTATATTATATTATATTAGCATCATATCCCAACTCGAATAATATCCTGCTTATTGAGCTTTACATATCAATGTATCAATAGAGTATTACAAATTACAATATTAATTTCATGCCAACTCTATGTCAAATTATTAGCCCTTAATAATGTTTATATATATATATATATATATATATATATATATATATATATATATATATATATATATTAAAAATTATTTATATTATTTGTTATTGTAATAAAATCATTAAAATAAATAATTCTTTATTAACATCGTAATATTTTTTATGAATGCTATTTTATATAATATAAAATTAAATTAAAGTTTTCTTGTAAATTTAAAAAATTAGATTAATATAATATTTTAAAATATTATATAAATGGACAGGCTCATGTTATCATTTGAAATTAAAATGGCTATTTGATAATCCTTATAGATATTTAGATATATGTCTACTCTGCTTCGTTTGAAATTTTGAAATAATGAAATTAGTTTGTATTAAAACATATATACAATTAGAGATGTACATACAATATTATTCGTAACGATTAATTTTAAAATAACTTTTAAGGGGCTCATGTTTGGTGTTTTATCGATTATTTGTCAATTGAAGTTACAATGATTCCAACAGACGGGCTCATAATCATTGCGTTAGTATTCCATACTAAGTTTTCGATAAAAATGTTATTCGTATTAAAGTATTTTTTATTATAATTGTATTATACATTTAATAAGTTTCGATATTAATGTTATCGTTTACTAATCTTACAAATGTCGTGCGACGCACGAGCTCATAAACTTAGTATGTGTATATATATATATATATATATATATATATATATATATATATATATATATTCACTAAATCTTAGGTGCAAAAAATTAAATGCCTATCATAAGAATTTTTTCTATAAATAATAATAATTTATAAGATTTAGTAATTAGTTATTTATTTGACTTTTCAATAATGAGAAAGAGAAATATATATATATATATATATATATATATATATATAATAATAATAATAATAATAATAATAATAATAATAATAATGAGAAATATCATATTTCGTATTACAATTACTTTTGTACTATTGTTGTATCCAACGTACAACGCACGAGTTCTAAAACTTATTATAGCAAAATTGGAAAATTGAAAAGTGATTTTTAATTATTTTTTAACTACCGTGTTATGCACTTCTTCCATACACTAACTATTTATAAATTGTTAGCAATTTAATAATTTTATCATATTATCTTCTTCAAAATATTAGCTCTAAAAAATACTATGTAAATGTTAGATAAACTCAATTGATTTTGCACGGTTATTTACCGCCCGTGCAATGCACGGGCTCTAAAACCTAGTGTGTGTGTGTGTGTATATATATATATATATTTATATATATATATATATGTGTGTGTGTGTGTATTATTCTTCGCTAGTCCCTATATTATACCTCATATTGCTAACAGCGTCCCTTAATTTTTTTAGCATTTATAATTCATTGTTTTACAAAAATTGCTATCAGCATCCCTCCGTCAACATGCCGTTAAAAATCCGATAACACGTGACATGTGCATTGCATGTGAGTGTAAATTCATCCTTTTGCTCTTCATCTTCATTTCTTCACTAAAAGGAGGGACTACTGGTGCAAAAAATATTATAATTTTTATATTTTTAATATTTAAATTTATAAAAATAAAAATAAAAATAAAAATCGTTAATACGTTGAATAAAAATATTTAATTTAAATACAAATCGATATTTCGATAAAATTAATCAAATCCACCAAATCCACAAATTGATAGCTAGGTTGAATAAACGTTAATACAATTCGCTATTCCCTCTAAATTTATTTCGCTATAAAATCAATCAAATCCACAAATTTATAGGATAAACAAACGTGATATTCCGATAACTAATTAATACAAATCGATTTTCCAGAGATCATCAATGTGAACAAATAGATCTATGAATCGGTGTATACAAATGATACCGCACAGAGTCGTCGTTTTCTGGTGTCGTCTGTACCAAACGTTGACGAACCAAAGCAGTATTTTCAGGTGGGCGTTTAACAGTGGTCGTTTGTTAGTATCGTTTGACGGTAGGCGTTTGCACTAAATTCGTCTATGTTCACGTGATGTGGTTTTGGGTTTTGTTTCTACAAATTGATATTAAAGCATTGAATAAGTCACTGAGTGTAGAAAGCACCCGTGGGTGAAATTTAAGGGTTAAGGGGCAATTTTGTATGCAATGCTGCACTCCACGAGAGTCGAACTCCTGACGTCTCGCTAAGAAAGGCAGGAAACTACTACATGAGCTACAAGACAAGGTTAATATGAAGCCGTTTTTGAGTTTGTTATGATATCAACTAGTCCGGAACGGCCCGCGCATTGCGGCGGGGGCTTTCGGGTTGCGTATTCATATTTAACGTAGCGTTGTGTATTTACAGAGGTGAACACGGCTCATGTGTTAAGTGTCATGTTAGATGTCATTGTGTTAAGTGTTTTCTAAAAAGTATCCGTTTCGAACATAGTTACTTTTGTTTTGTTCAATAAATTTTTTCGAGTGTAACGGTGCTGTCGGAAAAATTTAACTCGCGGCGAACAGAAAGATACAGGCTGTCGTTATGTTTAGCATTTTTTAAAAAGTGTCTGTTTCGCGTATAGTTAGTCCCGTTGGGTTCGTAAGATTTTTTCGAGTTGAATGGTAGTCTCGGAAAAATTTAACTCGCACTGAGCGAGAAGATAGGGCCCGTTATAAATCCGGGTGGGATTAGTTTCTTTTATTTTAATAAAATTATATATTTACACTTTTTACCCCTGAAAAAGTGTAAACTTGAGGGGCCGTTGTGTAAATATAGCCGAAGTTGAGGGACCGTTTGTAATGTGAACGCAAACTCAAAACGACAATCCGATATAACTGAAACGACGAGAAGCTACACCACGTATATAAGTGTTAATGGGTATGGATATTTTATACTCTATTAATGAATAATGAATATCTTAACAATAAGTACACTTTGAATATCGTTATCTTCTTTTTATTTAAATTTGAATTTTATTTAATGTTATTATGTTCTTTATAGTGGCATGGGTCAATTGGGTTGATGTTATTTCTTTTTACGGGGATGGGGTTAAACATTGGGTCTCTTAAAGATAAAAACCTAGCTTTGTTAAGTGAATGGTGTTAACGTTTCAAAAATGAACCAAACGCACTTTGGGTGAAAATTATATATCTTCTATTCATGAGTCGGGTGGTCTTATCGTTTCAACGGTGATACTCAAGCCGCAAGACAGGAGTGGAACGTGGCTTAACATTGTTCGTGCAATTTCTTGACAGGATTATTCCAAACTTTCGCAACTAATCTGTACGAGTTATTGGGGATGAGACATCTACGAAATTTTGGGAAGATCCTTGGTTGGCTGCTGCTCCATTAAGGATATAGTTCAAACGGATTTATCATCTTGAAGTGACATAAGCAGCTCTGGTCTGTGATCGAGTGGAATGGTCGAATCAAGTCTGCAAAATTAACTGGAATTGGAACCGCATGAGACAACCCGTCCTAATCCATAAGGACGAATACAATAACATATGATTACATTGCGAGGTAATTGACCTCTAAATGATACATTTTACAAACATTGCATTCGTTTTTAAAAGACAAACTTTTATTACATCGAAAGTTGACAGGCACGCATACCATTTCATAATATATCAAACTATCAATGACTTTATAATAATCTTGTTAAACTCAATGACTCGAATGCAACGTCTTTTGAAATATGTCATGAATAACTCCAAGTAATATCTCTAAAATGAGCAAATGCACATCGGAAGATTTTTTTAATACCTGAGAATAAACATGCTTTAAAGTGTCAACCAAAAGGTTGGTGAGTTCATTAGTTTATCATAATCGATCATTTCCATAATTTTAATAGACCACAAGATTTTTATTTCCATTTCTCATAAACATCATCTCATATCAGGCATTTCGTAAAAACTGCATAGAGATAAAAATCATTCATATGGTGAACACCTGGTAATCGACATTAACAAAATGCGTCTAGAATATCCCCATCATTCCGGGACTCTCATCGGACATGATAAAATCGAAGTACTAAAGCATTCGTAACTCGGATGGGGTTTGTTAGGCCCAATAGATCTATCTTTAGGATTCGCGTCAATTAGGGTTTTTGTTCCCTAATTCTTAGATTACCAGACTAAAAAGGGTGATATTCGATTCGATAATCTAACCATAGAATGTAGTTTCGATTACTTGTGTCTATTTCGTAAAACATTTATAAAAGCAACACATGTATTCTCAATCCCAAAAAAATATATTGCAAAAGCATTTAAAAAGGGAGCAAATGAAACTCACAATACTGTATTTCGTAGCAATTATGCATATGACGGCACTGAACAAGTGCAGGGTTGGCCTCGGATTTACGAACCTATATTAAGTATATATATTTATATGTTGGTCAATATCTGTCTAACAATTTAGGTCAAGTCGTAGTGTATCACAATCCTAATGCTCGAGATTATCATGCAAGAGTAAACAAAAGTCATCTAATCTAAAAATGGCTTCCAAAACCTATATATGTTAATTATATAACTTAAATATAGTCATTTTATATTTTTAAATATATTCATCAGATTTTATTAGAGTAACTAATACAAGTCCTTTATTAATAAATAAAATTTATATTAAAATTTATATATGATAAAAATATACTTTTATATATCTTAAGTAATAAAATTTATAAAGTTTACTTATTATCATAAAATATAGTGGTATGTATTATTAATGTAATTATATTACGTGTGATAAAAATATGTTTGTATCACATATTTATTTGATAAAATAATATTGATAATAATAATAATAATAATAAGTAAAAGCTGTATTATTTTGTAGTAATAATAATTATTTTTATTATTCTACTAATATTAATAATAACAATATTTGTATTTACTAATGATGATATTGATTTTAATAAAATGATAATTCTAATCATGATACCTTTTAATGTTAACTGTAATAATAATAATATTTTATATAAAAAATAATAATTCTATACAAAATGATAATTTTTAATAATGATAATACTAAAATGATAATGATATTTTATAATAACAATGATATTTCAATTAAAAATGATAATTTTAATAAAAATGATAATTCTAAAATTAATGATACTTTTACTAATAATAATAATGATAAAAATAGTAAAAACAATATTTTTATCTAAATCAATATCTTACAATATTTTAATTTCATACATATACTCATTATTTCCTAATCGATTGTTTAATAGCTTTTAGCCCTCTTTTATATCGCATTCATAATAATGATAATAATAATAGTAATTATAATAATTAGATAATAATAATATTAGTTTTAATGATAATGATAATAATAATAAATATTATAATAATATTAATGATAAGACTAATAATATTAATAATATTAATAATAATAATAATAATAATAATAATAATAATAATAATAATAATAATAATAATAATAATAATAATAATAATAATAATCTTGGTAATATTAATAATAACCTTAACGATAATAACGATAGTAATAATAATAACAACTTTTAATGATAATACTTATATTAATAACGATAATGATAATAATAATAATAATAATGATGATAATGATAATAATAATAATAATAATAATAATAATAATAATAATAATAATAATAATAATTAGATAATAATAACGACGATAATAATGTCGATAGTAATAATAATAATCATTTTAATAATAATGATAATTCAGTTAACTATATATTCTAATCCGTTCATCGAAACCATTCGTTGTCAAAATGAAAAGTTATTAATTTTTCGCCAGCTTTCCAACGACATGCATATCATATACCTTATCTTAGCAGCATACGTATCAAATTCATGATTTATCATAAACTATTTAACGACGATATTAAACATACAAGCATGCATAATCATATATACTCGAGCACTAGTCAGGGATACACTATTAATATATAAAAGATAGGATATGAATGCTCACGTATCAATATTGTGATTCAATATTGCAGGAGAAGTACGTAGACGCAACGGAGATGATAAACACTAGGTTGACCTCATGAACAATACCCATGAACCATACCCATAACCTCCATAGCTATAACCCATAATTTCCTTAGCTCTATCCCTCTCGAAAAACTCGTTTTGAAATAACTCGCTCATGACCTTCGTCGTAGTATTTTATGTATAATACTACTAATAATAATACTACTACTATTAATATGATTAATAATATTAATCTTAATAATAATAATAATAATATAAATAAAATAAATATATACTACAGAGTAATAATATAGATAGAGAGATAGGAATGAATCAGCTGAACCAGAACTCGAACGAATTTATACACATTTTCCCCACCTAACTCCCATGCGATCGAATGGGATTTTGCCTATATGGCCATGAGATCGCATGGCCTGAAAAATACAGCTCCAATTCACAATTTATGCCTACCGACACTAATATATATATTATTTAATATATAATATATTTAATCTTTAAAATTAATTAAATATTATATTATATTCTCGTGTGTGATGACCCGGAAAATTCTGACCAAATTTAAACTTAATCTTGTATGATTAACGTTTCCGACACGATAAACAAAGTCTATGAAGTTAAATCTCAAAATTTTGAATTGTTCAATTAATCTTCGATTGTTCTCAACGAAACGCGAAAAATTATATATAGATACATATACTATAACTTGAAAATGTAACAAAGTGTTGAGGATATGATACTGTGCATTTAACTTATTGGTTTAATTATCTGATTGATATATTTAACTACAGAGTTAAAAGATTATGCCAAACGATTCAAGTAAAAGATATTTACCGAGTCTCTTAAGAATTATGATATTATTACGAGTCTCTGTTGAGAGGTCCACTTGATTTGAGAAATCATTCATTTTAACGGTATTCGGAATAAATGGTGAATTATTTATTTAAATAACGTAATTTGGACACATACAATAATAAGGAATATTAACTGTTAAGAATTAATTATATGAATAACTTGCGATACGTATTTTAAAACGTGTTTATAAATATTTAGAATAGATATTAACTTGGTTATGAAACGTTTGATAAATACTATTATATTAATAAATAACGAGACAATGATTTATAGAAGTAAATGACCAAAATACTCTAAAGTTTAAGATATACTCTGGGTGGTATAATTTAGGGATAATTTAAGGCTATATTTTGACAAAGGTACGTGTCCCAGAATGAAAATTACAAGTTTTCTCAGCGTACGAAGGGACACTCGAAAAACCGGAACCGGAACATAAGTCGCGTAACAACGTACGACTTATCGGAACAAAAATTACAAGTTAACTATGCATGTGAATTTAATATAATATATAATTAATTATATAAATTAAATATATTATATATATTATTAATTATTATGTCGACAAACAAAAAAACAAAAATATGTGAGCTGGATCTGACGGCCATGCGATCGCATGAGAAATAGGCATAAAACCCATGCGATCGCATGGGCATCAGAATCAGGAATTATGCCTATAAATACCAGGTTTCTGCGCGAGTTGTTTTACACATATATTACTATGTGTAAATTTATTTATTTAAATTATTATTATTATTATTATTATTATTATTATTATTATTATTATTATTATTATTATTATCATTATTATTATTATTATTATTATTATTATTAAGATTATTATTATTTATTTTATTATTATTAATAGTATTATTATTATTATTATTAATTATATCACTTAAAATACTACGACGAGGTCATGAGCGTGTCACTTTCAAAATGGGTTTTCAAGTGGGATAGAGCTAAGGAAACTATGGGTTATTACTAAGGAGGTTATGGGAATTGTTCGAGGGTTTTGCTCGTAAGTCAAACCTAGTGTTTATCATCTCCGTTACTTCTACGTACTATCCTACAATATTGAATCTCAATATTGATACGTAAGCACTCATATTTTATCTTTTATATATTAATTGTGTATCCATGTCTAGTGCTCGAGTATATATATTTATACATACGTGTATGCTAAATTTCGTCGTTAAACAGTTTATAATAGATCACGAATTAAATACATATATTACTGGTAAAAGGTATATGATATACATGTTTTTAGAAAGCTGGCGAAAAATCAATAACTTTTCATTTAGATATCAAATAATTTCGATGAACGGATTAAAAGATATGAGCAACTGAATTATGATTGAAGTTAATTGAAATTGCTTTTGAATCTACAATTAAGATTTAAACAACTTGTTTACGAGATTGATAAATTGGATTTTTGAATATTACCAACCGAGTAAATGAATCCTTATATAAGGTACGTCTCGTTTTGTTAAACTATTGTCAAAATTGACTTTTTGAAACGACTTTGGATAACTTTTATATGTCGATCTCGAGCATTAGGATTGTGATACACTATGACCTGACCTAGATTGATAGACATTTGTTGACCAACATATGTTCTATAGGTTGAGATCTACGATTCTTTGATATACCGAGTTTCGGTTACATTACGATGAACAACTGTATGTGCTGCTAAGGTGAGTTTCATATGATCCTTTTTACTCAATATATTTTTGGGCTGAGAATACATGCGACTGTTTATAAATACTGAAAATACTAGATTTATATGCGTGAGTTTCATTTGCTCCCTTTTTAATTGCTTTTGCAATATATATTTTTGGGCTGAGAATACATGCACTTTATTTTAAACACAATGGATACAAGTACATACTAAATTCTACACTGAGTTTGAACCGAAAATCCCTTAGCTTTGGTAACTAGTAACTGCCAGTTATAAGAACTGGTAGGCGCGAGTAGTAGTATATGGATCCATAGGGCTTGATATCCCCGTCCGAGCTAGAGCACTAGCCTTTTAACGGACGTATGCTATTTGAGAAGCGTACACGTTGGTTTGCGTGTATTATTAAGATGATTATACAAAGGGTACAAATTATATATACGTTAAGTTTAGTTACCAGGGTGCTCAATTTCGTAGAATATTTTGATAAACGTTTCTGGATGAAACAACTGAAATCTTGTGATCCATCTTTATATACAGATTATGCGAAACATACAAACTATGAACTCACCAACCTTTGTGTTGACACTTGTTAGCATGTTTATTCTCAGGTTCCCTAGAAGTCTTCTGCTGTTTGCTTAAATGATAGACAAGCTATGTGCATGGAGTCTTATATGGCATATTTTTCAAGAAAACGTTGCATTCACCAATTCATCATCATGTACCTTATTTTGACTGCATTGTCAACGGAAGTACTATTGTAAACTATTATATACGGTGATTGTCTATATGTAGAAATCATCAGATGTCGAAAACCTTTGATTTAAATATTCATTTATGGTATGCCTTTTCAAAAGAATGCAGTGTTTACAAAACGTATCATATAGAGGTCAAATACCTCGCAATGAAATCAATGAATGACGTGTTCGTCCATATGGATTTGGAGCGATCGTCACAGTTGGTATCAGAGCGTTGGTCCTAGCGAATCAGGTCTTACATGAATGTGTCTAACTGATAGTTGTTAAGATGCATTAGTAAGTCTGGACTTCGACTGTGTCTGCAAGTTAAAAGTTTTGCTTATCATTTCTTGTCGGAAATTACATGCTTATCATTCTTAAGTCTAGACACGTTTTCCTGCATTTATTGCATAAATAGTGTATAGACAAAAATTCATATCTTAGCGTATCTGTTACTGTAAACTTTTCCTGATATCTTCCGAAAATTTCTCCGTGATTTATGGAATTTGGTATTATATATACATATGTAAATTATGTATTGAAGAATACCAAACTAAATTCTATAATCTAATTCATATCAAAAATCATCTCCCTATTTATACAAGATGGATCTCGTATCTAGTTCAAACTCTGACAGCTATTTCGATATGGATATTCACCTGAATTCCGAAGACAGTGTAACCGGAATGGATCAACCAATTAGCCATCATCTATTCTGGATGAATTGGGGATGGGTTCGTAGCCTACTTAATTATTGGAGACAAGAAGAAGGCGATCCCTTTCACCCAACACATTGCCCTCTTGGCGAAGAACCTGAAGCACTTACCGGCGAACCTGTTCGAGACACCATTTTCTCTCTCATTTCCAGAGTATCTCGTCACGATAATATACTATCTTAAATTCTGGATCTTATTCATCCGCTCGTCCGAACCGCCAATCATCCCGGTGTAGTAGAAGAAGTCAACGAGCTTCGTGCTCGGGTAGTGGCTTTGGAGAATATGGTGCAAAGGTTACAAACACCAGCAGCATCACCGGCATCAACAGTACCACCGACAACAACACCAACAGTACCATTACCACCACCAACAACATCCGCATTGCAAACATCAACTTCACAATCTGTTCCACGAGCATCAACGTCATACGCACCGTAGTTACCAAGAAATACCAGCAATAATAACCGATGAAGTATTAACTCATTTCCCCTGAAGAAATTTTATTTATATTTAATATATATGAATTTTGAAATCAAAATAAATATTTTCGTACTAAGCTATTACGTGTGAATCTTAACTGGTAGGTACTACTCGGTTAGTTCATATTACTGATATGCAATGATGTACATCCTTCATTAACGGCTTAATCATCGATAACTACAATCTCTGTTTCAATTCAATGAATTTCATTTCATAATAAACCAAGTGTATTATTCAATAACATGGTTGATTTTACACTTTCATCTTCGATGCACTCGAAACTTTCTAGAAAACATCATTTGCACCTTGCGAAGTTTGCAAGAATTCCACGAATATCAACACCCTTCACCAAGGAATATCAATAAGAATAAATAATGAAGTATTGATTTCATTAGTGAAATACTCCGCGAAGATTATGTAATCTCTAATGTTTTAGAGATTATTCATTTCTAATTCAAGTTAAAAATCAAATGAGCTTAATATGATATTAACTCATTAAATCTGTATTACATCTGAAGAAATATACATACATATATTTTCATAAAGACTGTAATGAAAATTCTTTTGTACAAAATATTAATTGTGAAATCTTTAACGGGTAGGTAATACTCGGGAATATATAAGTTCACAATTAATATGTTACACTGTACATTCTTCAACTTTGATTCAAAAATTATTAACTATGCTCACAGCGATATACAATCATTTCCATACAAATTCAATTACATATTCTGATATTGACGGATCAGAATCCAAGTCAAGATTTAACGGGTGACATCATTCTTAGATCTCTACATCTTTCAAAGCTATACTTTGACTTCAAAAATGTGAAAGATCCTTTAGCATTGTTATTACTGAAAATAATCTTGCCATCCTTTTCAAAGTATCCAGTTTTATCACACTTTCAACCAGTCAACTTCGACTTTTCAGATTAACCTTATTGTAACCTTGACATATACGTTTTTGTTACCGGGGAACCTTTTATGTTCCACCACATTAGCAGTAAATTTACTAACAACTTCATTAATCCTTGACCTTCTGAAAAATCATTATACTCATTAAAACCCTATCATGTATTCATCCACATCTTGTAACAATAATTGCCATACCAACTACCGGGAATTAGCAACCATTATTTTGAATTTCGCAGCAATTCTACGCCAACAGTTATATATATACATATAATGTCTATCTTTTAGACTTACATACTTCGAATGTGAAGTTTATGAAAAACACCCCAAACTACGAAACTAGTTCTACGAATTTTGGAAAAATTATGATGAATCAGCAAAAACTATAAACGACTTTAACAGTCGAAAGTTTGATGATAAAGAGTAGTGTGTTGGAAAAGCACAGAAAAAGAGAAGGTTTGAAACTGGAAAACGGGTTGAGCAAAGTATGAAGGAAGCTGTAGACAAATCACAAGGACGAAATCTACCTTCAAAGAATCCAAATGATTCAGTGTCTGCTGAAACCATTAGTAAGAATCTTACTTCTTATTCTAAACCTTCACAGACAGATTTTCCGCATCATCCTCCGATATTAAAAATTCTAAGATATCATCGTATCTTCCATTATAAATATCCTCCATATTTCTGAAGATATTTTCATAACTATTCTTATCTGAAATCATTTATCTCTTCACGCTATCTGTGTTACATCATAAAAGAAACTATTTTAGTTTCTAATTTCTGAAAATTTCAAAAAATGGATGTTTTTGAAGTAGTGTTGGGAATTGAAGCATGAGTTAGTATAATATAATAACACTTGATCAACGTGATTATATTACAGTAAGTCATGCTGAGTTTCTAATGGAACGTGATAAAGGTTCACAGATCATACCCTCATTATGAACCATGTTACATAACTCTTTCATTCTATATAATCTCTAAAAATATCAAGAAAATATTTTCTTAATGATTCGGTCTTTTTCAAGGTATTCTGGTAATTTGACAAGTCAGATTGTGCTATTACCGTTTCTTTCTTAGAACATTAATTATGTTCATTCCGAAATGTATAGCTACGAATTTAGGACAATTATTCGCTTGACTTAAAGTCGGGAAGAGAAAACGAAAACATGAAGCTCCGAAATATAATAGAAAATATAAAGCCCGAAAACAACCCCGAAATTTACAAACCGTGTATATCAATACGTATTGCAACGTAAAGACACGGGAAAATTAATAACACTATAACCCCAAGATAAAAGTAAAAGTAAATAAAATCCTCCGGTGGTAAATGAAAGAGAAGAATGACAGATATGAAGGTTAGGAGTATATCAAGAATCAGAACTGGATGAAGCATTTCACAATCTTTTGGAAGTATGAAATGAGGAAGAAGATGTGGGAGTGGTGAAAATAATGAAACGGAAGTGGGCAATTTATAGCAAAATATCAGACATAACAATCGAGGCAGATTACGCAATTAATCAAAGGAAATCTTAATTCTCTTAATTCCCGAAGAATCAAATCTTATTTAGATTATGAAGATTTTCTATTCCTTAAATTCCGAAAATCAATCGTTACTACGTCAAGAGATAAGACGCATCTCTATTCTCCATTTCACTTTATTACGACGGCTTCTCTCATACGCTTCAAGTAATTGGATTGTTTTATCTATATTATTCAACGGTGATAAAACTCTATTTATCGACTCATATTCGTCATAAAAACTTTTTTTTTATTGTTAGCCATGACAACCTCACTCAAATTTCGGGACGAAATTTCTTTAATGGGTAGGTACTGTGATGACCCGGAAAATTCTGACCAAATTTAAACTTAATCTTGTATGATTAACGTTTCCGACACGATAAACAAAGTCTATGAAGTTAAATCTCAAAATTTTGAATTGTTCAATTAATCTTCGATTGTTCTCAACGAAACGCGAACAATTATATATAGATACATATATTATAACTTGAAAATGTAACAAAGTGTTGAGGATATGATACTGTGCATTTAACTTATTGGTTTATCTGATTGATATATTTAACTACAGAGTTAAAAGATTATGCCAAACGATTCAAGCAAAAGATATTTACCGAGTCTCTTAAGAATTATGATATTATTACGAGTCTCTGCTGAGAGGTCCACTTGATTTGAGAAATCATTCATTTTAACAGTATTCGGAATAAATGGTGAATTATTTATTTAAATAACGTAATTTGGAAACATACAATAATAAGGAATATTAACTGTTAAGAATTAATTATATGAATAACTTGCGATACGTATTTTAAAACGTGTTTATAAATATTGAGAATAGATATTAACTTGGTTATGAAACGTTTGATAAATACTATTATATTAATAAATAACGAGACAATGATTTATAGAAGTAAATGACCAAAATACTCTAAAGTTTAAGATATACTCTGGGTGGTATAATTTAGGGATAATTTAAGGCTATATTTTGACAAAGGTACGTGTCCCAGAATGAAAATTACAAGTTTTCTCAGCGTACGAAGGGACACTCGAAAAACCGGAACCGGAACATAAGTCGCGTAACAACGTACGACTTATCGGAACAAAAATTACAAGTTAACTATGCATGTGAATTTAATATAATATATAATTAATTATATAAATTAAATATATTATATATATTATTAATTATTATGTCGACAAACAAAAAAACAAAAATATGTGAGCTGGATCTGACGGCCATGCGATCGCATGAGAAATAGGCATAAAACCCATGCGATCGCATGGGCATCAGAATCAGGAATTATGCCTATAAATACCAGGTTTCTGCGCGAGTTGTTTTACACATATATTACTATGTGTAAATTTATTTATTTAAATTATTATTATTATTATTATTATTATTATTATTATTATTATCATTATTATTATTATTATTATTATTATTAAGATTATTATTATTTATTTTATTATTATTAATAGTATTATTATTATTATTATTAATTATATCACTTAAAATACTACGACGAGGTCATGAGCGTGTCACTTTCAAAATGGGTTTTCAAGTGGGATAGAGCTAAGGAAACTATGGGTTATTACTAAGGAGGTTATGGGAATTGTTCGAGGGTTTTGCTCGTAAGTCAAACCTAGTGTTTATCATCTCCGTTACTTCTACGTACTATCCTACAATATTGAATCTCAATATTGATACGTAAGCACTCATATTTTATCTTTTATATATTAATTGTGTATCCATGTCTAGTGCTCGAGTATATATATTTATACATACGTGTATGCTAAATTTCGTCGTTAAACAGTTTATAATAGATCACGAATTAAATACATATATTACTGGTAAAAGGTATATGATATACATGTTTTTGGAAAGCTGGCGAAAAATCAATAACTTTTCATTTAGATATCGAATAATTTCGATGAACGGATTAAAAGATATGAGCAACTGAATTATGATTGAAGTTAATTGAAATTGCTTTTGAATCTACAATTAAGATTTAAACAACTTGTTTACGAGATTGATAAATTGGATTTTTGAATATTACCAACCGAGTAAATGAATCCTTATATAAGGTACGTCTCGTTTTGTTAAACTATTGTCAAAATTGACTTTTTGAAACGACTTTGGATAACTTTTATATGTCGATCTCGAGCATTAGGATTGTGATACACTATGACCTGACCTAGATTGATAGACATTTGTTGACCAACATATGTTCTCTAGGTTGAGATCTACGATTCTTTGATATACCGAGTTTCGGTTACATTACGATGAACAACTGTATGTGCTGCTAAGGTGAGTTTCATATGATCCTTTTTACTCAATATATTTTTGGGCTGAGAATACATGCGACTGTTTATAAATACTGAAAATACTAGATTTATATGCGTGAGTTTCATTTGCTCCCTTTTTAATTGCTTTTGCAATATATATTTTTGGGCTGAGAATACATGCACTTTATTTTAAACACAATGGATACAAGTACATACTAAATTCTACACTGAGTTTGAACCGAAAATCCCTTAGCTTTGGTAACTAGTAACTGCCAGTTATAAGAACTGGTAGGCGCGAGTAGTAGTATATGGATCCATAGGGCTTGATATCCCCGTCCGAGCTAGAGCACTAGCCTTTTAACGGTTGTATGCTATTTGAGAAGCGTACACGTTGGTTTGCGTGTATTATTAAGATGATTATACAAAGGGTACAAATTATATATACGTTAAGTTTAGTTACCAGGGTGCTCAATTTCGTAGAATATTTTGATAAACGTTTCTGGATGAAACAACTGAAATCTTGTGATCCATCTTTATATACAGATTATGCGAAACATACAAACTATGAACTCACCAACCTTTGTGTTGACACTTGTTAGCATGTTTATTCTCAGGTTCCCTAGAAGTCTTCTGCTGTTTGCTTATATGATAGACAAGCTATGTGCATGGAGTCTTATATGGCATATTTTTCAAGAAAACGTTGCATTCACCAATTCATCATCATGTACCTTATTTTGACTGCATTGTCAACGGAAGTACTATTGTAAACTATTATATACGGTGATTGTCTATATGTAGAAATCATCAGATGTCGAAAACCTTTGATTTAAATATTCATTTATGGTATGCCTTTTCAAAAGAATGCAATGTTTACAAAACGTATCATATAGAGGTCAAATACCTCGCAATGAAATCAATGAATGACGTGTTCGTCCATATGGATTTGGAGCGATCGTCACATCGTGCATAGTTGATTTGTAATTTTAGCACCGATGAATTGTACGTTGACGCTCAACTTACGTACCGGTTTCGGTTTTTCGAACGCCTTTTCGTACGCTTAGAAAACTTGTACTTTACGTTTCACGACGTGTACCTTTATCAATAATTAGATTTAATCATCGCTAAACTATCTTACCCAAAACATAACTTATACATTTGAGTGTTATGGTCATTTGCTTCTATAAATCATCATCTCGTTATTTACTAATAATAGGATAATATCAAAACGTCTTTGTATCTAGTTAATATCTTATCACACTGTAATATATATATATTTTAAAATATAATTTGTACGTATTATATATAGTTGAAATATTCGTTTAATAATATAATATTTATTTTTCCCAAAACTAATTTATATTTCATAGTTCATTAAAATCGTTTAGAAATTATCAGTTCGTATCACATTTTTCCAATATAACTATATTTGTAAATTTATAGTACAAAACTTTTAATTAAGTTCTCCTAATTTTATATACATAAACAATTAGCTTATAAAATATTTTAATAATAAAGTTCTTTTTAAACTGAAACGTTTTAGTACGTTTGAACTAAATTAAATAAATATTATAATTTATTTTCAAAACTAAATATATTAAGAATCATTTTGTTAAAAGGTTAAAATAATAGAAATAGTTATATCATAAAATGTTTTAGAATAGTAAAATCATATATAACTCATAACAGGTTTTCAAGTTTTTAAATTACCGTCTGCTGGTGAGGCGTAAGATAAAGTCCAATGGATAGTTAAATATATGAAATCATTTTAATGTAAGACGTCGATTTACTTAACTTGTCGATACCCAACATCTAAGTTATTTACACTCCACGCTCTTACTTTCACATTAAATAATATGAAAATCAAATAGTTACCGTATCAAAAGTCAAGAGGAAATTATTATATAGCATGCATTGGAAATCAAACAGGAATCTCCACTAACTTTTGTCTAACTCTCGTTAATTGACACATTTGTTCTTACTTGTAAATCACTTTACCATTTTTCGAATACCGTTAAAAAAGAATGATTTCTCAAATCAACGTGGACCTCGTAACAGAGACCCGTAACAAACTCATCATGTATCTGATAATTCAATCATTTGATATTATCTTTTAATCCCGTTGATAATTATATTAAACATATATTGAAACAATTATGTTCGTGTAAAGTATTATACATCTAATACTTTGTTAACATTTCCAATTACTATATATATATATATATATATATATATATATATATATATATATATATATATATATATATATATATATATATAATCATATATGCACATCCAGTTATATATTGTTCGTGAATCGTCGAGCATGGTCAAAGGGTGATTGATTACATGAATGTAGTTCCAAAATTTTTAGATTTAACATTACAGACTTTGTTTATGAGACGACCCTTCCTAATCCATGAGGACGAATACAATAACATATGGTTACATTGCGAGGTATTTGACCTCTATATGATACATTTTACAAACATTGCCTTCATTTTTAAAAGACAAACTTTCATTTCATTGAAAGTTGACAGGCATGCATACCATTTCATAATATCCAAACTATAAATGACCTAATCTGTCATTTTTAATAATAATCTTTATTTAACTCAATGACTTGAATGCAGCGTCTTTTGAAATATGCCATTAATGACTCCAAGTAATATCTTTAACATGAGCAAATGCACAGCGGAAGATTTCTTTAATACATAAGAATAAACATGCTTTCAAGTGTCAACCAAAAGGTTGGTGAGTTCATTAGTTTATCGAAATCAATCATTTCCGTAATTTTAATAGACCACAAGATTTCATTTTTCATAAATAACATTACACTCGCAAGTGTTTAAAAATCATTCATATGGTGAACACCTGGTAACCGACATTAACAAATGCATCTAGAATATCCCCAAACATATAAACATCGAAGTACTAAAGAAGTTCAAATTTTCTGACTGGGGTGTGTCAAAGCCCATAGATCTATCTTTAGGATTCGCGTCAATTGGTGGCAATTATAATAAATACCAATTCTTAGGCTACCAAGTTCAACAAGGGCGATATCCGGTATAACAATTCAACCATAGAATGTAGTTTCAATTACTTGTGTCTATTTCGTCAAACATTTATAAAATCGCATGTATTCTCATGTAGTGACCCGAACTTTTCCATGTTTATATATATTAATTGAGATTGATATTTACATGATTAAATGTTTCCAACATGTTAAGTAATCAAACTTGTTAAGACTTGATTAATTGAAATATGTTTCATATAGACAATTGACCACCCAAGTTGACCGGCGATTCACGAACGTTAAAACTTGTAAAAACGACATGACGATATATATATGGATATACATATGGTTAACATGAGATTATGATAAGTAAGTATCTCCATAAGTATATTAACAATGAGTTATATACATATAAACAAGACTACTAACTTAAGGATTTCGAAACGAGACATATATGTAACGATTATCGTTGTAACGACATTTAAATGTATATATATCATATTAAGATATATTAATATATCATAATATCATGATAATATAATAATTTAACATCTCATTAGATATAATAAACAATGGGTTAACAACAATAATTGAGATCGTTAACTTAAAGGTTTTAAAACAACACTTACATGTAACGACTAACGATGACTTAACGACTCAGTTAAAATGTATATACATGTAGTGTATTTAGATGTATTAAAATACTTTTGGAAGACTTCAAGACATATATCAAAACACTCATACTTAACGAAAATGGTTACAGTTACTTTCCCATTCTTTTCTTTCATCAAGAATTCTAGTCGTATTCTTACCCGTATTATACACAGCTTCAAAACGTACTTACTATGGGTATATACCAATAGGAACTAGCATGGGATTCCACTCTTGATTATGTCATGTATGACTAATCAATTTTAACTTCTACCATGAGCTAGTCAACTAACTAGAACTCCTTTTAACCCCACTCACCACTCACCAATTACCACTCATCATTCACTCCATTTCACTTCCAATTCTCTTTCTAATTCTCTCTCAACACACACACACACTATTATGAACGTATTTTTCCAGTATTTAATCATCATCTTCATCAAAAATTACTTCAAGAATCAAGCTATAATCATCATAGGAAGAACACTTCAAGAACACTTCAAAAATCCCTTCAAGTTTACTAGTTTACTTCCAAGCTTTCTAATCCATTCCAAGTAATCATCTAAGATCAAGAAACCTTTGTTATATACAGTAGGTTATCTTTCTTATTCAAGGTAATATTCATATTCAAACTTTGATTCAATTTCTATAACTATAAACTATCTTAATTCGAGTAAAAATCTTACTTGAACTTGTTTTTGTGTCATGATCCTACTTCAAGAACTTTCAAGCCATCCAAGATCCTTTAAAGCTAGATCATTTCTTGTCACTTCCAGTAGGTTTACCTACTAAACTTGAGGTAGTAATGATGTTCATAACATCATTCAATTCATATATATAAAACTATCTTATTCGAAGGTTTAAACTCGTAATCACTAGAACATAGTTTAGTTAATTCTAAACTTGTTCGCAAACAAAAGTTAATCCCTATAACTTGACTTTTAAAATTAACTAAACACTTGTTCTATATCTATATGATATGCTAACTTAATGATTTAAAACCTGGAAACACGAAAAACACCGTAAAACCGGATTTACGCCTTCATAGTGACACCGCGGGCTGTTTTGGGTTAGTTAATTAAAAACTATGATAAACTTTGATTTAAAAGTTGTTATTCTGAGAAAATTATTTTTATTATGAACATGAAACTATATCCAAAAATTATGGTTAAACTCAAAGTGGAAGTATGTTTTCTAAAATGGTCATCTAGACGTCGTTCTTTCGACTGAAAAAATGACTACCTTTACAAAAATGACTTGTAACTTATTTTTCCGACTACAAACCTATACTTTTTCTGTTTAGATTCATAAAATAGAGTTCAATATGAAACCATAGCAATTTGATTCACTCAAAACGGATTTAAAATGAAGAAGTTATGGGTAAAACAAGATTGGATAATTTTTCTCATTTTAGCTACGTGAAAATTGGTAACAAATCTATTCCAACCATAACTTAATCAACTTGTATTGTATATTATGTAATCTTGAGATACCATAGACACGTATACAATGTTTCGACCTATCATGTCGACACATCTATATATATTTCGGAACAACCATAGACACTCTATATGTGAATGTTGGAGTTAGCTATACAGGGTTGAGGTTGATTCCAAAATATATATAGTTTGAGTTGTGATCAATACTGAGATACGTATACACTGGGTGGTGGATTGATTCAAGATAATATTTATCGATTTATTTCTGTACATCTAACTGTGAACAACTAGTTGTAGGTTACTAACGAGGACAGCTGACTTAATAAACTTAAAACATCAAAATATATTAAAAGTGTTGTAAATATATTTTGAACATACTTTGATATATATGTATATATTGTTATAGGTTCGTGAATCAACCAGTGGCCAAGTCTTACTTCCCGACGAAGTAAAAATCTGTGAAAGTGAGTTATAGTCCCACTTTTAAAATTTAATATTTTTGGGATGAGAATACATGCAGGTTTTATAAATGATTTACAAAATAGACACAAGTACGTGAAACTACATTCTATGGTTGAATTATTGAAATCGAATATGCCCCTTTTTATTAAGTCTGGTAATCTAAGAATTAGGGAACAGACACCCTAATTGACGCGAATCCTAAAGATAGATCTATTGGGCCTAACAAACCCCATTCAAAGTACCGGATGCTTTAGTACTTCGAAATTTATATCATATCCGAAGGGTGTCCCGGAATGATGGGGATATTCTTATATATGCATCTTGTTAATGTCGGTTACCAGGTGTTCACCATATGAATGATTTTTATCTCTATGTATGGGATGTGTATTGAAATATGAAATCTTGTGGTCTATTGTTACGATTTGATATATATAGGTTAAACCTATAACTCACCAACATTTTTGTTGATGTTTTAAGCATGTTTATTCTCAGGTGATTATTAAGAGCTTCCGCTGTCGCATACTTAAATAAGGACGAGATTTGGAGTCCATGCTTGTATGATATTGTGTAAAAACTGCATTCAAGAAACTTATTTTGTTGTAACATATTTGTATTGTAAACCATTATGTAATGGTCGTGTGTAAACAGGATATTTTAGATTATCATTATTTGATAATCTACGTAAAGCTTTTTAAACCTTTATTGATGAAATAAAGGTTATGGTTTGTTTTAAAATGAATGCAGTCTTTGAAAAACGTCTCATATAGAGGTCAAAACCTCGCAACGAAATCAATTAATATGGAACGTTTTTAATCAATAAGAACGGGACATTTCAGTTGGTATCCGAGCGTTGGTCTTAGAGAACCAGAATTTTGCATTAGTGTGTCTTATCGACTTTGTTAGGATGCATTAGTGAGTCTGGACTTTGACCGTGTTTACTTGAAAAATGATTGCTTAACAAATTTTGTTGGAAACTATATATTTTTAACATGTGAATATTATGTGATATATTAATCTCTTAACGCGTTTGATATTATGTGATAGATGTCTACCTCTAGAACAAGTTCCATTGACTCACCTAATAATAATGAAGAGTCAAATGTAAATTGGAATGATTCGTGGACTGATTCACAAGTTCCCGAAGAGGAACTGGAAGAAGAGTCGGAACCGGAAGAAGAATCGGAACCGAAAGAAGAATTGGAACCAGATGAAGAAATAGAACCGGTGGGGGAAATAATAAAACGGTTAAGTAAAAGAAAATCCTCAACCAACCGACCAAGGTTAATTTTGGTCAATGGTGTTTCCGCCAAGGAAGCAAAATATTGGGAGGATTACCAATTCTCCGATGAATCGGATTCCGACGAGAATTCCGATGATGTTATAGAAATTACCCCAACTGAATTTAAAAAGGCAAAAGAAAATAATAAGGGAAAGGGCATAAAAATAGAGAAATCTAATTCCAACTCCGATGAACTTTATATGTATCGTCAACCCCCGAAGTCCTTAAGTTGTAACAATGACCCGGGAACCTCTAAACCACCAGGTTTTTCTAAACCAATGTGGAAAATTACGGTTCGTATTAGGGGAACATCATATATCCCTAGAAACTTGGCAAAACGAACCAAAACCGAAGAAGAAGAAACAAGCGAGTCGGAATAAGATAGTTGTATTCGTGTGGTGTAATATATGTAATATAGTGTGCTTATGCTTTATGATATATGTAAAAATTGCTTGTATTAATAAGTATTTTTTTTATGAATCTAACTCTTGTCTATTTTACAGTATAAAAACACAAAATGGATAGACAACCCAATATTTTAAGAGACCTACCCGGAGACATGATTGATGAAATCTTGTCTAGAGTCGGTCAGAATTCTTCGGCACAACTATTTAAGGCGAGATCAGTTTGTAAGACATTCGAAGAACGTTCCAAGAATGCCTTGGTTTATAAAAGGCTTTCGTTCGAAAGTTGGGGGATATCACATTGGGAAATCCATAAGTTACGATGTGTTTACTTTGACGCATATATTGCGGGGAACCCAAATGCTATTTTACGCAATGGGTTAAGAAATTATTTTGACTCAATATATCCGAATATTGGACTTCGTGATTTAGAAAAAGCGGCTAACATGCAACATAAAGAAGCATGTTATGCTTACGGATTAGTAATGTTCGCTTCTCACCAAAGTGAGAACAAGAACATCAGGCTACAACTATTAAACAAAACGTTCCCACAAGTGACGGAGTCGGTAATTGGGGTAAGAAATGAGGTTTTTAGATTGTTACGGGACTGTTGGACATTACGTAACCCTCGTCCCTTTGACGACGTTACAACACGCTGTCTTATCAACTGCCATAACGGTTATGTTCCACAAGACCAAGGATGGGAAGTAGTCCTAGTAAAACCAGAATGCATGACTTGTTTCTGGACGTATGAATTACGTGTCTTTATTGCCTTTGCTGAACGACTTGTGTACTAGCTAGAATTATCTTCACAACCATCTTGTATCAAATTTATTGTGTGCTATATTTCATGCTATATGTAAAATAAGCGGTATTGTAAGTTTGTAAAATATTATGTAAAAGTTTGAACGCGAAATATTATTATAATCAGTTTTTCATATAGAATTGTAGTAGTTGAATTGTATATTAGCTACTAAGTATGAACTTAACGGGTAGGTACTACTCGAATTTAAACTTATAAAATGCTAATATGAAGAAAAAGCTTTTATAAATGAGTTCATATTATGCTACGAAATACTATTAACTACTCTTAATATTCTGTATGATTAACTTGTTCCATTTGACTATTTTGAAGGAAATGGCACCGACTACTCGACACACCGTGAATATGAATGAAGAGGAATTCCGTACTTTTCTAGCTTCAAACATAGCCGCAGTACAGGCTGCGCTACATACCAACAATAACCTTGGATCTAGCATTACAGGAAATCATGTAGGATGCACCTACAAAGAATTCACTGCCTACAAACCTTTGGAATTTGATGGAACCGAAGGACCGACCGGATTGAAACGGTGGACCGAGAAGGTCGAATCGGTGTTTGCCATAAGTAAGTGTACTGAAGAGGACAAAGTGAAGTACGCTACGCATACCTTCACAGGTTCTGCGTTAACATGGTGGAATACCTATCTAGAGCAAGTGGGACAAGACGATGCGTACGCACTACCGTGGTCAGCATTCAAGCACTTGATGAATGAGAAGTACCGTCCCAGAACCGAGGTCAATAAGCTCAAGACAGAACTTAGAGGGTTACGAACCCAAGGATTTGATATTACCACGTACGAAAGACGATTCACAGAATTGTGCCTATTGTGTCCGGGAGCATTCAAAGATGAGGAAGAGAAGATCGACGCGTTTGTGAAAGGATTACCGGAAAGAATCCAAGAAGATATAAGTTCACACGAGCCCGCCTCCATACAACAGGCATAGAGAATGGCTCACAAACTAGTGAACCAGATTGAAGAAAGAATTAAAGAACAGACTGCTGAAGAGACCAATGTGAAGCAAGTCAAAAGAAAGTGGGAGGAAAACGGTGATAAGAATCACCAATACAACAACAACAGCAATTACAACAATAATCGCAACAATTATCCCAACAATCGCAACATCAATCGCAACTACAACAAACGGCCCAACAACAACAACAACAAAAACAACAACAACAGCAACTATAACAATCATCCCAACAACAATAATAACCGCAACAACAACAACAATCAGAAGCAGCTATGCCAAAGGTGTGAAAAGTATCACTCGGGGTTCTGCACCAAATTTTGCAACAAGTGTAAAAGAAATGGTCATAGCGCGGTGAAGTGTGAGGTCTACGGACCAGGGGTTAATAGAACGAAAGGAACAAATGGTGTCAGAACGAGTAATGGCGGAGCAAGTAGTGTCGGAGCAAGTTATGCCAATGTAGTTTGTTATAAATGTGGAAAACCGGGCCACATCATTAGAAATTACCCGAACCGACACGAATGGACAAGGCCGCGGAAGAGTTTTCAATATTAATGCGGCAGAGGCACAGGAAGACCCGGAGCTTGTTACGGGTACGTTTCTTATTGACAATAAATCTGCTTACGTTTTATTTGATTCGGGTGCGGATAGAAGCTATATGAGTAGAGATTTTCGTGCTAAATTAAGTTGTCCATTGACGCCTTTGGATAGTAAATTTTTACTCGAATTAGCAAATGGTAAATTAATTTCAACAGATAATATATGTCGGAATCGAGAAATTAAACTGGTTAGCGAAACATTTAAGATTGATTTGATACCAGTAGAGTTAGGGAGTTTTGATGTGATAATCGGTATGGACTAGTTGAAAGAAGTGAAAGCAGAGATCGTTTGTTACAAAAATGCAATTCGCATTATACGAGAAAAAGGAAAACCCTTAATGGTGTATGGAGAAAAGGGCAACACGAAGCTACATCTTATTAGTAATTTGAAGGCACAAAAACTAATAAGAAAAGGTTGCTATGCTGTTCTAGCACACGTCGAGAAAGTACAAACTGAAGAAAAGAGCATCAATGATGTTCCCATTGCAAAAGAATTTCCCGATGTATTTCTGATGTGGTAGCGGAGGGGTACGTGATAGTACTATATTTTACTACGAAATACGTTACAAATTACACAAGTTTTAATTATTTATTTAGAGAATGGATATACCTAAACCTTGCTACAACACTATAGGCAGTGTACCTAATCGTAGAGTAGTATAGTTTTTAGTAAGTCCGGTTCGTTCCACAGGGAGCGGGCTTATTGCACACTATATTTTTAAACAACTATATTTGTACAAAATATATATAATTATATATAGTAATATATAAAAGGGGGTTTACCGTTTAATGACCGGTTTGTCTATTTATATTTTAAGCGAAGCGTATAGTAAATGATGATATTTAAATAACAATAAAATAAATAACAATAATTAAAATGATAATAAATAAAAGTACGAGAAAAAATGAAATAAAATATATTATGCTTAATTAAACTTCCGTAACCATGATGGTTGACGTGTTGATTTTAGTTTTATGCCCATGGGTTAATTGTCCTTTGTCCTGGATTATTTAATATGTCCGTTTGGTTTTTGTCCATAACAGTCCATCGGTCATAAATATAAAATGCGAGTGCCCTCGTCAAATTATCCTTATACCCGAAGTTAAATATTCCAACTAATTGGGGATTTAAACTGTAACAAGATTTTAATACTTTGTTTAATAATTACACCAAGATGTCGACTGAGTGTAACCCAAGGTTTTAATATTTTGTTATCAATTATACCAAGTGTCCTTTGTACATAATTTCACCCCTGTTTTAATTATTCTAGTGGCTATTAATCCATTCCCGTGTCCGGTTAAATGAACGATTATTCGTACATATAAATACCCCGCCCATCGTGTCCGATCGAGTGTATATGGTAATTTATAGGGACGCCCAATTGTAAATCTTTATATTAACATTAACAAACTATCATTTAGTTAAACAAATATAAAGCCCATTAATAGCCCATAGTCTAATTTCCACAAGTGTCGTTCTTTTGTCCAAACCCCAATTATGGTACAAAACCCAATTACCCCGTCTTTAATATTTAGTCCAACATCATGATTACTTTGGCTCAAATAAGCATAATAATAACTTAGTTACGAGACATTAATTTAAAAAGGAGAACATAACTTACATTGAGTATTTATCGCGTAGTGTTACACGGACAGAATTTCGACTTCAAAAACCCGTAAAATAACCTTTACATAACCCGAACTAATCTAATATAACAATAATCTATACTATATATATATATATATATTTATTTATTATCTTATGGAGTATTATTATTATTATTATTATTATTTATTATCTATTTTACATGCAGAACTCGAGAGCTTTTATAGCCAGAACTGAAATTCAATGCTCCGCGAGTCGCGGCCATTTTGGCCTTCCAGCTCCGCAAGTCGCGGAGGTTCCAAAACCAGCCCACAAGTTCAAGATCCAAGGCTGCCGACGGTTTTTATTTAAATATATATAATATATAAATAATTTTTATAATTATTTATATATTATATTATATTTATATACATAGTAGACTCGTAATTTTTTTTCCGTTGCGTCGAGCGTTGAGAGTTGGTTCATGTACCGGTTCCGGATTTTCGAACGTCCTTGCGTACGCTGAGATATTTTGTACTTTGAATTTTGTAACTTGTACTCTTGTCATTTTTAGATGTTTTTCATCAATAAATTGAACCTTTTGAATTGTATCTTGTACATTTGAGCTTTTTGGACGTTTTTGTCTTCAAATCTTCGTTTTCGCCTTTTGTCTTCGCACTTATTTATTTAAACAATTACAATAAAAATATAATACAATTACATATGAAAACCTATTATTTAGGAGGGATATTGCTATGAAATATATGTTCCTTTTTAGCCTTATCAAATATCCCCACACTTGAGCGTTGCTTGTCCTCAAGCAATACAGAACTTGAAATAAAAACATACATGAATCACTTTTTTATTCATCACACTTTGTACATCAGTGATTTTGATATGGTGGTATAAACAATGATAATAACGATAGAACCATGGTTAAAGGTGGGTGTGTCATCCACAGTTGCCTCGGGTTTAGGTCAACGACACTTGCAATCAAATAGCCGATTTACTTTCGGTTCCCAAAGCAAAGTGCACCTTTGAAAGGCGGTTTACAGTCCCACATGACTATGAAAATTTAGATCCGTTAGGAAATTGGATCTTTATGAAAACATTTGATCTTTTAAAAATTCAATCTAGCTTTTACCCTAGACACGTTTTCCGGAATAACCCTTCACCGGTGTTTGCAAAATATTTTTGTGGGTTATGTGGGTTTCAGATTTGAAAATTTTAGCTCAACACTTGTGGTTTTGTGTCACCCACTTGCTAACCTTGTATTAGGAAAGCAACACGTCCAGTATACTTGCTCCGTATATTACCTTTCGATAAACTACCGTCCGGTTGTAAAGGAAAGCGATGAACAAGAAACTGTTAAGGCAATGTCCCGTGACTTGCTTTTGATTATGGTCTATAAACGTGTCGGATGCTATTACTATCCTTTGTAGGAGCAATAGTAAAGCTCACCCTTATAATTTTTTCGGTCTTGGCAAAAGGTCCTGTCTTCGACCAATATGCAACCACCGTTCTTACGGTTGACACCCGATTTGGTTCAGGTGACCTAATGAATTCCAGGTGAATTCCTAGGATTTTACGTTCAATGAACGCATTGAAAATGGGTTTTCAGAAAACAAATCGGTTTTATTTTTGATCAAAATATTTTCTCGTTCAAGCTCGAGTTTAGATATCATCGAATTCCATGAGTTGTAATTCTCAATCTTTAAAGTCAATCTCAAGGATTGAGTAATATCAGGCTTAAAAGCTGATTTTTAATCTTTGAGGAGATTATCCTTTCTGGGGGTCTGATTCATTAGTCTTATCAAGCTAATTTGCACGGCGCCCTCCCCATTTTACGAGACAGATCCTCTCATGGTTAGGATAAGTCCGACCACTTGGCGACCCTGTTTGATGCTGAGGTTCGTGGATTTCCTGCTGATTTTAGAGATGACTTTTCTAGATTTTTCGTCAACCTACAGCTGGTCTGAACGACAACTTCTTGACCTAAATCAAGAAGCGCGTTTCTTTTTCGGAAGACTTTACTTCCTTTAAATGATGGAATTGATTCATCGTGTAGATCCATCTTTCATTACAGTAAATCGGGTAAAACAGTTAATTTAGTCCAAAACAAAAGCACTTGCAATAAACTTTACAGAAACATGTGATAGATAGTTTTTAATTGAATAACTTGGCACATTCTCCCCACACTTAGTTTCTTTCTTTGCCTTTTTATTCTCCTTTATTCTATTTTAAATGAATTCAATCGTTTTAGGGTGTTTCTCAATTTATGTCCTTTCCGAAGTAACGATAATTTCGGTATTAACACCTAGTTTTCACCGTTCATAAATATATATAAACATGATTTTAAATTCATTTAGTTGAAAATTTTTCAAATTTTTATAAAATTTGGCAAATAAGCCAAGTATAAACCCGAGAGAATTTATAACCCTTCCCCACACTTAAGATCATGCAATGCCCTCATTTGCATGAAATCAGACTCTAATTATAAATTCATGAGGGTGATTAGTGTAGAAAAGTGATTAAAAAATACCCAGTTTGTAATTACAAAGCTCGTCGAATGATAGATGGCGCGCCTCATCGTTCATTCCTTCTTTTGTTATTTCACACATGTTTTTCTTCAAAAATGGTTGCTTTTCTGAACTGTTTGCTAATATTTGAAAATGCGTCTTTTACCCTAATTTATTATTCATGTTTATTTAACGAGTTATGCACTAACCCGAACCCCTAATTTAACGTTAAGTGGAGTTAGACTTCCCCACACTTAGCTGACGACATGTGAAGTCGGTAGAATGAGTTTCACGAATTACAGTAGTGAGCCAGTTATTTACATTTCGGGTGGTGTATAATATATCAATGGGTTTAAAGTTTAGACTCACCAGATCGTCACTACTTAATTCTTTTTTAAGTGTAGCTTTTAGTAAATGGATATGTCTCTTTTCTGGTTCTTGGTCAAATGGATCGATATATACCGACATACATATTTCTATAGGGTGGACAATTCCTAATATTTCCTTCCGTTTATTCTCGGGATCAAAGTTTTCACCTCTATTACCCAATTGGGTGAAATCCGAGGTGTCATTATCTATTATAGCTCGTAGTTCATCTTCGGTAGATGACTCTTCTATAGAGAATATTGGGTTGGAAGGTTGTGGAATGGTGAAGTTCGGTTTGGTCTCGGGGTTAAAATTTTCAACGTTATCGTTTTCCCAAGAGTACCAATTTGTCACCCTTATTTCTTCTTCATCATTCATTGATGGATTGATGATTTTGTCTGTAGAGGCTAATGTGTCGATATGTTGTGAATTTGGTAAGACTGAATAAAAAGTATCATCGGGATAGTTGGTGATTTCGGAGCTCTCGAATTCATCAAAATTCGATGATATGAGATTTTCTTGCACACGACTCCTCAGATCAACAGGTGTGTAGTCTGATAGAGTTTCAGCTTGCCGGTTTACAAACTCTCTCATTTGTTCATTTTGAGCATTGAGTTCTTCGAGTTTGATTTTCATATTGTCTAATAAATTTTCAGACACGTAATTTTTCTCGTCTACTGGTTGTTGAGTTTGGATATATTCTTGGGAATAATCCCAATTTGAATTGTATTCTTCATAATCATTCCATTCAGGTTCCGTGGGTGCGTAATTTTCCATAGGAACGTAATAATAACATTCCCATGTTGAGTGATAATCTCCACAGATTTCACAACCATTTATTGTTTCGTCATTCGTGATCCAAGATTGACCGAACGAATTGTCATCAACACTCGTTTGAGAGTATTGATTTAATTGATTTTGGATATCAAAAAGAGTTTCCATAGCCTTGTTTTCAAAAATTTTCATTTTATTGCGATGGCCAAATTTTAGCTACAATGTGGTGCATTTACTAATTATCCTATTAGTTATAAAAATAGAAAAATTTATTTAAGTTGTCCAATTAATAGACTTTTCTGCTTTTGCCCACGTTTCGAATAGCCAAAAGATGCAGCAGGGAGCCAGAACCCTTTAAATCGGAAGCTCACAACTCAGCCACTAACAAATCCAACTATTACTACGAAGCAGAAAATTGTCAACGTCCATTAATTTAACCACTTAAATAATTTTTCTTTCCGTTTGAGATATTAGATAAGAAATAGAGAAAATTTCTAAGTCCTAAAAACTAAAGCGTCGAGAAATAAGAAAGAAAAAGAATGCGTGTCGAAAAACGTCGAAAAATAAAAATAAGAAAATAGCGCGTCGTAACTTAAAAGTCTAAAAATTATATCTAAAAAGTTGCGCCTAATGGTCTAAAGGTAAATGCAATTTTATTCAGAAAACGTCAATTACTTAAAGGCACTAAAATCTATTTAAAACTAAAGCGAAAAACGGCGTCGCAAAATTCTAAAGCGCCTAAATTTTAATCTAAAGAAAAAGCACTTAAGGGATTTTACGGCAAAGCCTAAGAATCTATACATATAAAATAACTACGGAGAAACTAATTTTAAAACTAATTGCGAATGAAAAATATACAAAATATTACGATTACACTAAATAAAAGGATACAAATTACAAAAAGTGATAAAATTACTTATTTTTATATTTATTTTATAATAGTATTAATTTTTATATATAAATAAAACTAATTAAAATTAATTATTACTAATTAATTAAAATTAAAACTAAATATTAAATTAATTAAACTAATTAGGGTTTTAAAAATAATAATAATTAATATACTCCGTATTAAATGCGATTAGGGTTCCGTGGTCAGGTCTGCCAGGGCGGCTCCGCGAGTCGCGGTGATCCGTACCAGAAAACCTCCGCAAGTCGCGGAGATTGAAAAACGTGTTTTTTTTTTTTATTGTTTTTCTAAAAATATATTTATACAAAAATAAATTAAAAATATAGCGTTTTGCCGGGTCCCCGGCAGCGGCACCAAAAACTTGATGTGGTAGCGGAGCGGTACGTGATAGTACTATATTTTACTACGAAATACGTTACAAATTACACAAGTTTTAATTATTTATTTAGAGAATGGATATACCTAAACCTTGCTACAACACTATAGGCAGTGTATCTAATCGTAGAGTAGTATAGTTTTTAGTAAGTCCGGTTCGTTCCACAGGGAGCGGGCTTATTGCACACTATATTTTTAAACAACTATATTTGTACAAAATATATATAATTATATATAGTAATATATAAAAGGGGGTTTACCGTTTAATGACCGGTTTGTCGATTTATATTTTAAGCGAAGCGTATAGTAAATGATGATATTTAAATAACAATAAAATAAATAACAATAATTAAAATGACAATAAATAAAAGTACGAGAAAAAATGAAATAAAATATATTATGCTTAATTAAACTTCCGTAACCATGATGGTTGACGTGTTGATTTTAGTTTTATGCCCATGGGTTAATTGTCCTTTGTCCTGGATTATTTAATATGTCCGTCTGGTTTTTGTCCATAACAGTCCATCGGTCATAAATATAAAATGCGAGTGCCCTCGTCAAATTATCCTTATACCCGAAGTTAAATATTCCAACTAATTGGGGATTTAAACTGTAACAAGATTTTAATACTTTGTTTAATAATTACACCAGGATGTCGGCTGAGTGTAACCCAAGGTTTTAATATTTTGTTATCAATTATACCAAGTGTCCTTTGTACATAATTTCACCCCTGTTTTAATTATTCTAGTGGCTATTAATCCATTCCCGTGTCCGGTTAAATGAACGATTATTCGTACATATAAATACCCCGCCCATCGTGTCCGATCGAGTGTATATGGTAATTTATAGGGATGCCCAATTGTAAATCTTTATATTAACATTAACAAACTATCATTTAGTTAAACAAATATAAAGCCCATTAATAGCCCATAGTCTAATTTCCACAAGTGTCGTTCTTTTGTCCAAACCCCAATTATGGTACAAAACCCAATTACCCCGTCTTTAATATTTAGTCCAACATCATGATTACTTTGGCTCAAATAAGCATAATAATAACTTAGTTACGAGACATTAATTTAAAAAGGAGAACATAACTTACATTGAGTATTTATCGCGTAGTGTTACACGGACAGAATTTCGACTTCAAAAACCCGTAAAATAACCTTTACATAACCCGAACTAATCTAATATAACACTAATCTATACTATATATATATATATATTTATTTATTTATTATCTTATGGAGTATTATTATTATTATTATTATTATTTATTATCTATTTTACATGCAGAACTCGAGAGCTTTTATAGCCAGAACTGAAATTCAATGCTCCGCGAGTCGCGGCCATTTTGGCCTTCCAGCTCCGCAAGTCGCGGAGGTTCCAAAACCAGCCCACAAGTTCAAGATCCAAGGCTGCCGACGGTTTTTATTTAAATATATATAATATATAAATAATTTTTATAATTATTTATATATTATATTATATTTATATACATAGTAGACTCGTAATTTTTTTTCCGTTGCGTCGAGCGTTGAGAGTTGGTTCATGTACCGGTTCCGGATTTTCGAACGTCCTTGCGTACGCTGAGATATTTTGTACTTTGAATTTTGTAACTTGTACTCTTGTCATTTTTAGATGTTTTTCATCAATAAATTGAACCTTTTGAATTGTATCTTGTACATTTGAGCTTTTTGGACGTTTTTGTCTTCAAATCTTCGTTTTCGCCTTTTGTCTTCGCACTTATTTATTTAAACAATTACAATAAAAATATAATACAATTACATATGAAAACCTATTATTTAGGAGGGATATTGCTATGAAATATATGTTCCTTTTTAGCCTTATCAAATATCCCCACACTTGAGCGTTGTTTGTCCTCAAGCAATACAGAACTTGAAATAAAAACATACATGAATCACTTTTTTATTCATCACACTTTGTACATCAGTGATTTTGATATGGTGGTATAAACAATGATAATAACGATAGAACCATGGTTAAAGGTGGGTGTGTCATCCACAGTTGCCTCGGGTTTAGGTCAACGACACTTGCAATCAAATAGCCGATTTACTTTCGGTTCCCAAAGCAAAGTGCACCTTTGAAAGGCGGTTTACAGTCCCACATGACTATGAAAATTTAGATCCGTTAGGAAATTGGATATTTATGAAAACATTTGATCTTTTAAAAATTCAATCTAGCTTTTACCCTAGACACGTTTTCCGGAATAACCCTTCACCGGTGTTTGCAAAATATTTTTGTGGGTTATGTGGGTTTCAGATTTGAAAATTTTAGCTCAACACTTGTGGTTTTGTGTCACCCACTTGCTAACCTTGTATTAGGAAAGCAACACGTCCAGTATACTTGCTCCGTATATTACCTTTCGATAAACTACCGTCCGGTTGTAAAGGAAAGCGATGAACAAGAAACTGTTAAGGCAATGTCCCGTGACTTGCTTTTGATTATGGTCTATAAACGTGTCGGATGCTATTACTATCCTTTGTAGGAGCAATAGTAAAGCTCACCCTTATAATTTTTTCGGTCTTGGCAAAAGGTCCTGTCTTCGACCAATATGCAACCACCGTTCTTACGGTTGACACCCGATTTGGTTCAGGTGACCTAATGAATTCCAGGTGAATTCCTAGGATTTTACGTTCAATGAACGCATTGAAAATGGGTTTTCAGAAAACAAATCGGTTTTATTTTTGATCAAAATATTTTCTCGTTCAAGCTCGAGTTTAGATATCATCGAATTCCATGAGTTGTAATTCTCAATCTTTAAAGTCAATCTCAAGGATTGAGTAATATCAGGCATAAAAGCTGATTTTTAATCTTTGAGGAGATTATCCTTTCTGGGAGTCTGATTCATTAGTCTTATCAAGCTAATTTGCACGGTTCCCTCCCCATTTTACGAGACAGATCCTCTCATGGTTAGGATAAGTCCGACCACTTGGCGACCCTGTTTGATGCTGAGGTTCGTGGATTTCCTGCTGATTTTAGAGATGACTTTTCTAGATTTTTCGTCAACCTACAGCTGGTCTGAACGACAACTTCTTGACCTAAATCAAGAAGCGCGTTTCTTTTTCGGAAGACTTTACTTCCTTTAAATGATGGAATTGATTCATCGTGTAGATCCATCTTTCATTACAGTAAATCGGGTAAAACAGTTAATTTAGTCCAAAACAAAAGCACTTGCAATAAACTTTACAGAAACATGTGATAGATAGTTTTTAATTGAATAACTTGGTACATTCTCCCCACACTTAGTTTCTTTCTTTGCCTTTTTATTCTCCTTTATTCTATTTTAAATGAATTCAATCGTTTTAGGGTGTTTCTCAATTTATGTCCTTTCCGAGGTAACGATAATTTCGGTATTAACACCTAGTTTTCACCGTTCATAAATATATATAAACATGATTTTAAATTCATTTAGTTGAAAATTTTTCAAATTTTTATAAAATTTGGCAAATAAGCCAAGTATAAACCCGAGAGAATTTATAACCCTTCCCCACACTTAAGATCATGCAATGCCCTCATTTGCATGAAATCAGACTCTAATTATAAATTCATGAGGGTGATTAGTGTAGAAAAGTGATTAAAAAATACCCAGTTTGTAATTACAAAGCTCGTCGAATGATAGATGGCGCGCCTCATCGTTCATTCCTTCTTTTGTTATTTCACACATGTTTTTCTTCAAAAATGGTTGCTTTTCTGAACTGTTTGCTAATATTTGAAAATGCGTCTTTTACCCTAATTTATTATTCATGTTTATTTAACGAGTTATGCACTAACCCGAACCCCTAATTTAACGTTAAGTGGAGTTAGACTTCCCCACACTTAGCTGACGACATGTGAAGTCGGTAGAATGAGTTTCACGAATTAGAGTAGTGAGCCAGTTATTTACATTTCGGGTGGTGTATAATATATCAATGGGTTTAAAGTTTAGACTCACCAGATCGTCACTACTTAATTCTTTTTTAAGTGTAGCTTTTAGTAAATGGATATGTCTCTTTTCTGGTTCTTGGTCAAATGGATCGATATATACCGACATACATATTTCTATAGGGTGGACAATTCCTAATATTTCCTTCCGTTTATTCTCGGGATCAAAGTTTTCACCTCTATTACCCAATTGGGTGAAATCCGAGGTGTCATTATCTATTATAGCTCGTAGTTCATCTTCGGTAGATGACTCTTCTATAGAGAATATTGGGTTGGAAGGTTGTGGAATGGTGAAGTTCGGTTTGGTCTCGGGGTTAAAATTTTCAACGTTATCGTTTTCCCAAGAGTACCAATTTGTCACCCTTATTTCTTCTTCATCATTCATTGATGGATTGATGATTTTGTCTGTAGAGGCTAATGTGTCGATATGTTGTGAATTTGGTAAGACTGAATAAAAAGTATCATCGGGATAGTTGGTGATTTCGGAGCTCTCGAATTCATCAAAATTCGATGATATGAGATTTTCTTGCACACGACTCCTCAGATCAACAGGTGTGTAGTCTGATAGAGTTTCAGCTTGCCGGTTTACAAACTCTCTCATTTGTTCATTTTGAGCATTGAGTTCTTCGAGTTTGATTTTCATATTGTCTAATAAATTTTCAGACACGTAATTTTTCTCGTCTACTAGTTGTTGAGTTTGGATATATTCTTGGGAATAATCCCAATTTGAATTGTATTCTTCATAATCATTCCATTCAGGTTCCGTGGGTGCGTAATTTTCCATAGGAACGTAATAATAACATTCCCATGTTGAGTGATAATCTCCACAGATTTCACAACCATTTATTGTTTCGTCTTATTATAATCTCGATAGATACGTTGCCCTTTCATCATCGTTACTGGGGACCTTTCATATCTCGTCACCTTAGTAATAAACTTACCAACAACTTCAATTATCTTTGACTTTTCGAAAAATCATTATATTTATTGAAATCACATCATTTACTCATTCGCATCTTGTAACGAGAATTGTCATACGAATCATCGAAAAACAGTAACCAGTATTTTGAAATCTCGCAGCATGTCTACGCCAACAGTTATATGTGTACGTAAAACGTCTATCTCCTGGACTTACATACTTTGAATGTGAAGTTCTGAAAAATATTCTGAACTGCAAACTAGTTCTTGAAATGCTGACGAAGCATCAAAAACTGTAAACGATCTTAACAGTAAAAAGTTTGATGACAAAGAATAGTAAGGTGGTAAAGCTGAGAAAAAGAGAAGGTTTGGAACTGGAAAACGGATTGAACAGACTATGAAGGAGGCTGTGGACAAATCACAAAGACTAAATCTGCCTTCAAAGAATCCAAATGATTCAGTGCCTGCTAAAGTCATTAACGAATACCTTACTCTTTATTCTAAACCTTTACAGACAAATCTTCATCATCATCCATCAATATTAGAAATTCTAAGATATTATCATATCTTTCATTATAAATATCCGCGATATTTCTGAAGATATTTTCACAACTAATCTTATCTGAAGTCATTTATCTATTTGCGCTATCAGTGTTACATCATATAAGAAACTATTAGTTTCTATATTCTATAAACTTTCGAGTTTAAATTATGAATGTTTTGAAGTAGTGTTGGGAACTGAAGCATGAGTTAGTATAATATAATGACACTTGATCAACGTGATTATATTACAGTAAGTTATGCTGAGTTTCTAATGGGACATGACGATTCACAGACCATGCCGTCATCATGTTCCATGTTACACGACTCTTGTATTCTATTTAATCTCTAAAAATATCAAGAATATATTTTCTTGATGATTCGGTCTTTTCAGGGTATTCTGGTAAATTAACAAATCAAGATCGTGCCATTACCATTTCCTTCTTAGAACATTAACTATGTTCATTCTGAAATTCATATCTGCGAATACTGGACCATTACAAACGTTGCTTAATCGCAAGAAGAAGAAATGAAAGGACAAAACTCCAAAATAGAAATTGGAGTATAAATCGCAGCAAATAGAAGGGAGCATTAACTTGGATGTCAATGATTATAGAAGACAAAAGCAGGGGCTTTGAAATATAAGGGAAGATAAAAAAAAAACCCAACAACCACCCAAAAATTATAAACCGTATATATCGATGCATATAGCAATATAAAGACACGAAAGAACTAAAAACACTATAAAACCGAGAGTATAGTAGTAATAAATAGATTCTTCCGGAGGCAGATGAAAAAGAAGAACGACAGATATGAAAGTGAGGAGTATATCGAGAATCAGTACTGGATGAAGCATATTGACAAATACTTTAAAATATGAGTTGAGGGAGAAAGAATAGAAGGTGTGAGTTGTAAGGAAACGAAGGAGGTGGATTTATAGTGAAATACCCGACAGAGAAATCAAGATGGATTATCGTATTAATTCGAAGAGAATCATAATCTCCTTAATCACCGAAGCATCAAATCCAACATAGATTACAAAGATTTTCTTTAAATTCGGAGATCAATTGTGATGACATCAAAAGATATGACGAATCACTATAATCTTATTTCCTTCATTTACGATAACTTCCCTCATACGCTTTGAGTAATCGAATTATTTTATCCATACTTCTTAGACATGATAAAACTTCATAATCGTCATAATAACATTCTCATTGTTAGCCATAACGACCTCTATCAAATTTCGGGGACGAAATTTCTTTAACGGGTAGGTACTGTGACGACCCGGAAATTTCCGACTAAATTTAAACTTTATCTTTATATTATTCTGACACGATAAGCAATGTTTGTTAAGTTAAATCTCAAGGATTTTAAACTATGTTTATACATTTATTTAAACCTCGACCAAATTCCAATGATTCACGAACCATTAAATGAACATATATGAATATGTATGTATATGTGTATATGTTATAAATTGAAAATGTCAACAAAGTATTTAAAAGTATAATGCTTTATATGAATGTATTTGTTTCAATATGATTATCGACGAAATTAAAAATATATATATATATATATATTAAATGATTGAATTATCAGAAACATTGAATTATGATTACAAGTCTCTGTTGAGAGGTCCACTATGATTTGAGAAATCTATTCCTCTTAACGATATTCGGAATAATTTGTAAAGCTATTTATAAATAAAAATAAAAAGTGTCATTTATGAAAGTTAGACAAAAGCTATTGGAGAATTGGTTTCCATAATATTCTATTAATCTATTTTCAAACGTACAAAAACGTTTTCAGTTTAAAAAGAACTTTATTATTAAAACGTATATAACTTTTATAAATATCTAGAATCACTTTTGACAACTCATTACTTAACCAGTATAATAAATATAACGATATTTATATTTTATTTCATTAAATATATATATAATGATTTAAATTAATATTATATATATTTATACACGTATTATACATACATAGTTTTTATATTTTTACTATACTTTAACTTTACCTTTACTTTACTTTTACTTTACTTTAACTTTAATAATTCACTTTAATAATTCATACTTTAATAATTCACTTTAATAATTCATACTTTAATAATTCACTTTAATAATTCATACTTTAATAATTTACTTTAATAATTCATACTTTAATAATTCACTTTAATAATTCATACTTTAATAATTCACTTTAATAATTCATACTTTAATAATTCACTTTAATAATTCAAAAATCTATTATAAATAGAATTCAATAGGTTTCATTATTTCATAGAAACTTGAAAATATATTTCTCTAAACTCTCTCAATCTATTTACATATATATATATTTGCTCTATATTATTTCAAGATATTATTAGTATACATAAAATATTACGACGGAGTGATGTCCGAGTGATTTCAAAATAGTTTTTTGAATGAGTCGAAGCTAAGGAAATTATGGGTTATAGCTATGGAGGTGATGGGTATGGTTCATGGGTATGCTCGTGAGGTCAATCTAGTGTTTATCATCTCCGTTGCGTCTACGTACTTTCCTGCAATATTGAATCTCAATATTGATACGTGAGCACTCATAACTTAACTTTTATATATCAATAGTGTATCCCTGACTAGTGCTCGAGTATATAGGATTATGCATGTTTGTACATTCGATATTGTCCTTAGATAGGTTTGTTGAATCCTGAATTAGATACATATGCTACTGAGATAGGGTATATGATATGCATGTCATTGGAAAGCTAGCGAAAAATTAAGAACTTTTCATTTAGATATCGAATGGTTTCGATGAACGGATTTGAAGTTAAAGTCAACTGAATTTTAGTATTATTGTTAAAATGATTATTATTACTATCGTCGTTATTATTTTAATAGAAATATCATTGTTATTATAAAATATCATTATTACTATTATGTTAGTATTATCATTTTATCATAATAACATTTTTAGTAAATATAAATATTGTTATTTTTTTTTATAGAATAATAATAATTATTATTACAAAATAATACAACTTTTACTTATTATTATTATGATCAATATTATTTTATCAAATAAATAGGGGATACAAAGATATTTTTCACCACGCGTAATATAATTACATTAATAATACTTACCACTATAGTTTTACGATATTAAGTTAACTTTATAAATTTTACTACTTAAGATATATAAAAGTATATTTTATCATATATAAACGTTAATATAAATTTTTATTAATAAATGACTTTTATTATTATAAAATCTAATAAATACATTTAAATATATAAAACGACTATAGCTAAGTTATATAATAAACACGTATAAATTTTAGAAGTCATTTTGGGTCAAGTTGACTTTTGTTGACTTTTGCATATTAGTCTCGAGCATTAGGATTGTGGTACACTATGACTTGACCAAAAATTGTTAGACAAATATTGACCAACATATAAATATATATAATTAATATAGGTTCGTGAATCCGAGGCCAACCTTGCACTTGTTAAATGACGTTATATGTATTTTTACTACGAAATACAGTATGGTGAGTTTCATTTGCTCCCTTTTATATATATTTTTGGGAATGAGAATACATGCGCTATTTTTATAAATGTTTTACGAAATAGGCACAAGTACTAAAACTAATTCTACGTGGGTTTAAACCAGAAATATACCCTTAGCTTGGTAACATTAAACTACTTGTCTATGTACGGTAGGCGCGAATCCTAAAGATAGATCTATTGGGCCTGACAAACCCCATCCTGACTATGGGATGCTTTAGTACTTCGAGGTTATTTTAAACACACCTGATCTGGTGTACTTCAGAGGGTAAAACATGAACGTTAAGGCTTGTTACCGGGTGCCTACAACTTATAGAATACTTTTATACACTTGCGAGTGTACATATATTTATAAACGGAAATCTTGTGGTCTATTAATATATTGAAATGATTATTATGATAAACCTATGAACTCACCAACCTTTTGGTTGACACTTTAAAGCATGTTTATTCTAAGGTATTAAAGAAATCTTCCGCTGTGCATTAGCTCATTTTAAGGATATTACTTGGAGTCATTCATGGCATATTTTGAAAGACGTTGCATTCGAGTCATTGAGTTCATCAAGATTATTATTATGTCAATTATAGTTGGATGTATTATGAAATGGTGTGCATTCCGTCAACTTTCGTTGTAAAGAAAGTTTGTCTTTTAAAAACGAATGCAATGTTTGTAAAATGTATCATATAGAGGTCAAAATACCTCGCGATGTAATCAACTATTGTGAATCGTTTATAATGTATATGAACGGGTCCTTTCAGTTGGTATCAGAGCGGTGGTCTTAGCGAACCAGGTCTGCATTAGTGTGTCTGACTGATAGTCGTTAGGATGCATTAATGAGCCTGGACTTCGACCGTGTCTGCATGTCAAAAGTTTTGCTTATCATTTTTGTCAGAAATTGCCTGCTTATCATTCTTAGTCTAGACACGTCTTACTGCATTGGTTGCATGAATAGTGTATAGACAAAATTCATATCTTAGCGTATCTGCTAATCCATATCTTAGCGTATCTGTTACTGTAAACTTTGCCTGACATATCCCGTAATTTCCTCCGTAATCTACGAAATCTTTTGCGCTATATATATAGATATTCTATGTAATTAGAATACCACCCGATAACTTCATATCGAAAAATTCTTTATTCAATCGAACGAAATGGAATTCGTCATTAGTTCAAGTCCCTCGAATTCCGATATGGAATCCCACTCAAGCTCCGAAAGCAGTGTGACCGGAATGGATCAACCAATTAGCCATCATCTATTATGAATGAATTGGGGATAGGTTCGTAGTCTCCTCAATAATTTGAGACAAGAAGAAGGTGATCCCTTCCATCCACCACATTGCCCTCTTGGCGATGAACCTGAAGCACTTTCCGGCGAACCGGTCCGAAACACCATTTTCTCTCTCATTTTCAGAGTATTTCGTCACGATTATATACTACATCAAATTCTAGATTTTATTTATCCGCTCGTCCGAACCGACAATCACCCCGATGTAATAGAAGAAGTCAACGAGCTTCGCGCTCGAGTAGTGGCTTTAGAGAATATGGTGCAAGGGTTACAAACACCAACAAATAAGGAAGTATTAATTAATAATTTCAATTTTATTGAATAAATACTCCGTAAAAGTTATGTAATTTCTAAAGTCTTTAGGGATTATTCAGTTCTAGTTTCAACCGTAAATCAAATGAGTTTAATTTAATATTAACTCATTAAATCTATATTACATCTGAAGAAAATATGCACATATATATTTTCATAAAGACTGTAATAAAATTCTGTTGTACAAAATATTAATTGTGAAATTGTTTTTTAACGGGTAGGTAATACCCGAGAGATATATAAATTCACAATTAATATATTACATTTTTCGAATCTGATTAAGCAAATCATCAACTATACTCCCAAAATCTCACAACAATATACATTCTTGTATAGAAATCAAAACAACCATTCTCACCCAAATTTGATTACGCATTCTGATTTTGACAAATCAAAATCCAAGTCATGATTTAACAAAAGACATCACTCTTAGATTCCTACATCTTTCAAAGCTATACTTTGACTTCAAAACCGTGTTAGAACATCATATGTATATTAACGATTACAAACTGTGTTCAAACTCTCCAAAGTTTTCGAAGACACTTCAAACAATGAACAATCGAGATGATGATCCAACCACATATTACCCATATTTATGTACCTAAAAAACTCTCGAAGCCAAAGTCATAGTTCGACGCGTATCCATGTCAGACCCTTTGGCATTTATTAGCTAAAATGACTTTTCAATTCCTTTTCAAGGTAGACAGTTTTGTCACAGCTCCAGCAAGTCAACTTCGACTTTTCAGTCGGACTAGTCTTATTATAATCTCGATAGATACGTTGCCCTTTCATCATCGTTACTGGGGACCTTTCATATCTCGCCACCTTAGTAATAAACTTACCAACAACTTCAATTATCTTTGACTTTTCGAAAAATCATTATATTTATTGAAATCACATCATTTACTCATTCGCATCTTGTAACGAGAATTGTCATACGAATCATCGAAAAACAGTAACCAGTATTTTGAAATCTCGCAGCATGTCTACGCCAACAGTTATATGTGTACGTAAAACGTCTATCTCCTGGACTTACATACTTTGAATGTGAAGTTCTGAAAAATATTCTGAACTGCAAACTAGTTCTTGAAATGCTGACGAAGCATCAAAAACTGTAAACGATCTTAACAGTAAAAAGTTTGATGACAAAGAATAGTAAGGTGGTAAAGCTGAGAAAAAGAGAAGGTTTGGAACTGGAAAACGGATTGAACAGACTATGAAGGAGGCTGTGGACAAATCACAAAGACTAAATCTGCCTTCAAAGAATCCAAATGATTCAGTGCCTGCTAAAGTCATTAACGAATACCTTACTCTTTATTCTAAACCTTTACAGACAAATCTTCATCATCATCCATCAATATTAGAAATTCTAAGATATTATCATATCTTTCATTATAAATATCCGCGATATTTCTGAAGATATTTTCACAACTAATCTTATCTGAAGTCATTTATCTATTTGCGCTATCAGTGTTACATCATATAAGAAACTATTAGTTTCTATATTCTATAAACTTTCGAGTTTAAATTATGAATGTTTTGAAGTAGTGTTGGGAACTGAAGCATGAGTTAGTATAATATAATGACACTTGATCAACGTGATTATATTACAGTAAGTTATGCTGAGTTTCTAATGGGACATGACGATTCACAGACCATGCCGTCATCATGTTCCATGTTACACGACTCTTGTATTCTATTTAATCTCTAAAAATATCAAGAATATATTTTCTTGATGATTCGGTCTTTTCAGGGTATTCTGGTAAATTAACAAATCAAGATCGTGCCATTACCATTTCCTTCTTAGAACATTAACTATGTTCATTCTGAAATTCATATCTGCGAATACTGGACCATTACAAACGTTACTTAATCGCAAGAAGAAGAAATGAAAGGACAAAACTCCAAAATAGAAATTGGAGTATAAATCGCAGCAAATAGAAGGGAGCATTAACTTGGATGTCAATGATTATAGAAGACAAAAGCAGGGGCTTTGAAATATAAGGGAAGATAAAAAAAAACCCAACAACCACCCAAAAATTATAAACCGTATATATCGATGCATATAGCAATATAAAGACACGAAAGAACTAAAAACACTATAAAACCGAGAGTATAGTAGTAATAAATAGATTCTTCCGGAGGCAGATGAAAAAGAAGAACGACAGATATGAAAGTGAGGAGTATATCGAGAATCAGTACTGGATGAAGCATATTGACAAATACTTTAAAATATGAGTTGAGGGAGAAAGAATAGAAGTTGTGAGTTGTAAGGAAACGAAGGAGGTGGATTTATAGTGAAATACCCGACAGAGAAATCAAGATGGATTATCGTATTAATTCGAAGAGAATCATAATCTCCTTAATCACCGAAGCATCAAATCCAACATAGATTACAAAGATTTTCTTTAAATTCGGAGATCAATTGTGATGACATCAAAAGATATGACGAATCACTATAATCTTATTTCCTTCATTTACGATAACTTCCCTCATACGCTTTGAGTAATCGAATTATTTTATCCATACTTCTTAGACATGATAAAACTTCATAATCGTCATAATAACATTCTCATTGTTAGCCATAACGACCTCTATCAAATTTCGGGGACGAAATTTCTTTAACGGGTAGGTACTGTGACGACCCGGAAATTTCCGACTAAATTTAAACTTTATCTTTATATTATTCTGACACGATAAGCAATGTTTGTTAAGTTAAATCTCAAGGATTTTAAACTATGTTTATACATTCATTTAAACCTCGACCAAATTCCAATGATTCACGAACCATTAAATGAACATATATGAATATGTATGTATATGTGTATATGTTATAAATTGAAAATGTCAACAAAGTATTTAAAAGTATAATGCTTTATATGAATGTATTTGTTTCAATATGATTATCGACGAAATTAAAAAAAATATATATATATATATATATATATTAAATGATTGAATTATCAGAAATATTGAATTATGATTACAAGTCTCTGTTGAGAGGTCCACTATGATTTGAGAAATCTATTCCTCTTAACGATATTCGGAATAATTTGTAAAGCTATTTATAAATAAAAATAAAAAGTGTCATTTATGAAAGTTAGACAAAAGCTATTGGAGAATTGGTTTCCATAATATTCTATTAATCTATTTTCAAACGTACAAAAACGTTTTCAGTTTAAAAAGAACTTTATTATTAAAACGTATATAACTTTTATAAATATCTAGAATCACTTTTGACAACTCATTACTTAACCAGTATAATAAATATAACGATATTTATATTTTATTTCATTAAATATATATATAATGATTTAAATTAATATTATATATATTTATACACGTATTATACATACATAGTTTTTATATTTTTACTATACTTTAACTTTACCTTTACTTTACTTTTACTTTACTTTAACTTTAATAATTCACTTTAATAATTCATACTTTAATAATTCACTTTAATAATTCATACTTTAATAATTCACTTTAATAATTCATACTTTAATAATTCATACTTTAATAATTCACTTTAATAATTCATACTTTAATAATTCACTTTAATAATTCATACTTTAATAATTCACTTTAATAATCCATACTTTAATAATTCACTTTAATAATTCAAAAATCTATTATAAATAGAATTCAATAGGTTTCATTATTACATAGAAACTTGAAAATATATTTCTCTAAACTCTCTCAATCGATTTACATATATATATATATATTTGCTCTATATTATTTCAAGATATTATTAGTATACATAAAATATTACGACGGAGTGATGTCCGAGTGATTTCAAAATAGTTTTTTGAATGAGTCGAAGCTAAGGAAATTATGGGTTATAGCTATGGAGGTGATGGGTATGGTTCATGGGTATGCTCGTGAGGTCAATCTAGTGTTTATCATCTCCGTTGCGTCTACGTACTTTCCTGCAATATTGAATCTCAATATTGATACGTGAGCACTCATAACTTAACTTTTATATATCAATAGTGTATCCCTGACTAGTGCTCGAGTATATAGGATTATGCATGTTTGTACATTCGATATTGTCCTTAGATAGGTTTGTTGAATCCTGAATTAGATACATATGCTACTGAGATAGGGTATATGATATGCATGACATTGGAAAGCTAGCGAAAAATTAAGAACTTTTCATTTAGATATCGAATGGTTTCGATGAACGGATTTGAAGTTAAAGTCAACTGAATTTTAGTATTATTGTTAAAATGATTATTATTACTATCGTCGTTATTATTTTAATAGAAATATCATTGTTATTATAAAATATCATAATTACTATTATGTTATTATTATCATTTTATCATAATAACATTTTTAGTAAATATAAATATTGTTATTTTTTTTATAGAATAATAATAATTATTATTACAAAATAATACAACTTTTACTTATTATTATTATGATCAATATTATTTTATCAAATAAATAGGGGATACAAAGATATTTTTCACCACGCGTAATATAATTACATTAATAATACTTACCACTATAGTTTTACGATATTAAGTGAACTTTATAAATTTTACTACTTAAGATATATAAAAGTATATTTTATCATATATAAACGTTAATATAAATTTTTATTAATAAATGACTTTTATTATTATAAAATCTAATAAATATATTTAAATATATAAAACGACTATAGCTAAGTTATATAATAAACACGTATAAATTTTAGAAGTCATTTTGGGTCAAGTTGACTTTTGTTGACTTTTGCATATTAGTCTCGAGCATTAGGATTGTGGTACACTATGACTTGACCAAAAATTGTTAGACAAATATTGACCAACATATAAATATATATAATTAATATAGGTTCGTGAATCCGAGGCCAACCTTGCACTTGTTAAATGACGTTATATGTATTTTTACTACGAAATACAGTATGGTGAGTTTCATTTGCTCCCTTTTATATATATTTTTGGGACTGAGAATACATGCGCTGTTTTTATAAATGTTTTACGAAATAGGCACAAGTACTAAAACTAATTCTACGTGGGTTTAAACCAGAAATATACCCTTAGCTTGGTAACATTAAACTACTTGTCTATGTACGGTAGGCGCGAATCCTAAAGATAGATCTATTGGGCCTGACAAACCCCATCCTGACTATGGGATGCTTTAGTACTTCGAGGTTATTTTAAACACACCTGATCTGGTGTACTTCAGAGGGTAAAACATGAACGTTAAGGCTTGTTACCGGGTGCCTACAACTTATAGAATACTTTTATACACTTGCGAGTGTACATATATTTATAAACGGAAATCTTGTGGTCTATTAATATATTGAAATGATTATTATGATAAACCTATGAACTCACCAACCTTTTGGTTGACACTTTAAAGCATGTTTATTCTCAGGTATTAAAGAAATCTTCCGCTGTGCATTAGCTCATTTTAAGGATATTACTTGGAGTCATTCATGGCATATTTTGAAAGACGTTGCATTCGAGTCATTGAGTTCATCAAGATTATTATTATGTCAATTATAGTTGGATGTATTATGAAATGGTGTGCATTCCGTCAACTTTCGTTGTAAAGAAAGTTTGTCTTTTAAAAACGAATGCAATGTTTGTAAAATGTATCATATAGAGGTCAAAATACCTCGCGATGTAATCAACTATTGTGAATCGTTTATAATGTATATGAACGGGTCCTTTCACATATTTAATCAGAAACAACTGAATATGAGGCAGCGTAGGTGGATTGAATTATTGAATGATTATGACTTTGAGATTCGTTACCACCCGGGGAAGGCAAATGTGGTAGCCGATGCCTTGAGCAGGAAGGACAGAGAACCCATTCGAGTAAAATCTATGAATATAATGATTCATAATAACCTTACTACTCAAATAAAGGAGGCGCAACAAGGAGTTTTAAAAGAGGGAAATTTAAAGGATGAAATACCCAAAGGATCGGAGAAGCATCTTAATATTCGGGAAGACGGAACCCGGTATAGGGCTGAAAGGATTTGGGTACCAAAATTTGGAGATATGAGAGAAATGGTACTTAGAGAAGCTCATAAAACCAGATACTCAATACATCCTGGAACGGGGAAGATGTACAAGGATCTCAAGAAACATTTTTGGTGGCCGGGTATGAAAGCCGATGTTGCTAAATATGTAGGAGAATGTTTGACGTGTTCTAAGGTCAAAGCTGAGCATCAGAAACCATCAGGTCTACTTCAACAACCCGAAATCCCGGAATGGAAATGGGAAAACATTACCATGGATTTCATCACTAAATTACCAAGGACTGCAAGTGGTTTTGATACTATTTGGGTAATAGTTGATCGTCTCACCAAATCAGCACACTTCCTGCCAATAAGAGAAGATGACAAGATGGAGAAGTTAGCACGACTGTATTTGAAGGAAGTCGTCTCCAGACATGGAATACCAATCTCTATTATCTCTGATAGGGATGGTAGATTTATTTCAAGATTCTGGCAGACATTACAGCAAGCATTAGGAACTCGTCTAGACATGAGTACTGCCTATCATCCACAAACTAATGGGCAGAGCTAAAGGACGATACAAACGCTTGAAGACATGCTACGAGCATGTGTTATTGATTTCGGAAACAGTTGGGATCGACATCTACCGTTAGCAGAATTTTCCTACAACAACAGCTACCATTCAAGCATTGAGATGGCGCCGTTTGAAGCACTTTATGGTAGAAAGTGCAGGTCTCCAATTTGTTGGAGTGAAGTGGGAGATAGACAGATTAAGGGTCCGGAGATTATACAAGAAACTACCAAGAAGATCATCCAAATTCAACAACGGTTGAAAACCGCCCAAAGTCGACAAAAGAGCTACGCTGACATTAAAAGAAAAGATATAGAATTTGAAATTGGAGAGATGGTCATGCTTAAAGTTGCACCTTGGAAAGGCGTTGTTCGATTTGGTAAACGAGGGAAATTAAATCCAAGGTATATTGGACCATTCAAGATTATTGATCGTGTCGGACCAGTAGCTTACCGACTTGAGTTACCTCAACAACTCGCGGCTGTACATAACACTTTCCACATCTCGAATTTGAAGAAATGTTTTGTTAAAGAAGATCTCACTATTCCGTTAGATGAAATCCAAATCAACGAAAAACTCCAATTCATCGAAGAACCCGTCGAAATAATGGATCGTGAGGTTAAAAGACTTAAGCAAAACAAGTTACCAATTGTTAAGGTTCGATGGAATGCTCGTAGAGGACTCGAGTTCACCTGGGAGCGTGAAGATCAGATGAAGAAGAAATACCCGCATCTATTTCCAGAAGATTCGTCAACACCTTCAACAGCTTAAAATTTCGGGACGAAATTTATTTAACGGGTAGGTACTGTAGTGACCCGAACTTTTCCATGTTTATATATATTAATTGAGATTGATATTTACATGATTAAATGTTTCCAACATGTTAAGCAATCAAACTTGTTAAGACTTGATTAATTGAAATATGTTTCATATAGACAATTGACCACCCAAGTTGACCGGCGATTCACGAACGTTAAAACTTGTAAAAACGACATGACGATATATATATATGGATATACATATGGTTAACATGAGATTATGATAAGTAAGTATCTCCATAAGTATATTAACAATGAGTTATATACATATAAACAAGACTACTAACTTAAGGATTTCGAAACGAGACATATATGTAACGATTATCGTTGTAACGACATTTAAATGTATATATATCATATTAAGATATATTAATATATCATAATATCATGATAATATAATAATTTAACATCTCATTAGATATAATAAACAATGGGTTAACAACATTAATTGAGATCGTTAACTTAAAGGTTTCAAAACAACACTTACATGTAACGACTAACGATGACTTAACGACTCAGTTAAAATGTATATACATGTAGTGTATTTAGATGTATTAAAATACTTTTGGAAGACTTCAAGACATATATCAAAACACTCATACTTAACGAAAATGGTTACAGTTACTTTCCCATTCTTTTCTTTCATCAAGAATTCTAGTCGTATTCTTACCCGTATTATACACAGCTTCAAAACGTACTTACTATGGGTATATACCAATAGGAACTAGCATGGGATTCCACTCTTGATTATGTCATGTATGACTAATCAATTTTAACTTCTACCATGAGCTAGTCAACTAACTAGAACTCCTTTTAACCCCACTCACCACTCACCAATTACCACTCATCATTCACTCCATTTCACTTCCAATTCTCTTTCTAATTCTCTCTCAACACACACACACACACACACACACACTATTATGAACGTATTTTTCCAGTAGTTAATCATCATATTCATCAAAAATTACTTCAAGAATCAAGCTATAATCATCATAGGAAGAACACTTCAAGAACACTTCAAAAATCCCTTCAAGTTTACTAGTTTACTTCCAAGCTTTCTAATCCATTCCAAGTAATCATCTAAGATCAAGAAACCTTTGTTATATACAGTAGGTTATCTTTCTTATTCAAGGTAATATTCATATTCAAACTTTGATTCAATTTCTATAACTATAAACTATCTTAATTCAAGTAAAAATCTTACTCGAACTTGTTTTTGTGTCATGATCCTACTTCAAGAACTTTCAAGCCATCCAAGATCCTTTGAAGCTAGATCATTTCTTGTCACTTCCAGTAGGTTTACCTACTAAACTTGAGGTAGTAATGATGTTCATAACATCATTCGATTCATATATATAAAACTATCTTATTCGAAGGTTTAAACTCGTAATCACTAGAACATAGTTTAGTTAATTCTAAACTTGTTCACAAACAAAAGTTAATCCTTCTAACTTGACTTTTAAAATTAACTAAACACATGTTCTATATCTATATGATATGCTAACTTAATGATTTAAAACCTGAAAACACGAAAAACACCGTAAAATCGGATTTACGCCGTCGTAGTAACACCGCGGGCTGTTTTGGGTTAGTTAATTAAAAACTATGATAAACTTTGATTTAAAAGTTGTTATTCTGAGAAAATGATTTTTATTATGAACATGAAACTATATCAAAAAATTATGGTTAAACTCAAAGTGGAAGTATGTTTTCTAAAATGGTCATCTAGACGTCGTTCTTTCGACTGAAATGACTACCTTTACAAAAACGACTTGTAACTTATTTTTCCGACTATAAACCTATACTTTTTCTGTTTAGATTCATAAAATAGAGTTCAATATGAAACCATAGCAATTTTATTCACTCAAAACGGATTTAAAATGAAGAAGTTATGGGTAAAACAAGATTGGATAATTTTTCTCATTTTAGCTACGTGAAAATTGGTAACAAATCTATTCCAACCATAACTTAATCAACTTGTATTGTATATTATGTAATCTTGAGATACCATAGACACGTATACAATGTTTCGACCTATCATGTCGACACATCTATATATATTTTGGAACAACCATAGACACTCTATATGTGAATGTTGGAGTTAGCTATACAGGGTTGAGGTTGATTCCAAAATATATATAGTTTGAGTTGTGATCAATACTGAGATACGTATACACTGGGTCGTGGATTGATTCAAGATAATATTTATCGATTTATTTCTGTACATCTAACTGTGGACAACTAGTTGTAGGTTAATAACTAGGACAGCTGACTTAATAAACTTAAAACATCAAAATATATTAAAAGTGTTGTAAATATATTTTGAACATACTTTGATATATATATATATATATATATGTATATATTGTTATAGGTTCGTGAATCAACCAGTGGCCAAGTCTTACTTCCCGACGAAGTAAAAATCTGTGAAAGTGAGTTATAGTCCCACTTTTAAAATCTAATATTTTTGGGATGAGAATACATGCAGGTTTTATAAATGATTTACAAAATAGACACAAGTACGTGAAACTACATTCTATGGTTGAATTAGCGAAATCGAATATGCCCCTTTTTATTAAGTCTGGTAATCTAAGAATTAGGGAACAGACACCCTAATTGACGCGAATCCTAAAGATAGATCTATTGGGCCTAACAAACCCCATCCAAAGTACCGGATGCTTTAGTACTTCGAAATTTATATCATATCCGAAGGGTGTCCCGGAATGATGGGGATATTCTTATATATGCATCTTGTTAATGTCGATTACCAGGTGTTCACCATATGAATGATTTTTATCTCTATGTATGGGATGTGTATTGAAATATGAAATCTTGTGGTCTATTATTATGATTTGATATATATAGGTTAAACCTATAACTCACCAACATTTTTGTTGACGTTTTAAGTATGTTTATTCTCAGGTGATTATTAAGAGCTTCCGCTGTCGCATACTTAAATAAGGACGAGATTTGGAGTCCATGCTTGTATGATATTGTGTAAAAACTGCATTCAAGAAACTTATTTTGTTGTAACATATTTGTATTGTAAACCATTATGTAATGGTCGTGTGTAAACAGGATATTTTAGATTATCATTATTTGATAATCTACATAAAGCTTTTTAAACCTTTATTGATGAAATAAAGGTTATGGTTTGTTTTAAAATGAATGCAGTCTTTGAAAAACGTCTCATATAGAGGTCAAAACCTCGCAACGAAATCAATTAATATGGAACGTTTTTAATCAATAAGAACGGGACATTTCATCTCAGTCCCACAAATATATATTGCAAAAGCATTTAAAAAAGGAGCAAATGAAACTCACTATACTGTATTTCGTAGTAGAAGTACATATGATGGCATTGAACAAGTGCAAGGTTGGCCTCGGATTCACGAACCTATATCATTTGTATATATATTAAAACATACTCGTAATCGAATAAATCTATATATTATTATTAATGATGTATTTATTATATTTAATAGTTTATAAGTTTTATTATTTATTTATATATTTTTATTTTATATATAGAAATATTGATATAGTTAAGTTATGTAATTTAATATATTTTTGTATATGTATTCTTTATTTTTTTATACTTATAACCTTAACAATATCTTAAAAATCTTTATTTTCATAACCATAATAATTGTTAATAATAATAATATTGATAATACTAGTAATAATAGTAATAATACTAAAACTAATAATAATAATAACTATAAAAATTTTACTACAATGATAATAGTGATATTAATAATAATAATAATAATAATAATAATAATAATAATAATAATAATAATAATAATAATAATAATAATAATAATAATAATAATAATACTAAAATGATAAAATTAATAGTAATAATAATATTAGTAATACTTATAATGATACTAATAATATTATTAATAATACTACTACTTAATAATAATACTAGTAATGATAATAATATTAGTAATAATATTAATAATAATCATAATTTTTAATTATAATTATGATAATAATAATAAATGGTAACTGGAGTAATACTTTCATTGGTAATAATAATAATAATAATAATAATAATAATAATAATAATAATAATAATAATAATAATAATAATAATAATAATAATAATAATAATAATAATAATAATAATAATAATAATAATAATAATAATAATAATAATAATAATAAATGAGTATACCCCTTAAAACTTCCTCTAAAAAGAATTGCCCAAGTTGGGGTTCGAACCCCCGACCTCTCGTTAACCCGACATCTACCCAACCAGCTGCTCCGTTTTATTTTTGTGTTATAATCACCACTTAAATTCTTTTAACCCTTTAATATGTTTCCTTCTTCTTCTTTTAATCAAACTAGTCGACCAGGGATCAAAATCAATTAATAACGAATTACTTTACTTGTTTTAGGATTTAAAAAAATACAGAATATAATTACTGAGTGATTAATTTAGTTAAAACAAAAATAAATAAATAAAAGAAAAGAAACTGTAACAGTCACGATGAAGAACACAATAAATTTAAAATCAAATTCGACTTTTTAGAATGTTTTAGACCATGATTCCAGAATGAAAAAGGTTCAAAATCGTTCATGTAATCTTTCTTCATCATCAATTTAATTCAAAACATCAAAACACGTTCTAATTTCTTCATGAACAAAATCTTTGACTTTTGAAAACAGAACTTTGACTCGTAAATTAGGAATCATTAAGAGGAATTGGAGGCTCAGACTTTGCAGATAGTTTGTTTGGATGATTCCTAACAACTCTACATTAATAGATTTTTAAATTAAATATGAAATCAAACTTTTGAATTAAGTGAACAAGAACATAGATGCCGACTGTGTTCTTGAGTTTTTTTTTTGATGAATTTGATCAAATTAAAAACGTTAAATGGTATTTGTAAATGATAGTTGATAATGTACGTCCATTGGATTCCTTTAACAACTGGCATTGATCGAATTAAATAAGAATTGATGGTCGACAGAAAATCTTCGTGCCAAAGGAAAAAGACATGAAAAAAATAAAAAAAATAAAAGAAAGATATCGATGGTTAACTGAATTTGCTGGATATTGTTTTGTAGTGATTTGGAATCGACAAGATTAAAATTCGTGAGCAGGAGATGGTGAAAAAGATTCAAAACCGATCGTGATATTTAACATAATCATATTTCATATCTGATATTATTATTAATTAATAAATAATAAATAATACTAATAATAATTATTATATAAATAATAATAATAATGATGATAATAATAATAGTTAATAATAATCCCTACAACATTGATAATAAAAATATTATTAATAACACTCTTAAATATGATATTATTAATGATAATAATAATAATTTGTTTTATCTTTATAATAGTACTTATAATATTAATAATGATTTTAGTGATAATGGTAATTATAAAATAATGATAATGATAATCTTAATAATAACTAAAATCATAATTTTTATTATTAGTTATAATAATACTGATATTAATATTAATATTAATATTTACTTTTATAATATAACAACTACATTTTTAATTTGTATGTATCTTTAATATATAGATATTACATATTACTAATTATGTAATGTTTAATAATTATCTAACATATATTGAATATTTAATTTATCTATTTTAATATATATATTTATATAATATGTGTTTGCATATTATATTATACTATATAAGTAAATATGAAAATATTTACTTAAAATATTCCGTTATTTTATAACAGAAATAGATATTATAATTTCAACACATAGTATTTATGTATTATACATTTTTACAATATACATATAATTATGTATAGAAATCATATAATTATTAAACATTACATAATTATATATATATATATATATATATATATATATATATATATATATATATATATATATATATATATATATATGTATATATATATATATATTCAAACTACCATATATATAATATTATGTTTTAAAATTCTCAAATATATTAATTATATATTGAAATAATTAAACTCAGAGTATATCATTTAATATTTTGTTAATGTTTTAATTTAACATCTAATCAGAAGCCATTGTTCGTGAATCGTCGGGAATAGTCGAAGGTTAAATGAATTCGTGTGAATTGTTTCAAAAATTTTGAGACTCAACATTATAGACTTTGCTTATCGTGTCGGAATCATAATCAGATTAAGTTTAAATTTGGTCGGAAATTTTTGGGTCGTCACAGTTTATCGTGTCGAAAACATATAAAGATTAAGTTTAAATTTGATCGGAAATTTCTGGGTTGTCACACCGCTACCCAAGTGGGAGGGGCCTCAACGAGCTTACTGAATTATCTAACCTTATATACTCTTATACTAAACTTGACACGTTTAGAGATTCGTGGCAATGGACACTTTCAAATAACGGCTCAGTTTCTACTAAAAATTTGACGCGGCTAATAGAAGAGGTAAACTGCTTCCGAAGATCAAATGTGCAGGAAGAAACACTTAGGAATAACCTTGTATCTTTGAAAGTTGGGGTATTCATTTGGAGATTGTTAAAGCGACGCCTTCCGGTTAGTGTCCAGTTAGATAAGAGTGGCATTGATTTACATTCGGCAAGATGTCCATTATGCGATGACGATGTTGAATCTTTAGATCACTCAATTTTTTTTTGCAACTTCGTCATGAATGTGTGGGAAAGAGTATATAAATGGTGGGGTTGTTTCAAACTTGAGTCTTAATGAAGCTCTTCGTGGGAAAAATAGTAAAGGAATGTCGGGTTTTGGGTCACGAGTATTGAAGGCGGTAGAATGGACAAGTGCTTATCTTATATGGAAAAATCGTAACAAAGAAGTCTTCTCTAATACCTCGTGGAATGGCCCTGCCGCATTGATGGAAATTCAGTCAATCACGTTCGAGTGGATATTGTTACGGGTTAAAATGAGGAAGATTGATTAGCTACGATGGCTTGCGGATCCTGTTAGTTGTGCAAATTCACCATAGATCGAGTCTTGAGGGTCAAGTTGCTTTCTCCGCAACATAATTCTGCTTGTTCATATATTTTTTCTTTTATCGTGCACATTAGGTTCGGGTTTTAGTGTATGATTGTGCCTAATGTCGGTGTCCACGGTAGGTTTAGTTCTCAATTGTTGGTATTTAGGTTTGGTATTTGTTATATGAGGTAGCATCTGAGTTACTACCTAGCTCGTTGATTTTTAATGCAATTGCTTTTCAAAAAAAAATGTTCTTTATAATCTATAATCATAGTTTGTATAATTTTTGAAGAGAATGATAACCTAAAACTTTGATAAATATAAAAGACGTATAAAGCATAAAAGTTACTTAATGATTGTTTGTTCTTTTGTGGTTTTTAAAACCAAAACTTATATTCGATTGAAAAATATGGTATTGGAATTGAAGAATAATAAAATACAAATAAAATACGGAGTACAAGGGTATTGTTTGTGCAACTAAATTTAGTTAAAATTGGGACCCACGTACCTCACCTTTGATTTTCGGGCGTTGTTTTTTGGATTTCAGTGGGTGTTAGTGTTGGCCTTACAATAGAAAATCATGTGAATTTACGTTTTTACCCATAACATGCTTCGCATTCATTTATAAATTTGCTGTCCCTCTTATCTCCTGTTTACTTCTACGGTTCTACCCAACCTAGCTCCATATAAACGCAAGATTCAATTTTCAATTTTCAATGAATTGGGCTATTTTTAACTTAGATATATTTCATTCCGGATACATTTTATATATTTCATTCCGGATACATTTTAATTACTATAAACGGTCAGTGGTGATTTCAGGATCAGGAATCAATGGTGTCCCCGAATTTTTTTTTTTCAGTACTAATTATATTTAATGTTATTTTAATAGTTGTTTACCTTCAAAAAAATTACAAATTCGAAAAATATATGGGGTCCGAGTGGTTGTATTTAGTGGTGTCCTACACAATTAAAAGGAAAAACTATAAATTCAAAAAATATATGGGGTCCTACAGTTAAATTTAGTGGTGTCATATAGAATTTAAAGGACATTTTCTACTAAAAATTTCTTAACTAGTGGGGTCCCGTGACCCCACGGAGTAGTATGTAAAGTCGCCCCTGTAAACGGTGACGCATACTGTATACATTTTATACCTGTTAGGTTGTTACCAATATCTTTCATATTATACTATACTATATTATTACTCTCTCCGTCTCATTACAAGTGTACACATTTTTATTTTGAGATGTCCCATTTTAAGTATTCATTTTGTATTTCAACCAATCAGAAGAGATTATTTAGGAGAGAGAAGATTTCTGATTGGTGAAAAATGAAGTTAGTTGAATTTCCTAAAACTGTGTGCAAAAAGTAATTGAACACTTGTAATGAGACGGAGAGAGTACTATTTACTATAATAAAATAAAGTAAAAGTTACCTATTACTACTGTTCTAATTTTTTTTTAATTACTCATCGATTACTTATTTTTTAAAAGACCTTGTTTTGATAATTTCAAATCCATTTACTTAATGGTCAATATTGGCTAATGAATCAATATTAAATTTGTTGATCTAAATCTCGGTTAAAATCAGAATTGGTAATTATTTCAAATTTTTAACATGAATTTAAGCTATAATTTTAAAGTTTTGAATAAAATGAAAGATTTTAGATATTTATATTAATGTTTATGTTTATATCTATGTTTATGGTTTTCTTATATATTTATCATATAATTTTGAAATTCATTTCATTACTTAAATGTATAAGTAAAATTCGATTAATCCCAGAATTTCCGATTACTCCTTTTCAAAGTTCGGACCGATTACTCCCTGAATAATGAGTTTTGCAACATTGCATGTTACTCCGTTTTCAGCTGTAACGATTACTTTAGAATTATTTATATTTTAACCATTAAATCATTTATTTTTGTGTAAATAAGTGTATGCACTATTCAACTGTAGCAAATTAGTGTTTTTCTTATTCATCTTAAACGTTTTAGTTACCTTATCTAAATACCAATCGAATCAATAAACGAATGTTACTATCGTTTACTAAATAACTTGAAATTATATATATGTATATATCTTTATTAAATATACATAAATCAGTTTTTAAATACACATTGCAAGTTATTTATAATTAATTTTAGTAATTAATATTCCAACTTATTGTATATATATATATATATATATATATATATATATATATATATATATATATATATATATATATATATATATATATATATATATATATATATATATATATATATATCTATTTACAAATAGATGTTCGTGAATCGTCGGTCAATAGTCAAAGGTTAACTGAATATATAACATTAGTTCAAAAATTTTGAGAATCAATATTACAGACTTTGCTTATCGTGTCGGAAATATATAAAGATCAAGTTTAGATTTGGTCGGAAATTTTCGGGTTGTCACAGTACCTACACGTTAAAGAAATTTCGTCCCGAAATTTGATTAGGATGGTCATGGCTAACAATAAGTAGGTTTTCATGATGCATATGAGCTGAAAATTAGAGTTTTTATCATCAGCGAGTAATATGGATAAAACAATTTGCTTATGTGAAGCGTACGAGTGAAGCTGTCACAAAAGGTTGAGATAAAGATTTAACTTTTGACATAATCACGGTGGATTTTCGGATTTCAAAGAATCTAAAGATAATCCTTGAAATCTATAAAAGATTTGATTCTCCGTAAATCAAGGAAATTATGATCCTCTTTGATTAAATGCGGTAATCTGCCTCGATTGCTATGTCTGATATTTCGCTATAAATTGACCTCTTCCGTTTCATTTATTTTCACCACTCCTATAATCTTCTTCCTTATTTCATACATCCCAATAGATTGTAAAAAATGCTAAATCCAGTCCCGATTCTTGACATTTTCCTGGCTATCGTATATGTCATTCTTCTATTTCTTCTTCCACCGGAGGAATCTATTTACTTCTACTATTACCTTGGGGTTATAGTGTTATTAATTATACCGTGTCTTTACGTTGCAATACGTATTGATATACACGGTTTGTAATTTATGTGTTATTGTCAGGCTTTATATTTTCCCTTATATTTAGGAGCTCCATGCTTTTGTTTTTCCTTCCTGACTTCAAGTCAAGCGAATAATGGTCCAGAATTCTTAGGTATGGAGTTTCGAATGATCATAATATACAAAGCAGAAAGGAAAGGTAATAGCACGATTTGATTTGTCAAATTACCAGAATATTCAGAAAAGACCGAATCATCAAGAAAAATATTTTCTTGATATGTTTAGAGGTTAAATAGAATAAAAGAGTTATGTAATATGGTTCATGATGAGGGTATGATCTGTGAACCTTTATCACGTTCCATTAGAAACTCATCATGACTTACTGTAATATAATCACGTTGATCAAGTGTCATTATATTATACTAACACGTGCTTCAATTCCCAACACTACTTCAAAAACATTCATATTTTAAATTCGAATTTTTCAGATTTTAGAAACTAAAACAGTTTCTTTTATGATATAACACAGATATCGCGAAGAGATAAATGATTTCAGATAAGAATGGTTATGAAAATATCTTCAGAAATATCGAGGATAATTATAATGAAAGATACGATGATATCTTAGAATTTCTAGTATCGAAGGATGATGAAGAAGTTTTGTCCGTAAAGCAGAAGTAAGGTATTTGTTAATGACTTCAGCAGATACTGAATCATTTGGATTCTTTGAAGGCAGGCTTAGTCTTTGTGATTTGTCCACAGCCTCCTTCATAGTTTGCTCAATCCGTTTTCCAGTACCAAACCTTCTCTTCATCTGAGTTTTGCCAACACACTATTCTTTATCATTAAACTTTTGGCTGTTAAGGTCGTTTACAGTTTTTGCTGCTTCATCAGCATTTTTCAAAATTCAGGGTATTGATTCGTAGGCTGGGTGCTTTTCAGAATTGAAGATCGTGATTCTAGGAGATAAATGTTATATGTATACATATAACTGTTGATGTAGAAATGCTGCAAATTCGAAATACTGATTGCTGATTCTCGGTAATTGGTATGGCAATTATCGTTACAAGATGCAGATGAGTAGATGATGGGTTTTCAATGAGTACATATAATGATTTTTCAGAGAGGTTTACGCCAAAGAGTAACGAAGTTGCTGGTACATCTGCTGATAATGTGGTGGAATATAAAAGGTTTCCCGGTAACGACGACGAAAGAGCAAACGTGTATGTCAAAGTTATAATGTGGCTTATTCGAATGAAAAATCGAAGTTGATTTGTTGGAGGTGTGAAAAAACTGGCTACTTTGAAAAGGAGTTGCAAAGTTATTTTCGGTAATAATAATGTCAAAGGATCTAGCACAGTTTTGAATTCAAAGTATGGTTTTGTAAGATGTGAAAATCTAATAGTGATATCTTCTGTTAAATCTTGACTCGGATTCTGATCTGTCAAAAATCAGAATGTGTAATCGAATTTGTATGAAAATGGTTGTTATGATTCTTATGGAAGAATGTATATCGCTGTGAATGTAGTGAGTATAGTTAATGATTCTTGAATCAAAATTGAAGAATGTACAGTGTAACATATTAATTGTAAACTTATATATTTCCCGGGTATTACCTACCCGTTAAAAATTTCACAAGTAATATTTTTTACAGAAGAATTTTACTACAGTCTTTATGAAAATATATATGTATATTTTCTTCGGATGTAATACGGATTTAATGAGTTAATATACTATTAAACTCATTTGATTTTCGGCTGAAACTAGAAATAAATAATCTCTAAAACATTAGAGATTACATAATCTTCGCGGAGTATTTCACTAATGTAATCGATACTTCATTATCTATTCTTATTGATATTCCTCGGTGAATGATGTTGGTGCTCGTGGAATTCTTGTGAGTTTCGCAAGGTACGAATGATGTTTTCTGGAAAGTTTCAAGTACATAGAAAATGAAAGTGTAAAATCAAACATGTATTTGAATAATACACTTGCTTTATTATGAAATGGAATCTATTAAGTCGAATCAGAGATTATAGTTAACGATTGTTAAGTCATTAACGAAGGATGTACATCATGGCATATTAGTAACATGAACTAACCGAGTAGTACCTACCAGTTAAGATTCACACGTAGTAGCTTAGTACGAAAAGATTTATTTTGATTTCAAAATTCATATATATATAAAATGTACATATAATTTCTTTAGGGGAAATGAGTTAATACTTCATAACTCGTTGATACAATATACACGTTGTTGATTTGTGATGATGTTGGTGATTATGGAACTGGCAGAGCTTGTGATGTTATAGGTGCTGCTAGTGCTGACGATGCTGATAGTACTGACGTGCTGGTAATGCTGACGGTATTGTTGATGCTGCTTGTATAACAAGTCTAGCTTGTAAATCGTGCACTATTCCTGTCAGGGTTTCACTTCATTATTTCTATCCGCCCACTCATCTAATTTACAATTTGCACTAGAATATATAATCTCTAAAACTTTTAGAAACTACATATTCTCTGCAGAATATTTCTTCGATTAAGTTATGAATCAATACTTCATCGTTTGTTGTTGTTGGTATTCCTTGGTATCTACAGGGCGTATGACGTTGATGCTCTTGGGACAGATTGTGAAGTTGAGGTTTGCGATGCGATTGTTGTTGGTGGTGGTAATGGTACTGTTGGTGTTGTTGTCGGTGGTACTATTGATGCCGGTGATGCTACTGGTGCTTGTATCCTTTGCACCATATTCTCCAAAGCCACTACCCGAGCGCGAAGCTCTTTGACTTCTTCTATTACACCGGGATGATTGTTGGTTCGGACGAGCGGATGAATAAGATTCAGAATTTGAGATAGTATATTATCGTGATGTGATACTCTGGAAATGAGAGAGAAAATGGTGTCTCGAACAGGTTCGCCGGTAAGTGCTTCAGGTTCTTCGCCAAGAGGGAAATATGGTGGATGGAAGGGATCACCTTCTTCTTGTCTCTAATGACTAAGCAGGCTACGAACCCATCCCCAATTCATCCAGAATAGTTGATGGCTGATTGGTTGATCTATTCCGGTTACACTGTCTTCGGAGTTCAGGTGAATATCCATATCGGAATAGCTGTCGGAGTTTAAGGAATTTGAACTAGATACGGGATCCATCTTGTATAATTAGGGAGATGATTTTTGATATGAAATAGATTATAGAATTTAGATTGGTATTCTTCAATACATAATTTACATATGTATATATAATACCAAAATTCCATAAATCACGGAGGAATTTTCGGAAGATATCAAGCAAAGTTACAGTAACAGATATGCTAAGATATGAATTAGCAGATACGCTAAGATATGAATTTTGTCTATACACTATTCATGCAATCAATGCAGTAAGATGTGTCTTGACTTAAGAATGATAAGCATGTAATTTCTGACAAGAAATGATAAGTAAAACTCGGTGAAAACAGATACGGTCATAGTCCAGACTCACTAATGCATCCTAACAATTACCAGTTAAACACACTAATGCAAATTCTGGTTTCCTATGACCTCAAGCTCTGATACCAACTGTGATGACCCGTCCAAATCCCTTTGGACGAATACATCATTCATCAATTTCACAGTGAGGTACTGACCTCTACATGATACGTTTTGTAAACATTGCATTCTTTTGAAAAGGCACACCATAATTGAATATCAAATTCCAAGGTTTTTGACGTTTGATGATTTCTACATATAGACAATCACCGTAATTAATAGTTTACAATACTACATCCGTTGATAATGCAGTCAAAATAAGATACATGGTGATGATTTTGTGAATGCAACGTTTTCTCGAATAAAGCATGTATGACTCCATGCACATAGCTTGTATCACATATAAGCAAACAGTGGAAGACTTCTAGGAACCTGAGAATAAACATGCTTAAAAGTGTCAACACAAAGGTTGGTGAGTTCATAGTTTTAATGTTGCGCATAATCTGTATATAAAGGTGGATCACAAGATTTCAGTTATTTCATCCAGAAACGTTTATCAAAATATTCTACAAGATTGAGCACCCTGGTAACTAAACTTTAACGTATATATAATAAGTACCCATGTTTTAACATACATGCAACCAACATGTACAATACACGCCAACCAACATGTACTAAACTCAAATAGCATACGTCTGTTTTATAGTTCAGGCTAGGGTTTCTATACCTGGAATAGACGGGGATGTCAAGCCCTATGGATCCATATACAACTATTCGCGCCCACCAGTTCTTATAACCGGCAGTTACTAGTTACCAAAGCTAAGGGATTTTCGGTTCAAACTCGGTGTAGAATTTAGTATGTACTTGTATCCATTGCGTTTAAAATAAAGTGCATGTATTCTCAGCCCAAAAATATAGATTGCAAAAGCAATTAAAAAGGGATCTATAAACTCACCTTAGCAGCACATTGTGACAACCCGAAAATTTTCGACCAAATTTAAACTTTAATCTTATATGTTTCCGACACGATAAGCAAAGTCTGTACTGTTGAATCTCAAGAATTTTTAAACTATGTTCATACATTCATTTAACCTCGACCAAATTTCGACGATTCACGAACCAGTATATAAATGGATATGATTATATATATATATATATTATAAACTTGGAAATATTAACAAAGTATTAAACGTATAATACTTTACATGAACGTATTTGTTTCAATATGTTTATCGAGGGAGTTAGAAGATAATATCAAATGATTGATTTATCAAATACATTGTATGATTATGAGTCTTTATTGTGAGGTCCACGTTGATTTGTGAAATCGTTTATTTTTAACGGTATTCAGAATATTTGGTAAAGTAATTTACATATAAGAACAAATGTGTCAATTGACGAAGGATAGACAAAAGTTAGTGGATAACTGAATTTCATAATATTCGACTGACCTATTTTCAAACATAAGAAAACGATTTCAAAAACTGAATTATTGTAATCTGTTATTTATAAAGGTAAATTGATTATATAGAATTAGCTGAATTTAAGCTTTATATTATAAAGGTATATATATATATATATATAGTGTTTCTTAAACGAAAACGTTTTTCGATATAATAAACTTCTATATTTAAGAACGTATTATGACATAACAACTTCTACTATTATAACCTTTGTAATAAAATGATTTTGAATATAAAATAGTTTGATTATTAAAATGTCTTCATGAACATTTGTACATAAATAAATTATATCAATTTTAAACTTTAAAATACAAATGTTACGAAATAATATTTCTTATTATTTAAAACGATTTCAAAATATATAAGTTTGAATATCATTAGTTTTGAAAAACTATATATATATATTATTGTTAAATAAATATTTAAATTTATATTTCAAAATGAAAATATATATATATATATATATATACATATATATATACATATATATATACACACACACACACACACACACACACACACACACACACACACATATATATATATATATATATATATATATATATATATATATATATATATATATATATATATATATTAACTTAGTCATAACACGTTTCGATAACATATCTATACAACGAGACAATGATTTGTAGAAGCAAATGACCAAAACACTCAAATGCATAAGTTACACTTCGTGTAATATAGTTTACTAATGATTTAAGTCTATATTTTGAAAAGGGTACGAGTCACTAAACATAAAGTGCTAGTTTTCTAAGCGTACGAAAATGAGTTCGAGAAACCGAAAACGGGACATAAGTCGAGTGACAACGTACGAGTCATCGAAACTAATTTTATGTTTTAACTATGCACATAAATATAATATATTATATAAGTAATTACATAAATTAATTAAATAAATATAAATTATATATTAAAAGTGTCGGCAACGCAAAACAAAATGAAAGAGTGCTGTCCAGACTGGCCATGCGATCGCATGGCCAAATGCCCATGACACCATGCGATCGCATGGAAGAGGGAATCAGGCCACTTCTATAAAGCTTCACAATTTCGGACGAATTCATTCATCATTCATTTTCGCATTCTCTTTACACTCTATATATATATATATATATATATATATATATATATATATATATATATATATATATATATATATATATATATATATATATATATATATATTATTATTATTATTATCAAGATTAATATCGTTATTATTAACTGTATTATCATTTTTTTAGTAGTATTATTATTATTAGTATATACATAAAATACTACGACGAGGTCATGAGTGCATTAATTTCAAAACGGATTTTATGAGTGGGATGAAGCTAAGGAAATTATGGGTTATAGCTATGGAACTTATGGGTAATGTTCGGGGGTATGCTCGCGAGGTCAAACTAGTGTTTATCATCTCCGTTGCGTCTACGTACCTTTCCTGCAATATTGAATCACAATATTGATACGTGAGCACTCATAACTTAACTTTTATATATTATTAGTGTATCCCTGACTAGTGCTCGAGTATTTAGGATTATACATGCTTGTATGTTTAATATTGATATTAGATAGTTTATGTTGAATCCTGAATTAGATACATATGCTACTGAGATAAGGTATATGATATGCATGTCGTTGGAAAGCTAGCGAAAAATTAAGAACTTTTCATTTAGAACTCGAATGGTTTCGATGAACAGATTAGAAGTTATAGTCAACTAAATTTTTGTTTTATTATTAAAATGATTATTATTATTACTATCGTCGTTATTATCGTCGTTATAATCTAATTATTATTATTATTATTATTATTATTATTATTATTATTATTATTATTATTATTATTATTATTATTATTATTATTATTATTATTATCCTTATCGTTATTAATAAAAGATATTATCATTTAAAAATTGTTATTTTTATTATTATCACTATCGTTATTATCGTTAAGATTATAATTCGTATTATTATTATTATTAGTAATATTATCATTATTAAAATAAGTATTATTATTAAAAATTATTATTATCATTATTATTACTATTGTTGTTATCATTAAAAAAATTATTATTTATATTATCATTATTATTATTATAATTATTAGTATTATCATAAATATTATTATAATATTTATTAGAATCATTATCATTAAAACTAATATTAGTATCATCTAATTATTATATTTGCTATTATTATCATTATTATGAATGCATTATAAAAAAAGTACTAAAAGCTATTAAACAAATCGATTAGAAAATAATGAGTATAAGTATCATGATGAAATTTAAATATTGTAATATATTGATAAAATTATCGTTCTTATTATTTTTATCATTATTATTATTAAAAGTATTATTAATATTAAATCTATTATTTTTACTAAAATTATTATTTTTATAGAAATATATTGTAATTATAAATCATCATTTTTATCATAATATTATTTTTAGTAAATATAAATATTGTTATTATTATAATAATTATTATTATTATTACAAAATTATACAATTTTACGTACTATTGTTATTATCGATATTATTTTATCAAAATAATTATGTGATGCCAAGATATTTTTCTACGTGTAATATAAATACACTAATAATACTTATCATATTATTTTTATGATATTAAATGAACTTTATAAATTTTATTACTTAAGATATATAAAAGTATATTTTTATTATATAAATTTTAATATAAAATTTTATTTATTAATAAATGAATTATATTATTTACTCTAATAAATCTGTTAAAAATATTTAAAAATATAAAACGACTATATTTAAACTATATAATAATCATGTATAAATTTTGGAAATCATTTTGAGACAAATTGACTTTTGTTAACTTTTGCATAGTAGTCTCGAGCATTAGGATTGTGGTACACTATGACTTGACCTAAATTGTTAGACAGGTATTGATCATTATATATATATATATATATATATATATATATATATATATATATATATATATATATATATATATATATATATATATATATATATACTTAATATAGGTTCGTGAATCTGAGACCAACCTTGCACTTGTTCAAGTGCCGTCATATGCATTATTGCTACGAAATACAGTTTTGTGAGTTTCATTACTCCCTTTTTATATATATTTTTGAAACTGAGAATACATGCGCTGATTTTACTAATGTTTTACGAAATAGACACAAGTGATCAAAAACTACATTCTATGGCTGGATTATGAATATTGAATATCACCCCTTTTTAGCTTGGTAACCTAATAATTAGGAAACGGGTATGACCCCTAATTGACGTGAATCCTAAAGATAGATCTATGGACCTCAAAAAGTCCCATCCGGGGTACGGATGCTTTAGTACTTCGAGATTATTATTATTATACAGACGAGAGGTTCTGTTTGGGGATATCCTATGCATTAAAGTTAAGTCGGTTATCAAGCGTTCACCATATGAATGATTTTTAATTCGCGGGTTACACGTGTTATTTTGTACTCGGGTTACGTGTACAATTAAATGTATGAAATCTTGTGGTCTATGAAAATGATGGAAATGAATGTTTATGATAAACTAATGAACTCACCAACCTTTTGGTTGACACTTGAAAGCATGTTTATTCTCAGGTTTGAAAGAAATCTTCCTCTGCATTTGCTCATTTAGAGATATTACTTGGAGTCATTCATGACATATTTCAAAAGACGTTTTATTCGAGTCGTTGAGTTCAACAAGATTACTATTAAGTCATTTATAGTTTGGATATATTATGAAAGGGTATGCATGCCTGTCAACTTTCGATGAAATGAAAGTTTGTCTTTTAAAACGAATGCAATGTTTGTAAAATGTATCATATAGAGGTCAATTACCTTGCAATGTAATCATATGTTATTGTATTCGTTCTTATGGATTAGGACGAGCTTTTACATATGGTATCAGAGCGGTGGTCTTAGCGAACCAGGTCTTGAATTAGTGTGTCTAACTAGTAGTTGTTAGGATGCATTAATGAGTCTGGACTTCGACCTTAGTTGCATGTCAAAAAGTTTTGCTTATCATATTTTATCGGAAACCATGCTTATCATCTTAAGTCTAAACGCGTCTTACTGCATTCATTGCATAGATAGTGTATAGACAATTTCATATCTTTGCATATCTATTACAGTAAATTCTGTCTGACATCTTTTGAAAATTTCTCCGTAACTTATGGATCTTGGTATTATATATACATATGTGAAATGTGTATTAAAGAATACCAAACTAGGTCCTATAATCTAATTCCTTTCAAAATTCAGTCCCCTAAATCGTACGAGATGAACCCCTCAACTAGTTCGAGTTCATCAGATTCCGACAGCTATTTCGATATGGAAATTCTTCTGAGCTCCGAAAGCAGTGTAACCGGAATGGATCAACCTATTAGTCATCATCTATTTTGGATGAATTGGGGATGGGTTTGTAGCCTCCTTAATCATTGGAGACAAGAAGAAAGCGATCCTTTCCATCCATCACATTGCCCTCTTGGCGAAGAACCTGAAGCACTTATCGGCGAACCTATCCGGGACACCATTTTATCTCTCATTCCCAGAGTATCTCGGCACGATTATATACTATCTCACATTCTAGATCTTATTCACCCACTCGTCCGAACCACCAATCATCCCAGAATAATAGAAGAAGTTGGCGAGCTTCGCGCTCGGGTGGTGGCTTTGGAGAATATGGTGAAAAGGTTACAAGCACCAGCAGCAGCACCGGCAGCATAACCGGTACCACCATCATCAACGCCAACAGTACCATTACCAAACCCAACCACAACCGCGTCGTAAACCTCAACTTTACAATCTGTACCTTGAGCATCAACGTCATACACCCTGTAGATACCAATGAGTACCAAGAACAATAACCGATGAAGTATTAATCTATAACTTCATGGGAGAAACATTCTGCGGCGATTATGTAATCTCTAAAGTCTTAGAGATTATCTATTCTAGCTCTAACCATAAATTAGATGATTGAACCAAAATGATAGAAGGAAGAATAGAAACCCTCTCCGGAATGGTGCACGATTTACAAGCTAGACTTGTTTTACCAACAGCATCTATAATATCACAAGCTTCGTCAGTTCAAGAATCACCGTGGACATCATTACAAATCAACAACAAGTATGCCATATCAACGAGTTATGAAGTGTTAACTCATTCCCACTAAAGAATTTATATGTATATCTTACATATATAAATTTTTAAACCATAATATATCTTTCCGTACTAAGCTATTATGTGTGAATCTTAACTACTCGGTTAATTCATATTACTAATATGCTATGATATACATCCTTCGTCAGCAACTTAACCATCGTTAATTACAATCTCTGTTTCAATTCAATGAATTCCATTTCATAATAAATCAAGTGTATTATTCAAATATAGGTTTGATTTTACACTTTCATTATCGATGTACTCGAAACTTTTCAGATAACATCATTCGTACCTTGCGAAGTTCACAAGAAATCCATGAACACCAAATAACGAAGTATTGATTCAAAATTCTAATTACATTGAAGAAATACTCCGTGAAAGTTATGAAATTTTAAAGTTTTAAGGATTACTCAATTCTAGTTTCAACCGTAAATCAAATGAGTTTAATTTAATATTAACTCATTAAATCTATGTTATATCTAAAGAAAATATACACATATATATTTTCATAAAGACTGTAATAAAAATTCTTTTGTACAAAATATTAATTATGAAAAATTTTTAACGGGTAGGTAATACCCGAGGGATATATAAATTCACAATTAATATATTACATTTTACGAATTTGATTCAGCAAATCATATATTATACTCCCTACTTTCACAACAATATACATTCTTTTATAGAAATCAAAATAACCATACTCATTCAAAATCTAATTACATATTCTGATTTTGAAATCTCAGAATTCAACTCGAGATATAACCAAAATCATCACTCTTAAATCCTTACATATTTCAAAGCTATACCTTGACTTCAAAACTGTGCTAGAACATCATGTGTATATTAACGATTACAATCGGTGTTCAAACCCTTCGAACTTCCTTAGGACACTTCAAATAATGAACAATCGAGATGATGATCCAACCACATGTTACCCACAGTTATGTACCTAAAAAAAACTCTTGAAACCAAAGTAAAAGTTTAAACACGTATCCGCGTCAGATTCTTTGTCATTTATTAGCAAAAATAACTTTGCGATTCCTTTTCAAAGTAGCCAGTTTTGTCACAGCTCCAGCAAGTCAACTTCAACTTTTCAGTTGAAACATCTTATTATAACCTCGATATATACGTTGGCCTTTCGCCATCGTTACCGGGGAACCGTTTATATTCCACCACATTAGCAATAAACTTACCAACAACTCCACTGATCTTTGATTTTTCCGAAAAATCATTATATTTATCAAAACCTCATCATTTATTCATCTACATCTTGTAACGAAAATTGTCATACCAATCATTTGGAATTAGCAATCAGTATTTTGAAAGCTCGCAGCATGTCTACGCCAACAGTTATATGTGTACATATAACGGACTTACATACATTGAATGTGAGGTTTTTGAAAAACACCCCGAACTGCGGAATAGTTCTCGAAATGCTGATGAAGTAGCAAAAACTATAAACGACCTTAACAGTAAAAAGTTTGATGATAAAGAATAGTGTGTTGGCAAAGCTCAGAAAAAAAGAAGGTTTGGAACTGGAAAACGGATTGAGCAAAGTATGAAGGAGGCTGTGGACAAATCATAAAGACTAAACCTTCCTTCAAAGAATCCAAATGATTTAGTATCTGCTGAAGTCATTAACGAATACCTTACTCCTTACTCTAAAACCCTTGCGGACAATATTCTTCATCATCCTCGGATCTTAAATATTCTAAGATATCATCGTATCTTTCATTATAAATATCTTCGATATTTCTGAAGATATCTTCATAATTATTGTTATCCGAAATCATTTACCTCTTCGTGCTATCTATGTTATATCATAAAAGAAACTATTTTAGTTTCTAAATTCTGAAACCTTCGAGTTTAAAGTATGAATGTTTTAGAAGTAGTGTTGGGAACTGAAGCATGAGTTAGTATAATATAATGACACTTGATCAACGTGATTATATTACAGTAAGTCATGCTGAGTTTCTAAATGCATTGTGATGATTCACAGACTATACCGTCAACATGTGCCATGTTACACGACTCTGGTATTCTATTTAACCTCTAAGAATATCAAGAAAATATTTTCTTGATGATTCGATCTTTTCTGAGGTATTCTGGTAATTTGACAAATCAAGATCGTGCCATTACAATTTTCTTCTTAGAACATTAACTATGTTCATTTCGAATTCTGGACCATTATTCGCTTGACTTGAAGTCGGGAAGGAAAGACAAAAGTATGAAACTCTTGAATATAAAAGAAAATATAAAGCTCGACAACAACACATAAATTACAAACCGTGCATATCAATACCTATTGCTACGTAGAGGCACGGGAGAATTAAAATTACTATAACCCCAAGGTAATAGTAGAAATAAATAAAATCCCCCGGTGGTAGATGAAAGAGAAGAATGACAGATATGAAGGTTAAAAGTATATCAAGAATCAGAACTGGATGGAGCATATTGACGAATGCTTTAAAATATGAGTTGAGGGAGAGAATAGAAGGTGTAAATTGTGGAAATAAGGAAACGAAAGGAGTGGATTTATAGCGAAAAATCTGACAGAGCAATCGTGACAGGTTATCGTATTTAATCAAAGAAGAACCTAATTTCCTTAAATACCGAAAAATCAAATCTTATTACGAAGATTTTCTCTAAATCCCTTGAACTCCGAAAATCAATCCTATCTACATCAAAAGATATGACAAAACTACATTTATTCATTTCACTCTTCTGTGATAACTTCACTCGTACTCTTTACAAAAATCGAATTGTTTTATCTATATTACTCAATGATGGTAAAACTTTAATTTCCAGCCCATATGTGTCACAAAGACATACTTATTGTCAGTCATGACTATTCCAATCAAATTTTGGGACGAAATTTCTTTAATGGGTAGGTACTGTGACAACCCGGAAATTTCCGACCAAATTTAAACTTTAATCTTATATGTTTCCGACACGATAAGCAAAGTCTGTAATGTTGAATCTCAAGAATTTTTAAACTATGTTCATACATTCATTTAACCTTGACCAAATTTCGACGATTCACGAACCAGTATATAAATGGATATGATTATATATATATATATATATATATATATATATATATATATATATATATATATATATATATATATATATATATATATATATATATATATATATATATATATATGTATATATTATAAACTTAGAAATATTAACAAAGTATTAAACGTATAATACTTTACATGAACGTATTTGTTTCAATATGTTTATCGAGGGAGTTAGAAGATAATATCAAATGATTGATTTATCAAATACAATGTAGGATTATGAGTCTTTGTTGTGAGGTCCACATTGATTTGTGAAATCGTTTATTTTTAACGGTATTCGGATGATTTGGTAAAGTAATTTACATATAAGAACAAATGTATCAATTGACGAAGGTTAGACAAAAGTTAGTGGAGAACTGGATTTCATAATATTCGACTGACCTATTTTCAAACGTAAGAAAACGATTTCAAAAACTGAATTATTGTAATCTGTTATTTATAAAGGTAAATTGATTATACAGAATTAGCTGAATTTAAGCTTTATATTATAAAGGTATATATATAGTGCTTATTAAACGAAAATGTTTTTCGATATAATAAACTTCTATATTTAAGAACGTATTATGACATAACAACTTCTACTATTATAACCTTTGTAATAAAATGATTTTGAATATAAAATAATTTGATTATTAAAATGTCTTCATGAACGTTTGTACATAAATAAATTATATCAATTTTAAACTTTAAAATACAAATGTTACGAAATAATATTTCTTATTATTTAAAACGATTTCAAAATATATAAGTTTGAATATCATTAGTTTTGAAAAACTATATATATTATTGTTAAATAAATATTTCAAATTTATATTTCGAAATGAAAATATATATATATATATATATATATATATATATATATATATATATATATATATATATATATATATATATATATATATATATATATATTTTTAACTTAGTCATAACACGTTTCGATAACATGTATATACAACGAGACGATGATTTATAGAAGCAAATGACCAAAACACTCAAATGCATAAGTTACACTTCGTGTAATATAGTTTACTAATGATTTAAGTCTATATTTTGATAAGGGTACGAGTCACTAAACATAAAGTGCTAGTTTTCTAAGCGTACAAAAATGAGTTCGAGAAACCGAAAATGGGACATAAGTCGAGTGACAACGTACGAGTCATCGAAACTAATTTTATGTTTTGACTATGCACATAAATATAATATAATATATAAGTAATTATATAAATTAATTAAATAAATATAAATTATATATTAAAAGTGTCGGCAACGTAAAACAAAATGAAGGAGTGCTGTCCAGACTGGCCATGCGATCGCGTGGCCAAATGCCCATGACACCATGCGATCGCATGGAAGAGGGAATCAGGCCACTTCTATAAAGCTTCACAATTTCGGACGAATTCATTCATCATTCATTTTCGCATTCTCTTTACACTCTCTATACATATATATATATATATATATACATATATATATATATATATATATATATATATATATATATATATATATATATATATATATATATATATATATATTAATATTATTATTATTATTATTATTATCAAGATTAATATCGTTATTATTAATTGTATTATCATTTTTTTAGTAGTATTATTATTATTAGTATATACATAAAATACTACGACGAGGTCATGAGTGCATTAATTTCAAAACGGATTTTATGAGTGGGATGAAGCTAAGGAAATTATGGTTTATAGCTATGGAAGTTATGGGTAATGTTCGGGGGTATGCTCGCGAGGTCAAACTAGTGTTTATCATCTCCGTTGCGTCTACGTACCTTTCCTGCAATATTGAATCATAATATTGATACGTGAGCACTCATAACTTAACTTTTATATATTATTAGTGTATCCCTGACTAGTGCTCGAGTATTTAGGATTATACATGTTTGTATGTTTAATATTGACGTTAGATAGTTTATGTTGAATCCTGAATTAGATACATATGCTACTGAGATAAGGCATATGATATGCATGTCGTTGGAAAGCTAGCGAAAAATTAAGAACTTTTCATTTAGAACTCGAATGGTTTCGATGAACAGATTAGAAGTTATAGTCAACTGAATTTTTGTTTTATTATTAAATGATTATTATTATTACTATCGTCGTTATAATCTAATTATTATTATTATTATTATTATTATTATTATTATTATTATCATTATTATTATTATTATTATTATTATTATTATTAACATTATCGTTATTAATAAAAGGTATTATCATTTAAAAATTGTTATTTTTATTATTATCAATATCGTTAAGATTATAATTCGTATTATTATTATTATTATTATTATTATTATTATTATTATTATTAATATTATCATTATTAAAATAGGTATTATTATTAAAAAGTATTATTATCATTATTATTACTATTATTGTTATCATTAAAAAAAATTATTATTTATATTATCATTATTATTATTATAATTATTAGTATTAGCATAAATATTATTATAATACTTATTAGAATCATTATCATTAAAACTAATATTAGTATTATCTAATTATTATGATTACTATTATTATCATTATTATGAATGTGTTATAAAAAAGTACTAAAAGCTATTAAACAAATCGATTAGGAAATAATGAGTATAAGTATCATAATGAGTATAAATATTTTTTAATATATTGATAAAATTATCGTTCTTATTATTTTTATCATTATTATTATTAAAAGTATTATTAATATTAAAACTATTATTTTTACTAAGATTATTATTTTTATAGAAATATATTGTTATTATAAATCATCATTTTTATCATAATATCATTTTTAGTAAATATAAATTTTGTTATTATTATAATAATAATTATTATTATTACAAAATTATACAATTTTTACGTACTATTGTTATTATCGATATTATTTTATCAAAATAAATATGTGATATCAAGATATTTTTCTATGTGTAATATAAATACACTAATAATACTTATCATATTATTTTTATGATATTAAATGAACTTTAAAAATTTTATTACTTAAGATATATAAAAGTATATTTTTATTATATAAATTTTAATATAAAATTTATTTATTAATAAATGAATTATATTATTTACTCTAATAAATCTGTTAAAAATATTTAAAAATATAAAACGCCTATATTTAAACTATATAATAATCATGTATAAATTTTGGAAATTATTTTGAGTCAAATTGACTTTTGTTAACTTTTGCATAGTAGTCTCGAGCATTAGGATTGTGGTACACTATGACTTGACCTAAATTGTTAGACAGGTATTGATCATATATATATATATATATATATATATATATATATATATATATATATATATATATACATATAGATACACACACACACACACTTAATATAGGTTCGTAAATCCGAGGCCAACCTTGCACTTGTTCAAGTGCCGTCATATGCATTATTTCTACGAAATACAGTTTTGTGAGTCTCATTACTCCCTTTTTATATATATTTTTGGGACTGAGAATACATGCGCTGATTTTACTAATGTTTTACGAAATAGACACAAGTGATCAAAAACTACATTCTATGGCTGGATTATGAATATTGAATATCACCCCTTTTTAGCTTGGTAACCTAATAATTAGGAAACGGGTATGGCCCATAATTGACGCGAATCCTAAAGATAGATCTATGGACCTCGATAAGTCCCATCCGGGGTACGGATGCTTTAGTACTTCGAGATTATTATTATTATACATACGAGAGGTTCTGTTTGGGGATATTCTATGCATTAAAGTTAAGTCGGTTATCAAGCGTTCACCATATGAATGATTTTTAATTCGCGGGTTACGCGTGTTATTTTGTACTCGGGTTACGTGTACAATTAAGTATATGAAATCTTGTGGTCTATTAAAATAATGGAAATGAATGTTTATGATAAACTAATGAACTCACCAACCTTTTAGTTAACACTTGAAAGCATGTTTATTCTCAGGTTTGAAAGAAATCTTTCGCTGTGCATTTGCTCATTTAGAGATATTACTTGGAGTCATTCATGACATATTTCAAAAGACATTGCATTCGAGTCGTTGAGTTCAACAAGATTACTATTAAGTCATTTATAGTTTGGATATATTATGAAAGGGTATGCATGCCTGTCAATTTTCGATGAAATGAAAGTTTGTCTTTTAAAACGAATGCAATGTTTGTAAAATGTATCATATAGAGGTCAAATACCTCGCAATGTAATCATATATTATTGTATTCGTTCTTATGGATTAGGACGGGTTTTCACACACATAAGGTCATTCACCGAAATGTGATCGAAACTCGGAATGCAAAATAACCGTAGATCTCAACCTAGAGAACATATGTTGGTCAATACATGTCTAATACGCTAGGTCGGGTCATAGTGTATCACAATCCTAATGCTCGAGACCGACATGCAAAAGTTAACAATAGTCATCTCAAAAGTCAATCTGACCTAATATGATCTTTAAATCTATACATGTTTATTGTATTAACATAGTATAAGTTTTGATAATTGAACGAATTTATAGTTTATCAAACTCAAAATATTATTTATTTCAGGAGCTATATTTGAATTATCATGGCAATCGAAAATATTTTATTATTTCACATAGTTTTTTAATACTTGTAAAATCAGACTATAGTGTTTATAAAGCTTTAAAACCTGATAAGACTGTCAACTTTGACAATTGTTCAACAAAACGAGACGTGCCTTATATAGAAATTCATTTACTCGATTAGTAATATCTAAAAATCCAATTTATCAATCTCATAGACAAGTTGTTTAAATATTAATTTACAGTTTCAAACACAATTTCAATTAACGTCAAACATAATTCAGTTGACCATATCTTTTAATCCGTTCATCGAAATCACGCGATTTCTAAATGAAAAGTTAATAATTTTTCGCCAGCTTTCCAAAAATATGCATATCATATACTTTATATCAGTAGCATATGTATCAAATTCGTGATTCATCATAAACTGTTTAACGACAAAATTAAAGCATACAAGCATGCATAAACATATATACTCGAGCACTAGACATGGATACACTATTAATATATAAAAGATAAGATATGAATGCTCACGTATCAATATTGTGATTCAATATTGTAGGAAAGTACGTAGACGCAACGGAGATGATAAACACTAGTTTGACTCACGAGCAATACCCTCGAACCATACCCATAATTTCCTTAGCTCTATCCCGCTCGCAAAACCCATTTTAAAAACATGCGAGCAGAACCTCGTCGTAGTATTTTATCTATAAATAATAATAATACTAATACTACTAATAAAATAAGATTAATAATAATATTAATCTTAATAATAATAATAATAATAATAATAATAATAATAATAATAATAATAATAATAATATAAATATAAATATAAATATAGAGAGATATCGATATAGATTGAGAGAAGTGAATTCAGTGAACCAGAAATTGATCAATTTATAGGACCTGAACTTACCAGCCCTGCCATGCGATCGCATGGGTTCCTTTGACAGTTCACAATCATTTAACGTTTTGCTTGTCGACATGATTAAATATATATATAATATATATAATTTATATTAATTAATTATATATTATTATATTATATTCTTGTGCCTAGTTAACTTTTAATTTTGGTTCTGATATCTTGTACGTTTACGTTCGACTTATGTCCTGGTTTCGATTTTTCGAACGTCCTTTCGTACACTTAGAAAACCTGTACTTTACGTTTCGCGACGTGTACATTTATCAATAACTAGACTTAATCAATGATAAACTATATTACCCGAAGTATAACTTAATCATTTGAGTGTTTTGGTCATTTGCTTCCTTAAATCAACATCTCGTTATCAATTAAAATATAAATAATAATATCAAAACATTTTATGACCAAGTTAATATTATATTTTATCACTTCGTAAATAATATATATATTTTCATTTTGAAATAGTGTTTTACTGTAGCAAAATGATTTTTACTGTAGCAAATAGTGATTTTCGAAAACACTGTAGCTTTTCGGGTACTGTAGCAATTCGAAAATACTGTAGCAAATTAGTATTTTTCTTGTTCATCTTAAACGTTTTAGTTACCTTATCTAAATACCAATCGAATCAATAAACGAATGTTACTATCGTTTACTAAATAACTTGAAATTATATATATGTATATATCTTTATTTAATATACATAAATCAGTTTTTAAATACACAATGCAAGTTATTTATAATTAATTTTAATAATTAATATTCCAACTTATTATATATATATATATATATATATATATATATATATATATATATATATATATATATATATATATATATATATATATATATATATATATATATATATTACAAATAGATGTTCGTGAATCGTCGGTCAATAGTCAAAGGTTAACTGAATATATAACATTAGTTCAAAAATTTTGAGAATCAATATTACAGACTTTGCTTATCGTGTCGGAAATATATAAAGATCAAGTTTAAATTTGGTCAGAAATTTTCGGGTTGTCACACATAGTTTTAGGAATAGACGATCCCTAAACAGATTCAACGGTTGTTGAGAATGAAGCATTATAGGGGCCATTAGCATGCGTCACATGATTAGGTGGAGCACGCTGATCAATGGATAAGTTCTGGCCTAATGGTGAACGTTGAAACATTGTAGGAGGAATGTAAACGTGATTGTTACCAATCAAGATATTCGAGAGAGAACGGGAAAATACATCCACATCCTTGATTCCTAAAAAAAACCAAATAGCTTTCCTAATTTTGATACTTTAGATGCGATAAAAGCTTCAAAGATTCTGCCCATAGGTTAAAAGATATTCCACATCGCCTTGCTATTGACGTGTAAAGGGAAATCGGTAACAAAGGATGAAGAAGAAATCTCCCCCGTTTTAATGTGTGGATTTGAGAAAGACGACTTATCGTGAGGTTTAATGTTGTTAATCTTCCAAACAAAATCATATTGTGATTGCATGAAGAGAAACGAAGGGATAGATCGAAGAAAAGAAGATAATCGCCGGTGTTTGATCCCGTCAGCAAGGATCGCCGTAAATCGCCTCGGAGAACTAGAGTTTTATGTAGCACATTTTGTAATATATACAACTATAAACCACTTGTCTTTTTCACGTAGTTAACTTATAAATATATTCTTATTCTTATGAGAGCCATTAATTAATTAATATTACTATATTGTTAGTTATTGGTAAAAGCAATAAAAGTTACTTTTTTATCATGTTTAAAGTGGTATTCATAATTTCTAAAATAGATAATAACCATGAATTTACAATAATTCCTCTTCTATTGAATCGGATGGATCCTTTTCTTTCAAAAATCATGATTTCCATGTGTATTTTCCTACAAAGGTACACTTTATAATCGGTAACCATTAATTAATTAATACGGAGTAATTATTATTAATATTTAAAATAATTAATTACTACGAAAGATAAAAGATGAGATTTACAACGTGGCAGACCGGCCTAACATTGCGTAACGAGTTGTATACCAAAATTAGTACTATAATTATTTGAATGATACGGCCTAACATTGCAGACCGGTCTTGTTTGTATACCTGAATATATCGTCATGCATGTGAAAAAACCCCATTTATTTCGTGTATTTTGCAATATGACGCGAATAATATACCACGTACTCGGGGCTGGTCCTGAGAATTTGAATGCCCATTGCGAACATCTCAAAAATACGCCCCCTGCCGTGAGCCCTGCAGCCTGCAGCCTCTGTAGACTTGTAAAACCACCGAACCAGAAGAAAAAATTGAAATCAAATTGAATGATTGTCGATTGATTGTTGCAGAAATATTAAAGAACCAAAACTCAATAAAGCTTATTAAAAGAAATAAAGAAGCAAATTGGGGAAAAATTGAATCAGATATATAATATCATGGTGGAATCATGGTGATTATTTATGGTATTGTATAGAAGAGATAAAAAGAAATTGATTATAATTATTTGGGAATCGTCGAATTGATGGGGATGAGGGCATGGGACGTTTGGATGCCCTAGTGATACTGATACGACGAATCAATTATAATTCGTATTTAATATTTAGCTTCCAGTCCTGATTTTGATATAATGATATGAAATAATGGGCTTTTTTTAGTTTTTATGAAACAATTTATTGTTTATATGCTCTAAAATGTTGGTCTTAATGAACATAGTATATGTGAAACTGGATTAATACTATGATGCCATTTGGATTATGTTGCCGAGGTGCGGTTGCACCTTCAGCGCCGCCCAATATCCGGCCCTGCACGTACTTTAGGTTTTGTAATAGAAATTACAATAAAAAAAATATATTGATAATAGTAAATAAATAAATAACTATCATGAAATGCAATTCTTATTGATATACAATACAATTAGACACCTGTGTTCGACTTACACGACTAATACCAATAACACCTTCACATATTAGTATGCCCACAATTTAACGTTACATGACGGTATTTATGTTACAAAATGTTAAACAGACTAGAGATGCAAATTGATTTCCAATACACTGAAATAATAAATAAATACGAGTAAATTAGAAATACAGGTATCATGACCTACCACGCGAAACTTGCTGGTATAATTCCCGCCCACCAACAAAAAAGGTATGATTATTTTACTGTACGTTTAAATTAAACTTGAAACGGAGTAATGATTAACTTGATTTGTTTTATTGATAAAAATAAATAGATAGATAACAATTGTATATAAGATATAAAATGTATCTCAATCTATAAGTCGTGATTTATTTTAATTCTTTATATATATAAAATTAAAATAATATATTGCTTAAAGATAAATAATGAGGTAAGTTATTATTTGACAGAGACTGTTATAGAGTAATAAGTTTATCAATAGAAAACTCTTTATTTATTTAATTAACAAAAGTAAAAAAATAAAGATAAATCAAGTTGGCAACGGGGAGTGTGGTGTAAGTGCACCCACGTAAGGGAATCGGGTCCTACATAGACGGTGACTTTTAGTTGGCTTTGACAATAAAATGTAGAAATTAAATGTGTAAAGGACTAAAGGGGTCGGAGATATAGATTAATTATTTTTGTACGAAACTGAATAGTCATTAACTTTTGTTTTTACATTTATCATTTTATCATCATTATTATATTATTATTATTAGTTGCAATGCCCATGCGTGCCCGTGCGTTGCATGAACACTTGTATGGTTTGCGGTTAGTGCAGTGGGTCGTATAGCAATCGTTTTAAGGGGGTAATTCCTTTGATAATTGGTTAAACAACAATCATATTGAGTTAGTATGAAGTTAGAAATATATGAAAGACTCATGAGGTTTAATTTATTTATTTACAACCATACAACTGAATACACAAAAAAACTATAGTCTCATAGGGGGTTTTATGTTCAATGAAAATAACACATGTAATATAAAGGATGAGAAAGGGAATGATGGACATAGTCCATTGTTGATGTGTCTTCGACTTTAGTAGTAGCGGATGTTTTGGAACATATCCGATGCCTTGTTTGGTATAATATATCTATGGTAATGAAGGAATTGAAATCAATGAATGTCATTATGTGAAAAACTAATAAAGTTAATGAGTATATGAAAGTAAAATGCTAATAAAATACCGCGCGAAGGCTGGTGTGGTGGTGCCAAAATGTGTGTAATATGCATTGTGGGATAATAACATCAAATCAATTTGTTAGAGATGAAATAATTAACCAATTGAAATCAGTAGTAAGCATACCTCTATGAATCATGTTTCAAGTTGAAGAAAGTTTCCCTGTACACAACATTTCGTATGTGGCCCTTTAAACGTTCGTCGCTATCATTTATCATGACTATTTTTAAATCAGCTGGGTCGGTTACTCGTGATATGGCAACATATAGTTGACCATGGCTAAAAACTGGTTTCGGTAGGTAAAGACCGACATATTTTAAAGATTGTCCCTGGTTTTTGTTTATTGTCATTGCATAACAGGGCTTAACTGGGAATTGGATTCGTTGCATGACAAAGGGCCATTTTGTTTGGGCCGACGTAAGAACAATCCGTGGAATGATGACTATTTTTCCCATATGCGAGCCTGTTATAATCCGGGCTTGAAGAACAAACTTTTGGAAATCTGTTAGGATCAGACGTGTTCCGTTACACAGCCCTGCTCTTGGGCATAGATTTCGTAACAACATAACTGGTTGACCTAATTTTAGCTTTAGTTTGTGAGGAGGAACACCTGGGAAGTTTAATGTATTTAAGTATTCCACGGGATATGTTTGTTGTTGTTCCATGTTGTCGGTTGATCCCTTGCAAATCTCATCAGAGCTTTTGTATGTCATTGTTGCTCCTTGTAATTTTTTGAACATATGTTTATTAATCTCATCCGCATCGTCATTTCTTGGTGTCAAAATAGCCCTCTCTCGCAAGTAATCTTCATCTTCCTGTCTCACGGGGAAATCTGGAAATATTGTGTCAACGATTGTTTCAATCGGGGTTTTTTTGGAAGATATAATGAATTCTTCGGGAATTTCTATCCATGTTGTCTCATCTTCCCCATCTTTAGCAATTGCAGGAACTTTACCTTCACCTATATCTATTACCCATTTATTGAACTTTTGTTTTCGTGTATGAAGATGTCCATCTGGAGTGTATTCGTTCACCCGCATAATGCGGGATAGTGTGTGCAGGTTACAATGTTGCCATAAATCGGACCTGTTAATGCATGCATGAACTATTTCTTGTCTTTTGCCCTTTGGTATCACTGGAAGTATTTGTCTAAAGTCCCCCCCAAGTAAGACAGGCATACCTCCGAAAATCTTTGATCTGTTTCTGTCATCCTTCGCCCCTAAAATGTCTCGCAAAGTTTTATCTAGGGCCTCGAAAGCGAACCTTTGAGTCATTGGCGCCTCATCCCAAATTATTAAACGGGCTTCTTGAATAAGTGATGCCAAGTGGGTTTGTTGTTTTATTCCGCATGTGCTGTTTTCCATTTATTCCAGGGAGATGACAAATCGGCTGTGTGCTGTCCGGCCTCCGGGTAAAAGCAATGATGCGATACGTGTAGTTTAGGTTTGTTAGTGTTTTTAGGGGTATAATGTGTGAAATGTTATTTCGTGTAGAGGTAATATGTTAATGGTAATATGAGTTGGCAATCATATATAGTCAAAGGTAAACACACCTGAAGATGCAACTGCGAGCACAATCAGTCTTTCTGACCTTAATTTTGCTAGGACGGCATTGTATAAGATTGTTTTCCCGGTGCCGCCGAGACCATATAAAAAAAAGACCACCTTGTTGTTTATGAACAGCGTTAACGACCTGGAGATATATTTCTAGCTGCTCTGGGTTGAGTGAGCTGAAAAGGGTGTTATGCAAGGTAGTCATTTCTTTTATATTGTAGTTTAATTCCTCTCGTATTAGACGATTGTCCATTTGGGTTAGCATTGATTGGTCTGGCTGCGGAAGCTCGGGGAAGTCAGCTAAAGATTTGCCATTTTTATTTAAAATGCCTTGTATCTCGACTAAGCAATAATTTTTAAGCTGAGCCTCGGTTAGGATCAAATCTGGGAAGTTGAATATCTTTCTTTTTTTTTATAGAGAATGTCCTCTGATAAAGCTTCCCAATTTAGTTCCCATAGTGTGAGTGGTTTACTTACATTGCAAAAGAGTAACATGGTTACAAATAAGTCCCGAAGTTGTGAACCCGTTGCCCATACCCTTGCTTTAGAGATGGCTTCTGTCCATTCTTTATCATCGTTCAACAAACCATGTGCGAAGCATGCATCTTTAAACGTGGGGTGCAATGTACCATCTACTGTTCGAATTTCCTCAAAAGAAAGGGGACCTTTAACTATGTTCAACAACATCCACAAGTAGTAACGTTCACCTGATGCAGGATTTGAATACACAATTTGTCCGATGCATGGTCTTAGTTTTCTCCGGGTCCATATTTTTGCGTCTTGGTTCCACACATAATCTTTGGGGATTTTTGCGTAAGTTAGGGAGCGCGCATGTTCATCCTGTTTGTTAAGTTCAAACCACTGTGTGAACATTGTCTCTTTAATGCTCTCTCTGTGTAGAAGGGGAGGAAGTTGTTGGGAATCGCGCAATGTCACTGATTGTTGATTAGGCAAATGGTATGACAATTTGATAACCGATGGTCTTAAATAATGGATGTCAAATGAAAACAATCGCCAGACGGCCTCACACGGTGATAAATATCGACAATCCAAATAATTCTTAATTTCATCAACGTCAATTACAGTTTGTACTGTTGAGTTTTCGTTGGGGATCATGTTTTCTTATATGACTATTGTTGCTCGATCCGGACCCTTGTTTAAATATTTGAATAAGTACTTGATTGCGCGTGATCTGTTGCACCATTCGACATTAATATGGGCGTTGTACTTGAGCAACAAATATCTATTGTAGGGGACAACAAAACTATTATCAAGGTTAGTGTTGTTCTTGCGAAATTTGACTCCGTTGTTGCGACGCCTATAATTTGCGTACCCGTCTTTGTCAATAGTGGTTTCTGCATAATATGGTTTAGGAAAGTGTTTTGAACATTTCCTATCAATAATGCAAAGAGCATCCATATGCGCACCACCGCAAGGTCCGTGCAACATGTATTCAGTGACTGCTTTAAACCCTTCAGGATCGTGTATTTGAGAGGGTATCTCTGCTGATATGAGATCATCGATGTCTGCTGGTGTCTTGCACTTGTAATCACGTATCAACCATATTAACATATGTACATGAGGTAAGCCGCGCTTTTGGAATTCGATAATGTAGAGCCCTGAAACAACATATGGGATTAAAGGGATTGTTAACATATATGTAACCTAGTAGGTGGTTTTTAAAACGGTAAATTATCAAAGTAAAAAAACATGACATTATGCGTGATTGCAAATGCTTAAGTAGGCGTTTATAGTACCTGCTTGACACGTGCCCAATATGTGTTCTTTCATGATATCATTTGTAAGAGTTTTTAAAACGGTAAATTATGAAAGTAAAAAAACTTGGCATTATTCGTGATTGCAAATACTTAAGTAGGAGTTCATAGTACCTGCTTGACACGTGCCAAATATGTGTTCTTTCATGATATCATTTGTAAGAGCATCTAGTTTCTGTTTGAATACTCGGGCGACAATCTCAGGGCAGTCTGGTGCCTTTTGACCATCGACATAGGAGAGCATTCCATCTATTTCGGGCCATTTTGGGTTAGAAGTGAAGGTGATGAATAAATCAGGGTTATCAAATTCCCGACATAAAGCCATTGCATCTTGGTAATTTTGGACCATATATCGTGGACTCCCTGTATGGGAAGCTGGCAAAATAATTCTCTTTCCGATTGATGTCGCTGACGTGTCGCCTCTTGTAACAGCATCACAAATATTATTGTATAGGTCGGTTCGCAACTCATTTTGGTGATGTCTTACCCACTGCAATCTTTGTTCTTCAACGGATGTATATGCGTCGACCAAGAATTGTTGGAATAATCGACCACCTCTTAGGAGAGTTGTGCCCTCATTTTCACGATGCTGAATTCTATAGCAGTAGTACTCTCGCATTGTGACGTAACCTCTGGCAGTCTGCTTTTTCCCGCTATTATTATTATATGGTATCGCTTTGTGATATCCGGTTTCACCATATGGAAATAATAAAGGGTATTGCAACGCCATGTAAAGTTGATGTAGCTCTGATATTCTTTTCGGGGCACAATTCTTTTTTTGCACAATGATATCGCGTGAAGAATTGCAGTGGCCAAAGTCGCTAGTGACTAATGCAGCTATTTCACCAAATTGGGTGCATTATATTATCGTGAGCTGGTAATCTTAGCAACTAAATGTAGTTCACAATCTAATGTTGGGTTATTACTTGACCAATCCCTTGCCATACGAAATGCCTTTGCTATGGTGCTGTACTCATCTAGCATGCTAATGAGATTCTTGGTTAGGGTTTCATCAACTGTCTCTTTAGAATCATGGCCTAAGAAAGCGGACATACGATTTCTCGCTTCGTTTTGTGTATCATGAAAGTAGAGTTGTGCATATTTTGGTGTCCCTGTAGCCTCTGGTATAAGTGAACCAATTTTATGATAGGTTTGCCCGCTTATCCTAAATGTATACGGACCTCGGCCATGGTTAACAGAATGGTCTATTTTAGCCCCAAAAGATGTAAAACAAAACATGCTGTTATATATGCGTATTTGTTCTCGGAATTTAGATGATGTAGAATCATTGTAATCAAGCAATGTTTGCAACAATGGAGGAGACGGCATGAGTTGTGGGAGTAACACTTTTCCATTTTGGCAGCACATCGAGAAGGACGGTCTGGAAGTGTTTTTTGGCTTGTTGTTCCTTTCTTCGTACCACATTGTTGAGTAACAGTTCCGGCACTTAAACAAAGGAAGTCCATGAGAACGGTAAGAAACATGTGTGCCTGGTGGATTAAAGTAACAGGGGTTTTTCAAATTAGATTATTCAAAATAGTAATAATATTATCCTAGATTTGTAAGAAACAAATTTATCAAAATAATTTAACTACTGATTTGGGAGTGGGATGTGACGACCCGGAAATTTCCGACCAAATTTAAACTTATTCCTGTATGATTTCGACACGATGAGCAAAGTCTATTTAATTGAATATCAAAATCTGAACTATTTATACGAAACCAAATTACCCTTTGACCGTTCCCGACGATTCACGAACAATTATGTGTAACTAAGTATATATATATATATATATATATATATATATATATATATATATATATATATATATATATATATATATATATATATATATATATATAAGTGTACATATAATATTTTGAATTAATAAAATACACTTAAATCAATTTGAAGTTTAAAATGCAAAATAATAAACAGAATAATTAAGTTTTTATTAAAATGAATGTATAAATAAAGGATGTTATACATATTTATATATATATATATAGGAATACTATGCATAAGTAATATTATATATATTGTAATAAGATATATAACTAATAAATAAATAATATATAATATTAACTAAACATAATTACAAGTTTAAATATATTTGTTATATGGATAGTATTAACAATACTTTCATTATAAATGATAATATTAATATTTGTATTATTTATATTAATGTTTTAATATATATATATATATATATATATATATATATATATATATATATATATATGTTAAATTTGACATTTACAAATATTATTATTATTATTGAAATTATTATCACCATTATCTCTATTATTAATAGTTTCATTTTTATTAATAACATTAATATTAAAAACTTATGTGTATATAATTAATATTAATTTGTTACTTTATATAAAAAGAAAATGTATATAGCAATATATGGAAATGCGAATACAGAAACATATACATATACGAAAAACGGTTATACATATGTAAATATAGATACAAAGTATATAATTATACACATGTACTGATATATATATACGCATATACAGACTTGTATATAAAACAGATTCATTGTTATTTTTTTTTACTAAATCAATCCATCACCAAATCCAAATTCGATCTACATCCTTGACTAATTGCATTTCATCTTTGTACCTATCTGCTAAAATATTCCATTCCAGCAACCAAAGCCAAAAATCAGTCAGGAGTCATAATCGATTTGTACCTTGTGATTTGTTTTTATTTATTTCTGTCAATTTTGTCTGATTGAGAGATTAACACCACGTCCTTTATATCATCGATTAATCTCAGTGTAATTAAATTCAAACATCTATCTAACACCAACTATAACACATATATTGCATCCCTTCACTTTAATTGGTTCGAATTAAATCAAGAACAGAAGGGTATCTAGTCACAACCTCTGTTCTTGACTTTTTTTTTCATCAACCCATTTTCTAATCGAATTACAAAAACTAAAAATGTAGAAAGGATCCAATTCAGATCGTGATTCTATCTGCAAAGTTTCAAAAGCTAAATCTTTATATCGTGTTTTAATTTCGAAGTCAAACTTTAGGTCAAACATGTGTTCATCACAAAAATTGAAATCAGTTTTGTGTTTTAAGCTTAAATAAAATTTCAGAAAGTTTCTAATAGAGATTTAACAACTTTTTCATATTGTAAGTTTAATCTAAAACATGTTAAAAATTGATTTTTGGCATTTGAGTTCATTACCGAATGTTACAACAGTTTTTATTTTTTTTATCTTTTCTTTCGTTATCTGTTAATCTCAATCACCTTTTGTTAATCGTTCTATTTCAAGTATAAAGATTATAAAACAGAAAACTAAATTGTGGTTAATGAGGTTTTTGAATTTGGGGTCGACTGGATTGTAGAAGGGAAGAAGATGAGGAAAAACAGAAAGTTAATTAAATAAATTTAAACCCAAATAAAATCAGAAAAACAAACTGGATCGATTGGTGTTGGGTGTTGTCGGGTTTTCGAGAGGGCGAGGGTTCGAATCCCGTCTGCAGCATATCTTTTTACTCCAAGACTTAAAGGGTATAATTTGATATTTTATTTCTATTATTATTAATTATATTGATATTAATACATGTATTTTGATTATATGTTATTATTATTAAGTATTGATACTATTATTCATATCTTTTTACTCCAAGACTTAAAGGGTATAATTTGATTGATATTTTATTTCTATTATTATTAATTATATTGATATTAATACATGTATCATGATTATATGTTATTATTATTAAGTATTGATACTATTATTGTTAGTATTATTATTACTAAGTATTATGAATATCATTATTATTTTATTTTCATTTTTAACATTAATATTATTATTTTTACATTATTATTATTATCATTTTTATTATTACTAGTATCATTATTATCTTTTTATAAAAACCATAGTATTATTAATACTATCAATATTACTACTAATATTATTATCGTTACTACAATAAAAATTAGTCATATAAAAATATACTTAACTAAACTATATTAATATTTTTTTTAATTATTTAAAGTACATAAAATAAATACAACATAATTTATTAAGATAACATTTATAATATATAAATTTGTTCGATTACAAATATGTGTTTTAATAGATATACAAATGATATAGGTTCGTGAATCCGAGGCCAACCTTATACTTGTTCAATGTCGTTCTATGTATTTTTACTACAAAATACATTAGGTGAGTTTCAATTGCTCCCTTTTTAATTGCTTTTGCAATATATTTTTGGGCTGAGAATACATGCGCTGCTTTTATAAATGTTTACGAAATAGACACAAGTACTTAAAATATATTCTACGTTGAGTTGTACCACTGGCATACTTCCCTGTAGCTTGGTAACTACTATTTACATGTGGTATTGTAAACGCGAATCCTGTTGATAGATCTATCGGGCCTGACAACCCCAACCGGACTGGACGACCAGTATTCAACGGTTGCACAGTACTTCGTTTCGTGACTACACTTGGTACGGTGTAGTGAGATTTCATAATAAAGGGAATATGCGACGTTGATTAAATGTTAAGTATGGTTACCAAGTGCTCAACCACTTAGAATGCTTTACATACACTTGCGAGTGTATTATGTTTATGATTATGAAATCTGGTGGTCTATTAACATATTGAAATGATTATTACAATAAACCTATGAACTCACCAACCTTTTGGTTGACACTTTAAAGCATGTTTATTCTCAGGTACGAATTAAGTCTTCCGCTGTGCATTTGCTCATTTTAAGGACATTACTTGGAGTCGATCATCGCAATGGGACCAGATGTTGATGACTTCGTCCAGGTGGATAAGGACGGGTTATTACAGTTGGTATCAGAGCGGTGGTCTTAGCGAACCAGGTCTTGTATTAGTGTGTCTAACTAGTAGTTGTTTAGATGCATTAGTGAGTCTGGACTTCGACCGTGCCTGCATGTCAAAAGTTTTGCTTATCATTTAGTGTCGAAAATTATTTGCTTATCATCCTTAAAGTCTAGACACGTCTTATTGCCTCTAGTGCATAGACAGTGTATAGATAAATTCATATCTTAGCGTATCTGTTATTGTTACCTTTGCCTGATAGCTTCCGTAGATTCCTCCGTAACTTATGGGATTTTAGTATTATATATGCATATGTAAATTATGTATTGCAGGGTACTAATCTACATCCTATAATCTATTTCTTATCGAAAATACTTCATCTGATCGTACGAGATGAATCCCTCCACCAGTTCGAGTCCCTCAGATTTCGATAGCTATTCCGATAGTTATTCCGACAGCTATTCCAATATGGATTTTCACTCGAGCTCCGAAAGCAGTGTAACCGGAATGAATCAACCAATTAGCCATCATCTATTCTGGATGAATTGGAGATGGGTTCGTAGTCGACTTAATCAATGGAGGCGTGAAGAAGGCGATCCTTTCCACCAACCAAATTCACCTATTGGCGATGAACCTGAAGCACTCACCGGCGAACCTGTTCGCAACACCGTTTATACCCTTTTTGCAAGAATTTTTCGTCTTGAGGCTACCATTAACGGAACTAGAGAAGATATCCAACCTATACCTCACACTGATAACCAACCAGGGATAGTAGAAGAAGTTAAAGAACTCCGAGCTCGAGTGTTAACTTTAGAGAGCACGGTACACAATTTGCAAGCACTAGCAGTATCATCAACACCAGTAACATCACCAGCCTCAGCACCAACAGCACTAGTACCACCAACAACAACATCCGCGTCACCAGCTTCGACATTTCATTCTGTACCTCGAGTATAATCATCGTTCTACATGACGTTCTACATCATTTATCCTAGTTCGACATAGTGATTCTGTAACCTCTAATGTTTTAGAGATTATATATTCTTATTCTAACGGTAAATCAGATGAGTTAATATCATATTAACTCATTAAATCCATGATTGCATCTGAAGAAAATATATATGTATATATGTTTTCATAAAGATTGTAATTAAAAATTCTTTCGTACAAAGTGTTAATTGTGAAAATATTTTAACGGGTAGGTAATACCCGAGGAATATTCAGATTTCACATTAAAAAGTTACAATGTACATTCTTCGAAGCTGATTCAACAGTCGTTTACTATCCTACTTACATCCACCGATATACAAATCTGTTCACCACAGAATAACTATATTCATCCAATTTCATATTTGGATTTTGATTTATTAGAATCCAACAAGTGGCATAATGAAGAAAACATTTGACAAAATAAAATTTGTTAGAAACAAACAAATTAACTATGAGGAATTTTGTTAAGAATCCACGCTAACTGTTCCTAGCTAACTGTTAATTCCTTATTACATTTTAATTATCGCAATTTATTTTATCGCAATTTAATTCTCGCAATTTTATTTATTGTCATTTAAATTCTGTTATTTACTTTACGCATTTAATTTATCGTCATTTAATTTCTGTTATTTATTTTACGCATTTAAATATCGGGACACGTATACAAGGTTTTGACATATCATATCGACGCATCTATATATATTATTTGGAATCACCATAGACACTCTATATGCAGTAATGATTGAGTTCTCTATACAGGGTTGAGGCTGATTCTACAATATTATATATAGTTTGAGTTGTGATCAAGTCTGAGAAGTATACGGGTCACGACACGTATTAATTAATTCATATATTATATATTAAACTATATATGAATTATTGGACTGTTACTATGGACTATCGACTGTGGACTAATACCATTGGACAATTAAAATGAATTAAAATATTGATTATAACATATGAAACTAAAAAAAAAAAAAAAACTTCTTCAAGTTTGCCACTTGAGTTCATCTTAAACCTCATTTGTATCTTGACGATTACAATCTGTGTTCAAACCTTTCACGAAACTTGTAAGTACCTCAATCGAGAGGATGAATCAACCACGACTTCATCTACAGAAGAAAAGATCGATGCATATAGTTATGCACCTGAAAAACTCTCGGAACCTGAGTAAACGTTTAACACGTAGCAGTGCTAATTCCTTTAGTGTTATTATTACCCAAAATAATTTGGTAATCCCTTTCAAAGTAGCAAATTTTGTCACAGCTCCAGCGAGTCAACTTCGACCTTTCATTCAAAACAATCTTATTATAACTTTGACATATATGCGTGCTCATTTATTGTTACCAGAGAACCTTTTATATTCTACCACATCACCCGCAGACGTACTAGTAACTTCGTTGCTTTTTGACTTAAATCTCTCTGACAAATCATTATATTTATTCATTGAAACTCTATCATATACTCATCCACATCTTGTAACGAGAACTGCCATAACAATTACCGAGAATCAGCAATCAATATTTTGAAAACTCACAGCATATCTACATCAACAGTTATATGTATGACATTTATCTTTTAGAATTATGATCTCTCATTCTGAAATTCTGAAAAGCACTCAGTCACAAATCAATACTATGAATGTTGAAAAAAAAAAGCTGAATGAAGCAGCAGAAACCATAGACAATCGTAAACGACCTTAATCATCGAAAGTTTGATGATAAAGAATAGTATGTTGGAAAAGCTCAGAAAAGTTGGAACTGGAAAACGAATTGAGCTAACTACGAAGGAGTCTCTGAACAAATCACAAGGACTAAACTTGTACATTAAGAATACTGATGATTCTGTTTCTGATGAAATCTTTAGCGAATACCTTGCTTCTGACTCCAAACTCTTGCAGACAAATTTTCTTCACCATCCTTCAATATTAGAAATTCCAAGATATTATCGTATCTTTCATTATAAATATCCTCCATATTTCTGAAGATATTTTCATAACTATTCTTATCTGAAATCATTAATCTCTTCGTGATATCAGTGTTACATCATATAGAAACTGTTAGCTTCTATATTCTGTAAACTTTCAAGCTTAAAATGTGAATGTAATTGAAGTAATGTTGGGAACTGATGCCTGAGTTAGTATAATATAATAACACTTGATCAACGTGATTATATTACAGTAAGTCATGCTGAGTTTTTAATGGAACGTGATGATTGACATATCATAACGTCATCATGTGCCATGTTACATAACTCTTTCATTCTGCTTAACTTCTGAACATATCAAGAAAGTATATTCTTGATAGTTCTATTCTCAGTGATTCTGGTAATTTGACAAATCAAATCGTGTTAATACATTCTTTCTTATTTAGAACATGATGTTTTTCCGAAATTCCATACTTACGAATTCTGGACCGTTAGTCGCTTTATTAGAGGTCAAGAGGATATTAAAAAGGCAAAGAACTACAAAATATAAGAGAAAATATGAAGCCCAATAACAACACAGAGGTTACAAACAGTGGATATTAATACGAATAACAATATTAAGACATGATATAATTAAGAATAGTATTACCCCAAGGTAATAGTAGAAGTAAACAGATTTTTCTTGTGGAAGATTGAAAAGAAGGATGACAGAAATGATAATTAAGAAAACATCAAGGATTAGAACGGGATTAAGCATTTCACAAGCTTTTGGATGTATGGACTAAGAAAGAAAGTATAGGAATGGTAAGAATAATGGAAAGGAAGAGCTTAATTTATAATGGAAATATCAGACAGAGTAATCAAGGCAGATCACCGTATTTAATTATAGAGATCTTAATTTCCTTACTCGCCGAAGAATCAAATCTTTTAGATTTCGAAGATTTTCTTTAAATCCCTTGAATTCCGGAATTCAACCCTGACTCTGTCAAAAGTTAAGATGAATCTTTACTTTTCCTATTTCAATCTTTTGCGATAGCTTCACTCATACGCTTCAAGTAACCGAATCGTTTAATCTATATTACTCGGTAATGATAAAACTCTATTTACCACCCATATTCGCCAGGAAAACATTTTTATTGTTAGCCATGACTACCTCACTCAAATTTCGGGACGAAATTTCTTTAACGGGTAGGTACTGTGACGACCCGGAAATTTCTGACCAAATTTAAACTTATTCCTGTATGATTTTGACACGATGAGCAAAGTCTATTTAATTGAATATCAAAATCTGAACTATTTATACGGAACCAAATTACCCTTTGACCGTTCCCGACGATTCACGAACAATTATGTGTAACTAAGTATATATATATATATATATATATATATATATATATATATATATATATATATATATATATATATATATATAAATATATATATATATATATAAGTGTACATATAATATTTTGAATTAATAAAATACACTTAAATCAATTTGAAGTTTAAAATGCAAAATAATAAACAGAATAATCAAGTTTTTATTAAAACGAATGTATAAATAAAGGATGTTATACATATTTATATATATATAGGAATACTATGCATAAGTAATATTATATATATTGTAATAAGATATATAAATAATAAATAAATAATATATAATATTAACTAAACATAATTACAAGTTTGAATATATTTGTTATATTGATAGTATTAACAATACTTTCATTATAAATGATAATATTAATATTTGTATTATTTATATTAATGTTTTAATATATATATATATATATATATATATATATATATATATATATATATATATATATATATATATATATATATATATATATATATATATATGTTAAATTTGACATTTACAAATATTATTATTTTTATTGAAATTATTATCACCATTATCTCTATTATTAATAGTTTCATTTTTATTAATAACATTAATATTAAAAACTTATGTGTATATAATTAATATTAATTTGTTACTTTATATAAAAATAAAATGTATATAGCAATATATGGAAATGCGAATACAGAAACATATACATATACGAAAAACGGTTATACATATGTAAATATAGATACAGAGTATATAATTATACACATGTACTGATATATATATACGCATATACAGACTTGTATATAAAACAGATTCATTGTTATTTTTTTTTTTGCTAAATCAATCCATCACCAAATCCAAATTCGATCTACATCCTTGACTAATTGCATTTCGTCTTTGTACCTATCTGCTAAAATATTCCATTCCAGGAACCAAAGCCAAAAATCAGTCAGGAGTCATAATCGATTTGTACCTTGTGATTTGTTTTTATTTATTTCTGTCAATTTTGTCTGATTGAGAGATTAACACCACGTCCTTTATATCATCGATTAATCTCAGTGTAATTAAATTCAAACATCTATCTAACACCAACTATAACACATATATTGCATCCCTTCACTTTAATTGGTTCGAATTAAATCAAGAACAGAAGGGTATCTAGTCACAACCTCTGTTCTTGACTTTTTTTTTCATCAACCCATTTTCTAATAGAATTACAAAAACTAAAAATGTAGAAAGGATCCAATTCAGATCGTGATTCTATCTGCAAAGTTTCAAAAGCTAAATCTTTATATCGTGTTTTAATTTCGAAGTCAAACTTTAGGTCAAACATGTGTTCATCACAAAAATTGAAATCAGTTTTGTGTTTTAAGCTTAAATAAAATTTCAGAAAGTTTCTAATAGAGATTTAACAACTTTTTCATATTGTAAGTTTAATCTAAAACATGTTAAAAATTGATTTTTGGCATTTGAGTTCATTACCGAATGTTACAGCAGCTTTTATTTTTTTATCTTTTCTTTCGTTATCTGTTAATCTCAATCACCTTTTGTTAATCGTTCTATTTCAAGTATAAAGATTATAAAACAGAAAACTAAATTGTGGTTAATGAGGTTTTTGAATTTGGGGTCGACTGGATTGTAGAAGGGAAGAAGATGAGGAAAAATTGAAAGTTAATTAAATAAATTTAAACCCAAATAAAATCAGAAAAACAAACTGGATCGATTGGTGTTGGGTGTTGTTGGGTTTTCGAGAGGGCGAGGGTTCGAATCCCGTCTGCAGCATATCTTTTTACTCCAAGACTTAAAGGGTATAATTTGATATTTTATTTCTATTATTATTAATTATATTGATATTAATACATGTATCTTGATTATATGTTATTATTATTAAGTATTGATACTATTATTCATATCTTTTTACTCCAAGACTTAAAGGGTATAATTTGATTGATATTTTATTTCTATTATTATTAATTATATTGATATTAATACATGTATCATGATTATATGTTATTATTATTAAGTATTGATACTATTATTGTTAGTATTATTATTACTAAGTATTATGAATATCATTATTATTTTATTTTCATTTTTAACATTAATATTATTATTTTTACATTATTATTATCATTTTTATTATTACTAGTATCATTATTATCTTTTTATAAAAACCATAGTATTATTAATACTATCAATATTACTACTAATATTATTATCGTTACTACAATAAAAATTAGTCATATAAAAATATACTTAACTAAACTATATTAATATTTTTTTTAATTATTTAAAGTACATAAAATAAATACAACATAATTTATTAAGATAACATTTATAATATATAAATTTGTTCGATTACAAATATGTGTTTTAATAGATATACAAATGATATAGGTTCGTGAATCCGAGGCCAACCCTATACTTGTTCAATGTCGTTCTATGTATTTTTACTACAAAATACATTAGGTGAGTTTCAATTGCTCCCTTTTTAATTGCTTTTACAATATATTTTTGGGCTGAGAATACATGCGCTGCTTTTATAAATGTTTACGAAATAGACACAAGTACTTAAAATATATTCTACGTTGAGTTGTACCACTGGCATACTTCCCTGTAGCTTGGTAACTACTATTTACATGTGGTATTGTAAACGCGAATCCTGTTGATAGATCTATCGGGCCTGACAACCCCAACCGGACTGGACGACCAGTATTCAACGGTTGCACAGTACTTCGTTTCATGACTACACTTGGTACGGTGTAGTGAGATTTCATAATAAAGGGAATATGCGACGTTGATTAAATGTTAAGTATGGTTACCAAGTGCTCAACCACTTAGAATGCTTTACATACACTTGCGAGTGTATTATGTTTATGATTATGAAATCTGGTGGTCTATTAACATATTGAAATGATTATTACAATAAACCTATGAACTCACCAACCTTTTGGTTGACACTTTAAAGCATGTTTATCCTCAAGTACGAATTAAGTCTTCGCTGTGCATTTGCTCATTGTAAGGACATTACTTGGAGTCGATCATCGCAATGGGACCAGTTGTTGATGACTTCGTCCAGGTGGATAAGGACGGGTTATTACATGGGAAAAAAATAAAAATCAATTTACTAATAAAAGAAAGGCAAACTTAAGACAAAAACCAAACAAAACTGGCTGAGAAGCACTTTAAAATTCACCTAGCCAACCTATGATATGATAAATCATACATGACAAAACCTAGCACTCTAATTAGCTTGTCTAATTAAGAACAAAGCAAATATGCAGAAGCTACCCATCAATTGATAAATGAAACATACTAATAACAGGAAGGAAAACTTAAAAGAAAAAACAAACAAAAATGGCTAAGAAGCACTTTCAAATGCACCAGCCAACCCATGATTTGATAAATCATACATGACAAAATTTATTACAAAACTTATGTATTAAATGTTAGCATAAGATCATGGTAGCACCACAATTGTGATTTCCACAATTACATAGCCATATATTATTAGTGCAAAATATACATTTCGTACATTAGGAATACAAATACAGGTTTAATAAATATTACATGCTGCATATTTATTAACCCCATTCATAAACACATTTCTGTACCATACAATTACAAATAACTCTGTTATTTACTAATTTTTTTCTATTATTGGCAATGGCTAATTGTGTATCGATAACTTTATTCAACATTATTATTTTTCAACAATTAATGGGATACACAAATTTACGTAAACCATATACACATCAAACATCGTATGCACAGCATATACAAATTTAGACAAACATTTTTCAGGGCTAAAGATATTAATTTAGTCAGATTATTAATGAAACAGCATATACACATTTATAGCAAATACCTATAAACTATCATATGCGTAGGAAATATTGTATACACGTTTCAGTGCTATACAATTACAAATAACTATGTTTTTTAATACGTTTTTTCTATTATTGTCATTCTCTAATTGTGTATGCATAACTTTATTCAACGTTTCTTTTTTCCAACAATTAATGGGAAACACAAATTTACGTAAACCATATACGCATCAGACATCGTATGCACAGCATATACAAATTTAGCAAAATAATTTTCAGTACTAAAGATATTAATTTATTAAGATTATTAAGGAAGCAGTATATACACATTCACAACAAATACCTATAAATTGTCATATGCATTGGAAATATCATATACACGTTTTAGTAACATACAATTACAAATGACTATGTTTTTTACTACGTTTTTTCTATTGTGGTAACTGCCTAATTGTGTATGTATAACTTTATTCAACATTACTTTTTTTCAACATTTAGTCGCAAACACAAATTTTCGTAAACCTAACTGCTACTTATCATTAACCATTGGCAGTTTTAAATAAACAACAACACTTGTAAATAAATTAATGTGGGAATGATTACCTGCCGAGGTGGATGCGGGTGTTGTTGGACGTTTCGTGCAAACTCTTGGATCCGTAGTCAATGTAGCTGGGGCAATATAAATAAAGGAAGTAAATAGGCGGTGTTATGTTAAAGAGTGGAATAATTTGAAGATGGAGTATAATTTGTCAAGTTACCTGTGGAACATCCCGGCTCTCGGGTAACTACTTTAGGACTGCAAATATATGATGGGTCACGTGTAGCTGTGTTCGGCTCGGAGGGGGCAGTCAATTTCAGACCATAGTATTTCTGGGTTTTTCCATCGTGTGTCTTTATTGTTGATGAGTAGAGGGATAGGTTACCAGCTAACAAACTCGATGGAGGCAGCAAAGAGTAATCTGGTGCCAAGCAGGAAAGTCAATAGAAACTGTTAGGAGTTGACAGATTTGGAAACCATATTTAGGGACTCTTCAGCAGCCCTATTGATGTAATTACCTATTGACTTGGGTGTGGCGTTTACAATGGTATGGGTGTGTACGTTTTCATGCGTATTGAAAGTACCTGCACGTTTGACATTAAATTCAGAAAAATGCAAAAAAGGTAGAGATACGCTGAAAAAGGGGATAGAGGGTATTTGTATGCATAGTGCAGGGGTACCTGGATGGTTCGGAGTATAAATTGTAAAACTGTCGACTGTTGTAGTTGCTATGCTGGCACCTGCACTTTGGTGTGCGTAATGTCGGGAATTTAAGAGCAGGCCACCGAACGAAAGTATTCCCCCGCAACCTGATGGTTTTGATGTTGTGTAAATTGTCATCGGGCCCTTTAAGAAATCCGAGAATTGAATCCGCTCTAAATGACCTGGTAACTGAAAAAATATTAAAAACCATCCATGTGTGTGTGTGTGTGTGTATATATATACTATATATATATATATATATATATATATATATATATATATGTATATATATATATATATATATATATATATATATATTGTTATAATTCAGTAGGCTTATAACTACCTTTAGAGGTTTGATTCTTGATGTTATAATTCAATAGGCTTATAACTACCTTTAGAGGTTTGATTATTGATTAAGAATGCTAATAATGAAGTGTAAGAACAAAGATGATAATGGAGAGAAAGAAAGAAACACTTTGTAAGTGTGAGAAATGGTGCAAGTTTAATGCTTGCATTCATGGCTATTTATAGCAAAAATGTCACAAGTTTAGGTAATACAATAATATTACTTTTGTGTACCAATAATTGACTATCCATTTATATATATATTTATATATTATAACACTCCCCCTTGGATAGCAATTTTGTTTGTTGAAGATCAACTGTAAGTTACTGCCTCGTTAAAAACCTTGCTAAAGAAAACCCAGTGGGAAAAAACTTTAGCTAAGGGAAAAAGAGTGCAGCATGGAGTTGACTCCCCCTCAAGTAGACATCGCTTCAGTTGTTACATCTTTTGAACATGTCTCATGCCAATGTTATGAACGTGTGTTCTGAAAATAGCAGTTGGAAGTGCTTTCGTGAAAAGATCAGCAGAGTTTTTGCTGGATTGAACATATCTCATTTCAATCTCTTTGTCCTTAATGAGATTTTGAGTGTATGAGAAGAATCTACGAGGTATGTGTTTGGTTCGGTCACTTTTGATATACCCTTCTTTCATCTGTGCTATGCAAGCTGCATGATCTTCATAGATAATTGTTGGACTTTTATCGCATTTTAGTCCACAAGAATCAGTAATGATTTGTGTCATTGATCTCAACCAAAAACATTCCCGAGTAACTTCATGTAATGCAATCACTTCGGCATGATTTGATGATGTAGCAACAAGTGTTTGTTTTTGAGAACACCATGATATTGCAGTACCTCCATTTAGGAATACATATCCAGTTTGAGATTTAGCTTTATGTGGATCAGATAAATAACCTGCATCAGCATAACCAACCAAATCTTGTTTTGATTCGTTAGAATAAAATAATCCTAAATCAGTAGTTCCTCGAAGGTATCGAAATATGTGTTTGATCCCATTCCAGTGTCTTTTGGTAGGAGCAGAGCTGAACCTTGCCAACAAATTAACTGCAAAAGAAATGTCAGGTCTTGTACAATTTGTAAGATACATAAGAGCTCCAATTGCACTAAGATATGGTACTTCTGGTCCAAGAATATCTTCATTATCTTCACATGGACGAAATGGATCAGTTTCAACATTGAGTGATCTAACAACCATAGGAGTACTTAATGGTTTTGCCTTGTCCATATTGAAACGTTTCAAAATCTTTTCAGTATATGTTGTTTGATGTACAAGTAAACCATTATGCATATGCTCAATTTGTAAACCAAGGCAATACTTGGTTTTTCCGAGATCTTTCATTTCAAATTCTTTCTTTAGAAGTTGAGTGGCTTCATGGATCTCTTTATTTGTACCTATGATGTTAAGATCATCAACATAAACAGCTATGATCACATATCCAGATGTTGTTTTCTTAATGAAAACACAAGGGCAAGTAAGGTTATTTGTATACCCTTTGCTTATCAAGTAATCACTTAATCGGTTATACCACATACGTCCCGATTGTTTTAACCCATATAAAGATCTCTGTAATTTAATCGAATACATTTCTTTGGGTTTTGCATTTGATGCTTCTGGTACCTTAAATCCTTCAGGTACCTTCATATATATATATATATATATCACTATCAAGTGATCCATATAGATAAGCAGTCACAACATCCATGAGATGCATTTCAAAATTTTTAGAAACTGCCAGGCTGATTAAGTATCTAAAAGTAATTGCATCCATAACAGGAGAATAAGTTTCTTCATAATCAATTCCCGGTCTTTGAGAAAAACCTTGAGCTACAAGTCTAGCTTTATACCTTGTAACTTCATTTTTCTCATTTCTTTTTCGAACAAAAATCCATCTGTATCCTACAGGTTTCACATCTTTAGGAGTGAGAATGATGGATCCGAAAACTTTTCTTTTATTGAGTGATTCTAATTCAGCTCGTATTGCTTCTTTTCATTGAGCCCAATCATGTCTATTTTGACATTCAACCATAGATGTTGGTTCTGGATCATCATCATTATTCATGATGTCATATGCAACATTAAATGAAAATTTCTCATCAAGATTTTTTATTTCATTTCGGTTCCATAATATTTTTGAATGTGCATAATTGATTGCAATTTCTGTATTGACATCATCAATCTCCTCTGCAGTAGGAGTACTGATTTGTGGTTCTTCTTGAACACTTTTCTTTACCTTATTATCAGCTGATTTTCTTTTTCGAGGATTTTTATCTTTGGAACCAACTGGTCTCCCACGTTTCAGACGTGGCATAGATTCTTGAGTGACTACATTATCAGTTTTCCGATTTGGAATCTCAACTCGAGCTGGAGTATTAACTGCTGGTATATATGATTTAGTCACCCTTTTTGTATCTGTGAATGCATCAGGCAATTGGTTTGCAAGTTCTTGTATATGCATTATCTTTTGAACTTCTGTCTCGCATTCTTTTATGCGAGGATCAAGATACTATAATTTAGGTTCACACCATGAAACATCATTTTCTTTATTTTTTATTTGTCCCCCTAATCTAGGAAACAATGTTTCATTAAAATGACAATCAGCAAAACGTGATGTAAAAACATCACCTGTCATAGGTTCAATATACCTTATGATTGAAGATGTTTCATATCCAACATATATTCCCAACCTCCTTTGAGGACCCATTTTTGTACGTTGTGGTGTCGCAATTGGAACATACACTGCACAATCAAATGTTCTAAGATGGGAAATATTTGGCTCTTGACCAAAAACAAGTTGTAGGGGGGAATATTTATGACTTGCACTTGGTCTTATACGAATCAATGCAGCAGCATGTAAAATTGCATGACCCTATATAGATACAGGGAGTTTTGTTCTCATTATCAATGGTCTAGCGATTAACTGTAAACGTTTAATCAATGACTCGGCTAAACCATTTTGTGTATGCACATGAGCAACAGAATGTTCAACAACAATTCCTATAGACATGCAATAGTCATTAAATGCTTGAGATGTAAATTCACCAGCATTATCAAGTCTCACCCTTTTAATGGTGTAATCAGGAAAATGAGCTCTCAATTTAATAATTTGGGCAAGAAATTTTGCAAATGCCACATTACGGCTTGATAACAGACAAACATGAGACCATATGCTAGATGCGTCTATTAGAACTATGAAATATCTAAATGGTCCACATGGTGGATGAATTGGTTCACATATATCACCTTGAATTCTTCCAAGAAACATTGGTGATTCTTTCTCAACCTTAAGTGGTGAGGGTCTAGTTATCAATTTTCCAAGAGAGCAAGATGTACATGGAACCGTTGTATCATGATGGATTTTTCTATCCTTTAGTGGATGTCCATGAGTACATTCAATAATCCTTTTCATCATTGTTGATCCTGGATGGCCTAATCTGTTATGCCATAAACTGAATACACCAGGATCAATATATTTTTTGTTAACTACCATATGTATTTCTGGTACATTTATATGTGTATAATGTAATCCAGAACTAAGTCTTGGCAGTTTTTCAATCACATGACTCTTGTCAGTGATACTTAAATATTTCTCATTTTCTGTTGTCACTGACTGATAATCATGCCCGTTAAGGTATATGTCGGAGAAACTCAATAAATTTCTGCTTGACTTGGGAGAAAATAAGGCATCATTTATTAAAAATTTTGTACCATTTGGTAGTATAAAATTTGCCTTTCCTATCCCTTTTATCAAGTTAGCAGGTCCTGGTATTGTATGTATAGTTCCTTCCGTTGGTTTTAGATCAATAAAATATTTCTCGGATTTAAGTATCGTGTGTGTAGTTCCACTGTCTGCTATACAGAGATCTCCACTACTTGATTGATGTTGTATTCCAGCAAAATTCATATTGAACTTTATATATAAGAAATAAATAGTGAGTACATTAATATTACACAATATTTTACACGCAAATAGATAGTACTGAAACATTTAGCAAACATAATGACAAAGACAGACGATATTAAATCGTTTATTTTTTGAAAGACACACAACTTAAACATTCAAGAGATCTTCATATAAATCAAATGGTTTCTCAGTGACTGTTGGATCGACGTTATCCACAAAGTTTACTTCCTTTTCTTTATCTTTCAGCGAATCCTGATACATCTTAACAAGATGTTTAGATGTTCGGCAAGTATTAGCCCAGTGGCCCATTCTACCACATCTGTAGCAAGATTCTTCAGAATTTTTAGAAGAATTTTCTTCAACATCTTGTTTAGTGGGCTTGTTTTGTGGTTGATATTTATATTTTCGTGGATTATTATTTCTTTGACCACCACGACCAAGACCACGACCACGTCCTCGCCCATTACCATTACCATAAGGATGGTTTCTACCATAGTTATGGCTTTTGGCATGATGATGGTGATGGTTATTATAACCACGACCTTGCCCGCGTCCTTGTCCCTGTTTATAATTATTTGCAGTATTTGCTTCAGGGATTGCAAGTGTACCAGTAGGACGGGATTGCTGATTTTTCATTAATAGCTCATCATTTTGCTCTGCAACTAAGAGATATGAATTAAGTTCAGGATATGTTTTGAACTTTAGCATTCTCAAATTTCTTTGCACTGTGATGTTTGCAGCATTCATTGTGGAGAAAGTTTTCTCCATCATGTCTGCATCACTTATTTCATGTCCACAGAATTTAAGTTGTGAACATGTATTATACAGAGCTGAGCTATATTCATTTACTTTCTTAAAGTCTTGGAACCTTAATGTTCTCCATTGTTCCATAGTAGCTGGAAGTAAAATTTCTCTTTGATTATTGAATCTGCTTTTGAGACCTTCCCATAAAATATGGGGATCTTCTACAGTCACATAATTATTTTGTAAGCATTCATCAATATGTTGATGAATAAAGCAACATGCCGTTGCTTGTTCTTTTTCAGAACAAGTGTTGTTTTCATTTATGGCTTCAAGAATGCCCATTGATTTAAGATGCATTTTTACTTTTATAACCCATGGCATGTAGTTGTTTCCAGTTGATTCTAAAGGAGTAAATTTAAGCTTTTCCAGATTCGACATTTTCTATTAAAACAAACAACATGATAAATTATAGTCACTTTATATTCATAAGTATATAAACATTAAACATAAATTTAATATAACATAAATGATAAGTAGGTGACAGTGTCGACCATATGTAAGCAATCATTAATAAATGTTATATAACATAAATATAAATATTAGTAAACATAAATGATAATTAGGCGACAGTGTCGGCCATATAAATGTTAGATAATAGAAATATAAATGTTAGTAACATAAATGATAATTAGGCGACAGTGTCGGCCATATAAATGTTAGATAATTGAAATATAAATGTTAGTAACATAAATGATAATTAGACGACAGTGTCGACCATATATTATTCAGGTGGTATAACCGACCATATATCATTTAGGTGGCAGAGCCAACCATAATTAGTATTAAGATTATCGTGCTGATAACGTGTTATAATTCAGTAGGCTTATAACTACCTTTAGAGGTTTGATTCTTGATGTTATAATTCAATAGGCTTATAACTACCTTTAGAGGTTTGATTATTGATTAAGAATGCTAATAATGAAGTGTAAGAACAAAGATGATAATGGAGAGAAAGAAAGAAACACTTTGTAAGTGTGAGAAATGGTGCAAGTTTAATGCTTGCATTCATGGCTATTTATAGCAAAAATATCACAAGTTTAGGTAATACAATAATATTACTTTTGTGTACCAATAATTGACTATCCATTATATATATATATATATATATATATATATATATATATATATATATATATATATATTCAGGTATACACATATCAAAACATATATTTTTATTCATATATATATTCTTACCTATATATTCATAGATACGTTTATGTACGTGTATATATTTATAACCATAGACATATTTGTACATCTATATATACATGGGACGTGCAAAAACGGAAGGTGGACGACATAGGACTATAAAGGTAGGGGCCGAAAAGAAAATGACCAGCATCAGCTACCTCAGTTTTCAACTATATTTGCAGGCTGATGGGTGCCGAGGTCGTAAAGTAAAATGCACCTATTTTTTGTACAGGGGTGTTATTACCTGAGTCCAGCTGGGCGATATTGTTGGCGGGGTTATTGTACGCCTGTTCCTCAACACTTGTGCTTCCTGAAAAAATTGGCGATAGCTGAGTATACCGATTATGGTGAACACTGACAGTGAGAATATAATGCACCGTTCATAAATAAGTCATTTTTTTTTGTCTGGTTTTTTTTAAATTATACCTAGACGAATCGAAGGTCATATCATGTCAACGTGATTTGTATAAGTACAAACAAAGCAATAATGGTATCATGCCCGTTAACTAATCACAACCTAACATGACGACAACCTGAAAAATTACTTGGGGAGGTTATCATCTTCTTCTAGTACATGGGCATTTACAGTAGCCCGAGTTTAGAACATATTTTTTTTAAACCATAGCCAAATTTTGGTATTAAATGAGTTTAGGTTGTTATAGCTTTACAAAACAAATGAACAAAATGCATATCAACAATTAAAACCATCTGTTTTAATTGGTTCTACCATGAAAATTTCGAACGTTAAAGGAAACAAATGTTATATTCTATTAGGTATCAAATTTTAGGATGGTCGATGATAAACCTGGATGAAAGTACTGTGGGTCACGTATTATGAGACCACAGAACACCTACGTTCGCCCGTTTAGTCCAGTTGCTGTTGAAGTGTGAATTGATATGGGTCCATTGAGTAAATCTGTGAGCTGCAGATGTTTTCAAACACCTGTAAAAAAAATTGATCAAAGATTGAATGGGAAAATAATTAAAGTTTAAATGGGGAAGACAACACTGGGCATTCCTTTGGAAATATGGGCAGAGGGGGAGGGCAATGTAGTTGAAGCCATGTGAGATGAGGAGCTGCTAGAATGTTTATAGTATACTTATATGGGTGTTCAAGAAAGTAACAGCTGGGACTGTTTGTATTCATAGGGGTGTTAACTTTTCCAGGCTAATTAATAGTATTGCATATAAGTTAGAGAGTTTAAGAGTAATAATTGGGAAGTGGTAACATGAAAGGGTTCCGTCATTAATAAATTTAACTCTCAACCCAGTTGACCCGGCCCTTTGGAAACATTTGAGACAAAACACAAATTCATATGATGCGTGTAATTAGAGTGCTAAATTATACCAAATGTTCCCTCGAAGCGTCTCTCCTAGCCAAATAAAAAGTGGGAAAGCTTGGCCATTAATCTTTAATAATTAGGACAAACTGTCCTGTTAACAGAATCAAATCCATGTTAAAAAAAAGAAAATCTAAACATTAACAGAAAGTAGAATTTATCAATTACGCATTTAGCCTTAATGTTAACAAATTATCCATACTTCATAACACCGATACAGTGCTTATTTAACTATACAATTTTAGATGAACTTGTTAACCTACTATGTTTACAACCCACACATACACATGTAACATGGTAAAAAGGGAAAAAAAAAAAAAGACATTTAAAGTCCCACATATGGTAACAACCCATACTAAAATAATAACTAACACAATCGAACACTTTTAGTATTCACATTTACCATAAATGCTTATGTTTAAATTTGGGTTTGTATTGTTCGATATCCATAATCTAAATTGACTAAAAGCAGTGCCGCTTTTTTTTCTTTAAGCAAAAGATGTACCTCATGGAGGATTTAGGCTCACAAATAAGCATCTCCGAATCTATATTTAGCCTTCAAATCAGGGATTTTATTGTTAATCCCTCCAACATCGGTAGTTATTTAGCCTTCAAATCAGGGATTTTATTGTTAATCCCTCCAACATCGGTAGTTTTACCATGTTTAAAGTTTCTTACCGTGATGTCAAATTATCTCAATTGCTCAGCTATGTATAATTGCCAAGGTATATTATATTCTATTGACCCGTTTCAAAATGAAGAACCTCGTGTAATTACCTGACTATTTGGATGGGGTGTTTACAAAGGGTCTGTTGCGTCCTCCCAGGTTTTTGTAATGAAAGTCCCTGCACACAGTAAAGGAATATGAGAAAACAGTGACTGGACGTCATAGAATTTCCACCAACTTCGCGTTGGTCTATATATTATTTGTGTTTATGTATTCAAACATAGATGTACTATATATATATATATATATATATATATATATATATATATATATATATATATATATATATATATATATACATATATACACATACATAAACTGAACTACTAAAAACAATTTATGCAGCTCTAGCTCATCAAAACAATATATATCAAACAATAAACCCATACAACACTTATATATATATGCAATGGAGGTTTGCTCAGTTCTATCCCAAAACGCCTAAAATGTACAATGAAAAATGAAAACCAATTCGTACTCAAGGTATACAATTCGTTTACTACTCACGTTGTGCCACTGTAAAAAACTCAGCATCGGCCACGATTTGATTGACAGTTACATACCTTTTCTAATCATCCAAGATATATAGTGTTCAAACCTGCACATTTAAAAAACTGTCGGTAAGAACCTGCACTTTAGACCTGAGATGAACGCACACAGTAACAAAGTGTATTTTAGAATGACGACATTGTTATTGTTAGATATATTTCTAACGACACCCTGACTCAATTAAGAAGGTGAAAGGTCACTGACCTGCAGAAGGCAATATGGCACGCTATACACAAAAAAGGCATAGCACCTCAGTTCGGAATACCATAGATAAATGATGTGAGTGTAATCCTTTTAAAAATCAACCAACACACCACAAACATAATGAAAATGAGGGCTGCTGATGTATAAGCAAAAATTCCCTTTATTGAGGAAGTTTATTATTTTAAGTAGCATGGAAACTAAACAAAAACACATGAAAACCCAAAAGTGTCTCAGAAAACCAACATGGAAATTTTAAAAGTCAACAGGCTGACCCTTTTTATTTATCACTAAAAAACAACCTATGCATCGGTACAAATGCTATTCTTGGGATTTGTGTCATCTCCAGCTATCCCATCCTCATCTTCAGTGTCACTTGTAACCACAAACCTGCGGGGAGAGCATAATGGTGTATATAAGAATAACGATGGGGGTTGAAGGTCACAAACATAAAAGATACGAATTTTAGTTATTCATGTAGGTCTGGTGCAATAAATGTAAGTGTACTGGCTGAATACAAATATAATTAACATCTTACTTGCGACGGGTGACACGCTCTGCAACCTTCGAAGGAGTAGGAACTTCTACGATTCTCTTTGCGGCCTTTGCTGCTGAGGGCGTAGGGCTGACCAGTTTCAAAGCTTTGTCAACGGTTGCAGGCCCTAAATCGTCTCCTGAATCTGCAGTCGGTGGGTTCTCGGGAGCAATTTCGTGAGGGTACACTTTAACACAGTTGAAACTCTCATATGGCCCGTGCTCAAAATAGGATATTGTCTTCAACAAAACGACTTGCTTGGTATTCAGGAGATTAGCGAGCGCATTCGGCAACACCGTGTTGCAAGTCTCCTAATCCGCAACACGTTAGCAAACTAAACACCTATTAACATGTGAAGTTTATTAAAAAGAGAGGCTTACCGCGTTTAGCTCGAGCAACAGCCTCGCTGCAGTGGTGTTGGTCAGTTCCTCAGCTGTCTCGTCGAAAAGAACAATAACTGTCGACGCAGTTTCGTCTGTGACATCACATTGCACACGAAACCTGAAACATTAAAATGCGTGTGACAAACCCTTTGTTAGAAAGGCAGCTCAGGTGGTTAAGCGTCACATTTGTAAAGGCTGCTATCGTCGGAGTGAATACCTTGATAGTGGTTCTGGAACAACATCGCTGCACGACTCACACCAGTGTTGGTTATGATTTCGTGAGAGCCCCTTCCGTGCCTTGCAGACACTGCAAGTGTTGTAGTACCAGCTATTTTTAGGCGGATGTTCGTGATCTCGACTCTGCACTTGAACACATCGTCCGACTACAATGAAAAGGTAGAAACCAAACAAAATTAGCTGTGAATTGCAATTGATAAGAGGAGGTCAGGTCGTAGGCGCAGTGATACTTACGATGTGCTTTTTCCCCTTCTGTACCATTGCAATCAGCTCAGAAAGCGTTCCTTCTTTTGGTGGTGGAAGCTGCCATACTGCAGAAGAATCTTCCACGTCGTCTGGGAGTTCAACCCCACTGCAAAAAGAACGGTGGAAGTTTTTTTGGAACAAAACAGTGAATAATGTGAATATTACATCTTAGTATTAGTGTGCACCGGACCTCATTTTCTCAAGGAACTTCGCAAGCGTCGGAATCTGAACGTCATTGATAATTTGGGTGGCGGAGGTGCTCGAGAGAGATAGGTTGCCTACAAATACCAAAAACTCAGTGATACAATCAGGGCATTTAGTAATCGAATTAATTGATTTATGCTATGTTCAGAGGGTACCGTTGAAGGTGTTTTTGACTGATACGGAGGTTAGAATGATGCAATACAAAGCATTAGCAGCAGGCATCCTCTCCACAAAAGACGGACCCAAGGTTCCCCAAAGTGTGGTTTTCATTCTTCGACCCCTATGCAAAAGTAAAAGATTAGAAACAAACATACATATAGCTATTGAGAGATGGGAGTAGGTTAGAGTTTTAAAGTTTAGATTGTTGAACACCTTTCATTAGCAAGGTCAAATTCTAGAATGACCGCCCCTGATTTCTGTGTTTGGGGCTCCCCGACGTTCAGGACACGTCCAACCACGTCTGTAGCATTCAGGTTCCACTTTTTCAGCAAGTTAAAAGAACAATAAACTATAGGAAAAGAACTGGGCAGGGGAAATTAAGTTATACCGATGACGTATTTGCCCAGAGTGAGTTCCATGTCTTCCATTTCAACGCAACTAAAGGGATGACAGACGAACAAAGCTTCGTCACTTGTGGGCTGTTTTCTTAGAAATGTGGAACCGGTGAGCTGAATGAGCAGCTTGTTGTCCTTCATAATACGATACTCGTCTTTATTACGGACCACATCAAAGTGGTTGAGCAAGTAGACGGATCCCTCCTTCAATCGAGGGATGAAATGGTGAGCAACATTGCTCTTAGTGGTCAACTGGATTACATCACCCTACATCACATGAAAGGCAATTCGTTAGTTTAACCGGTACAAAGCCACGGTACATAGTAGGCTAAGACATGAGAATAAAGGAGCGGTTGCAGAAAATTAGAAAATTAGGGTAAGTTGGAGAATGAGGGTTAACGAAAGTGTAAGTCGTATATTGCATACAATGTTGCTCCTATTTAAATGGCTACTTATCATTACAGGTAAATAAGAAACATAAGTCTGAGAGACCTTTTAAATACAATTATAACCAAAGTGTTGCACACACCCTAAAAACCAAGGTTGATAACCTTTATTTGTGGGTAAATACCTTCTAAATCTATGACCTTTATGTAGGTTAAAACGGTCTAACAGTAAACACGGTCGAAAGTAAAGCACTGAATAAGTATGAGGAATAGTCTACTGTGAAACAATATCATTTTTTCAAAAATAGATTTAACCTCTGTTTATCAATAAAACCTGTAATAGGATATAGTTTTGACCAATAGTGTATAAGTATCATTCACCTATTTGAACCTCAGCCAGTAATTAGATATTCATTTAGAAATAAGCACATAATAATGCAACAAAATTAGCCAATGTAAATGCAAATCAAAAGTTAATTTGTAGACCTGTTCATCTGAAGTGATGAAGTCTGTGCTCAGATACGTGCCGTAGGCGGTATACGTATCCCAACTTCTACATATCATGAGTTTCACCTCAGCTTCCTTGACAATTTCGAGCAGCCTAAGAAAGGCGTATGGTTTTCTCTCAACACTGCCGGCGGGTGTTTCTTTAGCATGTGCCATTGTAATATTATTAATTTACTATTCTGTTGCAGGTGATATTGTAGACAATACTGAGTGACCTTGCAATTTATACCCATCCCAAACATGTATCTGGTAATGCAGGAAACCAATGGGCTCTTCAACAGATGAATTGAATTAAAAGATTCAATTGGACAAACGAAGGGCTCTGCAACAGGCACATTCAATTCAGATATTGAATTGGAGTAATAGGAAACAGAGTAACCGTCCAATTTTTTACCAAACCAAATATCTTGAATTAAAATTGACTGTAATATAGGATTTGAATTGGGTTCACCATGGGAAAATTAGGGTTTGCCGGATACAGATCTGGGATGAAGGGAGGTGGACGATTGATTTAGGGGGAAGATAGGGTTCATACAGAAGATGCAATTGCATAACCGTCGAACATGATTCTGCAATTAAAGTCGAATAGGGAGAAGAAACGGTGAAGACATAAGAGTTGTGGCCAGTAGCGGGATAAATGGATTTAATTAAATAAATTTATCAGTTTTATATGTAATTTACAATCCTTTTTATGGATGAATTGAATTTTTATTTTTATATATATATTAATATAGTAAACGTATTTAAATTGGAATTAGCATGGAAAAACTTATTAAAATTGCAATTGTAGGAATAAATACCATGGAATTAATTATGCTGGTTTATGACACAGGATGTCAATATTTAGGTAGTAATAGATTACTCTAATGTACTTTCAAATTTGAATTAATTTTAAGACCTCTGGGTAATTGGTTGAAGTCTACACAAGATACTCAGTTTTTTCCATAAATAAAAAAACAAATTAAATTAAAACGACCAGAATATCAAATGATATGGTTAATGTAGATTTTTTGAATTTGTTTAATTAATCCGTCAATATTAGCCACAATACTAAGTATTGGGTCCTTCGATCAAACATTTGCTAATCAAATTAACATCATTCAAACATTACCAATCAAACGACACTACTGACAAACATGAAAAAAACAAAAAATATTTCTAATCAATACCAACAAACATGAAAAAAAGCAAAAAAATATAGTGACATCCAACTAGGAGTGTGCACCATTTGATTTCAAACCGAATAGAATATCGAATCGAATCAAATAAAAAAAAAATCATACCGAAATTTTTAAACGGTTTTCGAATCGATCGAGACCGAAACCAAATTAGTAATTCTGTTTTTGGTTTGGTTTATGGGTTTTGAAAATTTTAAATTCGGTTAACCGAAAACCCAATTAAAAACCGAATTCAAATTAATAACATATTAAAACACATTTATAACTATAATATCGATATATTTATATTATATTTGATGGATTATTACACTTTTATTAAACAATAAAATGTTATATACCATGTATACTTAAATTAATTCTACAATCATTATTCCTAATTTATATGTAAGTTTATGCTAGTTAGGATTTTTATTTTTTGTGATTTTCGGTTTTAACCGAAACCAAGCCGAAATCAAATTCGGTTTTGGTTATCGTTTTGATATTTAAATTTGGTTTCGGTTTGATTTTCGATTTTGATTTTATAAGTTTCAAAACAGAAAAACTGAACCGAAAAAATCGAAAAACCAAAAACCGAACCGATGAACACCCCTATATCCAACCTCTGAATCTTCGTGTAGGAACAAAACGAAATAATCCTCGAAAATAATCACCGCAGAGAAAATTGAACAATTATATGAACTTCCGAAGAAACTGTAATTCGATCCTAAAACAAAAATACGAGGGATGACACACTGAAACAATACCAACATACAAACTAACATACAAACAAATTAAAATCTTGCGAACCCAATTCAACCCTCACTCTGACGACCAACTCTACCAAATCTCCTAAACATGCTAACTAATATAACCCGATACCAATAATCCGCCAAAACCATGCCACCCAATCTCCTAAGTGACCACCCAAAAATGTCGTCCAACCTACGAAATCATCACCGAAAATCCAAGAACATCATCCGAGTGACCGAATCTCAGAAATTAAAAAAATCTACACCCGAAAATTGACTAACCCCGAAGGTACTCAGTTGATGGTGGAATATCACCGTATATATACCACTATGGACGGCTATCGTAAGACAAACAACATACACAAGTATATTTACTCACATGTACGCAACTTAAATGTGTTATTTCGTGATGGTTTCTAACCATCTCCCTAAAACCTGGAGATACAGTCACTATTCATCACCTTTTCCCATGCAAACAATCGATCGGATATATCTAATAAAAATCCTAAATTTTGATATTCAACCAATAATCAAACCCATTTCCTATGATTGAACCATTGCATATTCTTTGAATAAGTATATAATTTTTTAAATTTTTTTATGTAAGGTAAAACATACATAAAAAAAACTAAATAAGAATAAAGATATATCTTTTTAATAATACGCCCTAGGATTCGTATGAAATAATTCTTATTTTCATACAAAATTTATCCATTTTATTTAAGTCCGGGACTTGCAGGAGTTACGAAAGATGGCAACAGCAGTTTAGAAGGATAGCATGAACAAATGGACCGATACAATGATAAAGTGTTGGATAGAAGAATTCCGGATAAAACGTAAACAAGATATACCGCATAAAATATATTTGGATATAGGTTATCGTGAAGAAACACTTAAAGAATAAAATAGGCCATGTTCACACATAAGCCCATTAACTTGGACAATCGTGTGTGCTTTCATGTAGCATGTACACGAGCACCAAAATATGTAGACAGTGGCACACGAAGGGAACGTATGTGCCACGTCAGCCCTAATACTCAGAAAGTTTGTTATATACGCAAGTGGTATGTGTGCCACGTCAACCACTTATGAAACAATTTCCCGTCTATAGATAGACCCCTCGGGGTCACTCTTTTGAAACACATTCAATCAATGTAAACTTACTCCGTCAAATTCATGTCATAGATCATAGTTTACTCAATTCCGATTGCATACTGTCAAACACCGGAGTTCCTTCATCTCAAATATCAATTACTCAATCATATTGAGCCGATTAATTCAATTGATTGTTTTACACCCTCGCAAATCCAAATTCCAATCGTGTTTGCACGTTTATTGGAGTTAACTAACTGATCAATCTTATTTTTCCCAAATTAAGCACTCAAACTTGTTACTAGCAGTTTCAGGTTCGATCAAATGGTGCTGTCTAAATATACGAACAAATCAACGCTGCTCTTAAAGAATTGTATGGCATCGAAAGCGGGAGTTTCAGATCTTGATCAAGCTCAGAAGAATCCAGAAGCACCAGTGGTGGCTGAGAAATCTGTTTCTCGCATACAATTTGGAACAATGAACACTGGAAACATGATATATGCAAGATGAAGTCATGAAAATGTGTTCGACAATGGTGATGAACATCATCGGAAACATCTCCGGTCAAGGCAAGGAGGTTGAACTTCAATCTCACAGGATAGACGGTTGGAGGACTATATGAATAAGTTCTACTCCGGAGGATACAAGCATGATAGAAAAAATTATCGTGGAAGACATTGGAACTCGGATATTGACAAAATTGAAGAGTATGTTTGCATGAAAATATCCGACAATGAGTAAGGACCCACAAGTTAAGGATCAATTTAAAAGTCGGCAAAAAATAAAGCTTTGGGTTCTTGCCACCAGTCCAGTAAGGAAATGAGGGAATGATGTTGGAAGAAGCAAATATATGGCTAACGTAACTCTTAAATCAAGCGGGCACCACCAGCTTACAAGCATTCACTATCTCAACCCGTGGTTAAGCAATTGGCGACCCAGTCTCAAAATTGGCGACCCAGTCTACCTATAAAAGGAAGGCTTCAAACGTTCATTTTCTTCATTCAGAAAACTCAGAGCTCTCTCTCTCTCTCTCTCTCGTACCGAGTTTTCACCCTTCTTTCTCTCTCACATCACAATTCTGCAAGCTTAGGCTAGTTTAGTATAAATTAGTATGAGTTTTGTAAGCTCATAAGAATTCTGTCTATACTTCTTAGAGCAAGAGTTGGAGCTGTGTCTTATGTAATATTTGTCTATGAATAACACATAAGAGAATCATGGAGATAGCAAGCATTACAAGGATCATCTTTGATCACTTGTAAGCTTATCTATTACTACGTTTATTTTATATTGCGATAATTAGACTTTATAATTATATAATTGTTATATGTGTTTTTATAATAATTATTAATATATATTGCTATCATAATATTTATAAACACTATCATGTAATATTCAATACTGAATATTATATATATATATATATATATATATATATATATATATATATATATATATATATATATATATATATATATATATATATATATATATATATATATATATATATATATATATATATATGTTAAATAATAAAATTATTAATATATCTTTTAAAGTACGAACTATAAACTTAACAAAACTATTGGAAACTATTTTATACACTTAACGTTAATCAGCTAAAATTCTGGTTCACGATTACCCTTTTTAACTGTTTGTGCGGTTAACGGTTTACTCATACTTAAAACGACAAAATTCTTATTAAATTCGTTATTTATCTTTGTTAACATCTAAGGTGATATTGAAGTAATTATATTTATGTAATTATGGACCTGACTGGCCGTATTGGTTGAGATAAACAGCTTGATTGTAAAGGATGTCTTTTAGTAGTCTACATATATAACTAAACAATTCAAGACATTGCACTCGATTTTCTTCCACCGTCTACACCATAGAACTTTCTACTAAAAAGACGTTGTATATATATAAATAGTTCGTATGTTTTCTAAAACCATTTACTAAAACATTGTTGGTAATAAAAACTATAATTAAATCGGGCTCCGTCTTATACGGATAGCCTAAGATAAGGCCGCCTATACTCTATAAGGGTGCGGTGTCGGGGACATGTAAGTTACCCTATAGTCAGAATCACCCTTGGCTTAAAGATACCAGTAACATCCTTAATTGGAACTGGACCAACTAAGGAGGGATTTAAGTTCACAACACGTTTTAATAAATAGAAATCATCTCCGATAATATCAAATAAAACTTATAAAAGATATACACTATAAAAGTTTGATAGATATATCTATCCTTATATATATATATATATATATATATATATATATATATATATATATATATATATATATATATATATATATATATATATATATATATAATATTAAGTAGTAGTTAAGTAGGTAGGTCGTAAAATAGAAAAATGCAGCACAAAAATATTTAACAACTATATTAGAATCATAAAACAGAATAGTACTCATAAAAATATAATAAAAAACATTAAATTAAATCTAGATAAAGAAACCTTGTAATTCTCATCCAAAGTGTTGAGTCGTGTGACGACCCTAGGTTATACTTACGCTATCTACGCATCAGATAACTGTGAGTACAAGCTCATGTCAAGCTCTTATAAATAATAATACCTCTGATGTACTCGTGCGACAGGTCTCGCTCTCTGAAAAGCTGAAAGGCCCAGCTCTTCAAACGACTAGAGAGACGCAACCGGGACCGACCGTCGCGAGTAAAACCCAGGAGTCCGTCTAGTTTACCCCATCATCCACCATCCATCCATTCATCCATTTCGGGAGAAAAAGACGTGACGTTCACGGGCGCGTCAGTAATGTACCTGTTACAACTAGAATCACTAAACTTGGGGGACATAATGATACACCCAAGGATCAGTATCAAATAATTCTTATTTTCATACAAGAATTATCCATTTTATAAAAGTTCGGGACCGATAGGAGTTACGAATTGAATGATGCAGACAATAGTTAAGGTCAGACGTGTGTTTAGAAAAAAATCAAATGATAACATGAACAAATGGACCAGCACCGTGATCAAGTGCAGGATAGAAGAATTCCGGATATAACATAAAAAAGGCAGGTCGGATAAAATATCCGGATAAAAGTTTTCGTGAAGAAATACTTAAGGAATAACCTAGGCCGAGTTCACATTTAAGCCTTTTAACTTGGACAATCGTGTGTGCTATAATGTAGCCTGCAAACACGCACCAAAGATCTAGGTAGTCGCACATAAGGAGAGAGTCTATGCCACTTCAGCTTGAATAATCATGAAAGTTTGTTATACACACAATTGGAACCACTCATGTAACAACTTTCCCGTCTTTAAATAGACCCTTTGTGTCACTAATTTCAAACACATTCAATGACTGTAAACATACTCTGTGAAAATCATCTTAGACATCATAGTTTACTCAATTCCGATTGAATTCCGACCGTTTATTCATCTCAGATATTAATTACTCAATCCTATTAAATACATTAATTCTATTGATTGTTTTACACCCCCACGAATCCATGTTCCAATTGGGTTTACATGTTTATCGGAGTTAACAATCGATCAATCTTATTATTTCTCAAACTTGTTACTAGCAATTTCAGGTTCGATCACTTATAAAATTGGATGTCCGTGAAAAGATACAAAAAAACAATGAGAAATTAAAAGGAATTCATCGTGTTTTAGTAAGAGATACGGAGTATAATTTTAGTGTTTAAATGAAATAAGATTCACCTCGAAAGGCTTCAATGTGAATTTAACAAAAGTCGATAGGATGAGTAAGTTATTTTTTCGCTTTTTGCACCATATTTGCCCCTTTTGATAAACGAAATCATCATAAGTTAACTAGGGTTACTTAAGTAAGTGTAAATTTGGACAAATAATACGCTCAAAGAATATATGTTAAGCATCATTTTATTCATGCAAATTTTCTAAATATGTTACAAAGTTAATTAATTAAACTCATAATTTTTAATTTTAAATATCTATTAAAAATAAATTTATAATCTTCATGAAAATCTTAACTTCAAGACACAGGTTAGAAAATCTCAATAAGTAGATATGTGTAATGGAATATTGACTAGTTTAATAACTAAGTTTTATGATATACTTGAAATAGTTTAGTTTATTTAATTTAATAATGCTAATAAAATAAAAGTTAGTCAATTTGGTATTAACGCTATAAATATTTGAGAAAATTCACCATTCTTTTTTTCCAAAAAAAATAACACGCACTTTTATAGAAGCAAAAACGTTTTTTAAAAGAAACTTTCTGAACCAAAAAATACAACAAGTGATCGAAGAGGCTCGAACCTAAAGAACGAGAATAAGCTAGAATTATCTAACACCGTGCCTCAACTACAAAAAAAAACCCGAGTAGCGAACAAACTAAAACTAAATACCAAAAGGCAACAACCAAAACGTGCCTACAATAAATCTACAAAACACAAACACACTAAAGCAACAGACCAACAAAACAAAATAACCACCAAATTATGGAACCAAAAATGAATCATTCAAACACTAATAAAAGATATCCAATTAATTTTAACTCTCCATATTGTAGCTTTCTACCGATATATATATATATATATATATATATATATATATATATATATATATATATATATATATATATATATATATATATATATATATAGACTGTTATATGACTATCTCATACAAATATTGTATTGTTGATTTAATATGTCTTTTTAACGGTGGTTAAGAGTCATTGACAGGATTTGAATGTGATATCGGAACCCACCTACATTTTTATGGAAGAATATTACAGTGCTATTGCCCCTCGGGAGTAAACACCCACGATGAATCTATAAGGACATAGCGTATGGTAAAACCCCCTCGGATGAGGTTAAAGCGCATAACCGAGGCCCACGGAATGGATAGGTAACCACAAGAAATATTACATCACATGAGAGTCGAACTCCCGATCTCCTTTAAAAAAAATCAGATCACTACCAACACACCAACACCTTGCGGTATATAATGTGTAGTTTAAATACACTCGTTAAACTACACTCAATTACAACATAATTTTTTTCAAGGAGAATATCGTATATCTTTGAACTAAACATCAATTTTACATATTTTCCAAACTAAGTACCCTAATATCTTATATTTCCAACTTAAACATCAAATTTCCTCAAATTTACCCATTCTCTTTATTTAATTATCATTAATACATTTTAACGTTATTATTATTATTATTATTATTATTATTATTATTATTATTATTATTATTATTATTATTATTACTACTACTACTACTACTACTACTATTGACGATAAAACGAAAACTTTATAACACATCTTTTTTCTCGAAAAGAGAAAAAGAAAAACAAAATACAAGAAGGAAACACGGACAGGGCACGAAAGAAAACTAAAGCTTACAACTCAACCTGAACTAAAGATAATTAAACTCGAGACTTGCCGAGAACCAACTCTCAAAACGACAATTAACGAAAAAAGTGAACAAACTAATAATGAAAGCAACAATTATCAATCAACAAAAATAGTCAAACCCCATCCGGCAACTTCATTCTCATCTCTAAAAATGGGGTACGACCTAGGTACCTCATCGCCGGTGTTGTCGAAGTCATTATCCACACAAGCATTGAAAGAAAAAGTCGAACCGTTTCAGATCCCATTACCGGTGATATTACCCAAGCGAGGAGGATTTATTACCTGTTTTCTTTATATAATTATTATTCCATCTTTCCCAATCTCTGAATCTGGTAAATCATTTGCAATCACCACTTTCACTTTTCATCACTTTCATAAAATCATATCTCCTTCTATAATCACTAGCATAACATGGAGTTTTCAACATAATGAATGTTTTAGCGAAACAAATTAAAGAAAACTAAATCAGTTAACGAACCACTACCTATGTATGCTTTTGAACCTTAGTACAACACCCTTCATTGCCATTAGACGAACCACTACATATGTATGCTTTTAAACCTTAGTACAACACCCTCCATTGCCATTAGACGAACCACTACATATGTATGCTTTTAAACCTTAGTAGTTAGTACAACACCCTTCATTGCCATTAGACACCATCAGTACAACACCCACACAAGAAAATTGAAAAAAAAAAAAAAAAAAAAATATATATATATTGAAAAGTTGAATACATTGCGTACAACATCAGTGCACCACCTTCACTTAATTCCACCAACACTTACAGGTACGGCATATTTTTAGTACAAATTAACAAAAATTAAAAATGTTTACGTACTATTGAGTATTTCGAGTAGTAATATAGAATGATATATGTATGTAAAGAAGAGATATAACTGTTAGAATGTAGTTGTTTTAGATTAGTTTAATGTGATAAAATAATGTATTGGTTTTAATTGATTAGTTGACTTGTTGTTGTAAGTGAGGGGATGTTTTGAAGTATTACAAGTTGAAGACTTAGATTTAGAAATGAAAGCTTTTTATTACTTGAGTTTTTGGTGCATCAAATTTGGAAGACATCAAACCTATTTATAGGCTTCAATGGAGGCTTTTCTAGCATTTTCTTGATATTTTTGACAAGCTAAACATCTACAAACTTCAAGCTATTATCTTCTTAAATATCTACTAATAAATATCTTACTCACTAATTAATTCTAGAATTATCTAGAAATACATTAACTTTTAACACTCCTCCTTAATGTATTTCGATGTTACTCCCAGCATGTTGCGTAAGAGCTCGAACTTGGGTCTTGGCAACGCTTTAGTGAAAATATCTGCAATCTGCTCTTCGGCCTTGTAGTATTTTAATTCAATATCTTTCTTGGCGGAGACTTCTCGTAAAAAGTGATATTTGATATCAATGTGTTTTTTCTACCATGAAACACAGGATTCTTTGCCATCGCGATTGCAGACTTGTTGTCGCAGAATATTTTTGTAGCGTCGTCTTGTTTTTCGCCCATGTCTTCTAGAATTCTTCTTAGCCAAATCGCTTGATTAGCTGAGTTAGCGGCAGCGACGTACTCGGCTTCGGCTGACGATTGTGCCACCGTTTCTTGTTTCTTTGATGTCCATGAGAATACACCAGATCCAAGTGTGAATGCGTATCCTGAAGTACTTCTCATGTCATCTACCGATCCTGCCCAATCGCTATCTGTGTATCCATGAAGCTTCGAGTCTATTGTGGGCTTGTACCATATACCATAGTCCATGGTACCTTGCAAGTATCGTAATATTCTTTTAGAAGCTCCGTAATGTATTTGAGTAGGGTTTTGCATGTACCTAGATAGTAGACTCGTTGCGTACATGATATCTGGTCTTGTTGCTGTCAGATAAAGTAGGCTTCCGATGAGACTTCTGAATCCTGAGGTGTCTGCTTTCTCAGATCCATCTTCTTTTGTCATCTTCTCATTGGCGACTAGTGGCGTGGCTACGGTTTTACAACCGTATAGTTTGAACTTTTTCAGGAGATTTTCCGTGTATTTCTTCACTTTCTTTCGTGAACTTTGCTCGATGATTTTGTTTTAAACGACAATCTTTTTCTAGATGCCCAAATCTTTTGCAGTTATTGCAATGTGGCTTCCCTTTGTGGAAACAATCTTTCTCCAAGTGGTTTGTCTTTTTACAGATACCACATGGAGGGTAGCTTTTTCTTCTCTGATCAAACCCGGTTCTGGGTTTATCTCCTCCTCTCGAATTTTCTTCAGAGTTTCTTTTCCCCTCATTTTTAGATTTTTGAGACCTTAAGTTGAGTTTAGACTGAAAGGCACTTCCGAGTGAGTTTTCACTACGCCGACTCAGTCTAGCCTCATATAATTCAAGAGAGCCAATTAATTCTGGTACCGACAGAGTCTCGATGTCTTTCGACTCTTCGATAGCAGTAATGACATGATCGTATTTTTCAGTCATACTGATAAGTATCTTTTCTACGATCCTTTTGTCAGTTATATTATCTCCATAGGCTCTCATTTGATTTACTATTTCTTTGATTCTAGAATAGTAATCTTTTACGGTCTCAGTCTCTTTCATATTTAAATTTTCAAAATCTCGTCTTAGAGTTTGTAGTTTGACGGATCTCACCTTGGCATTTCCTTGAAATTTTTCTTGAAGGATTTTCCACGCCTCTTTGGCTGTCGTAGCTCCCATGATTCGTGGAAAGATAGACGATGTCAAGGCTTGTTGAATGTAGCCTAGAGCAGCAGCATTTCTGACTACATTTTTGTTGTATTTTTCTTGTTCTTCCGCGGACAGAGTTCCGACGTCTTTTGGAGTTGTGAACCCGACTTCAACAATATCCCACAAGCTTTGTGCTTGAAAATATGTCTTCATTCAGATACTCCAAAAATCATAGTTGTCGCCATCAAAGATGGGGACGGGAATATTGTATGCACCAACAGTAGTCATGGTGTATTCGAACAACGCCCAACACGGATCTTGATACCACTTGTTAGAATGTAGTTGTTTTAGATTAGTTTAATGTGATAAAATAATGTATTGGTTTTAATTGATTAGTTGACTTGTTGTTGTAAGTGAGGGGATGTTTTGAAGTATTACAAGTTGAAGACTTAGATTTAGAAATGAAAGCTTTTTATTACTTGAGTTTTTAGTGCATCAAATTTGGAAGACATTAAGCCTATTTATAGGCTTCAATGGAGGCTTCTAGCATTTTCTTGATATTTTTGACTAGCTAAACATCTACAAACTTCTAGCTATTATCTTCTTAAATATCTACTAATAAATATCTTACTCACTAATTAATTCTAGAATTATCTAGAAATACATTAACTTTTAACAATAACGTTATGATAATGATTAAAAGTGAAAAAGAGGTTATCGCAATTGATTTACCAGATTGAAAGATTGAGGAAGATGGAATATAGTTTCCAATAAATCTCTATCACTATGATGTCATAACTGAGGAATACACAAGTTTAAAAAACTTCAAAATTAAAAAGAAAAATTTTAAGCTATCTATAATAATGTCATTAAAATAATTAATTTTTTATTTAATAAAAATATTAACATGTTAATTGTACAATATGGGAAACATTATGTATAATCTTATGATAAAACACTCCATGAGCATATGTACAATATTTGAAGCATTATGTACAACTTAATGACAAAACATCTCATGTCTATATATACGATATTTGAAGTATTAAGTACAACCTACACTCCGATAACCATATATACAATGTTTAAAACAAATGGTACAATATTTTACAAAATTCTCTATGAACACATGTACAAACTTTATAGAATATTTTACAACCTTCATACAATAATTGTATTTTAATTTTAATTTTTTTTATAGTTAGTCATTTATTATTAATACTTAATATAAAAAATATAAATATTTAATTTTTAAGCCAACTTTATTATAATTAAAATTATAATTATTTTTTATTATTATTTAAAAATAGGTTCTCTTTACGGGATTAAATAGGTTAAATATGTATTCGAAATACATGTCTCAATAAAAGGTTTTAATGTAGACTTTTATGACAACGAAATTAGTAATTGTGTTGAAATTTAAACGATGGTGATGGGAGAATGAAGATAGTTCATTTTCCCGTTAAATATTTTTGTAGTTTATCTTTGATTATTTTAGATACATATGTTACCGGCAAAATATTTGTGATACGTTTTCGTTGTAATTATTTGCTATATGCATTTTATAAGTTTCAATGACTTGGTTATGTTTCTCAATGGTTTGATAAGTATTCTCGATAATAATATGTTTAAACTTAAATTATTTAATAAACCCGTGATTTCACGGGTCTTTTTACTAGTAATTAAATAAAGGTTAAATGACCCGAAAAGGTAACATAATTAGTTACTCAATTTGACAATTAAGGTAACCTCCAATCTGATTAATAAAAAAAGGATTGCAATTTAATTTTTGTTCACAAAAAGAATTACGTGTTCAATTATTTTTTTTTTTAAATTGAGGTAATATCAAATGAACATAAAATCTAAAATCACGAATTACTTCAAATTGAGACTTGAAACAGATTCTTAGAGCTTCGATTTTATTTTTTGTTTAGCAATTAGATCCAAAACATCATGAAAAACAATGAATCGAGATGAACAAGTCGTTTGAACAAGTCGAGATGAACAAGTCAATTCATTATTTTTCACGATGTTTTGGTTCTAGTTGTTTCACAAAAAATGATAATCGAAGCTCTAGGAATCTGTTTCAAATCTAAATTTGAAGTAATTCGTGATTTAAGATTTTGTGTTAATTGGATATTACTTCAATTTTAAAAAATTTGAACACCACAATTATTTTTGTTAACAAAAATTAAATTGCAATCCTTTCTGGGTTTAGCAAAATTAGGGGTTACCTTAATTGTAAAATTGGGTAACTCAGGTTACCTTTTCAGGCCATTTCCCCTTAAATAAATAAACCGGTAATAATAATAATAATAATAATAATAATAATAATAATAATAATAATAATAATAATAATAATAATAATAATAATAATAATAATAATAATAATAATAAAAGGCATTAATGTACTAGTCAGTTTCAGTTTCAATTGGAGGGTGTTTGATAAACCAGATATTTAAGGGGTTACGATTAGAGAGAGTGAGAGACTAAGAGCGAGAGCGGCAGGTTACGATGGCAGGAGGAGCACGGTGGCGGTGCACAGTGGTAACAGTGGAAGGTACTACAACCATTCTACTTTCAGGGTATTCGACAAGCAGATTACATTGTTTCTGTTTTTCAATTTTCCTTTAACCTGGGTCGTTGAAGATCTTTGGAGGCTTTTCAAAAAATATGGAAAGCTCTCAAATATATACATGGCGAGTAAGTACTTTACCCAGGGGTCAAAGATTCGGATTTGTCTATTATGAAGGGGTATCTGATCCTGAAGCATTCGTAAAGAAACTGAGTGATATCAAATTAGGTGAATACAACTTAAGGGTATACAAGGCCAGATATGAAAAACATGATAATGAAAACTACCGAGTCGGTTCAGTTTCAAACCTCCATGACAGAAAAGAAGGCAGTTTTGACAAAGACAACAGGTTCGAATTTACAGTAATTATGATGGATTACAAGATGGTAGAAGATTTAATGATGTAGTGATGAACTCTATAAAGAAACCGTCCAACTTCCCCTTTACCCAAGCTAACCCTAATTTTCGAAACCACACTAGACCTCCTTTGTCCTCCCATGAATCCAGACAGACACACAATAACCTTAAGCACTTCCAACTTAAAGCTCAATACGTCCCTGTAAACCCGTTACACACTAAACCACACCCCCCTCAACATATCCCTATACTCACCAATACACCAACCCACCACCCTCCAATACAAAATATCCCCAAATACATCATTCAGTTTCACACCCTCAAACTCACACTGAATCTAACCCCTACTCTTATCCTCCCAAATCCATAAGCAACCCAACAAATAATGCACCATTACTGAACCTAAAAACCCAATCACATAAATCTAAATTTCAAGGACCCGATCCAAATCACCAGAAAATGGTATCTATTGATGACGATGAAGACCACTATGAGTAGCTCAAAAGAGACGTAATTGGTGAAGTTGCAAGTTTAGATATCTTGGAACAGCTACTAGACCTATGTGATGAGGAAGGCCTAAACGAATACTCCATCAAGTATATGGGTGGTCTAGAAATCATGTTATTATTTGAATTCATATCCACTGTGGACAACATAATCGCAGATGAAAACCATAATATTAAATGATGGGTGCAAAATCTACGAAGATGGGACAAAAAGCACCATTGCTCTGCAAGATTGGCATGGGTGAGCATATACGGTGTCCCTATTAGGTACTGGAAGGAAAGTATATTCAGAAAGATCAAACTTTGGTGGAGTCCCATTGTTGAATTTGGAAAATTGCAATCTCGACGTAGGCAACCAAAACCTAATCCCATGCAAAGTGTGACACCCTCAAACTAGGATTAGTAGTAAATGACCTTTTTATCCTTAGTTAATATTAATTTATTAATATTAGTAATTTTAATAATTGTATGTTTTTGATTATTTGATGATTTTGTTAAGACCAGTTTGTGACAAGGGTCACAAAACATGTTCGTTTGTTTAATTTGGACTCCGTTAGGGCCGCCTAATTAAGTACGAAAGATATTAGATAACTGGTAAATACCCGTATGTAATGGGGTATTATATTTTAACAGGTAAGAGTGTATGTATCAGCTTCTTTTATCCATTTTCTTGAACATTCCCAAACAAGAACGTACCTAAACTCTTTCACCTTAAAACCCTAAATTGATCCAAGCCTGAAATTGATTTGTGAAGCTATAGGAACTGAATTATATCATCTTTGTTAGCATGCTTGAATTCGTGGTTTAATTCTTAAGAATTGGGTTTTGGGTGTAAAATGGGTTTTTGATGACTATAAGCTTGAATCATCATGTTTTGTGTTTTTAAGTGTTAATTGTTATTAGAAATAGTTGCTATATAGTTTATATAATGTATTTGAAGTGGTTTTGGTGTTAGCACTTTCAAAAATCGAGTTTTTGGGTCAAAAACGCGAAAACAGCGTGCTGGAGCTGTTCTTCAGCTCCCACATGAGTGACAGGTCACCCGCACGAGTGACCACACTTTTGAGGGTCAACCACACGTGTGAGGACTCACTCGCACAAGTGATGCCTCAGTCACGCGTGTGAGCACCGGTCAGATTTGTGAAAACTTGTTTTGGTCATAACTTTCAAACCGTAACTCCGTTTTTGACGAATAAACTATCGTTGGAATTATCTTGAAGTTTACTTTCTAATGGTAAGGTTTTAAAATAATAATTCAAACTTTATTTTGGGTCAAAGTTATTCGGAAGCGTGTATGCTCCATTTTACGCTCATACGGGAGTTGTTATTGAAAGGGATTTTGGGTAAACTTACCCATAATGGATCATAAACTTATTTGAGTAACTTAATAGCATGATTTTATGGTATGATATCAATTATTTGTTGAATGTTACTACTGTTCTTCATCACTCGCACTAGTGAGCATTCACTCGTATAGTTGAGGTAGTCAACTGTGTTGTGAACCGTGCGAGTGAGTGGTGATGAGCAATTTATGTTTTGACTGTGATGATACGTACAGATGATACGTGACTCGTACGAGTCACTAGTCACTCGTGTGATGAACCGTACGGATCATGTGATTCATTGTAGGATGTTTGGTCATAGACCAAACGTACGAGTGAGTTGTCAACCGCACGGTTGAGTGTTCTCAAACGTGCGTGTGACGGTGTTACTCGTACGGTTGATAGACCACTTGTAAAGTGATTAAGTGTTGGTTTTGGTGTTGTTTTATTATTGTCGGGTTGTTATCAAGATATGATTACTGACTCGAATTGTATCATTCTCAGGTGATAAAGGAACGGAGAAGACTCAGTAACATTAGACCACTGAGTTCTTGCTGGTAACTGATGAGTGGGACTATCCTTATGGATATTGGTATTTAGTAACAAGTGTAGTTACTACCCACTGTTTGGTTAATATAGATTATGATAATCTATGTATGCATGTTAATTATTATTGTAATGATAAGTAGTAGGTTATACTACTGTTATCAGGTTTCCGCTTAGATTGAAATAGTAGGATGCCTGATTAGATTGCCTTGTGGTTATTAGTGATGTTACCTACAATGAGATTGTAGGTGGGTTATGTGCACATTAGGGAACTGGCCGTGTATAGAAGGGTCTGTACCGTCCGTGTATAGAAGGGACAGAAGAGGTCAACTGTGTATTGAAGGGTTGGGCTCGAGGGTTATTGTATGGGCAGTATATTACAATTGACGTATGTAAACGTCAGGAGAGGTATATTGTGGGACAATAACCGGAGCTATCGATACGGCTCTAGCTTGATCAGCTAGTAGTTGTAGACCTGGCACGGTCAACGATCCTCTTGGGATTTTATTGCCGTTAGTGCTATGTATAGACGTTAGTGCTATGAGAGTGAATAGTTGTGTAAAGCTACTGATATTATTGGTAAGTAGCTATGTATAGCTATGGATACCTTTATTATATAGGTATGTAAGGCTGTGTAGTATAGTGCCTTTGGTGCCTTTACTGAATAGCTTGTTGATATTATTGCTACTCTGTTAATTGACTCATTGCCTAGCTCTGTATGATATAGTTGAGTAATGCTATATTATGTGATAGCTATGTAATGCTATGTCCTTATACCCTTGACCTAATGCATGATCCCTAAAATCTAGGCTTGGTACTTTGTATTAGTATCTATTGGGATATCTCACTCACTTAGCGTTGTGCTAATCCCCCACATTTTCTCCCCTGCAGGTTATATTGTTTGCATGCTAGAGACGGGAGAAGATAGTTGTACTTTGGTTATGTTTGACACACTGAAGAACTCTGATGTCTGATAACTATGCCTAACTTTTTTGAAAAGTAACACCAGTTGAACTGTAATGAATAGTATCATATATGTTTAATATATGCTTATAACCACGATTTGATAAACTAATATTCCGCTGTGTAATTTAATAAAAAAAGTACGGTGTTACACAAAGTGCTCGTAAAAACCCATAGTTCTAGCCTATTAAAGAATCACTAAAGGTCAGGACAAAAGCAACCATCTTCTATCTCAGGGCTTCAGATATCCGGCAAGATGTATTCCAAATGGGCATCAAAAAGGATGATGCTGTCAGTGAATGGGTTCCAGATTTCAATTCAGAACATGAAATAAACTCCGACGATGATGGTGTATCGTAAAAAGATAGTCCAGCAGAGAAGGAATCCAAAACGGTGGAAGATCAAGGGTCTAAGTGTCTCGATACTGAGAAAAACTTTAACTGCAATAATAATGTTGGCGGCTCACCACCAAAATCAAATAATAATGGTACCTCGGGAAACCATAGTCACTGTTACGAGGTATATAAAAACTCTAATGGTTGCGATGAAGGGGACCACAATCAAGCAAGCATGGATGAGCTAGGTAAACATCAACCAATTGGACCAGACACTTTTTTCAATAGCCTAATCCCTTTAAAACCTATTAGCTCCCCTAGAAACAAGCCCAATTACACACCTCACTCGCCAAGCCCATTACATCATCCCCAAGAAACTATCTCATTTATACATTCTATTCCTTCAGCCCACCCAATACCCACGACTATCCATTCTAGTAGTCCACTAGCCCAACACCCTAAATCTGACCTCAACCCTTCTACCCATTACTCACCAGTCCAAAGCCCTAAACCAACGCGGGTTGAAAATAACAACCCTGCAAGCCCATTAGCCAACCATGAAGTCAGCCCAACTCAAGTCAGTAACTCGCCCTCTAATACCGAACATCTGCCAAATAATCTCGAATCTACCACCTTGAGCCCAATAAGAACAATTAAACTTTTTGGTGATATTGAACTTGATAATGACCGAAGCCTAATTATCCATTACTACCCAAAGCCCAGTAAAGCAGTCCAATTTTCCTCCACCACGAGCCCTAACTTCACAACGTCCACTACCTATTCCTAATGCACCTTCAAAATATAACCACTCTGTCACCCCCTCAGCTAGCTTTAAATCAACCAAAAAACCATGGCAAAAGACAACAAAAGTAAATCTAAAGCATGGAACACAGCAAGCACTCTCAAAACATCGTCACGTTTTCTCCAGTTTAAACACCTTGCTAGATAAAAATCAAAAGCCAACATATCCAGATCCAAATCGATGTCTACCACTAGTACTGAAATGAAAAATTCTAAAAGCCTATCACACAGCTCCTATAAAAGTGTAGGTTTGGATGATTACGACTCCAAACTAGGTCTACATTGGGATGGGAAATCCCAATAGAATCTTTAAGTACCTATCATTGTTTTTTCTACCAAAATGAAAATTTTATCAATTAACATTCGAGGGTTTGGAAAGGATGATGATTCCAAGAGTAAAGTCAGCTAGTTTCGAAAGATGGGATTATCTGAACTACTACATATAGTTATTGTACAAGAAAGCAAGTGCAACAAGGTAGATGATAAATGGGTCGAACTAATTTGGGGTTCACCAAACTTCAAGTATGTTCAAAAACCCAAAATCAGAAAATCGGGTGGCTTACTAATCATTTGGGATCCAAACATATTTAAAGTGAATGTGGCGGTGGAAAAGAGATTCTTTCTTCCTATAAAGGGAAATGGAAGGGTAAGGAAAATGATTCGATTATAGTGAATGTTTACGGGCCTCACAAAGATAATGAAAAAAAAAGATATTTTGGGATAGCTTGGAAGGCTTGATTAAATCTACGGCAGCAGATTGGATACTAGCAGGTGACTAAGGGTGAATTTTGCAAAAATTTGCATATATGGAATTGGCGTTCATGATAACTCCGTTTTAGAAATGTCAACTTATATTGGTCGTCGGGTAGGTTCATTCTTGTTCACCTACCTAGGCCTCCCGATTGAACAAAACATGAATAATATGCGTGATTGGGAACCGGTGGTGGATAAGATCAAATCTAGGTTACCGGATTGGAAAGCAAAAGCAATGTCTTTCAGTGTTCGTCTTACCCTAATAAAAGCGATCTTAAGTAGCCTTACATTATATGCCTTCTCCCTATTCCGTGTTCCATCGTGTGTCATCAACTTGCTCGAGAGCTTGAGATGTAAGTTTTTTTGGCGTGGGTCGGATGAAAATGCGAAAATAGCTTGTATCAAGTGGAAAACATTCTATTACCTTATGAGGGCGGGGGGCTTAATATCGGGTCTTTAAAAGCAAAAAATTTAGCCTTGTTAGGTAAATGGTGGTGGCGATTTCGTACCGAGAAAGATGCAATTTGGGTCAAAATCATTAAAAGTCTTTATGAAGGGATGAGAGGTTAGGTACAAACACTTCTTTGGACACGGTTAGGAAAAATTCGACTTGGAGTAGTATATGTAATATTGGATTGCAAATCGATAAAGTACGCAAATAGTGAAGAGGATTCATGGTCATGTAAATCACAATCGAATGACTTGTTTGCAACAAAAACACTGACCAAATTAATCGATAAAAAGTTGCTACACCACAACAACAGTTCGATGGTAACCATGCGTAACATAATGCTCCCTCAAAAAGTGGGTATATGTGTATGGCGTGCCAAACGAGAACGAATCCTGGTACGCGAAGAACTAAGCAAAAGGGGTATCGATTTAGACTTTGTGCTTTGTCCAGTGACATCGAAACCACAGAACATATACTTCTCCATTGTCCGTTTGCGAAAGATGTATGGTCTCATGTGTTTCATTGGTGTAAGTTTGGAAACGTGTCTTTCTCGAGTTTGGAGGAAATGTTTGAAGGCCAGAAGCCATCCTCCCAATCCCCCTCAAAATCGTTTTTATGGCAACCAATCGAATGGACATGTGGTTATACCATATGGAGAAATAGAAATCTCGCCATCTTCCAAAAGAAAAAAGGTAATGGCCCAATGACACTTGACGAAATCCAAGTAAAATCATTTGAATGGATATCAAAACGCTCGAAGGCATGCTCATTAGACTGGAACCAATGGCTTTTAAACCCTTCGATTCAAGACGATCATGGGTGAATTTAGTTAGTCTAGATGTAATGCCTAAATCTCATGTTTAGATGTATTTTTGCTCCCTCCTGTTTATGTCTCGCCTTGTAAATTTCGCATTTAGCTTGCTCTCGCAGGCTATCAAATGTTTCTGCAGTTCATATTAGTAATAAAATTTTTGCCTTTCAAAAAAAAATAAAAATAAAAATGTATTAATAATACTTAAATGAAGAAAATGGATAACTTTAAATTTTAAGTTGGATATATGTGATATTAAGATGTTTAGTTGGGGAAATATATAATTTTAATGTTTAGTAAGGGATATATGATATTCAGTTCACTCTTTTTTCACGATCTTATCACCACAACAAAGTACACTTTCATTCCGGGGGAACTTTAAATATAAATATAATTAGTTTTAATAAAAGATACGAAGTATTTTTATTTAAAAAAATTAATTAGCTAGCACGTAGACATGTCCCCGCAGTAGGTTACCCGATTTTTTTATTTATGAATGAAGTTGAAAATCTAAATATATTTAGTTTTGATAAAAATAAGTTTTTTAAGAAAAAGTTAACGGGTTCTGTAAAATAATTCAAGATTTTTTAATTTCCTTTTCTATAATTGAAAAAAAATGAAGTTAGGAGGATTGTAGGGTGACAAATGATATAACTATTGTGTGGAGTAGGTATGATAATGATCACCCGATTTAGTGGATATTCACCTGATCGACCCGATTAACTATGGACATAGATGAATCTAAATGAATAAGGATATGAATAAACCTAAATATATATGAATATGTATGAACCTAATTGATATGGATGAAAAATTTCATTAATGGATCTATCTAATAACACAAGAAATACATATACAAATACATAAATATATTTTTTCGTACGGCAGAAATTAAAAAAAAAAAAATTACAAAGAACAACTAGTAAGGAGCTAGCAAAAGAAAATTACAAAGATAACAACGGGTGTTGTAACCACTCCGTCCAGTTAAAACTAGACTTGTGGTATCGCGAGTACAACCAATTAAAACTCGAAATGACAATGTTATCGAAAACGTGGGACTTCCTATAGTTTTTTTTTCCTTAAAAGTAATGCCGTTACGTAAACCCCAAATATTCCAGAAAGTTGAATAAGATATGATTCGAACGATAAGTCTTTGATTTCCTTGAGCCGAAAAAGATTTGATCTAGTTCCAAGCTTCTTCCACCGAATTCCAAATAAGGATGTTAATCCCTAACCAACGCCCCACCTTACACCAAATTTGATAAGAAGTGTCGCAACGAACAAACAAGTGGTTGTGGGATTCTTCCAAAACGTCGCATAGGCAACAATATGTATTGTCAAAACCAAGCCTCTTGCTTCTAAATTACGAAGAGTCGCAAGTCTATGGAGTCTAAGCCGCCAAATGAAAATGTTGACTTTAATAGGAACGACTTTGCACCAAATAGTTGTAACATTGAAAGGGGCGTGATCTACCGCATCAATGAAACGTCTAGCATCAGAAACATTATATAAGCCATGTTGAGAAGTGTCCCACCACAATGAGTCATCCTGATCATTAAAGGTAACCGAAGAGAGCAAATTATGGAGTTCAAGAAGTTGCGTCTCTTCAGCACCACCCCGAATATTTCTTCTCCACAACCACACCCAACCTGTGTTGTTAAAGTGAGACGCAACAGTAGAGAATTTGAAATTATCGAGGTCGTATAACCGTTTGAATTTTATGCATAAAGGGATCGGACCCAACCATGGGTCATGCCAAAAGTCAGAAGAGATACCGTTATCCATAATGAATTAACTACTGCAAATGCATTTACCGTTAAACATACATTTTGTTTGTAACCATAAAATGAATTAACTATGATATATTATAATAAAACAAGTATATCTAACAAAATAAACATAAAAATTACCCATTTAATTTTTTATAATCTATATTCGATAGTAATTCAACAAATTATGTTTTATTTTCGATAAACATGAACCATGTTGTGGATAGATTTTAATTATGTCATGTTATATTTATTTCGTTATATTATGTTTTTGTTTTCATCACATATTCGGAAATATTATAACATTTTTTGAATATCTAGTGGATATTCATTAACCTGTTTAATCCAATAAATATGCATATGGATGTATGGACTGAAATTAAGTGGATATGGATATAAATATGAATCAGTGTCGGATATTGAGGCGTGCAAGGCGTGCGGTTGCACCGGGCCCAATATCTATAGGGACCGTTATTGAGGCGTGCAACCGTTATTTTGATTGATCTTAATACTTATGACTTTATTAGTATTATTGAACTTTTAATGAAATAATTTCGTATATAAAGGACATATTTTATGTTATTGAATAGGGCCCATAAATTTAACAAAACGGCCGTGATATGAATGAATAAAAACTAAATAGTTATGGATTTAAAAGAGCCATCATCCGATCCATATCTCATCCATTAACATCTCTAATGTGGACTTATCTCCGCAATAGTGTTAGTCAAATTTACAAAATCATTTGAACCTCACATTGGCGTCCTCAGAATAGATGTCTTCGTTGAAGATACTTTTTTCTATTAGTGAATGACATTCATATAAGTTAGACAAATTCATATTCATATAAAAATTATGTATAGTGAAATATGATAAGCTTCTCATAAACCATAAAATTAGGATCGAATTTTGAGGTGTGCATTGTTAGACAAATTCTTATTACGTTTTTTTTTTTTCAATCGTTGTATTGATTTATACTAATACTCATTAGATATATAGTATTATTAAATAAATTTAATCTTATATATATGAAAAACTTTATACAAAGTTGTATTTTTTACCTATTGAACATTGCTCATAAATTAATAGGACTGATAAAATCATAGGCAATTTGATAATCGATTTATAGTATTATTATTAACGTATTTGTTGGATATCTATAGGTGTTTTGAAGGGGCTTAGCGCATATGTTTCTATATATGGGAGAAAAAGATGTCAAAGATAATTAAGAGCCATATATAATTGGTGTTTAATATAGTGACTAGTTTAATATCCGCGAATTCGCGGGATTAAGAATGTAAACTTTTTATATGGTGATTTTAATTTGAATTATGATTATAAAATATAAAATATAAATTCATTTCACACGTAGGTTAAAAACACATTATATTCACATGAAAATATAGATATATATTACGATAACTATGTTCATATACGTGACAAACTTATCATATATGAAAAGAAGTTTGAATCTTTGAGCGAAACTTGTGTCGAGGTCCCCTGACTCGTTTCGAGACATACAAACAGTATCCAATTTGACCCTTAACCAAACCCACTGATTTATATATAAGTACATTGAATAAACATATACTTTGTATAATTTATATGATTTCCATGTTCTGTTAATCGAAATATATTAAAATAACTACGATAAATGATACATAACAACTATTACTACTATAAATAAATGTACATACATGTTGTATAATATTCAAACGCGTTGTATAATATTCAAACGCGTTGTATAATGATAAGCGATACGTAGTATCTATTACTACTGTAAATAAATGAACATACATGTATAATATTCGAACGCGTACCTTAGGTCTTTAAGAGTAGCGGTTATATATTTTGAGATTATACCATCCCTGTTAAAGGGTTTCAGAGCACCAAGCCCAATTTTCCAATGACATATGCTATATAGAACACATGTTCATATTTAGTTCTTTTTCAGGATGTAATGCAAGTTAATTTAAGTGTTAAAGGTAAACTAAAGGAATACATTACTAATTACCAAGAGAGACCCCATAATAATTATTTTTGTAATCGTGCTCCCCATGAATTGTTGTCACCAACACTTACATTCATGATGATATAGTTATCATATTCAGGAAACTGCCTCACAAATCTTCCCATTGGACTATTCCTAATTGTGAATCCGATTTATGTAACCCTGAAAATTTAAAAAGTATACAAGGTTCTAACATAACCTCGCTTAGAACTACATGATAAAGAATAAGGCTTTATATGAACAAAATAGAGATATGAAGCTTATTTTATACAACTGAGGATAAAAAAAATAACATGTTCATCTACAGGTATCAGGTATCATTTTGTTTATCAATTAATATCTGTCATAGCCCTAAAAAGACAAAAATATAAACGAACCTACAAAAGTAATAACATGTTCATCTACAGGTATCTTTTGAATTCATAGAATAACATAAAGCCCTAAAAAGACAAAAATTCAAATTCCTTTTAATCGTTCGTATAATGCATATTACGAATTAAAAAACCGTTAGATCCCATGGAATATAAACGAACCTACAAAATATATGATTGCTGGATCGTCGATTTGCCTTTATTGAAGATCCCTAATTGTATCAGGATGAATGCTTCGATTTGATGAACCTTAACTGTATCTAAATGAATCGTTGATTTGAAGAACCGTTCATGATGAATGCTTCGATTTGAAGAACCCTAACTTGTCAGATTGAACTAATTTCGTCTTCTATATTCAAACTTTTGCAAGATGCTGCATAAATTAATGAACCCAATAGAGTTTGGGAACCCTAATTTTGAGAGAGAAAATGTTTAATGTTATGTAAGAAATTTGTGTACGTATAGATGTGTGTGAGTTGGAACCCTAATTTTGTGAGAGAAAACCCTAATGTATTGTTTCAAAATTGCTCGATGTTTTTAGTTAAATAAGAGGGCAATTTGGGAAATTACTTGTATGATTAGCTAATACAAATTATTTGTTAGCTAATCACTTGAATGGATGGCTAGGATGGATTCATTTCAATGATCCTACGGTAATAAATGAGTTTTATTTTTTAATGAGGAGAGATAATACTCCTCTTTTAATGTATTAAATAAACAGAAGATAAAGAGATAAAGAGATTGTAAAATGTTAGGTATTAATGTTTTTATTAAATCTTTGCCGATGAACTGATGTACATTGCAAAGCCAACTAACCAAGGTGCAGGGCGATGTCAAGAATGAAGAATGACACAATCACTCTCTTTTTGGTGCATGGCCGTGTTAGGCACATATAGATCTAACTCACCTTTCACTATCAATAATCTCACACGTAAATTATTGATTAATAATTAAAAGCAATACAGAACATATTGTCCGGGTTAATCGGTTAATGGGTACAAATTATCAAAGTCTATCATCAAAAATCAAAAAGAAAAGTAATGTATACGTATAAGCACGTGAGAACCTCCCACTACTACCAATTAATTTTTTAAAGTACTAAGTAATATCAAAGCTATGGTTGTAGCTCAAATGTGTGGATGATGCAGAGTGCCGCACCCCAAATGGGGAAGACACATGGGTGTAATCATTGTGGCAGCGGAGGTTCAAACCAAGACGACTATGGACATGACCGGAGAAGAGATTGATGGTCCTGGAAGAGTCGAGATGGTGTTGAACGCGTCCAGGAGAGCTACGTTAAATGTTACATGTGTGATGAACGAGTTGCATGAACAACTCGATTAAGAGGGTGATTGTTGGAGATAATCGGTTAAGTTAAATATTACACATGTGATGAACGAGTTGCATTGAAAACCGATTAAGGGGGTGATTGTTGGAGATAATCAGTTAATGGGTTCAAACTAAACTCCCAAATCGAAAAGTTAAAAAATCTAATGTATGCATATAAGCACTTGAGAACCTCCTCTACTGTCAGTTACTATTAGAGTACTAAGGGATTCATGAACATATATGTAGGGCATGTTGTTTGGGTTGAATTGATCCTACATATATCATATTATCATGTTAAGAGCATATAAGTGTTAAGTGTCCAAATTTGATGTTGCGGGAGTTCTCGCGTTTGGGTCTTGGAGATTGCAGATTAAGAGGGCCTCACCGGTCGCCAGCAAGCCTTGCATAAGATGTTGTATCAAATTAAGAAACGTTTTCTATTCTTCATATATTTTGCAACCCTAGTCTCTCATAATTGTTTGCTTGTGAGATAATCAATTAGAATTGATTTATGATTTCTGATAGGTTATTGTGGTGGTAACTGAGTCGGTGGTCGGATTGATGAGTTTTGTTGTGAAGCGATTTTTCAAGATATTCGGTTTTTAGAGCCGAGTTCTCATTCTTTACGATCCCGTGTAAAGAAATGATCAAAATATGAAATTCAGATTTTCTGGCACTACTGCAGGAATTCGTAACAGGTTCGATGACCGTTCTATTTCTTTGATTTTTTATCTATAGGTGCTAGCCACATAGATCTTAGTGCGGTCAAATTTTTTTATGAGTCGTTCAATTTTAAGATATAATTTTTCAAAGTTAGCTGTCATTCTGGAAAAACCATTAGGGTTTAATTGCGTAGATGTGAGAAAATTCATTGTTTTTTTCTTTGAAAAGCCAAACAAGATTTCATTAATAACCAAATAAAGTGCAATAGCACAAAATTGCTAGCGCGAACAGGTGTATCTTCCAAAAAGATGAAGTACTAATACATTTTGATTATAAATTGCTAACGCGACTAGCACGAAATGGGGTTGTCAAGCCCGATAGATCTATCCATAGGATTCGCGTTCACCAGTAGAAATCAGTGATTACAATTACCAGATTAGGGAATATTTTTGTTCAACTCACAATGAATAATTTAAATTAATTTTCACTTGTGTCTAAAATGTAAAACAAAAGTTGCATGTAATCTCATCCCAAAAATACTTTAAAACAGTATGAAAAACGGGACTATAACTCACCTTAAGTAAACGAAGCAACAAGGAAACAGGTATGCGAACAGCAAAGGTAAATGATCAAGAATGATCACAACTCCGACCTAAAAATAAAGTAGGTCGATATAAATAACTAACTTAGGTCAAGTCTTAGTATATTAATCATAGTACTTGTTGTAGTAAAGCAAAGAACAGCAATCGTTATGATTCGGTATGATCAGGCCAATGTATAACACGTACTTTCTATTTTTAGAAAGTTTCTACTTTTAGTAAGTTTCCATTATTAGAAAGTTTCTATTTTTGGAAAGTTTCTATGTTTAGAAAGTTTCTATTTTGGAGAGTTTCTATAATTAGAAAGTTTCCTTATTTAAATTGTTCCTTTAAATAGATTGTTTCCTTATTTAGAAAAGTCAACAAAAGTCAACTGAAAGTCAAAGTCAACTGAAGGTCAAAGTCAACTCAAGTCAACCTTGGTCAAACTTAGTCAACCTTGAAGTTTTAAGTGTAAATCATATCATAATATAAGTTATAATATTATTTAAAATAATATCTGTACAAACTAGTCATATCATAAGTTTAATTAAATTAAATTGAATTGTAAAGTTAATATAAGTTTAAATGATATAATAGGTAGACTTAATTACACGAATGGTCACTGTGGTTTGTCAAATCTTGCAACTTTAGTCATTATAGTTTTTTTCTTGCAAGTTTAGTCACTGAAGTTTCAAAAAATTACACATTTAATCACTCACGCTAATTAACATTAATTTAATCCATTAGTCATGTGTCAAACATGTGAGGGTAGTTTGGTCCCTGTAGTTTTCTCTTCTATTTTTAACTCTTCATTCATCTTCTTCAAGTCTTAAACCAAGAAACAACAATCAAACTCCATGTTTATCTTTATCATTAATAACATCAAATCATATTCATTCATATCAAATATCAACAATATTAACAGTCTAGATTGTATTTATTATCCACTCAGATGAGTATACAAAATTTTGTACTCATTTCCATCGCATTACCAAGCAAGAATCTGGGTTTGATTTTTAACCAATGAAGAATTAATCAAACACCTCAACAATTTCTTTAAATCCACAACAATAATTATAAACAAATAAAAGCCCAAATCATCATATCATTCATATATTACAATTAATATCATAGAAGTTTAACCTCAAGTAATAGCCGCACACCCCATTTACTCAAATCAAAGACTTAGATTTAACAAATTAACTCATTTACTCAAGTAGATCTGTGGTCAGAATTGATTCGAACGGTGTCGCGATTTCAAGCAATAATGTCAGCGGCGGAACTACGGCAGATCCAGATCTTCCGTCGGAATTGTACTTCATTTTCAGATCCCCGCTACCTCCGGCGCCGCCCAATTAAAGATGAACAATGGAAGCCTCGACGGAACGTAATCATCTTAGTTTGCGATGTGTATTTTTTTTTGTTTTGATTGAAGCTTGTAACATCACCGACTCATTTTTGTTCAACTCAAGTTTGTGTTCTTTGTTTGTAACAAACATTACCTATTCATTTCAGATCTGGCCATCTTCGTCGTTCTCTGCTTCAGGCGGCTTGACTCCCTAATTTCGTGGTGGTGATGAACCCTAATTTTGTGGTAATGATTATAAAAGTTATAAAGGGATTTTAAAGAGGAAGAGAGTCTTCAATCTTTTGAAGAAATTAGTTTTTGATTTTGTATTTATCTATTTAATTACGGTAATCATTTGTGGCCTGCAATCATAGAAAAACGAAGAAAGGAAGTGTTTGATAGGGATACGAGATACATTGATTTTTTAGAAGAAGGAGAAAAGAATATCAAGAAAATATAAATAAAATTGTTCAAGTAAAATGACAAATATACCCTCACATGTCTGGCACGTGACTGCTACTTAACGAAGATAATTAACGCATGTGAGCGTGAGTGACTAAAATTTTAATGTTTTAAAACCACAATGACTAAAATTGTAATGTTTTGAAACCACATTGACTAAATTTGCAAAAAAAAAAAAAAAAAAAAAAAAAAAAAAAAAACCTATAGTGGCTACTAAAGTTGTAATTTTTGACAAACCACAGTGACCATTAGTGTAATTAAGTCTAATAGATATAACATAAGTATTGAATTAATTAATTAAATATTAGTCATATCATAAGTATTATTAATTAATAATGAATTATTAATCATAATATAAGTATCTTAATTTAATTATGAAATGTTACACATATCATAAGTATTTTGTTATAATTATTAAACCATAAGTATCTAATACGGAGTAATTAATTTGTGTTATAAATAATTAATAACTAAGTCTTATAATAAATACGGAGTAAATAAATAATTAATCTTTATTATAAGTCTTGATATAATAAATCTTATATCATAAGTCTTATACTTAACATAAGTCTTCCATTAATAGTAATGTATCATTATACTATAAGTTTAATTACAAGAATAATTAAGTCATAATATAATTTATTAAATGATAATACATATCATATGTCTTTAACAATATTAATTGCTTTTATAACCAAGTTCTTTAATAATCTCCATTATTATTAAATTTTAACCTAACGTTATATTTATAACCTAAGTTTCAACGACAACTTCCTCGGGTCATATCTTGAGCCTCGGGTGTCGATTTTTGATGATTCTTACATATATCCTCGTCTAATAAACCTTCTCGACACCTTAAGATGCTCAAGAACATCCCAATTCAGTTCATCAAGTCGTGATGATCAGCCCTAAAGTCATCATCACTTTAATCCGATTCAAAATTCGTTTTAATCATTCTGGGTGATCCGTAAATCGGATTTTGATGACCCGAACATGAAAGTTCATCCAATCATCAATTCTAACACAATGGTACACCCCAAAATCTCAGATTATGGTCCCAAAGTAGGACCAAAACCTGGTTTCAAAAGCTTATTCATTTCAATTTTACAAAACCTTGTTTCATGCATAGATTTTGATCCGAAACTCGAATTGAGACCAATCCAAAGCCAAAAATTATGTACTAAATGAGAGGAACACATTGAGACACTTTAATAATCAAAAACATTAGTCTAATTCACTGATTATATCAATAAAGTTGTTGTCCCAAAAATGATCAACCGAAAACATACACAAATAAGCATTTCTAAGCAAATTAACAACAATACAACAACATACAAGTACTATAACATCAACATACATACAAAATTAGTAAAAATAAATGAAAATTGAAAAGTTAGGGTTTATGAATATACCCTAATCAAAGAACAAGTGGTATGGATGCGTAGAGCTCGATACGGTGAATCCGAAAATGAAGAAAGCCCTAAATCTTCAAGCTAGATATCAAAAGATGATGATGATTATGTGTGAGAGGGAGGACAGCCAAAGGAGAGGAAAAAGAAGGAGAAAATTTTTTTAGGTCTAAAATGAAATGTGTAGTGACAATTAGGTTTAAGATCACAAGATTGCAAAATTGTCAAACTACCCCCCTCCCCATGGGAGTTTCGGCCGAACCAAGCACAAGGGTTGGCTCCCTTAGTCCATCTTGAAGTGTAGTGTGATAACTTGTGTCCCAAAAGCTCGAACGGATCCCGATTCGTGAAAACACGGTTACGCGATTAATTATTCAGGAAGAACACGCACACGCGAAAAATAAAATACAGAAATATTTTATAATCTCATATGATATAGAAATATCATAAATAAAATAACTCAGATTCGAAAATCGCGAAAGTCTGATCTTGGTTTGAAAACCGAAACAATTTACCGGATAGAAATCCAAAATACGTAGAAACGTACAAATATAAATATGAACACCTATAGTCATATAACATATAATAAAGGAAATATTATTATTGAAATAATGATATAATTCATATAAATGACGTGACAAGAATACCAATTAACAGAAGTTAAATATTAACGGAAAAGAATAACGGAAAAAGTAGGGTCGTGACAATTCTAGTTAAAACAGTGGAAGAAAACATACCCGAATTATGCATTGACCATGACCAGTAGTTTTTATCTATGTTTTTGAATTTAAAAGTGCATAGAGTAGCTTCTAGGAACTGCAGTTTAGTGTCCGTTCTACCACTCGGTTGTCTGGTCCAATTCCAATAAAAGATCCATTTGTCGTCTTTTTTAATTAACCTGTCTTTGACTTTGATGTTTCTGTACAAATCTAGTCGACCCAGTCTGCTAAATCGCTCTTGTAAAGGTTGGTTTCCAACCTATCGAACCAACCAAAAAAGATATCCTCACCATCACTTAGCAATTTGACAAATGAGTTGGCAAAATCTATATTTAATTTCACAAAATCTTTGTTAATGTTACAATACCCCCCCCCCCCAAAAAACCGACCAATTGTAGTAATTTTGATTTGGTTCCCGAAAACCCAAACCCCATCCCGCCCATGGATACTATTGATCACTTTCTCCTAAATCGAGTCGAAATTGCCACCACCATTTCCCGATTAAAGACATGTTTTTTGCTTTAAGAGACCCAATGTTTAGCCCGCCTGATTCATAACTTAAGAGTATGGATTCCCCTTTTACCCGCGAAAATTATTTAGACTCACCCGACCTGCCCCAAAAGAAATTGCGTCTCATACCTTCGAGCATGATGATAACACCCGATGAAGCGTGGATGGGAATACTACTAAGCACCGACTTTATGAGAGTGATAATGCCCCCAAAGGACATCAATTTATCCTTGCAATCCAATAAAAAAGATTTAATTTTTTCTACCACCGGATCCCAATCTTTAATTTTATTCATTTTACAACCGATGGGTATATCTAGAAATGAAAACGGAAATGAGCCAACACTGCACCCCATATAAGATGCCATGGAACTGATTGAAGGGCTAGAGATACCAACACCGACAAGAAAACTCTTTGAGAAATTAACTTTAAGACCGGAAATCAACTCGAAATATTTAAGTAGTTTCATAATGTTACGCGCATTTCTTTTACTTCAATAAACAAGGAAAATGGTATAGTCTGCTTATTGCAGGTAGGTTACAACAACATTTTCGTCACCTACTTTAACACCTCTAATAACATTCTACTCAACAGAATTTTTCATTAGCCTAGTCGTTCCCTCGGCGGCTATAATAAAAGGATAAGGCAATAGGGGGTCCCCTTGACGAACGCCCTTTTCTAGGTGGAATTCCTTTGCGAGCAACTCGTTTACTAAAAATTTTGTGATTTTTGGACTATTAGATTTTTGGATATACCTTTTAAATTTACTAAACATACTAATCCGAGTATGGTAAAAACTTGGTGATTTTTGGAGTTTTAGATTTTTGGATACACCTTTTAAATTTTGCTGGAGATTTTGGGGAATTTTTCATGTTTAATGCCGCGAGTGATGAGATGTTTTTGTCTCAGAGTAACTATAGACGATGCAGTCTGGATTTTCATACATGTTGGTTTGTTACAGGAGCTCTGGAAGGTTATTTCACTTAGTTGGCGGGTTGTTAACAAGCGAAAACATATCCGTTTAGAAGTCGACAATGAGAGTTATCGGGGAAGTTTGGATACTTGCGGGTTTTGGAACTAGTTGGCCAATATTTTTGGTCGGATATTCCAGGGTATTTGCAATATGCGGGCTAGTGCTTCTCTCACTAAAGAAATTGATTATAAGGGAGTCGAATAGAACACGTTCGACTGGTGTTCGAGTTTTGGTTGATGGTGAGTTCAACAAAACGGGCGAATCTTCGGGGTGGCTGATAGTGCTCCAAATGAACATATATTTAGTAGCAATATCCTCCCAATATGTAAATTATTTAGTTGTAATTGTCCTATTTTAAGTTGTAATCGTTTATATTAAATAAGTGCGAAGACAAAAGGCGAAAACGACGATTTGAAGACGCAAATGACCAAAAAGCTCAAATGTACAAGATACAATCCAAGTGGTTCAATTTATTGATGAGAAACGTCTAAAAATGACAAAAGTACAAGTTGCGGAACGCAAAGTACAAGATATTAAATTATACGAAAGGACGTTCAAAAATCCAAAACCGGGACCTGAGCCAACTATCAACGCCCGACGCAACGGACCAAAAATTATGAGTCTACTATGCACAAGAATATAATATAATATATATAATTATATAAAATTATATATATTATATTATATAATTAAATATAACGTCGATAAGCTAGAAAACAAAGCAATTGGGCATGGCCAGACTGGCCATGCGATCGCATGATATTAACACTGAGAACCCATGCGATCGCATGGGCCTCAGGATCAGACCACATCTATAAAAGGCAACGAGTTTTGGCCATAAAAAGAATAATAATAATAATACTCTGTAATAAATAAATATATATATATATATATATATATAATATATATAGTATAGGGTAGTTTTATATTAGATTAGTTCGGGTTATGTAAAGGTTATTTTACGGGTTTTAAAGTCGGAGCTCTGTCCATGTAACACTACGCGATAAATAATCAATGTAAGCTATGTTCTCCTTTTTAAATTGATGTCTCGTACTTAAGTTATTATTATACTTATTTAAGACGAAGTAATCATGATGTTGGACTAAAAATAATTAAAATTGGGTAATTGGGCTTTGTACCTTAATTGGGGTTTGGACAAAAGAACGACACTTGTGGAAATTAGACTATGGGCTATTAATGGGCTTTATATTTGTTTAACTAAATGATAGTTTGTTAATGTTAATATAAAGATTTACAATTGGGCGTCCCTATAAATTACCATATACACTCGATCAGACACGATGGGCGGGGTATTTATATGTACGAATAATCGTTCATTTAACCGGACACGGGAATGGATTAATAGCCACTAGAATAATTAAAACAGGGGTGAAATTATGTACAAGGACACTTGGTATAATTGATAACAAAATATTAAAACCTTGGATTACACTCAGTCGACATCTTGGTGTAATTATTAAACAAAGTATTAAAATCTTGTTACAGTTTAAGTCCCCAATTAGTTGGAATATTTAACTTCGGGTATAAGGATAATTTGACGAGGACACTCGCACTTTAAATTTATGACCGATGGACTGTTATGGACAAAAACCAGACGGACATATTAAATAATCCAGGACAAAGGACAATTAACCCATGGGCATAAAATTAAAATCAACACGTCAACCATCATGGTTACGGAAGTTTAAATAAGCATAATATATTTTATTTCATATTTCATTGTACTTTTATTTACTCGCTATTTTATTTAACGTCATTTATTTATTGTCATTTATTTTTCGCTACTTTAATTATCGTCATTTATATTTTGCATTAGGTTTTAATTGTAACTTAAAATATAAAATCGATAAACCAGTTATTAAACGGTAAACCCCCTTTTATATATTATCAATATAATATATTTTGTACAAATATAATTGTTTAAAAATATAGTGTGCAATAAGCCTGCTCCCTGTGGAACGAACCGGACTTACTAAAAACTATACTACTCTACGATTAGGTACACTGCCTATAGTGTTGTAGCAAGGTTTAGGTATATTCATTTTGTAAATAAATAATTAAAACTTGTGTAATATTTCGTCGTATTTCGTATTTAAATTAATACTATTTCGTACACCCCGCTGCACACATCAAGTTTTTGGCGCTGCTGCCGGGGATTCGGCGAAACACTATATTTTATAAATATATTTGTATATCATTTTTAGAAAAACAATATAAAAAAAAAACAAAAAAAAACCAAAAATATAAAAAGAAAAACAAAAATTTATATATTTTTAATAGTTTGTTAAAAGTTTTATAAAGTTTCTTTATTTTTATTTTAGTTTATAAAAATATAAGTTTTATTTAAATATTTTGTATTTATATAAAAACAGAAAATTAGAAAGAAAAAAAAATTAAATAAAAACACTCGGGCCCGAACACTGTAGCAGCACAGCTCCTGGCCCGAAACCCTACCTCATGCGATCGCATGAGATTTTAACTTCCAAACCATGCGATCGCATGGCTTGAGTTGACAGGCCTGGTAACCTCAGCCGACAGTTTAGGGTTTTAATTAATTTATAATTATTATTATTATAACCCTAATTAGGTTAGTTTATTTAATTATTAGTTTTAGTTTTATTTAATTAATTTGTATTTTTAGTTTAATTAGTTTTAATAAATTATAAAACTAATACTTTTATAAAATTAATAATATAAAAATAATATTTTTATAAAAATTGTACTTTTTACAACTTTAAGATTATTTTTATATTTTGTACCTTTTTATTTGTTTTAGCGTAATTTTTGAATTTTTCGCTCGTATTTAGTTTTAAGATATAATTTTTGCTGTAGTTATTTTTATTTCTAGATTTTTAGGCTTTGCCGTAAAATCCCTTAAGTGCTTTTTCTTTAGACTAAGATTTAGGTGCTTTAGAATTTTGCGACGCCGTTTTTATATTTTAGTACCTTCTTAAGTTATTGCCATTTGGGATATAGTTTTTCTTTTAAGCTTTAATATTTTTAGACGCAACTTTTAATTCTTAGTTTTTAGTTCCTTTTTAAGTTTCGACGCACTACTTTCTTATTTTTATTTTTCGACGCCTATTATTTTTCGACATTTTTATTTTTCGACTTTTTTCGACGCGCTCTTTTTCTTTCTTATTTCTCGACGATCTAGTTTTTAGGACATAGAATTTTCTATTTCTTCTCTAAAATTTCAAAAACAAAAAATTATTTTAAGCGGTTAAATTGATAGACATCCAAATTTTCTGCTTCGTAGTAATAGTTGGATTTGTTAGTGGCTGAGTTGTGAGCTTCCGATTTAAAGGGTTCTGGCTCCCTGCTGCATCTATTGGCTATTCGAAACGTGGGCAAAAGCAAAAAAGTTTATTAATTTGATAACTTATGTAATTTTTATTTTTATAACTAATAGGATAATTAAGTAAATGCACCACATTGTAGCTAAAATTTGGTAATAAGCGCATTATGGAAAATCTCGAGAATATTTTGGAAACTCTTTATGACATCCGAAATCAATTTAATCAATACTCTCAAACGGATGTTGATGACAATTCGTTCGGTCAATCTTGGATCACGAATGACGAAACAATAACTGGTTGTGAAATCTGTGGAGATTATCACTCAACATGGGAATGTTATTATTACGTTCCTATGGAAAATTACGCACCCACGGAACCTGAATGGAACGATTATGAAGAATACAATTCAAATTGGGATTATTCCCAAGAATATATCCAAACTCAACAACCAGAAGGCGAGAAAAATTATGTGTCTGAAAATCTTTTAGACAATATGAAAATCAAACTCGAAGAACTCGATGCTCAAAATGAACAAATGAGAGAGTTTGTAAATCGGCAAGCTGAAACTCTATCAGATTACACACCTGTTGATCTGAGGAGTATTGTGCAAGAAAATCTCATATCATCGAATTTTGATGAATTCGAGAGCTCCGAAATCACCAATTATCCTGATGATACTTTTTATTCAGCTTTACCAATTTCACAACATATCGACACATTAGCCTCTACAGACGAAATCAACGATCCATCAATGGATGAAGAAGAAGAAGTAAGGGTGACAAATTGGTACTCTTGGAAAAACGATAACGTTGAAAATTTTACCCCCGAGACCAAAATGGAGGGACTGATAAGGACCGTTAATGAAGAAGAATTTACTTCGATCCCGAAATTCACTATTCAACAACCTTCCAACCCAATATTCTCAATAGACGAGTCATCTACCGAAGATGAACTACGAGCTTTAATAGAAAATGACAACTCGGATTTCACCCAAATGGGTAATAGAGGTGAAAACTTTGATCCCGAGAATAAACGGAAGGAAATGTTAGAAATTGTCCACCCTATAATATGTATGTCGGTGTATATCGATCCATTTGACCAAGAACCAGAAAAGAGACATATCCATTTACTAAAAGCTACACTTAAAAAAGAATTAAGTAGTGACGATCGGGTGGGTCTAAACTTTAAACCCATTGATATATTTTATACCACCCGAGATGTAAATAACTGGCTCACTATTTTAATTCGTGGAACTTATTCTATCGACTTCACATGTCGTCAGCTAAGTATGGGGAAGTCTAACCCCACTTAACGTTAAATTAGGGGTTCGGGTTAGTGCATAACTCGTTAAATAAACATGCATAATAAGTAAGGGTAAAAGACGCATTTTCAAATATTAGCAAACAGTTCAGAAAAGCAACCGTTTTTGAAGAAAAACATGTGTGATAAAACAAGAAGGAATGAACGATGAGGCGCGCCATCTATCATTCGATGAGCTTTGTAATTACAAAATCGGTATTTTTTATCACTTTTCTACACTAATCACCCTCATGAATTTATAATTATAGTCTGATTTCATGATCTCAAGTGTGGGGAAGGGTTATAAATTCTCTCGGGTTTATACTTGGCTTATTTTCTAAATTTTATGAAAATTTGAAAAATTTTAAACTAAATGAATTCAAAATCATGTTTATACATATTTATGAACGATAAAACTAGGTGTTAATGCCGAAATTATCGTTACCTCGAAAAGGACATAAATTGAGAAACAACTAAAACGCTTGAATTTATTTATTAGGATATAAAAAGAAGCATGAAAAAAGCCAAGTGTGGGGTGAATGTACCAAGTTATTCAATTAAAAACTATCTATCACATGTTTCTGTAAAGTTTATTGCAGGTGCTTTTGTTTTGGACTAAATTAACTGTTTTACCCAATATACTGTAATATATTTGAAAGAAAAGATGGATCTACACGATGAATCAATTCCATCATTAAAAGGAAGTAAAGTCTTCCGAAAAAGACACGCGCTTCTTGATTTAGTCAAGAAGTTGTCGTCCAGACCAGCTGTAGGTTGACGAAAAATCTAGAAAAGTCATCTCTAAAATCAGCAGGAAATCCACGGACCTCAGCATCAAACTGGGTCGCCAAGTGATCAGACTTATCCTAACCATGAGAGGATCTGTCTCGTAAAATGGGGAGGGTGCCGTGCAAATTAGCTTGATAAGACTAATGAATCAGACCCCCAGAAAGGATAATCTCCTTAAAAATTAAAAATCAGCTTTTAAGACTGATATTACTCAATCCTAGAGATTGACCTTAAAGATTGAGAATTACAAACTCATGGAATTCGATGATATCTAAACTCGAGCTTGAACGAGAAAATATTTTGATCAAATTAAAACCGATGTGTTTTCTAAAAACCCATTTTTAATGTGTTCATTACCATTGAACGTAAAATTCTAGGAATTCACCTAGAATTCATTAGGTCACCTGAACCAAATCGGGTGTCAACCGTAAGAACGGTGGTTGCATAGCATGGTCGGAGACAGGACCTTGTGCCAGACCGAAAAATCATAGGATGATCTTTACTATTGCTCCTACAAAGGATAGTAATTGCATCCGACACATTTTAGACCATGAACAAATGCATGTCATTAGACATTGCCTTAACAGTTGCTTGTTCAACGCTTTCCTTTACAACCGGACGGTAGTTTGCCGAAAGGTAATATACGGAGCAAGTATACTGGACGTGTTGCTTTCCCAATACAAGGTTAGCAAGTGGGTGACACAAAACCATAAGTTTTGAGCTAAAATTTTCAAATCTGAAACCCACAAAACCCACAAAAACATTTTGCAAACACCGGTGAAGGGGTATTCCGGAAAACTTATCTAGGGTAAAAGCTAGAATGAATTTTCAAAAGATCAAATGTTTTCATAAAGATCCAATTTCCTTAAGGATCTAAATTTTTATAGTCATGTGGGACTGTAAACCACATCGTTACTATCATTGTTTATACCGCCGTATCAAAATCACTAATGTATAAAGTGTGAAGAATAAAGAAGTGATTCGTGTGATTTAATTTCAAGTTCTGTATTGCTTGAGGACAAGCAACGTTCAAGTGTGGGGATATTTGATAGTGCTCCAAATGAACATATATTTAGTAGCAATATCCTCCCAATATGTAAATTATTTAGTTGTAATTGTCCTATTTTAAGTTGTAATCGTTTATATTAAATAAGTGCGAAGACAAAAGGCGAAAATGACGATTTGAAGACGCAAATGACCAAAAAGCTCAAATGTACAAGATACAATCCAAGTGGTTCAATTTATTGATGAGAAACGTCTAAAAATGACAAAAGTAAGTACAAGATATTAAATTATAGGAAAGGACGTTCAAAAATCCAAAACCGGGACCTGAGCCAACTATCAACGCCTGACGCAACGGACCAAAAATTATGAGTCTACTATGCACAAGAATATAATATAATATATATATAATTATATAAAATTATATATATTATATTATATAATTAAATATAACGTCGACAAGCTAGAAAACAAAGCAATTGGGCATGGCCAGACTGGCCATGCGATCGCATGAGATTAACACTGAGAACCCATGCGATCGCATGGGCCTCAGGATCAGACCACATCTATAAAAGGCAACGAGTTTTGGCCATAAAAAGAATAATAATAATAATACTCTGTAATAAATAAATAAATATATATATATATATATAATATATATAGTATAGGGTAGTTTTATATTAGATTAGTTCGGGTTATGTAAAGGTTATTTTACGGGTTTTAAAGTCGGAGCTCTGTCCATGTAACACTACGCGATAAATAATCAATGTAAGCTATGTTCTCCTTTTTAAATTGATGTCTCGTACTTAAGTTATTATTATGCTTATTTAAGACGAAGTAATCATGATGTTGGACTAAAAATAATTAAAATTGGGTAATTGGGCTTTGTACCTTAATTGGGGTTTGGACAAAAGAACGACACTTGTGGAAATTAGACTATGGGCTATTAATGGGCTTTATATTTGTTTAACTAAATGATAGTTTGTTAATGTTAATATAAAGATTTACAATTGGGCATCCCTATAAATTACCATATACACTCGATCGGACACGATGGGCGGGGTATTTATATGTACGAATAATCGTTCATTTAACCGGACACGGGAATGGATTAATAGCCACTAGAATAATTAAAACAGGGGTGAAATTATGTACAAGGACACTTGGTATAATTGATAACAAAATATTAAAACCTTAGATTACACTCAGTCGACATCCTGGTGTAATTATTAAACAAAGTATTAAAATCTTGTTACAGTTTAAGTCCCCAATTAGTTAGAATATTTAACTTCGGGTATAAGGATAATTTGACGAGGACACTCGCACTTTAAATTTATGACCGATGGACTGTTATGGACAAAAACCAGACGGACATATTAAATAATCCAGGACAAAGGACAATTAACCCATGGGCATAAAATTAAAATCAACACGTCAACCATCATGATTACAGAAGTTTAAATAAGCATAATATATTTTATTTCATATTTCATTGTACTTTTATTTACTCGCTATTTTATTTAACGTCATTTATTTATTGTCATTTATTTTTCGCTACTTTAATTATCGTCATTTATATTTTGCATTAGGTTTTAATTGTAACTTAAAATATAAAATCGACAAACCAGTCATTAAACGGTAAACCCCCTTTTATATATTATCAATATAATATATTTTGTACAAATATAATTGTTTAAAAATATAGTGTGCAATAAGCCTGCTCCCTGTGGAACGAACCGGACTTACTAAAAACTATACTACTCTACGATTAGGTACACTGCCTATAGTGTTGTAGCAAGGTTTAGGTATATTCATTTTGTAAATAAATAATTAAAACTTGTGTAATATTTCGTCGTATTTCGTATTTAAATTAATACTATTTCGTACACCCCGCTGCACACATCAGTGGCTAATTAGAAATACTTAGGTGATGGTAAGAGTGGATAATCTTATAAGTCCTAAAACTTGAGCTTTGTGCAATTTGTAGAGGGTTTTGGGAGTTAATGGGAGTTGGATGCTAATGGAAGTTATGGAAACGGTTGTGCGACGTGAGTCTCTACTTTTCGCAGGAGTGGTGTTTTGATTCCAGATAACACTAGGGACTTGAGTACTTGTTTTTTATCCCCCAATGAAAAAGAAATATTTAAATAATCAGTGGTACGAACCGGATTCTTCTCGGGTAGCCACAGTTTATTCCTTACGCGTACAGATGGAGTGTGCTGGGAATGAGAAGATGTGTTCGTGAAATTCATAGCGCTATGATGATGTGTCAGTGTACCTATGTGAAAGAGGAAAGTTGAAAGTGTAGATTCCAAGGTTGTGACTGCTTTTACCCCGAAAGCTTTGATATATAGTGTAAGGGGTCGTCTGTCGGGATTTTCAGATTGTTGGGAAAGAATATCGGAGATAGTCAGAAATTTTGTACTAGTGATCGTTGACATGTCAGTGTAGGATTCGACGTGGATAGAGCGATGATTGAGGCCATTTAGTCTCCTAGACGAATCCTGTAATTGAAGTCCTGCACAATTCAATAGATCTTCTAGTGTAAGAATATGATTTTCGATGGTGGTGCAGAAACCAAGATGGCCCAAGCTAGTAACTGAAGATTGGCTTATTTCTCGACGAAGTTTTAGTGTCGAAATAGTTCATTCCCCCCGAAGGAAACTTGGGTGTGGAAGTGCTATGTGACCAGGATATTTTATCCGGAGGTATTAAAAGGAGTTTTTAGTTCGCTAATCGAGACTTGTTGTGGGTGTTTGAGCATAGTTAGAAGGTGGAGGCAATCAAGTTTGTTCAAAATCTTTTAGTGGGATATTTTTGAGTGTGAAGATTAGAAAAAAGAAACAAATTTGATGGGGCAGAACTATTCGCGTTTGGGACATGGTGATCACGGATTGCAAGGTGGCCCTTACGGATCGAGAGACTACCTTGCGCATGAATTTATATTACATTACAAAACATTTTATTTTCTTCTTATCAATTGTAACCTTAGTTTCATGTGTTGGGGGAGAATGTGGGTTAACATGGGATTATGCTTAATGACTATACTAATCTTAATCCATAACAATAAGTGTTTTGATGATGACATATGCACATAGATAAAGGTGATGGTATACATCTTAACATAAATAAACAAGTTCACTAATCCACACTTGCTCTAGCAAAAGACCAAAACCAAAAGAAAGCTTAAAATGAAAAACAGGGTACACGGCTAGACCACGGTCGACCGCGGGTCAAACCGTGGAGACTTGCACTCAAATTTACGAAACCTGAGATGCACGGTCGACTCCACGACTGACCGTGGATCGACCGCAGAAACCTACTGTCCGATTTTTGATCGAAAAATGTTTGACCACTTTCGGGTATCTATAATTCATGAAACTTGTTCAAACATGCTTAGGATAGTTGCCTCCTTCATTCTCAAAGGACTTTTGGTCACTAGAACACTAATCTTGGTTAATTAAGCCTAATGACACCTTAATAACGATTAAGCCTTGATTAAGGAAAACATATAAGTGTTTTAGGAAAACATGTATATCTAAAATATATCTAGACATTCTTAGAATGGTCACCAACTCCCAACCAAGAGTTGCTCTTTCCTTGTACATGTGTTGAACATTAATGTATGCTTATACATTAATCTTGCAAATGTCATTTTGCAAGTAAAACTTACAAAGTCTTAGTTTAAGGCTATGTTATCACTATGTGCTTAATTCTAAGATTACTTAGTGATCTCTTGCTAGTCATTACATGTATATTACTTGACTACTTGTTATTAGTACATGTGTATTATTTGACTATGTGTTAAGTGCTAAATGATATGTGGTTATTTAATATGTGTATGAACCATGTATTGCTATGTGTTACAAGTTTGATTTCACCAACTAGTATTTGGACTACTTCAATATATGCATGTGTTACTTGGATAAATATTAGAATGTCATAATCTAGTAAACTTGAAAAATAATCAAACATTAACACACATAGCTTTGCTTAAATCTAAAGTTAAGTTTATGAATAAGTTTAAACTTGATTAACTTGATGTCTTGCAACATGCTTAATTGTTATTACTTGCTTAATTTGTGAAGACATCATTACCACACTTAATTAATTACAACAAGTTCAAATTTGAATACTAGCATACTTTGTGATTAAAGTATGTTTGTGTCATCAATGACATGTTGACTAACCAATAGAAATTTACCAAATGTGTTAATTACAAATAAAGAATTATGACAAAACTGAGATTGCCTCAAATGATTATCATGACTTGTATCCAAGAATGTTAGACTTTCCACTTTGAGCATGATAAGTCACTATCAAGGCAATATATCCAAAGTAAATGGACATATAATGCATATAGTACTTGTATAGGATGTTGGGTATCTTTTTGCAGGTGTTAAATGAAGTAAAGTGTCCAAGGAGTGATGTCCAAAACTGATTCAAACGGCTATACAACAAATATATATTTTGGACTAAACCACGTGCGGTCGACCCACGGTCGACCGTAGGCAAAGCCGCAGACAGGGCTGAATTTTTATCTCTCTATATAAATAGCAAGACTTGGAGAACTTTGAAGACTTGGACCTCTTGCATGCTACAACTCAAAATCATCAGAGAATCACAAGAACATAACATTCATATATATATATATATATATATATATATATTTGTGATTAGCAAGAGAAGTTTTATAATCTCATAGATTATAAACGGGGTGTTTGTAAACTTACTTTCAAATTCTAATCTTTGTAAGTTTGCATAGTGTTGTAATAATCCTAAGAATAGTCTTAGAATTGTCATCACTAGAAAGGTTGAGTCATTGTACTTTGTAATTAGAAGCATATGCTAGCTTAGCTATCATATTCCTTAAAGGGAACTAGGGAGTTGACTAAATTCATTGGAGATTAATACTTGTCCAAGTTGAAGAAAAGTTGCTCTAAGTTGGAGGTAATCTTTCAAATGGATAGAAGGATTAGGTTTATTGTCTAAGGAGAAGTACAAGGCTTGTAAATTGGATCTCCACCGGATTTGGAGAAAGGTGCTTAGTGAAGCAAGAAATTCTGATGAGTGAATCAGGGAGTGGATTAAGGTGGATTAGTAACATCCACCTGAACCACTATAAATCCTTTTGTTTATGCTTTTACTTTACATTTCGCACTATTACAAACATAAACACACCACACATTGGTTTGAGTTGATTAAGGTGATCAAGCATTGTTCAAATCTTATTGATCATCGAAAAAGTTTCAAAAATGGTATTAACTATTCACCCCCTCTAGTTACTTACATCATGTAATTGTGTCCGTGGACTAAATCCTTCTTAATGCGATTGAAGTTGTAATATGCCGATGTTAAATCCTTGTGTTGTTTACTTTATTTATCATTTTATGCTTCTTCTGTTCGTTTGTTGTTGTGAATTTGTTATTACAACAACAACAACAACAACAACAACAAAACTTAATCCCGCATCTGCGAGGTTACGAATTTGTTATTGTGATTAATAATATGTTTTGTTTGAAGTTTATAATTCCTAACAATAATAAGATATAACTAGAATGATAAATATCTAAAAAAATTCAAAAACATTAAAACCTTTAACTTAAAAACTAAATATAAAGAATATATGGTCTCCCTTGAAATGTAATTGTTTATACTGCTCGGTTAATCTTCCCATCCCAAACCACATTATTGATTCACATAAAACCCCACTATCCATCAATATATGATCATAAGATTTAGAAAAAATTGCGCCGTTGGTACATGTGGTTTGTAACCATTTTCATCACAACACCTAAAATTTGTTTTTTGCGTCATTGGTACCTAAGTTTAGTGTGAGTTTCGTGGTTAGTACCTACACTAAACATCTACCTATAATTAACAGCTTCCACCTCACATGTGCCGCACATGTGAGGGTAGATTCGTCCTTTACATTAATTAACTCCCACGCCTTTAGTATGTGTTGCACATATAAACCCTATACCATTACGTACATGATCACAATTACTGCACGATTTAGTTTGTTCTTCTACACTAAGTCTCATACAATAAATCCTAGAGATCATTACCTTCTACAAGTTATTATCAACAATGGATACAAAATTATATAAAATGCGAAGCGAATTAAACCAATTTGATGTGAACGAGATTTATGGTATGATTTGTTATTTTTTATTATTTTTTTGCAACTACTGCTGTTACATTGCATTGTAACATACTGTTTATTTTTTTTTTAATTTTTTTTTTTGTAAATTGTTGTTAAAACAGTAATTTTTTTAACTGTTAATAAAACAGTTTTTACTGTTTACCATTCAAGGTATTTAAACTGTACTTAAACTGTTTTAACAACATATTACTCATCATTGTATGAGCATACTGTTTTGTTTTCTTCCAACTGCTACTGTTACATTGTATAATACCCTTTTTTAATACCACAATTGTTGAAACAGGTATAATACCCTTTTTTAAACAGTTAGGGTTTTGGTTTTGGGTTGAACAGGTATAATACCCCTTTGTTAAAACAGTTTATGTACTAGTTTTAAAAGGACGAATCTACCCTCACATGTGTGGCGCATGTAAGGTGGAAGCTGTTGATTATAGACGGCTATTTAGTGTAGGTAGTAACCACGAACACACAAAACTTAGGTAAAATGGCGCAACAAAACAAACTTTAGGTGTTGTGTTGAAAATGGTTACAAACCACATTTACCAACGGCGTAATTTTTTCTAAGATTTATTAATAACTTATTTCAGATATACGTGAATATTCCATGTATTCAGTGGCGACTATTTCATCTAATCGGTGGCGAGTGTAAGTTATAGCCCGTAAGTTACGTGACATAAATAATTTCTTTTTTTAAATATTCTTTAATTTTGTATGAGACGTCACTAAATTTAACAATATGTATATTTTTGAATATGTAGTTTTTTTCAAGGTGTATAGAACACCACTAAATTTAGCTACTCGAAGCCTATAAATTTTTCGAATTTGTAGATTTTTTAAAGGTAAACAACACTAAAATAATATTTAAATATAATTAGTACTGAAAAAAAAAAACAGAACCCGATTGAGTTTTGATTTATAAATCAGCACTACATGTAATTAGGCTGATATACAAATTACGATATATATTGAATGATATATGATATATATATATATATATATATATATATATATATATATATATATATTTCCATAAGACCATTTTTAACCATGTCTGTGACATCACAGGCAGGTGATATACTTTTTAGTGACGTGACAATGTTAAGAAGTAAAGGTTATTAATGAGAAGTGTTAAATTTGTAATGGGTGATATGGTAAAATATTATTGGTAGTTGGGTATAAAATATATTAATTAATAATATATATAGATATTAATGCTGAAATCTGATTGGTCCATACACGTATGACGCATACTTTTTTCCGTCAGTTTTTTAACTGACGTCCCCGGAGCGTCAGGATTAACGGCGTCAGGGCGTCAGATTTTATGCCATATCACACGACACGTCAGTTTTGAGAGCGTCACTTTCCTCTTTTAACGCTACATTAGATTTGATCTAAGTGTAAGTATCATGTATATAGAAAAGGAGGAGATTAGGGTAGTGGGATCCATTGTTGAAATATACAAAACTTAAATAGAAGGCAATGTCATGTTATTAGGCAAACTCATTAATGTAGATAGAGTAAATAGTGACAAATCTAGTTAAACTACAACCTACCCATATTAAATGGCGCTTTATACAAATTTAAATTTTAAAAATCATATTCCGTGTGTTTATCAAAGTGGTGTAATAAATAATACTCCGTATTTAACAATTCGATTCTACTCGCGTTGAAGATTGACATTTTTTTCATATACAAAATAGATCAAATACAACGTCTATCTATCTATTCTATCTATCTATAATATTATATAGATTTTTAAATTCATAATGTCATAAACAAAGATTATCAAGTTAAAAAAAAATTAAAAATAAAGAAAAAATTTCTAAACCCTTCATTATTATGTCAATAAAATAATTAATTATATCAAATAATTATATTAACATGTTCATTGTATAATATATAAAGCATTATATATAAAATTATGATAAAAAACCTCGATGGTCATATATACAATATTTGAAGCATTATGTACAACTTTATGGTAAAACACCTTCATGACCATATGTACAATATTTAAAGTATTATGTACAACCTTATGATAAAACATCCTCATGAATATATGTATAAATTTTAAACAAATTAAATAATCTCTTACAAAACCCCATGAACACATGTAAAAACTTTAAAACATATTGTACAACTAGGAATGACAATGAGAGAGAAAAACCCGTGACCCGCGAGTACCCGATCAGCGATGGGCGGGTAAATTCATTAAATCTTACCCGCGAGCATGAGTACCGGTAAAAATTTAAACCCGTCAACGGGTCGCGGGCGGGTCGCGGGCGGGTCGCGGGTATATAATACCCGTCGCTGGTAAAACCCGGTCCGTGAATACATGAGACTTTTCTTAATCTACCTGGCGAATTTATACTTAAAATTATTAATTTTGAAAGTTAATTTACTTGTAAATGAATAATGATTAATAATTTAATATCATATACAAGTAAAAATTATTTTCACGTCATTTTAGATATAACTTGTACATATATTTTTATAATTAATAAAATTATTTGGGTTTTCTAATAAAAAGTTGTATATATTATTACCCGCGGGTTACCTGCGGGTCACCGGTACCCGCGGGTTACCCGCGGTTCACGGGCATGGGGAAAACATGTTTACCCGCGAGCGGGTAACGGGTCTCAACTTGCAAAAAAGAAACCCGATGGGCGGGTCGCGGGTATATAGAACTCGTGCCCGTTTCCCCCGGGCGCCATCCCTATGTACAACCTTCATATAATAATTGTATTTTAGTTTTTTTTTTTTTAAAATTTAAAAGAGACATATATTATTACTAATAATTATTATTAAAAATATAAATACTCAATTTTAGAGTAAATTTTATTATTATTATATTATTATTATTTAAATATGGATTCTTTTTACGGGATTTATACGAAATACATGTCTCAATAAAATCTTGTAATTTAGACTTTTATGACAACGAAAATAGTAATTGTGATGAAAATTGGAAGAAGGTCGTGTGAGAATAAATGTAGTTCATTTATTTTGACAAAGTTAAATATATCAATATGTTTGTAGTAAGAAGAAATTATGCCATTGGTACATGTGATTTGTGCACTTTTGCATGACAAAACCTAAGCTTTTTTTTTTTTTTTTGCATGGTTGGTACCTAGGATTTGCTTATTTCACTTGTTTGTTACCAACACCTCACATGTGCAGCGCATGTGAAGGTAATTTTGTCATTTTACGTATAATAAGCAAAGCCTAAGTATCAATTATATAAAAAGAAAAAGGTTTAGGTTTCGTTATGCAAAAGTGTACAAACCACGAGTACCAATGGTGTAACTTTTTTCTATCAATTACTTTAAATGAATTATTTATTATTATTATTATTATTATTATTATTATTATTATTAAAATTGTTAGTCTAATTTGGGAATATAACGACGGATGTACCGCAACCAGGGGTCTCTTTAATCGAGTCACATGTTCATGTATAGGTTTCTGGATCATTGCCGCCATCTCTAATTCTTAGATCTCTTTTTAGTGGGGTTTTTAATATCACTATTTTGTTAGGGGATTATATTATTTAGAATTAAAACTTTGTTTGCTATTGATATTCATTATCAAATTATATTTAAATTAATATTCTCAAAATTTGTTGTGATTTCAAATTTGTTTTTGCGTTCGACGTAAAATTTCCTGGATTTGAAAGTTTCTTCATGTTTCTGAGTTTGATATTAGTTCAAGTTTTGTTACTATGGTGGCTGAATAAATTATCTCGAATTGTAGCCAGGAAGTAGAACAAGAACAAGAGCTAGAATGTGAAGATGATACTTATCATCTTTTGGGTTGAATAAGGGATCGATGTATATGACCTGTTACATGTTTTGAATATTGGTCGATTTTGATTAACAATTTTTAAAGTTCTTGTTCTTGTTCTTGTTCTTGTTCTTTTAGTTAATTTTTGATGTACATAGGAAAAAATGGATGTGTACTTGTATGTATGGAGATAATATATGATTACGGGTCGATTTATTTTTAGTTATTATTGATTTAATAAAGATTAATTAATAATAATAATAATAATAATAATAACAACAACAACAACAACAACAACAACAACAACAACAACAACAATAATAATAATAAATAATTCATTTAAAATAATTTATAGAAAAAAATTACACCATTAGTACCCATAGTTTGTACACTTTTGGATGACAAAATTTAAACTTTTTTTCTTTTTGCATGATTGATACCTATGCTTTGCTTATTATACGTAAAATGACGAAATTACTCTCACATGCCTTGCACATGTGAGGTGTTGGTACCAAACAAGTAAAATAAGCAAAGCTTAGGTACCAACCATGCAAAAAAAATACTTTAGGTTTTGTCATGCAAAAGTATACAAACCATAGGTACTAATGACATAGTTTTTTCTTGTAAAAGCAACGACAAGTTTCTTAGTCGGAATCTGTAATTTCATTGGTCATTAAACTAAATGACTTTAACTTTTACGTTCACTTAATATCTATAACATATTATTAAACTGTTTCGTTTAAACAAACTCGCAATTCCATGGGTCATTTCACTATACACACACACACACACACACACACACACACACACACACACACACACTTCTTTTATGAGTCCGTCCGTTGGACGGATGTCGTAAATATACATTTTTGTAACTTTTAAATATACAACAATAGCAATAATATGTATTAGGGTGAAGTTCATTACAGAAAAAGACACTGAACTTTATGAGCCCGTTCATTGAGCCAAAACTGTTTACTCTAAACCCAACTGTTACGAACAATATGTGAAGATCGTAAGTTTTGACTCAACATGATTCAAGCAATCTATTTGTTATCACTACTTTTGATCTATAAAATAAGTCGTTGGTTTAATAATAAACTCAAAACTGATGAATTACAAATAAAACTACAATATTTCAAGAAAACGCATTGTCAATTATTTATATAATTGACAATGTGTGTTTTCATCAACTTTGGACACAAATATATATATGGTCGAGTAACATATATTGATAACTATTTGGTGGGTTTTGTAGTCCTTGAAGAGGGCTTTACAACGGATTGAAATGTGTCCAAAATGGAGCAATACCCGCATCTATTTCCAGAAGATTCGTCAACACCTTCAACAGCTTAAAATTTCGGGACGAAATTTATTTAACGGGCAGGTACTGTAGTGACCCGAACTTTTCCATGTTTATATATATTAATTGAGATTGATATTTACATGACTAAATGTTTCCAACGTGTTAAACAATCAAACTTGTTAAGACTTGATTAAATGAAATAAGTTTCATATAGACAATTGATCACCTAAGTTGACCGGCGATTCACGAACGTTACAAAATTGTAAAAACTACATGTTGTGGTATATATAGACATATATATATGGTTGACATAAGATTATGATGAGTAAGTATCTCACTAAATATATTAACAATGTGTGATATACATAAGAAATGAGATTACTAAGTTAAGAAACTCGAAATGATATATAAAACGATTATCGTTATGATAACGTCTACTAAATACATATGTATCATATTAAGATATTGATACACTATATTTAACATGATAAAATGATATTTAAATATATCATTAAGTGTGTTAACAATGAACTACATATGTAAAAACAAGACTACTAACTCAAGAATTACGAAACGGGACTTATATGTAACGATTATCGTTGTAACGATATTTTAATGTATATATCATATTAAGAGATATTCATACATCATAATATCATGATAATATAATAATTTAACATCTCATTTGATATAATAAACATTGGGTTAACAACATTAATTGAGATCGTTAACTTAAAGGTTTCAAAACAACACTTACATGTAACGACTAACGAAGACTTAACGACTCCATTAGAATGTATATACATGTTGTGTTTTGATATGTATTCTTACACTTTTGAAAGACTTCAAGACACATATCAAAGTACTTCTACTTAACAAAAATGCTTACAATTACATCCTCGTTCAGTTTCATCAACAATTCTACTCGTATGCACCCGTATTCATACTCGTACAATACACAGCTTTTAGATGTATGTACTATTGGTCTATACACTCCAATGATCAGATCTTAGCAGCCCATGTAAGTCACCTAACACATGTGGGAACCATTATTTGGCAACTAGCATGAAATATCTCATAAAATTACAAAAATATTAGTAATCATTCATGACTTATTTACATGAAAACAAAATTACTTATCCTTTATATCTAATCCATATACCAACGACCAAAAACACATACAAACACTTTCATTCTTCAATTTTCTTCATCTTATTGATCTCTCTCAAGTTCCATCTTCAAGTTCTAAGTGTTCTTCATAAATTCCATAAGTATAGTTTCATAAAAATCAAGAATACTACCAAGTTTGCAAGTTTACTTCCAAGCTTTCTAATCCATTCCAAGTAATCATCTAAGATCAAGGAACCTTTGTTATTTACAGTAGGTTATCTTTCTAATTCAAGGTAATATTCATATTCAAACTTTGATTCAATTTCTACAACTATAACAATCTTATTTCGAGTGAAAATCTTACTTGAACTGTTTTCGTGTCATGATTCTGCTTCTAGAACTTTCAAGCCATCCAAGGATCCTTTGAAGCTAGATCCATTTTTATCATTTCCAGTAGTTTTATCCAGAAAACTTGAGGTAGTAATGATGTTCATAACATCATTCGATTCATACATATAAAGCTATCTTATTCGAAGGTTTAAACTTGTAATCACTAGAACATAGCTTAGTTAATTCTAAAGTTGTTCGCAAACAAAAGTTAATCCTTCTAACTTGACTTTTAAAATCAACTAAACACATGTTCTATATCTATATGATATTCTAACTTAATGATTTAAAACCTGGAAACACGATGAACACCATAAAATCGGATATACGCCGTCGTAGTGAAACCGGGGGCTGTTTTGGTTTGGATAATTAAAAACTATGATAAACATTGATTTAAAAGTTGTTCTTATGGGAAAATGATTTTTCAGATGAACATGAAACTATATCCAAAAATCTTGGTTAAACTCAAAGTGAAAGTATGTTTTTCAAAATGGTCATCAAGATGTCGTTCTTTCGACGGAAATGACTACCTCTTTAGTAATTGACATGTAACTTTAATTTTTGACTATAAACCTATACTTTTTCTGTTTGGATTCTTAAATTAGAGTTCAATATGAAACCATAGCAATTTGATTTACTCAAAACGGATTTAAAATGAAGAAGTTATGGGTAAAACAAGATCGGATATTTTTGATCTTTTTAGCTACGGGAAATGTTTAACAAATCTATACAAATCATATCCTAGCTAACTTATATTGTATTATACATGTATTCTAATATATTATGTAATCTTGGGATACCATAGACACGTATGCAAATGTTTTGACATATCATATCGACCCATGTATATATATTATTTGGAACAACCTTAGACACTCTATATGCAGTAATGTTGGAGTTAGCTATACAGGGTTGAGGTTGATTCCAAAAATATATATACTTTGAGTTGCGATTTAGCCTGAGACGTGTATACACTGGGTCGTGGATTGATTCAAGATAATATATATCGATTTATTTCTGTACATCTAACTGTGGACAACTAATTGTAGGTTACTAACAAGGACAGCTGACTTAATACACTCAAATCTTTAAAACATAATAAAAATGGTTGTAATTATATTTTGATCATACTTTGATATATATGTACATATTTGTATAGGTTCGTGAATCGATCCGTGGCCAAATCTTATATTCGAGGAAGGAAATATATGTGAAAGTGAGTTATAGTCCCACTTTTAAAATCTAATATTTTTGGGATGAGAATACATGCAGGTTTTATAAATGATTTACAAAATAGACACAAGTACGTGAAACTACATTCTATGGTTGAATTATCGAAATCGAATATACCCCTTTTTATTAAGTCTGGTAATCTAAGAATTAGGGAACAGACACCCTAATTGACGCGAATCCTAAAGATAGATCTATTGGGCCTAACAAAACCCATCCAAAGTACCGGATGCTTTAGTACTCGAAATTTATATCATATCCGAAGGGTGTCCCGGAATGATGGGGATATTCTTATATATGCATCTTGTTAATGTCGGTTACCAGGTGTTCACCATATGAATGATTTTTATCTCTATGTATGGGATGTGTATTGAAATATGAAATCTTGTGGTCTATTGTTACGATTTGATATATATAGGTTAAACCTATAACTCACCAACATTTTTGTTGACGTTTAAAGCATGTTAATTCTCAGGTGAATACTAAGAGCTTTCGCTGTTGCACACTAAAATAAGGACAAGATTTGGAGTCCATGTTTTTATGATATTGTGTAAAAACTGCATTCAAGAAACATATGTCGATGTAATATATTTCTATTGTAAACCATTATTTAATGGTCGTGTGTAAACAGTATATTTTAGATTATCATTATTTGATAATCTACGTAATGTTTTTAAAACCTTTATTGATAAAATAAAGGTTATGGTTGTTTTAAAAATGAATGAAGTCTTTGAAAAATGTCTCATATAGAGGTCAAAACCTCGCAACGAAATCAATTAATATGAACGTTTATAATCAATATGAACGGAACGTTTCAGTTGGTATCCGAGCGTTGGTCTTAGAGAACCAGAAAATTTGCATTATTGTGTCTTATCGAGTTTGTTAGGATGCATTAGTGAGTCTGGACTTCGACCGTGTTTTCTTTAAAAATGATTGCTTAACATTTTTGTTGGAAACTATATATTATTAACATGTAAATATTATGTGATATATTAATCACTTAACATATTTGATATTGTGTGATAGATGTCTACCTCTAGCACAAATCCCATTGACTCACCTAATAATAACGAAGAGTCGAATATATATTGGCAAGATTCACAAGTTCCCGAAGAACCGGAAGAAGAGGAAACGGAACCGGAAGAAGAGGAACCAGAAGAAGAGGAACCGGAAGAAGAAGAGGTTTCGGAGGGGGGAATAGTAGGAACCACAGAAAAGCGGTCAAATAAAAGAAAATCCTCAACCAAAGGACCAAAGTTAATAATGGTCAATGGTGTTTCCGCTAAGGAAGCAAAATATTGAGAAAATTACCAATTTCTCGATGAATCGGATCCTCATGAGGATTCCGATGATGTTATAGAAATTACCCCGACCCAATTTAATGAGGCAAAAGAAAATAATAAGGGAAAAGGCATCAAAATAGAGAAATCTGATTCCGACCCCGATGAACTTTATATGTACCGTCAACACCCGTATTTTCAATATCGTGACAATAACCCGGGAACCTCTAAACCACCAGGTTTTTCTAAACCAATGTGGAAAACGACAACTCGTATTAGAGGAACATCATATATCCCTAGAAGATTAGGAAAAAGAACCAAGTCCGAAGAAGAAGAAACCAGTGATTCAGATTAGAGGGGTGTAAGCATGTTGTGTAATAAATGTATTGTAGTGTGCTTATACTTTTATGTTCTATGTAAAAATTGCTTGTATTGTTTGTTATTACGAATCTAATCCTTGTCTATTTTACAGTAAAAAAACAAAATGGACGTTAAGGGTAGACAATCGAATATTTTAGAAGACCTACCAGAGGATATGATTGAGGAAATCTTGTCCAGAGTCGGTCAGAATTCATCAGCACATTTAGTTATGGCGAAATTAACTTGTCAAACATTTGAAAGACTTTCCAGAAATGCCTTAGTTTATAAAAGGCTTTCCTTTGATATGTGGGGTATATCACATTGGGGAGACTTTAAGTTACGCCGTGTTTTCTTTAAAGCGTTAAATGCGGGGAACCCAAATGCAATTTTACGCTACGGGTTAAGAACCTATTTTGACTCAACATATCCCAACATAGGATTTCGTGAATTAGAAAGAGCTTCTAACATGCAACATAAAGAAGTATGTTATGCTTACGGGTTAGTGATGTTCGCTTCTTACCAAAGTGAGAAAAAGAACAACGGATTACAGCTTTTAAATAAAACTTTCCCACAAGTGACGGATTCATTAGTTGGGGTGAGAAACAAGGTTTTTAGATTATTACGGGGCTGTTGGACATTACGAAACCCTCGTCCTTTTGACGGCATTACAACATGCTACCTAGCTAATGGTCGTAACGGTTATTTTCCACAAGACCAAGGATGGGAAGTCGTCTTAGTAAAACCAGAATGCATGACTTGTTTCTGGACTTATGAATTACGTGTCTTTATTTCCTTTGCTGAACAACTTGCGTATTAACTAGATTTATCTTCAAAACTGTCCTGTATCATAGTGTACTATATTTCATGTTATATGTAATATAGCGAAGTTGTAAGTTTGAAGAATATTTGTATGTGATATATTATTATAATCAGTTTTTCATATGGAATTGTAGTAGTTGAATTGTATATTAGCTACTAAGTATGAACTTAACGGGTATGTAGTACCCGAATTTAAACTTATAAAACGCTAATATGAAGAAAAAGTTTTTATAAATGAGTTCATATTATGCTACGAGATACTATTGACTACTCTTAATATTCTGTATGATTAAATTGTTTCATTTAACTATTTTGAAGGAAATGGCACCGACTACTCGACACACCTTGAATATGAGCGAAGAGGAATTTCGTGCCTTTCTTGCTTCAAACATAGCTGCAGTACAGGCCGCGCTACATACCAACAATAACTCTGAATCTAGCAATACAGCTAACGGCGCAAGAAATCGTGTAGGATGCTCCTACAAGGAATTCACTGCCTGCAAACCTTCAGAATTTGATGGGACCGAAGGACCAATCGGATTGAAACGGTGGACCGAGAAAGTTGAATCGGTGTTTGCCATATGTAAGTGTGCTGAAGGAGACAAAGTGAAGTACGCTATGCATACCTTCACATGTATTGCGTTAACATGGTGGAATACCTATCTAGAGTAAGTGGGACAAAATACTGCTTACACGCTACCGTGGTCAGCATTCAAGCACTTGATGAACGAGAAGTACCGTCCCAGAACCGAGGTCAATAAGCTCAAGTCAGAACTTAGAGGGTTACGAACACAGGGATTCGATATTACTTCGTACGAAAGATGATTCACAGAATTGTGCCTATTGTGTCCGAGAGCGTTCGAAGATGAGGAAGAGAAGATCGACGCGTTTGTGAAAGGGTTACCGGAGAGAATCCAAGAAGATATAAGTTCACACGAGCCTACCTCCATACAAAAGGCATGTAGAATGGCTCACAAACTAGTGAACCAGATTGAGGGAAGAATTAAAGAACAGGCGGCCGAAGAGGCCAACGTGAAGCTAGTCAAAAGAAAGTGGGAGGAAAACGGTGATAAGAGTCACCAAAACAACAACAACTATCCCAACAATTGCAACATCAATCGCAACTACAACAAACGGCACAACAACAACAACTACAACAATCATCCCAACAACAATAACAACCGCAACAACAACAACAACAACAATCAGAAGCAGCTATGCCAAAGGTGTAAAAATTATCACTCGGGGTTCTGCACCAAATTTTTGCAACAAGTGTAAAATAAAGGGTCATAGCGCGGCGAAGTGTGAGGTCTACGGACCAGGGGTTAACAGAACGAAAGGAACAAATGGTGTCGGAACGAGTAATGGCAGAGCAAGTAGTGTCGGAGCAAGTTATGCCAATGTAGTTTGTTATAAATGTGGAAAACCGGGCCACATTATTAGAAATTGCCCGAACCAGGAGAACACGAATGGATAAGGCCGCGGAAGAGTTTTCAATATTAATGCGGCAGAGGTACAGGAAGACCCGGAGCTTGTTACGGGTACGTTTCTTATTGACAATAAATCTGCTTACGTTTTATTTTATTCGGGTGCGGATAGAAGCTATATGAGTAGAGATTTTTGTGCTAAATTAAGTTGTCCATTGACGCCGTTGGATAGTAAATTTTTACTCGAATTAGCAAACGGTAAATTAATTTCAGCAGATTATATATGCTGGAATCGAGAAATTAAACTGGGTAGCGAAATATTTAAGATTGATTTGATACCAGTAGAGTTAGGGAGTTTTGATGTAATAGTTGGCATGGACTGGCTGAAGGAGATGAAAGCAGAGATCGTATGTTACAAAAATTCAATTCGCATTGTACGAGAAGAAGGAGAACCCTTAATGGTGTACGGAGAAAAGGGCAGCACGAAGCTACATCTTATTAGTATTGTGAAGGCACAAAAACTAATAAGAAAAGGTTGCTATGCTGTTCTAGCACACGTCGAGAAAGTACAAACTGACGAAAAGAGCATCAATGATGTTCCCGTCGCAAAAGAATTTCCCGATGTATTTCTGAAAGAATTACCGGGACTACCTCCACATCGATCTGTTGAATTTCAAATAGACCTTGTACCAGGAGCTGCACCAATAGCTCGTGCTCCTTACAGACTCGCACCCAGCGAGATGAAAGAACTGCAAAGCCAACTGCAAGAACTATTAGAACGTGGTATCATTCGACCAAGCACATCACCATGGGGAGCTCCTGTTTTGTTTGTCAAGAAGAAGGATGGTACATTTAGGTTGTATATTGACTACAGAGAGTTGAATAAACTTACCATCAAAAACTGTTATCCACTGCCGAGAATTGACGAATTATTTGATCAACTACAAGGCTCGTCGGTTTATTCGAAAATCGATTTACGTTATGGATATCATTAAATGCGAGTAAAGGAGGATGATATTCCAAAAACTGCTTTTAGGACGCGTTATGGTCATTACGAGTTTATGGTTATGCCGTTTGGATTGACTAACGCACCAGATGTGTTCATGGACCTTATGAACCGAGTGTGTGGGCTATATCTTGACAAGTTTATCATTGTTTTCATCGATGACATACTTATTTACTCAAAGAATGATCAAGAGCACGAAGAACATTTGAGAAAAGTGCTAGAAGGATTGAGGAAAGAAAAACTGTACGCTAAGTTTTCAAAGTGTGCATTTTGGTTGGAAGAAGTTCAATTCCTCGGTCACATAGTGAACAAAGAAGGTATCCAGGTGGACCCGGCAAAGATCGAAACCGTTGAAAAGTGGGAAACCCCAAAAACTCTGAAGCATATACGTCAATTTTTAGGATTGGCTGGTTACTACAGAAGATTCATCCAAGATTTCTCCAAAATAGCAAAACCCTTGACTGCATTAACGCATAAAGGGAAGAAATTTGAATGGAAGGATGAACAAGAGAAGGGTTTCAGTTATTAAAGAAAAAGCTAACTACGGCACCTATATTGTCATTGCCTGAAGGGAATGATGATTTTGTGATTTATTGTGACGCATCAAAGCAAGGTCTCGGTTGTGTATTAATGCAACGAATGAAGGTGATTGCTTATGCGTCTAGACAGTTGAAGATTCACGAGCAAAATTATACAACTCACGATTTGGAATTGGGTGCTGTTGTTTTTGCATTAAAGACTTGGAGGCATTATTTATATGGAGTCAAAAGTATTATATATACCGACCACAAAAGTCTCCAACATATATTTAATCAGAAGCAACTGAATATGAGACAACGCATGTGGATTGAACTGTTGAATGATTATGATTTTGAGATTCGATACCACCCGGGGAAGGCGAATGTGGTAGCCGACGCTTTGAGTAGAAAGGACAGAGAACCTTCACGGGTATAAGCTATGAATAATTATTCGTACTAACCTTACTACTCAAATAAAGGAGACGCAACAGGGGGTTGTAAAAGAAGGAAATTTGAAGAATGAGATACCCAAAAGATCAGAGAAACATCTTAATATTCGGGAAGACGGAACCCGATATAGGGCTGATAGAATTTGAGTACCAAGGTTTGGAGATGTGAGAGAAATGGTACTTAAAGAAGCACATAAAACCAGATATTCAATACATCTCGGAGCGGGGAAGATGTATAAAGATCTCAAGAAACACTTTTGGTGGCTGGGTATGAAAGCCGATATTGCTAAATATGTAGGAGAATGTTTGACGTGTTCTAAGGTCAAAGCTGAACATCAGAAACCATCAGGTCTACTACAACAACCTGAAATCCCGGAATGGAAATGGGAAAACATTACCATGGATTTCATTACTAAATTGCAAGGACTGCAAGTGATTTTGATACTATTTGGGTAATAGTTGATCGTCTCACTAAGTCAGCACACTTCATGCCAATGAGAGAAGATGACAAAATGGAGAAGTTGGCGCGATTGTATTTGAAGGAGGTTGTCTCCAGACATGGAATACCCGTCTCTATTATCTCTGATAGGGATGGTAGATTTGTTTCAAGGTTCTGGCAGAGTTGCAACAAGCATTGGGGACTCGTCTAGACATGAGTACGGCCTATCATCCACAATCTGATGGGCAGAGCGAAAGGACGATACAAACGCTTGAAGACATGCTACGAGCATATGTTATTGATTTCGGAAACAGTTGGGATCGACACCTACCGTTAGCAGAATTTTCCTACAACAACAGTTATCATTCTAGTATTGAGATGGCGCCGTTTGAGGCACTTTATGGTAGAAAGTACAGGTCTCCGATTTGTTGGAATGAAGTGGGGGATAGACAGATTACGGGTCCGGAGATAATACAAGAAACTACCTAGAAAATCATCCAAATTCAACAACGATTGAAAACCTCCCAGAGTCGACAAAAGAGCTACGCGGACAGTAAAAGAAAAGATATAGAGTTTGAAATTGGAGAAATGGTCATGCTTAAGGTTTCACCTTGGAAAGGTGTTGTTCGATTTGGTAAACGGGAGAAACTAAATCCAAGGTACATTGGACCATTCAAGATTATAGATGGTGTCGGACCAGTAGCTTACCAACTGGAGCTACCTCAACAACTCTCGGCTGTACATAACACTTTCCACATCTCGAATTTGAAGAAATGTTTTGCTAAAAAAGATCTCACTATTCCGTTGGACGAAATCCAAATCAATGAAAAACTTCAATTCATTGAAGAACCCGTCGAAATAATGGATCGTGAGGTTAAGAGACTTAAACAAAACAAGATACCGATTGTTAAGGTTTGATGGAATGCTCGTAGAGGACCCGAGTTCACCTAGGAGCATGAAGATCAGATGAAGAAGAAATACCCGCATCTATTTCCAGAAGATTCATCAACACCTTCAACAGCTTAAAATTTCGGGACGAAATTTATTTAACGGGTAGGTACTGTAGTGACCCGAACTTTTCCATGTTTATATATATTAATTGAGATTGATATTTACATGACTAAATGTTTCCAACTTGTTAAACAATCAAACTTGTTAAGACTTGATTAAATGAAATAAGTTTCATATAGACAATTGATCACCTAAGTTGACCGGCGATTCACGAACGTTACAAAATTGTAAAAACTACATGTTGTGGTATATATAGACATATATATATGGTTGACATAAGATTATGATGAGTAAGTATCTCACTAAATATATTAACAATGTGTGATATACATAAGAAATGAGATTACTAAGTTAAGAAACTCGAAATGATATATATAACGATTATCGTTATGATAACGTCTACTAAATACATATGTATCATATTAAGATATTGATACACTATATTTAACATGATAAAATGATATTTAAATATATCATTAAGTGTGTTAACAATGAACTACATATGTAAAAACAAGACTACTAACTCAAGAATTACAAAACGGGACTTATATGTAACGATTATCGTTGTAACGATATTTTAATGTATATATCATATTAAGAGATATTCATACATCATAATATCATGATAATATAATAATTTAACATCTCATTTGATATAATAAACATTGGGTTAACAACATTAATTGAGATCGTTAACTTAAAGGTTTCAAAACAACACTTACATGTAACGACTAACGAAGACTTAACGACTCCATTAGAATGTATATACATGTTGTGTTTTGATATGTATTCTTACACTTTTGAAAGACTTCAAGACATATATCAAAGTACTTCTACTTAACAAAAATGCTTACAATTACATCCTCGTTCAGTTTCATCAACAATTCTACTCGTATGCACCCGTATTCGTACTCGTACAATACACAGCTTTTAGATGTATGTACTATTGGTCTATACACTCCAATGATCAGATCTTAGCAGCCCATGTAAGTCACCTAACACATGTGGGAACCATTATTTGGCAACTAGCATGAAATATCTCATAAAATTACAAAAATATTAGTAATCATTCATGACTTATTTACATGAAAACAAAATTACATATCCTTTATATCTAATCCATATACCAACGACCAAAAACACATACAAACACTTTCATTCTTCAATTTTCTTCATCTTATTGATCTCTCTCAAGTTCCATCTTCAAGTTCTAAGTGTTCTTCATAAATTCCATAAGTATAGTTTCATAAAAATCAAGAATACTACCAAGTTTGCAAGTTTACTTCCAAGCTTTCTAATCCATTCCAAGTAATCATCTAAGATCAAGGAACCTTTGTTATTTACAGTAGGTTATCTTTCTAATTCAAGGTAATATTCATATTCAAACTTTGATTCAATTTCTACAACTATAACAATCTTATTTCGAGTGAAAATCTTACTTGAACTGTTTTCGTGTCATGATTCTGCTTCTAGAACTTTCAAGCCATCCACGGATCCTTTGAAGCTAGATCCATTTTTCTCATTTCCAGTAGTTTTATCCAGAAAACTTGAGGTAGTAATGATGTTCATAACATCATTCGATTCATACATATAAAACTATCTTATTCGAAGGTTTAAACTTGTAATCACTAGAACATAGTTTAGTTAATTCTAAACTTGTTCGCAAACAAAAGTTAATCCTTCTAACTTGACTTTTAAAATCAACTAAACACATGTTCTATATCTATATGATATTCTAACTTAATGATTTAAAACCTGGAAACACGATGAACACCATAAAATCGGATATACGCCGTCGTAGTGAAACCGGGGGCTGTTTTGGTTTGGATAATTAAAAACTATGATAAACATTGATTTAAAAGTTGTTCTTATGGGAAAATGATTTTTCAGATGAACATGAAACTATATCAAAAAATCTTGGTTAAACTCAAAGTGAAAGTATGTTTTTCAAAATGGTCATCAAGATGTCGTTCTTTCGACGGAAATGACTACCTCTTTAGTAATTGACATGTAACTTAAATTTATGACTATAAACCTATACCTTTTCTGTTTGGATTCTTAAATTAGAGTGCAATATGAAACCATAGCAATTTGATTCACTCAAAACGGATTTAAAATGAAGAAGTTATGGGTAAAACAAGATCGGATATTTTTGATCTTTTTAGCTACGGGAAATGTTTAACAAATCTATACAAATCATATCCTAGCTAACTTATATTGTATTATACATGTATTCTAATATATTATGTAATCTTGGGATACCATAGACACGTATGCAAATGTTTTGACATATCATATCGACCCATGTATATATATTATTTGGAACAACCATAGACACTCTATATGCAGTAATGTTGGAGTTAGCTATACAGGGTTGAGGTTGATTCCAAAAATATATATACTTTGAGTTGCAATTTAGCCTGAGACGTGTATACACTGGGTCGTGGATTGATTCAAGATAATATATATCGATTTATTTCTGTACATCTAACTGTGGACAACTAATTGTAGGTTACTAACAAGAACAGCTGACTTAATACATTCAAATCTTTAAAACATAATAAAAATGGTTGTAATTATATTTTGATCATACTTTGATATATATGTACATATTTGTATAGGTTCGTGAATCGATCCGTGGCCAAATCTTATTTTCGAGGAAGGAAATATATGTGAAAGTGAGTTATAGTCCCACTTTTAAAATCTAATATTTTTGGGATGAGAATACATGCATGTTTTATAAATGATTTACAAAATAGACACGAGTACGTGAAACTACATTCTATGGTTGAATTATCGAAATCGAATATGCCCCTTTTTATTAAGTCTGGTAATCTAAGAATTAGGGAACGGACACCCTAATTGACGCGAATCCTAAAGATAGATCTATTGGGCCTAACAAAACCCATCCAAAGTACCGGATGCTTTAGTACTCGAAATTTATATCATATCCGAAGGGTGTCCCGGAATGATGGGGATATTCTTATATATGCATCTTGTTAATGTCGGTTACCAGGTGTTCACCATATGAATGATTTTTATCTCTATGTATGGGATGTGTATTGAAATATGAAATCTTATGGTCTATTGTTACGATTTGATATATATAGGTTAAACCTATAACTCACCAATATTTTTATTGACGTTTAAAGCATGTTTATTCTCAGGTGAATACTAAGAGCTTCCGCTGTTGCATACTAAAATAAGGACAAGATTTGGAGTCCATGTTTTTATAATATTGTGTAAAAACTGCATTCAAGAAACATATGTCGATGTAATATATTTCTATTGTAAACCATTATTTAATGGTCGTGTGTAAACAGTATATTTTAGATTATCATTATTTGATAATCTACGTAATGTTTTTAAAACCTTTATTGATAAAATAAAGGTTATGGTTGTTTTAAAAATGAATGCAGTCTTTGAAAAATGTCTCATATAGAGGTCAAAACCTCGCAACGAAATCAATTAATATGGAACGTTTATAATCAATATGAACGGGACATTTCATAGGCTTTGTAAAAGATGCACAAAAAATGTATGGCAACAAACATCACAAGTTTTGTAGCTATACACCTAGTTAAAGTTTTTGTTTTTTCCTCAGCGGCAACATGGTTTACCCGTCCCGACTTTTTCTTTAGGGAAATAGTTCTAGTCTGGCAGTACGATACTTCCGACTAGTGTACCATGAGAACAGGCGAAAAATCTGTTTAATGGAATTGTAACAAACACAAGCCCGGTTCAACCTTCAATTAGGTTAGATCTTTTAAATTTTCATTTGTTATTCTGATTATTTATTATTTACTCGATTCAGTTTTATATCTATTTTACTCACAATATGTATATTGAATATTGGATATTGAATTGGATGGGTCATTATCTTGTCCTAAAAGTTTATGTTTTGCTGTATTGGGTTAAATTTCACACAATAACAATAATATGACAGGTTTCCCAAAACTGCCCTCATATGACTTGCACATGGAGGTACTTAACGGGGTATTATAATTATCGTTCGCCTGGAGGACTAGCGCTATGTAGCTGATAGAAATTGAAGGATGATCAGTTTAATTTCAAAAACATAAATACTATCATATAATTTTGCGTAAATAATATGGAGTAACAATATAATTTACTCTAGATTTTATTATTAGATCTGTTGCCAAAGGGGGCACTGACGAATTTGTAACACCCCGAATTTTAATACAGCAGAAAGTGTCACCAGAAAGCGTCATCAGGAAGTGTTCTCAGAAAGTGTCAGGAAATCTCTAGCTATACTTATGCATTTTCAGATTTTGCATCAGAATTAGGGTCAGAGAAATTCAGTCCCTAAAGTTGGAGATAAAATCTGTTTACCCAGGTCCGAGCCGCGTCGCGGCCTAATACACGAACTGATGGTGATTTCTTTTAAAACAGTCGACATGGTTTTTCAGCTTTAAGCCGCGCCGCGGGCTGTAGAGGCGCGTCGTGGCCTATTACTGTAGGAAGTGCTGTTTTCAGCATTTTAAAAGGGTTAAATGAGGGGCAAAAATGGTATTTCGCATGTGAACGGGATTTTGGCCTCAAATCTGATCCCAACCTTATCCGAAACTCATTTTCTCCCATTTTCTTCTCATCCACTCCCATCAAACCCTAGAGAGAGAAAGAGGTTCTAGAGAGAGAATTAGGGATTTGGAGAAGAAGAAGAGTGATTCGGGTCAGGTCTCAAGAGTTAAAGTTTTTCACCTCGTTCACGGATACGTTGTGGTAGTGTTGGGAAGTTTTAACTCCGAATTTCATTGTTAGATTTGATATTCAAAGTTAGGGTTTGAACTTGATTTGTCGAGAAACCCATTTAAACTCATGAAGTGAGTTTATTGGTGCAAGTAATCGGGTTTAAAATTATTGTTGGTGGGTTTTGGGTTGATGAACGAATTGGCCATGTTTAGGGCATGTAAATGATGTATAATCACTAGTGTTAGTGATTATAGAAGTGCTGGAAACCATATTGGGTGTATTTGGTTGACTAATTTTGAAATGAGTCAAAATCAGGGTTTAGGTGTCATTTTGGGTAAGATAAGTGTTTAACACTTATGTTTTGGTTTAATTGGTGTATTAGGATCATTCTCACTTGAGTTAGTGATCATTGGTTAGTTTGGCGCGGTTTGTGCTTGGAAGTGCATTTGGGTCAAAATTGCACTAAGTGTCAATTTGGGTTAGTTTGTAAATCCACCCTGATTGTGTTGTTTGTTATGTGATAATGGAATAGGTACTTTCCATTGACGTGTGGCAGATTATTCGGTTGCATTCATCAAGTCATTAAGGTGAGTGTAAATATATTATATTCGTATGTATGCATAGGATGGGTGCGGATGGAGTAGAGTGATCCTTGGGCATTCGGGTTCACTTTACATGTGTATGAGATGATGGAATCTATTGAGTTTTGGGTCCTTGAGGCACGTTTGTGCGTTTTGGGTTACCACCCTTGGGGTAGTGAATTTCAGGCGAAACGAATTCACATTGACAAGTAGGTCAACCCCGTGATATTGTTGAGGTGATGTGGGTAGTGATTCGCGTGTAGTTCGACTTCACTAGCGAATCTCGTGTAGTTCGGATTCACGATGTCGCATGTAGTTCGGGCATCCCCATTGTTGTTGTGTTGCGGTTTAGGGTAGTGATTCTCGTGTAGTTCGGCTTCACTAGTGAATCTCTTGTAGTTCGGATTCACAATGTTGCGTGTAGTTCGGACATCCCTATTGTCGTTTTGGTGAAGGTAGTGAATCGCGTGTAGTTTCGGATTTACTTAGGCACGTGTAGTTCAGCCAACCTTCATGTGTTTAGGGTTAAGGGGTTAACCTTGTGTATCGGTTCTATATTGTATATGCGTATATATATACATATTGTACGTTGTAGCTAATCTTGCGGTTTTTGCTTGGTGGTACGTTACGTATAGCTTTGCTTAGTTATACTTGGAATGCGGTATGTGTTTACTAATTGTGTTGGTGTTGCGTATTCATTCTTATGCATATGTATGTATATAGTATGTTTATCCTCACTAAGCTTTCATAGCCTACCCTCTCGTTGATATTATTTTTATAGGTTCGCAAGGTGGTGGCTCGGGTAAGCGTGGGAACTAGTGGACTTTTGTAGGTTGCTTTAGAAGACTTGCTTTTGGATCGATTTAGGATTGGGTAGTGTTTTTCCAATCACCATGCTCGGTTTTGTTGGAAATTAAACTAGTCGGGTCGAATCTATCTTTTGATGATGTAAACGGGTTTTGGTAAACTATGATGTGTATGCCCGTTTGGATATTTAAACTTATGTATTAAACGTTTTAAAGTTGTCTAAACTTATTATTGTAATGGAAGCGTTTTGAAAACATAAATGGGACCTTAATGTTAATAATATTAATGTATTATAAAGGAAAAAAAATTATGGGTCGAAATACGACGGGTTGGGTCGTTTCAAGTGGTATCAGAGCATGGTCTAAGGGATTTAGGCGACTTGAGATAGGTGCCTGGACTTTGACTTTTGTGCGTGCTAAATTGTTGGGGACTTGTAGGAGGACGGGTCAGACGGAAATTTGGTTAGTGCCTTAGTGTGTAGGTAAACTAACTAGGAGTTGAGATATAATTCTTGTGTGTGTTTATATAGTATAGAGTTTTGTTTGTGTTGTGTATATCATCGAGCAAGATAGTCGTTGTACTAATGATTTGAGATGACGTGTACACGTAATAATGACTAGCTACCATTGTCACGAGTGCAAATCGTGTCTAACAAGTGATGTACGACAGATGTTAAGCAAGATGGGGTGGTGTTGTGTGTGTTTATTTGCGTTCGTTATTTGATCGATTTGCATTCTTTAGAATGACGACGAGAAGCGGGAATTCAGATGGAGAACGAAATGACGATGATGAGATGACGGCTAGGATTGAAGCCGTGGTTAAGGAGCAGATGAGTGCGCTCCGAGAAGATTTCGAAAGGGGGTTTCTCAAACCTCGAGGCAATGGTGAAAAGGAGTTTAGTTACAAGAACTTTAGAGTGACTAAACCTCCTATGTACTTTGGAGATCCCGATCCGTTAGTGAGTACCGGTTGGATCTCAGATGTCGAAGGGTGTTTTCGTACAAGTGAATGTCCTCTGGACAAGAAAAAGAGACTCGTTACTATTCATGAAGTTATCATAGGATGATTTTAAGAAGGAATTCTTTGAAGAGTTCCGGACACAAGCCGATTTGTCACAGATGCGTGATGAATTGCGAAGTTTGCGACAAGGGTCTATGGAAGTAAATACTCTTAGGGCTACCTTTTTGTCTAAGGCCCGATTTTGCCCCGAGTATAATAACAATGATAGGTTGTTGAAGTAGGATTTTCTTAATACTTTGAATGACGATTTGCGTGGGAAGATTAGCATTGGGCAGGTGGACTCTTTTGCTAAGATATTTTTCGTGACTAATGGTTTTGAGTCGTATGCTCTTACGAAGGTTGGTGATACTTCAGGTGAAAGAAGGGTTAACTCGTTTGGCGCTCCGAGCAAGAGAGCTAAAAGTGCTTTTGTGAGCACGGGTAGTGTGGGGAAAGGAGTTTCGGGCGCTAGTACGTCTAGGTGTTTCAATTGTGGTGAAAGAGGGCGCAAGTTTTGGGAGTGCCCGGTATCGAAGAGCAGTGGCGTTGTGTGTTTCAATTGCCGGGAAGAAGGACATCGCAAGGCGGAGTGTCCCGAGCTAGCGGTGACGGGCGTCGCGAGAAGACGTTCAGGTTTTTTATTGTAGTATTCGTACGTCGCGAGAATGCGGGGTGCGTGTAAGCCTTAGCTAAATTATATTCTCCATTGGAGATAATTTGTGGCTAGCGATTGGCTTACGTTTGTTGTTTCGCGTTGCACTCGGTAGAGTGTGTGGTTGATGTGTGCGAGGTGTAGTATGAAATACTATTATAGTTTACTACAAAATACTACTATATACGATACAATTTTACACAAGTTATTTATTTATTTATTGAATGGATATACCTAAACCTTGCTACAACACTTATAGGCAGTGTACCTAATCGTAGAGTAGTGTAGTTTTTAGTAAGTCCGGTCCACAGGGAGCTGGCTGAGTTTAACGCTATATTTTTCACAACTATATTTGTATAAATATATATATATATATATATATATATATATATATATATATATAAGTAGTATTATTATTATTGTAAAAAGGGGGTTTTACCGTTTAATGACCGATTTTTCGATTTTAAGTCCTAATGAAAAATAATAACTTAATTTAAAGCGTAAAGTAAATGACGATAATTAAAAGTGCGATAAATAAAAGTGCAATAATTTAAAGTACAATAAATAAAATGACGATAAATAAAAGTGCGATGAGATATAGATTAAGAGAATTATGCTTATTTAAACTTCCGTAATCATGATGTTTGACGTGTTGATTTTAGTTTATTACCAAGGGTTAATTGTCCTTTGTCCTGGATTATTCGATATGTCTATCTGGTTATGTCCATAATAGTCCATCGGTCATAATTATAAAGTGCAAGGGTCTTCGCCAAATTAACCTTATACCTGAAGTCAAATATTCTAACTAATTGGGGACTTAAACTGTAACAAGGTCTTAATACTTTGTTAATGATTACACCAGGTTATCGACTGCATGTAATCCAAGGTTTTAATACTTTGTTAACAATTACACCAATTACGCTTGAATGTAATCCACCCCTGTTTTAATGAGTCCATTGACTATTAATTCATCCCCGTGTCCGGTCAATGAACAACTATTAGTATTTATAAATATCCCACCCACCGTACCCGATTAAGTGTATGTGGTTATTTATAGATACGTCAAGTTGTAATCTCTATACTAAATTAACAAGATATCATTTAGTTAATCAAATATAAAACCCATTAATAGCGCATAGTCCAATTTCCACAAGTGTCGGTCTTTTGTCTAAACCCCAATTATGGTCCAAAGCCCAATAACCCCATCTTAATATTTAGTCCAACAACACGATTATTTCGGCTTAAATAAGCATAATAATAACTTAGCTACGAGACATTAATTTAAAAAGGTTGAACATAACTTACAATGAGTATTTATCGCGTAGTGTTACACGGACAGAATTTCGACTTACAAAACCTTAAAACATTCGCTATAATAACCTTATTATTATTATTAACTTAATATTAAAATTATAATTATAAAATATATATATTTCTTTACAGAAGGAAGAAAGAAAGAAAAGGTGTATATAATTCGTCGAATTCATTGGCTATTTATAGGAGAATTTGGGTCCTGGTGTGCTCCGCGATTGCGATAGATTTGTTCCTCACAGCTCCGCAGTAGCGGAGCTTTGGTTTCCAGCTCATCACACAATTCCAAAACGTGGGTTGCTGAATATTTTATAATATAATATATTTATAATTAATTATATATTATATTATATTCTTGTGCATAGTTGACTTGTATTTTAGCTCCGTTGAGTCGTACGTTGATAGTTGGTTCATGTCTTGGTTCCGGATTTTCGAACGCCTTTTCGTATAAATTAATATCTTGTACTTTTCGTTTTGCGGCTTGTACTCTTGTCAATATTTAGACTTTGATCATTAATAAATTGAACCACTTGGATTGTATCTTGTATATTTGAGCTTTTTGGTCATTTGCGTCTTCAAATCGTCGAATCTGTCTTTTGTCTTCACCTTTTATTATTTAAACGAATATTACTTGGAAATAGAACAATTGTAACTAAAATCTTGTCTTTCTGGAAGGATAATGCTATGAAATATATGTTCGTTTTTAGCATTATCAAATATTCCCACACTTGAGCGTTGCTTGTCCTCAAGCAATATAGAACTTGAAATAAAAACATACTTGAATCACTTCTTTATTCTTCACACTTTGTACATCAGTGATTTTGATACAACGGTATGAACAATGATAGTAACGATGTGGTTTACAGTCCCACATGACTATGAAAATTTAGATCCTTTAAAGAAATTGGATCTTTATGAAAATATTTGATCTTTTGAAAATTCAATCTAGCTTTTACCCTAGATAAGTTTTTCGAAATAACCCTTCACCGGTGTTTGCAAAATGTTTTTGTGGGTTTTGTGGGTTTCAGATTTGAAAATTTTAGCTCAAAACTTATGGTTTTGTGTCACCCACTTGCTAACCTTGTATTAAGAAAGCAACACGTCCAGTATACTTGCTCCGTATATTACCTTTCGATAAACTACCGTCCAGTTGTAAAGGAAAGCGTTGAACAAGCAACTGTGAAGGCAATGTCTACTGACATGCTTTTGATTATGGTCCACAACATGTCGGATGCAATTACTATCCTTTGTAGGAGAAATAGCAAAGATCACCCTATAATTTTTTCGATCTGGCACAAGGTTCTATCTTCGACCATGCTATGCAACCACCTTTCTTACGGTTGACACCCGAATTGGTTCAGGTGACCTAATGAATTCTGGTGAATTCTTAGGATTTTATGTTCAATGCTAATGAACGCATTGAAAATAGGTTTTTAGAAAACAAATCGGTTTGTAATTTTGATCAAAATATTTTCTCGTTCAAGCTCGAGTTTAGATATCATCGAATTCCATGAGTTTGTAATTCTCAATCTTTAAAGTCAATCTCAAGGATTGAGTAATATCAGGCTTAAATGCTGATATTTAATCTTTAAGGAGATTATCCTTTCTGGGGGTCTGATTCATTAGTCTTATCATGCTAATTTGCACGGCACCCTCCCCATTTTACGAGACAGATCCTCTCATGGTTAGGATAAGTCTGACCACATGGCGACTCTATTTGATGCTGAGGTCCGTGGATTTCCAGCTGATTTTCGAGAAAACTTTTCAAGGTTTTTCGTAGACTCTACAACTGGTCTGTACGACAACTTCCTGACCTAAATCAAGAATCGCGTGTCTTTTTCTCGGAAGACTTTAGTTCCTTTTAAATCAAGTGGCACATTTCTTTCAAATATATTATAAGAAAGCGGGTAAAACTGATTGAAATTGTCCAAAACAAAAGTACCTTCAATTATTTGTACAAAAATATGTGATATGTGATTTAAATAACTTGGTAAAATTTTCCCACACTTGGCTTTTATATTTCTTTCTTTGCCTTTTTATTCTCTTCTATTCCATTTTAAATGAATTCAAGCGTTTTGGGTTGTTTCTCAATTTTTGTCCTTTCCGAGATAACAATAATTTCGGTATTAATACCTAGTTTTATCGTTCATAAATATGTATAAACATGATTTTGAGTTCATTTAGTTGAAATTTTTTAAAAATTTTACTAGAAGTGGGTAGTCAGTATATAAGACTAGGTATGTTCTTTATTATCAGAGAGCACTAGATTCTAATACAACTACTGCTTTACTAGTAAAATTTAACGGTGGCTATTAAACCAAGTGTATAAGTCAAATGTTTAAAACCCGAAAGAATTTAATCCCTTCCCACACTTAAGATCTTGCAATGCACTCATTTGCAAGAAATCAGTAAAAATTTAAATTCATAAGGGCTATTAGCGTAGAAAAATGATTAAATTTTACCAAAGTTTCCAAACATATTGTTGTTTGTTTGAATGATAAATGGTGCACATCATTTGTTCATTCCTGCAGTTGTTATATCACATTTGTTTTTCGTCTTGTCGTCAAAATTAATAGCTTCTGCTGAACTTAATGTCAATCTTTGAAAGTGCGCTGTTTTACCCTGTTTTGTACATAAGATAAACTATAAACATATTTACATATTTTTGAAGATGGGTATATCACCCCACATTCAAAAATTTATAAAATCTAATATTTAAAACGTTAGAAAACTATAAAAACTATTACAATACCGAAATAAGTATTAAAAGTAGTAACATTACAAATAATAAAATAAATAAAACTAAGGAAATTAGGGTTGAACCTGAGTGTACCAGTAGGGGTTCCAAGGTTCGTGGTATATGTTTTGATACGCTTGGAATGGGTCATATGTAGGAAAAGGTGGTCGTGTATCGTCGGTCCATGGAGGAAAATAGGCCGGTTCGGTAGGAATGTAGTTCCTACCTTGGGAGGCTAAATAGGCTTTGATATATTCTTGATGATATTGCCAAGCCTGAAACTCATGTTGCATAGCCTGATTGTATGCATTTTGGGCCATTATTCTTTGTATATCTGTCATTTGGTTTCCTCCACCCGTATTACCTTGCTCCTGATCTCGTTCTACATGTGGATGCGTGCCATCATATGGTACTGCAGCGTTATGTCATTTCTTTAAAACCTTTGCACCATGATACACGCGTAAATCAATTCTATCATGGGGTTCTGGTACTGCAACTAATAATCCCCCTGACTTCTTTCCACATTGAGATACTCAGCAATTAAAGTAATGAAAATTCCACCTCCTATTATACTATTATTTCGCATACCCCTTACCATTACCGATAAGTAATAACCCACACAATAAGGTATGCTCACAACGCTCTGTGGGTCTCGAATACACATGAGGTAAAATAGATCATTTTCATTTACCTTTTATTTATTCCTACCTCATTGTGTAATCGAGTTTGCTAAAAACCTATGGATCACTCTTAGCTCAGCTCTATTAATATCAGTATAAGAGTAAGATCCCCCATGAAATCGGTTATGGCTAGTCATTCTACTCCATATTCCATTCATATCAAAAATTTCATCAACCCTTCTACCGTTAATT